>NW_028142978.1:0-748308 GCF_977018435.1 Lepisma saccharinum
CAAACTTTGCATGGATACATTGGATGTCAAGACACGTGGAAAAAACATACAAAACATAGGATTGGTGACATCAAGATTTTGGACGAATTTTTTAAGAATTTTCAAATTTTCAGATAGGAGGTTCCATATAAGGTCAAAAACTACATACTCAGATCTTCACCAAACTTTGCAGGGATACATTGGATGTCAAGACACGTGGAAAAAACGTACAAAACAAGAGATTGGAGACATCAAGATTTTGGACGAATTTTTTAAGAATTTTCAAATTTTCAGATAGGAGGTTCCATATAAGGTCAAAAACTACATACTCAGATCTTCACCAAACTTTGCATGGATACATTATGTGTCAAGACACGTGGAAAAAACGTACAAAACAAAAGATTGGAGACATGAAGATTTTGGTCGAATTTTTTAAGAATTTTCAAATTTTCAGATGGGAGGTTCCAGATAAGGTCAAAAACTACATACTCAGATCTTCACCAAACTTTGCATGGATACATTGGATGTCAAGACACGTGGAAAAAACGTACAAAAAAGAGATTGGAGACATCAAGATTTTGGACGAATTTTTTAACAATTTTCAAATTTTCAGAAAGGATGTTCCAGATAAGGTCAAAAACGACATACTCAGATCTTCACCAAACTTTGCAGGGATACATTGGATATCAAGACACGTGGAAAAAACGTACAAAACAAGAGATTGGAGACATCAAGATTTTGGACGAATTTTTTAAGAATTTTCAAATTTTCAGATAGGAGGTTCCATATAAGGTCAAAAACTACATACTCAGATCTTCACCAAACATTGCAGGGATACATTGGATATCAAGACACGTGGAAAAAACGTACAAAACAAGAGATTGGAGACATCAAGATTTTGGACGAATTTTTTAAGAATTTTCAAATTTTCAGATAGGAGGTTCCAGATGAGATCAAAAACTACATACTCAGATCTTCACCAAACTTTGCAGGAATACTTTGCATGTCAAGACACGTGGAAAAAACGTACAAAACAAGAGATCGGAGACATCAAGATTTTCGACGAATTTTTTAAGAATTTTCAAATTTTCAGATAGGAGGTTCCATATAAGGTCAAAAACTACATACTCAGATCTTCACCAAACTTTGCATGGATACATTATGTGTCAAGACACGTGGAAAAAACGTACAAAACAAAAGATTGGAGACATCAAGATTTTGGTCGAATTTTTTAAGAATTTTCAAATTTTCAGATGGGAGGTTCCAGATAAGGTCAAAAACTACATACTCAGATCTTCACCAAACTTTGCAGGGATACATTGGATGTCAAGACACGTGGAAAAAACGTACAAAAAAGAGATTGGAGACATCAAGATTTTGGACGAATTTTTGAAGAATTTTCAAATTTTCAGAAAGGATGTTCCAGATAAGGTCAAAAACGACATACTCAGATCTTCACCAAACTTTGCAGGGATACATTGGATATCAAGACACGTGGAAAAAACGTACAAAACAAGAGATTGGAGACATCAAGATTTTGGACGAATTTTTTAAGAATTTTCAAATTTTCAGATGGGAGGTTCAATATAAGGTCAAAAACTACATACTCAGATCTTCACCAAACTTTGCAGGGATACATTGGATGTCAAGACACGTGGAAAAAACGTACAAAACAAGAGATTGGAGACATCAAGATTTTGGTCGAATTTTTTAAGAATTTTCAAATTTTCAGATAGGAGGTTCCATATAAGGTCAAAAACTACATACTCAGATCTTCACCAAACATTGCAGGAATACATTGGATGTCAAGACACGTGGAAAAAACGTACAAAACAAGAGATTGGAGACATCAAGATTTTGGACGAATTTTTTAAGAATTTTCAAATTTTCAGATAGGAGGTTCCAGATAAGGTCAAAAACTACATACTCAGATCTTCACCAAACTTTGCAGGGATACATTGGATGTCAAGACACGTGAAAAAAACGTACAAAACAAGAGATTGGGGTCATCAAGATTTTGGACGGATTTTTTAGGAATTTTCAAATTTTCAGATGGGAGGTTCCAGATAAGGTCAAAAACTACATACTCAGATCTTCACCAAACATTGCAGGGATACATTGGATGTCAAGACACGTGGAAAAAACGTACAAAACAAGAGATTGGAGACATCAAAATTTTGGACGAATTTTTTAAGAATTTTCAAATTTTCAGATAGGAGGTTCCAGATGAGGTCAAAAACTACATACTCAGATCTTCACCAAACTTTGCAGGAATACTTTGCATGTCAAGACACGTGGAAAAAACGTACAAAACAAGAGATCGGAGACATCAAGATTTTCGACGAATTTTTTAAGAACTTTCAAATTTTCAGATAGGAGGTTCCATATAAGGTCAAAAACTACATACTCAGATCTTCACCAAACTTTGCAGGGATACATTGGATGTCTAGACACGTGGAAAAAAAGTACAAAACAAGAGATTGGGGTCATCAAGATTTTGGACGGATTTTTTAGGAATTTTCAAATTTTCAGATGGGAGGTTCCAGATAAGGTCAAAAACTACATACTCAGATCTTCACCAAACATTGCAGGGATACATTGGATGTCAAGACACGTGGAAAAAACGTACAAAACAAGAGATTGGAGACATCAAGATTTTGGACGAATTTTTTAGGAATTTTCAAATTTTCAGATAGGAGGTTCCAGATGAGGTCAAAAACTACATACTCAGATCTTCACCAAACTTTGCAGGAATACTTTGCATGTCAAGACACGTGGAAAAAACGTACAAAACAAGAGATCGGAGACATCAAGATTTTCGACGAATTTTTTAAGAATTTTCAAATTTTCAGAGTGGAGGTTCCAGATAAGGTCAAAAACTACATACTCAGATCTTCACCAAACTTTGCAGGGATACATTGGATGTCAAGACACGTGGAAAAAACGTACAAAAAAGAGATTGGAGACATCAAGATTTTGGACGAATTTTTTAACAATTTTCAAATTTTCAGAAAGGATGTTCCAGATAAGGTCAAAAACGACATACTCAGATCTTCACCAAACTTTGCAGGGATACATTGGATATCAAGACACGTGGAAAAAACGTACAAAACAAGAGATTGGAGACATCAAGATTTTGGACGAATTTTTTAAGAATTTTCAAATTTTCAGATGGGAGGTTCAATATAAGGTCAAAAACTACATACTCAGATCTTCACCAAACTTTGCAGGGATACATTGGATGTCAAGACACGTGGAAAAAACGTACAAAACAAGAGATTGGAGACATCAAGATTTTGGTCGAATTTTTTAAGAGTTTTCAAATTTTCAGATAGGAGGTTCCATATAAGGTCAAAAACTACATACTCAGATCTTCACCAAACATTGCAGGAATACATTGGATGTCAAGACACGTGGAAAAAACGTACAAAACAAGAGATTGGAGACATCAAGATTTTGGACGAATTTTTTAAGAATTTTCAAATTTTCAGATAGGAGGTTCCAGATAAGGTCAAAAACTACATACTCAGATCTTCACCAAACTTTGCAGGGATACATTGGATGTCAAGACACGTGGAAAAAACGTACAAAACAAGAGATTGGGGTCATCAAGATTTTGGACGGATTTTTTAGGAATTTTCAAATTTTCAGATGGGAGGTTCCAGATAAGGTCAAAAACTACATACTCAGATCTTCACCAAACATTGCAGGGATACATTGGATGTCAAGACACGTGGAAAAAACGTACAAAACAAGAGATTGGAGACATCAAGATTTTGGACGAATTTTTTAAGAATTTTCAAATTTTCAGATAGGAGGTTCCATATAAGGTCAAAAACTACATACTCAGATCTTCACCAAACTTTGCAGGAATACTTTGCATGTCAAGACACGTGGAAAAAACATACAAAACATAGGATTGGTGACATCAAGATTTTGGACGAATTTTTTAAGAATTTTCAAATTTTCAGATAGGAGGTTCCATATAAGGTCAAAAACTACATACTCAGATCTTCACCAAACTTTGCAGGGATACATTGGAGGTCGAGACACGTGGAAAAAAAGTACAAAACAAGAGATTGGGGTCATCAAGATTTTGGACGGATTTTTTAGGAATTTTCAAATTTTCAGATGGGAGGTTCCAGATAAGGTCAAAAACTACATACTCAGATCTTCACCAAACATTGCAGGGATACATTGGATGTCAAGACACGTGGAAAAAACGTACAAAACAAGAGATTGGAGACATCAAGATTTTGGACGATTTTTTTAAGAATTTTCAAATTTTCAGATAGGAGGTTCCAGATGAGGTCAAAAACTACATACTCAGATCTTCACCAAACTTTGCAGGAATACTTTGCATGTCAAGACACGTGGAAAAAACGTACAAAACAAGAGATCGGAGACATCAAGATTTTCGACGAATTTTTTAAGAATTTTCAAATTTTCAGATGGGAGGTTCCAGATAAGGTCAAAAACGACATACTCAGATCTTCACCAAACTTTGCAGGGATCCATTGGAGGTCGAGACACGTGGAAAAAACGTACAAAACAAGAGATGGGAGACATCAAGATTTTGGACGAATTTTTTAAGAATTTTCAAATTTTCAGATAGGAGGTTCCATATAAGGTCAAAAACTACATACTCAGATCTTCACCAAACTTTGCAGGGATACATTGGATGTCAAGACACGTGGAAAAAACGTACAAAACAAGAGATTGGAGACATCAAGATTTTCGACGAATTTTTTAAGAATTTTCAAATTTTCAGAAAGGATGTTTCAGATAAGGTCAAAAACGACATACTCAGATCTTCACCAAACTTTGCAGGGATCCATTGGAGGTCGAGACACGTGGAAAAAACGTACAAAACAAGAGATTGGAGACATCAAGATTTTGGACGAATTTTTGAAGAATTTTCAAATTTTCAGATGGGAGGTTCCAGATAAGGTCAAAAACTACATACTCAGATCTTCACCAAACTTTGCAGGGATACATTGGATGTCAAGACACGTGGAAAAAACGTACAAAAAAGAGATTGGAGACATCAAGATTTTGGACGAATTTTTTAACAATTTTCAAATTTTCAGAAAGGATGTTCCAGATAAGGTCAAAAACGACATACTCAGATCTTCACCAAACTTTGCATGGATACATTGGATGTCAAGACACGTGGAAAAAACGTACAAAACAAGAGATTGGGGTCATCAAGATTTTGCACGGATTTTTTAGGAATTTTCAAATTTTCAGATGGGAATTCCAGATAAGGTCAAAAACTACATACTCAGATCTTCACCAAACTTTGCAGGGATACATTGGATGTCAAGACACGTGGAAAAAACGAACAAAACAAGAGATTGGAGACATCAAGATTTTGGACGAATTTTTTAAGAATTTTCAAATTTTCAGATAGGAGGTTCCATATAAGGTCAAAAACTACATACTCAGATCTTCACCAAACTTTGCATGGATACATTATGTGTCAAGACACGTGGAAAAAACGTACAAAACAAAAGATTGGAGACATCAAGATTTTGGTCGAATTTTTTAAGAATTTTCAAATTTTCAGATGGGAGGTTCCAGATAAGGTCAAAAACTACATACTCAGATCTTCACCAAACTTTGCAGGGATACATTGGATGTCAAGACACGTGGAAAAAACGTACAAAAAAGAGATTGGAGACATCAAGATTTTGGACGAATTTTTTAACAATTTTCAAATTTTCAGAAAGGATGTTCCAGATAAGGTCAAAAACGACATACTCAGATCTTCACCAAACTTTGCAGGGATACATTGGATGTCAAGACACGTGGAAAAAACGTACAAAAAAGAGATTGGAGACATCAAGATTTTGGACGAATTTTTTAACAATTTTCAAATTTTCAGAAAGGATGTTCCAGATAAGGTCAAAAACGACATACTCAGATCTTCACCAAACTTTGCATGGATACATTGGATGTCAAGACACGTGGAAAAAACGTACAAAACAAGAGATTGGGGTCATCAAGATTTTGCACGGATTTTTTAGGAATTTTCAAATTTTCAGATAGGAGGTTCCAGATAAGGTCAAAAACTACATACTCAGATCTTCACCAAACTTTGCAGGGATACATTGGATGTCAAGACACGTGGAAAAAACGTACAAAACAAGAGATTGGGGTCATCAAGATTTTGCACGGATTTTTTAGGAATTTTCAAATTTTCAGATGGGAGGTTCCAGATAAGGTCAAAAACTACATACTCAGATCTTCACCAAACTTTGCATGGATACATTATGTGTCAAGACACGTGGAAAAAACGTACAAAACAAAAGATTGGAGACATCAAGATTTTGGACGAATTTTTTAAGAATTTTCAAATTTTCAGATAGGAGGTTCCATATAAGGTCAAAAACTACATACTCAGATCTTCACCAAACTTTGCAGGGATACATTGGATATCAAGACACGTGGAAAAAACGTACAAAACAAGAGATTGGAGACATCAAGATTTTGGACGAATTTTTTAAGAATTTTCAAATTTTCAGATAGGAGGTTCCAGATAAGGTCAAATACTACATACTCAGATCTTCACCAAACTTTGCAGGGATACATTGGATGTCAAGACACGTGGAAAAAACGTACAAAACAAGAGATTGGGGTCATCAAGATTTTGGACGGATTTTTTAGGAATTTTCAAATTTTCAGATGGGAGGTTCCAGATAAGGTCAAAAACTACATACTCAGATCTTCACCAAACATTGCAGGGATACATTGGATGTCAAGACACGTGGAAAAAACGTACAAAACAAGAGATTGGAGACATCAAAATTTTGGACGAATTTTTTAAGAATTTTCAAATTTTCAGATAGGAGGTTCCAGATGAGGTCAAAAACTACATACTCAGATCTTCACCAAACTTTGCAGGAATACTTTGCATGTCAAGACACGTGGAAAAAACGTACAAAACAAGAGATCGGAGACATCAAGATTTTCGACGAATTTTTTAAGAATTTTCAAATTTTCAGATGGGAGGTTCCAGATAAGATCAAAAACGACATACTCAGATCTTCACCAAACTTTGCATGGATACATTGGATGTCAAGACACGTGGAAAAAACATACAAAACATAGGATTGGTGACATCAAGATTTTGGACGAATTTTTTAAGAATTTTCAAATTTTCAGATAGGAGGTTCCATATAAGGTCAAAAACTACATACTCAGATCTTCACCAAACTTTGCAGGGATACATTGGAGGTCGAGACACGTGGAAAAAAAGTACAAAACAAGAGATTGGGGTCATCAAGATTTTGGACGGATTTTTTAGGAATTTTCAAATTTTCAGATGGGAGGTTCCAGATAAGGTCAAAAACTACATACTCAGATCTTCACCAAACATTGCAGGGATACATTGGATGTCAAGACACGTGGAAAAAACGTACAAAACAAGAGATTGGAGACATCAAGATTTTGGACGAATTTTTTAAGAATTTTCAAATTTTCAGATAGGAGGTTCCAGATGAGGTCAAAAACTACATACTCAGATCTTCAGCAAACTTTGCAGGAATACTTTGCATGTCAAGACACGTGGAAAAAACGTACAAAACAAGAGATCGGAGACATCAAGATTTTCGACGAATTTTTTAAGAATTTTCAAATTTTCAGATGGGAGGTTCCAGATAACGTCAAAAACGACATACTCAGATCTTCACCAAACTTTGCATGGATACATTGGATGTCAAGACACGTGGAAAAAACGTACAAAACAAGAGATTGGGGTCATCAAGATTTTGCACGGATTTTTTAGGAATTTTCAAATTATCAGATGGGAGGTTCCAGATAAGGTCAAAAACTACATACTCAGATCTTCACCAAACTTTGCAGGGATACATTGGATGTCAAGACACGTGGAAAAAACGTACAAAACAAGAAATTGGAGACATCAAGATTTTGGACGAATTTTTTAAGAATTTTCAAATTTTCAGATAGGAGGTTCCATATAAGGTCAAAAACTACATACTCAGATCTTCACCAAACATTGCAGGAATACATTGGATGTCAAGACACGTGGAAAAAACGTACAAAACAAGAGATTGGGGTCATCAAGATTTTGCACGGATTTTTTAGGAATTTTCAAATTTTCAGATGGGAGGTTCCAGATAAGGTCAAAAACTACATACTCAGATCTTCACCAAACTTTGCAGGGATACATTGGATGTCAAGACACGTGGAAAAAACGTACAAAACAAGAGATTGGAGACATCAAGATTTTGGACGAATTTTTTAAGAATTTTCAAATTTTCAGATAGGAGGTTCCATATAAGGTCAAAAACTACATACTCAGATCTTCACCAAACTTTGCAGGGATACATTGGATATCAAGACACGTGGAAAAAACGTACAAAACAAGAGATTGGAGACATCAAGATTTTGGACGAATTTTTTAAGAATTTTCAAATTTTCAGATAGGAGGTTCCAGATAAGGTCAAAAACTACATACTCAGATCTTCACCAAACTTTGCAGGGATACATTGGATGTCAAGACACGTGGAAAAAACGTACAAAACAAGAGATTGGGGTCATCAAGATTTTGGACGGATTTTTTAGGAATTTTCAAATTTTCAGATGGGAGGTTCCAGATAAGGTCAAAAACTACATACTCAGATCTTCACCAAACATTGCAGGGATACATTGGATGTCAAGACACGTGAAGAAAACGTACAAAACAAGAGATTGGAGACATCAAAATTTTGGACGAATTTTTTAAGAATTTTCAAATTTTCAGATAGGAGGTTCCAGATGAGGTCAAAAACTACATACTCAGATCTTCACCAAACTTTGCAGGAATACTTTGCATGTCAAGACACGTGGAAAAAACGTACAAAACAAGAGATCGGAGACATCAAGATTTTCGACGAATTTTTTAAGAATTTTCAAATTTTCAGATGGGAGGTTCCAGATAAGGTCAAAAACGACATACTCAGATCTTCACCAAACTTTGCATGGATACATTGGATGTCAAGACACGTGGAAAAAACATACAAAACATAGGATTGGTGACATCAAGATTTTGGACGAATTTTTTAAGAATTTTCAAATTTTCAGATAGGAGGTTCCATATAAGGTCAAAAACTACATACTCAGATCTTCACCAAACTTTGCAGGGATACATTGGAGGTCGAGACACGTGGAAAAAAAGTACAAAACAAGAGATTGGGGTCATCAAGATTTTGGACGGATTTTTTAGGAATTTTCAAATTTTCAGATGGGAGGTTCCAGATAAGGTCAAAAACTACATACTCAGATCTGCACCAAACATTGCAAGGATACATTGGATGTCAAGACACGTGGAAAAAACGTACAAAACAAGAGATTGGAGACATCAAGATTTTGGACGAATTTTTTAAGAATTTTCAAATTTTCAGATAGGAGGTTCCAGATGAGGTCAAAAACTACATACTCAGATCTTCACCAAACTTTGCAGGAATACTTTGCATGTCAAGACACGTGGAAAAAACGTACAAAACAAGAGATCGGAGACATCAAGATTTTCGACGAATTTTTTAAGAATTTTCAAATTTTCAGATGGGAGGTTCCAGATAACGTCAAAAACGACATACTCAGATCTTCACCAAACTTTGCATGGATACATTGGATGTCAAGACACGTGGAAAAAACGTACAAAACAAGAGATTGGGGTCATCAAGATTTTGCACGGATTTTTTAGGAATTTTCAAATTTTCAGATGGGAGGTTCCAGATAAGGTCAAAAACTACATACTCAGATCTTCACCAAACTTTGCAGGGATACATTGGATGTCAAGACACGTGGAAAAAACGTACAAAACAAGAGATTGGAGACATCAAGATTTTGGACGAATTTTTTAAGAATTTTCAAATTTTCAGATAGGAGGTTCCATATAAGGTCAAAAACTACAAACTCAGATCTTCACCAAACATTGCAGGAATACATTGGATGTCAAGACACGTGGAAAAAACGTACAAAACAAGAGATTGGGGTCATCAAGATTTTGCACGGATTTTTTAGGAATTTTCAAATTTTCAGATGGGAGGTTCCAGATAAGGTCAAAAACTACATACTCAGATCTTCACCAAACTTTGCAGGGATACATTGGATGTCAAGACACGTGGAAAAAACGTACAAAACAAGAGATTGGAGACATCAAGATTTTGGACGAATTTTTTAAGAATTTTCAAATTTTCAGATAGGAGGTTCCATATAAGGTCAAAAACTACATACTCAGATCTTCACCAAACTTTGCAGGAATACTTTGCATGTCAAGACACGTGGAAAAAACGTACAAAACAAGAGATCGGAGACATCAAGATTTTCGACGAATTTTTTAAGAATTTTCAAATTTTCAGATAGGAGGTTCCATATAAGGTCAAAAACTACATACTCAGATCTTCACCAAACTTTGCAGGAATACTTTGCATGTCAAGACACGTGGAAAAAACGTACAAAACAAGAGATCGGAGACATCAAGATTTTCGACGAATTTTTTAAGAATTTTCAAATTTTCAGATGGGAGGTTCCAGATAAGGTCAAAAACGACATACTCAGATCTTCACCAAACTTTGCATGGATACATTGGATGTCAAGACACGTGGAAAAAACATACAAAACATAGGATTGGTGACATCAAGATTTTGGACGAATTTTTTAAGAATTTTCAAATTTTCAGATAGGAGGTTCCATATAAGGTCAAAAACTACATACTCAGATCTTCACCAAACTTTGCAGGGATACATTGGATGTCAAGACACGTGGAAAAAACGTACAAAACAAGAGATTGGAGACATCAAGATTTTGGACGAATTTTTTAAGAATTTTCAAATTTTCAGATAGGAGGTTCCATATAAGGTCAAAAACTACATACTCAGATCTTCACCAAACTTTGCATGGATACATTATGTGTCAAGACACGTGGAAAAAACGTACAAAACAAAAGATTGGAGACATGAAGATTTTGGTCGAATTTTTTAAGAATTTTCAAATTTTCAGATGGGAGGTTCCAGATAAGGTCAAAAACTACATACTCAGATCTTCACCAAACTTTGCAGGGATACATTGGATGTCAAGACACGTGGAAAAAACGTACAAAAAAGAGATTGGAGACATCAAGATTTTGGACGAATTTTTTAAGAATTTTCAAATTTTCAGATAGGAGGTTCCATATAAGGTCAAAAACTACATACTCAGATCTTCACCAAACATTGCAGGGATACATTGGATATCAAGACACGTGGAAAAAACGTACAAAACAAGAGATTGGAGACATCAAGATTTTGGACGAATTTTTTAAGAATTTTCAAATTTTCAGATGGGAGGTTCAATATAAGGTCAAAAACTACATACTCAGATCTTCACCAAACTTTGCAGGGATACATTGGATGTCAAGACACGTGGAAAAAACGTACAAAACAAGAGATTGGAGACATCAAGATTTTGGTCGAATTTTTTAAGAATTTTCAAATTTTCAGATAGGAGGTTCCATATAAGGTCAAAAACTACATACTCAGATCTTCACCAAACATTGCAGGAATACATTGGATGTCAAGACACGTGGAAAAAACGTACAAAACAAGAGATTGGAGACATCAAGATTTTGGACGAATTTTTTAAGAATTTTCAAATTTTCAGATAGGAGGTTCCAGATAAGGTCAAAAACTACATACTCAGATCTTCACCAAACTTTGCAGGGATACATTGGATGTCAAGACACGTGGAAAAAACGTACAAAACAAGAGATTGGGGTCATCAAGATTTTGGACGGATTTTTTAGGAATTTTCAAATTTTCAGATGGGAGGTTCCAGATAAGGTCAAAAACTACATACTCAGATCTTCACCGAACATTGCAGGGATACATTGGATGTCAAGACACGTGGAAAAAACGTACAAAACAAGAGATTGGAGACATCAAGATTTTGGACGAATTTTTTAAGAATTTTCAAATTTTCAGATAGGAGGTTCCAGATGAGGTCAAAAACTACATACTCAGATCTTCACCAAACTTTGCAGGAATACTTTGCATGTCAAGACACGTGGAAAAAACGTACAAAACAAGAGATCGGAGACATCAAGATTTTCGACGAATTTTTTAAGAATTTTCAAATTTTCAGATAGGAGGTTCCATATAAGGTCAAAAACTACATACTCAGATCTTCACCAAACTTTGCAGGGATACATTGGAGGTCGAGACACGTGGAAAAAAAGTACAAAACAAGAGATTGGGGTCATCAAGATTTTGGACGGATTTTTTAGGAATTTTCAAATTTTCAGATGGGAGGTTCCAGATAAGGTCAAAAACTACATACTCAGATCTTCACCAAACATTGCAGGGATACATTGGATGTCAAGACACGTGGAAAAAACGTACAAAACAAGAGATTGGAGACATCAAGATTTTGGACGAATTTTTTAAGAATTTTCAAATTTTCAGATAGGAGGTTCCAGATGAGGTCAAAAACTACATACTCAGATCTTCACCAAACTTTGCAGGAATACTTTGCATGTCAAGACACGTGGAAAAAACGTACAAAACAAGAGATCGGAGACATCAAGATTTTCGACGAATTTTTTAAGAATTTTCAAATTTTCAGATGGGAGGTTCCAGATAAGGTCAAAAACTACATACTCAGATCTTCACCAAACTTTGCAGGGATACATTGGATGTCAAGACACGTGGAAAAAACGTACAAAAAAGAGATTGGAGACATCAAGATTTTGGACGAATTTTTTAACAATTTTCAAATTTTCAGAAAGGATGTTCCAGATAAGGTCAAAAACGACATACTCAGATCTTCACCAAACTTTGCAGGGATACATTGGATATCAAGACACGTGGAAAAAACGTACAAAACAAGAGATTGGAGACATCAAGATTTTGGACGAATTTTTTAAGAATTTTCAAATTTTCAGATGGGAGGTTCAATATAAGGTCAAAAACTACATACTCAGATCTTCACCAAACTTTGCAGGGATACATTGGATGTCAAGACACGTGGAAAAAACGTACAAAACAAGAGATTGGAGACATCAAGATTTTGGTCGAATTTTTTAAGAATTTTCAAATTTTCAGATAGGAGGTTCCATATAAGGTCAAAAACTACATACTCAGATCTTCACCAAACATTGCAGGAATACATTGGATGTCAAGACACGTGGAAAAAACGTACAAAACAAGAGATTGGAGACATCAAGATTTTGGAAGAATTTTTTAAGAATTTTCAAATTTTCAGATAGGAGGTTCCAGATAAGGTCAAAAACTACATACTCAGATCTTCACCAAACTTTGCAGGGATACATTGGATGTCAAGACACGTGGAAAAAACGTACAAAACAAGAGATTGGGGTCATCAAGATTTTGGACGGATTTTTTAGGAATTTTCAAATTTTCAGATGGGAGGTTCCAGATAAGGTCAAAAACTACATACTCAGATCTTCACCAAACATTGCAGGGATACATTGGATGTCAAGACACGTGGAAAAAACGTACAAAACAAGAGATTGGAGACATCAAGATTTTGGACGAATTTTTTAAGAATTTTCAAATTTTCAGATAGGAGGTTCCAGATGAGGTCAAAAACTACATACTCAGATCTTCACCAAACTTTGCAGGAATACTTTGCATGTCAAGACACGTGGAAAAAACATACAAAACATAGGATTGGTGACATCAAGATTTTGGACGAATTTTTTAAGAATTTTCAAATTTTCAGATAGGAGGTTCCATATAAGGTCAAAAACTACATACTCAGATCTTCACCAAACTTTGCAGGGATACATTGGAGGTCGAGACACGTGGAAAAAAAGTACAAAACAAGAGATTGGGGTCATCAAGATTTTGGACGGATTTTTTAGGAATTTTCAAATTTTCAGATGGGAGGTTCCAGATAATGTCAAAAACTACATACTCAGATCTTCACCAAACATTGCAGGGATACATTGGATGTCAAGACACGTGGAAAAAACGTACAAAACAAGAGATTGGAGACATCAAGATTTTGGACGAATTTTTTAAGAATTTTCAAATTTTCAGATAGGAGGTTCCAGATGAGGTCAAAAACTACATACTCAGATCTTCACCAAACTTTGCAGGAATACTTTGCATGTCAAGACACGTGGAAAAAACGTACAAAACAAGAGATCGGAGACATCAAGATTTTCGACGAATTTTTTAAGAATTTTCAAATTTTCAGATGGGAGGTTCCAGATAAGGTCAAAAACGACATACTCAGATCTTCACCAAACTTTGCAGGGATCCATTGGAAGTCGAGACACGTGGAAAAAACGTACAAAACAAGAGATTGGAGACATCAAGATTTTGGACGAATTTTTTAAGAATTTTCAAATTTTCAGATAGGAGGTTCCATATAAGGTCAAAAACTACATACTCAGATCTTCACCAAACTTTGCAGGGATACATTGGATGTCAAGACACGTGGAAAAAACGTACAAAACAAGAGATTGGAGACATCAAGATTTTCGACGAATTTTTTAAGAATTTTCAAATTTTCAGAAAGGATGTTTCAGATAAGGTCAAAAACGACATACTCAGATCTTCACCAAACTTTGCAGGGATCCATTGGAGGTCGAGACACGTGGAAAAAACATACAAAACAAGAGATTGGAGACATCAAGATTTTGGACGAATTTTTGAAGAATTTTCAAATTTTCAGATGGGAGGTTCCAGATAAGGTCAAAAACTACATACTCAGATCTTCACCAAACTTTGCAGGGATACATTGGATGTCAAGACACGTGGAAAAAACGTACAAAAAAGAGATTGGAGACATCAAGATTTTGGACGAATTTTTTAACAATTTTCAAATTTTCAGAAAGGATGTTCCAGATAAGGTCAAAAACGACATACTCAGATCTTCACCAAACTTTGCAGGGATACATTGGATGTCAAGACACGTGGAAAAAACGTACAAAACAAGAGATTGGAGACATCAAGATTTTGGACGAATTTTTTGAGAATTTTCAAATTTTCAGATAGGAGGTTCCATATAAGGTCAAAAACTACATACTCAGATCTTCACCAAACTTTGCATGGATACATTATGTGTCAAGACACGTGGAAAAAACGTACAAAACAAAAGATTGGAGACATCAAGATTTTGGTCGAATTTTTTAAGAATTTTCAAATTTTCAGATGGGAGGTTCCAGATAAGGTCAAAAACTACATACTCAGATCTTCACCAAACTTTGCAGGGATACATTGGATGTCAAGACACGTGGAAAAAACGTACAAAAAAGAGATTGGAGACATCAAGATTTTGGACGAATTTTTTAACAATTTTCAAATTTTCAGAAAGGATGTTCCAGATAAGGTCAAAAACGACATACTCAGATCTTCACCAAACTTTGCAGGGATACATTGGATGTCAAGACACGTGGAAAAAACGTACAAAAAAGAGATTGGAGACATCAAGATTTTGGACGAATTTTTTAACAATTTCCAAATTTTCAGAAAGGATGTTCCAGATAAGGTCAAAAACGACATACTCAGATCTTCACCAAACTTTGCATGGATACATTGGATGTCAAGACACGTGGAAAAAACGTACAAAACAAGAGATTGGGGTCATCAAGATTTTGCACGGATTTTTTAGGAATTTTCAAATTTTCAGATGGGAGGTTCCAGATAAGGTCAAAAACTACATACTCAGATCTTCACCAAACTTTGCAGGGATACATTGGATGTCAAGACACGTGGAAAAAACGTACAAAACAAGAGATTGGGGTTATCAAGATTTTGCACGGATTTTTTAGGAATTTTCAAATTTTCAGATGGGAGGTTCCAGATATGGTCAAAAACTACATACTCAGATCTTCACCAAACTTTGCAGGGATACATTGGATGTCAAGACACGTGGAAAAAACGTACAAAACAAGAGATTGGAGACATCAAGATTTTGGACGAATTTTTTAAGAATTTTCAAATTTTCAGATGGGAGGTTCCATATAAGGTCAAAAACTACATACTCAGATCTTCACCAAACTTTGCATGGATACATTATGTGTCAAGACACGTGGAAAAAACGTACAAAACAAAAGATTGGAGACATCAAGATTTTGGACGAATTTTTTAAGAATTTTCAAATTTTCAGATAGGAGGTTCCATATAAGGTCAAAAACTACATACTCAGATCTTCACCAAACTTTGCAGGGATACATTGGATATCAAGACACGTGGAAAAAACGTACAAAACAAGAGATTGGAGACATCAAGATTTTGGACGAATTTTTTAAGAATTTTCAAATTTTCAGATAGGAGGTTCCAGATAAGGTCAAAAACTACATACTCAGATCTTCACCAAACTTTGCAGGGATACATTGGATGTCAAGACACGTGGAAAAAACGTACAAAACAAGAGATTGGGGTCATCAAGATTTTGGACGGATTTTTTAGGAATTTTCAAATTTTCAGATGGGAGGTTCCAGATAAGGTCAAAAACTACATACTCAGATCTTCACCAAACATTGCAGGGATACATTGGATGTCAAGACACGTGGAAAAAACGTACAAAACAAGAGATTGGAGACATCAAAATTTTGGACGAATTTTTTAAGAATTTTCAAATTTTCAGATAGGAGGTTCCAGATGAGGTCAAAAACTACATACTCAGATCTTCACCAAACTTTGCAGGAATACTTTGCATGTCAAGACACGTGGAAAAAACGTACAAAACAAGAGATCGGAGACATCAAGATTTTCGACGAATTTTTTAAGAATTTTCAAATTTTCAGATGGGAGGTTCCAGATAAGGTCAAAAACGACATACTCAGATCTTCACCAAACTTTGCATGGATACATTGGATGTCAAGACACGTGGAAAAAACATACAAAACATAGGATTGGTGACATCAAGATTTTGGACGAATTTTTTAAGAATTTTCAAATTTTCAGATAGGAGGTTCCATATAAGGTCAAAAACTACATACTCAGATCTTCACCAAACTTTGCAGGGATACATTGGAGGTCGAGACACGTGGAAAAAAAGTACAAAACAAGAGATTGGGGTCATCAAGATTTTGGACGGATTTTTTAGGAATTTTCAAATTTTCAGATGGGAGGTTCCAGATAAGGTCAAAAACTACATACTCAGATCTTCACCAAACATTGCAGGGATACATTGGATGTCAAGACACGTGGAAAAAACGTACAAAACAAGAGATTGGAGACATCAAGATTTTGGACGAATTTTTTAAGAATTTTCAAATTTTCAGATAGGAGGTTCCAGATGAGGTCAAAAACTACATACTCAGATCTTCACCAAACTTTGCAGGAATACTTTGCATGTCAAGACACGTGGAAAAAACGTACAAAACAAGAGATCGGAGACATCAAGATTTTCGACGAATTTTTTAAGAATTTTCAAATTTTCAGATGGGAGGTTCCAGATAACGTCAAAAACGACATACTCAGATCTTCACCAAACTTTGCATCGATGCATTGGATGTCAAGACACGTGGAAAAAACGTACAAAACAAGAGATTGGGGTCATCAAGATTTTGCACGGATTTTTTAGGAATTTTCAAATTTTCAGATGGGAGGTTCCAGATAAGGTCAAAAACTACATACTCAGATCTTCACCAAACTTTGCAGGGATACATTGGATGTCAAGACACGTGGAAAAAACGTACAAAACAAGAGATTGGAGACATCAAGATTTTGGACGAATTTTTTAAGAATTTTCAAATTTTCAGATAGGAGGTTCCATGTAAGGTCAAAAACTACATACTCAGATCTTCACCAAACATTGCAGGAATACATTGGATGTCAAGACACGTGGAAAAAACGTACAAAACAAGAGATTGGGGTCATCAAGATTTTGCACGGATTTTTTAGGAATTTTCAAATTTTCAGATGGGAGGTTCCAGATAAGGTCAAAAACTACATACTCAGATCTTCACCAAACTTTGCAGGGATACATTGGATGTCAAGACACGTGGAAAAAACGTACAAAACAAGAGATTGGAGACATCAAGATTTTGGACGAATTTTTTAAGAATTTTCAAATTTTCAGATAGGAGGTTCCATATAAGGTCAAAAACTACATACTCAGATCTTCACCAAACTTTGCAGGGATACATTGGATATCAAGACACGTGGAAAAAACGTACAAAACAAGAGATTGGAGACATCAAGATTTTGGACGAATTTTTTAAGAATTTTCAAATTTTCAGATATAAGGTTCCAGATAAGGTCAAAAACTACATACTCAGATCTTCACCAAACTTTGCAGGGATACATTGGATGTCAAGACACGTGGAAAAAACGTACAAAACAAGAGATTGGGGTCATCAAGATTTTGGACGGATTTTTTAGGAATTTTCAAATTTTCAGATGGGAGGTTCCAGATAAGGTCAAAAACTACATACTCAGATCTTCACCAAACATTGCAGGGATACATTGGATGTCAAGACACGTGGAAAAAACGTACAAAACAAGAGATTGGAGACATCAAAATTTTGGACGAATTTTTTAAGAATTTTCAATTTTTCAGATTGGAGGTTCCAGATGAGGTCAAAAACTACATACTCAGATCTTCACCAAACTTTGCAGGAATACTTTGCATGTCAAGACACGTGGAAAAAACGTACAAAACAAGAGATCGGAGACATCAAGATTTTCGACGAATTTTTTAAGAATTTTCAAATTTTCAGATGGGAGGTTCCAGATAAGGTCAAAAACGACATACTCAGATCTTCACCAAACTTTGCATGGATACATTGGATGTCAAGACACGTGGAAAAAACATACAAAACATAGGATTGGTGCCATCAAGATTTTGGACGAATTTTTTAAGAATTTTCAAATTTTCAGATAGGAGGTTCCATATAAGGTCAAAAACTACATACTCAGATCTTCACCAAACTTTGCAGGGATACATTGGAGGTCGAGACACGTGGAAAAAAAGTACATAACAAGAGATTGGGGTCATCAAGATTTTGGACGGATTTTTTAGGAATTTTCAAATTTTCAGATGGGAGGTTCCAGATAAGGTCAAAAACTACATACTCAGATCTTCACCAAACATTGCAGGGATACATTGGATGTCAAGACACGTGGAAAAAACGTACAAAACAAGAGATTGGAGACATCAAGATTTTGGACGAATTTTTTAAGAATTTTCAAATTTTCAGATAGGAGGTTCCAGATGAGGTCAAAAACTACATACTCAGATCTTCACCAAACTTTGCAGGAATACTTTGCATGTCAAGACACGTGGAAAAAACGTACAAAACAAGAGATCGGAGACATCAAGATTTTCGACGAATTTTTTAAGAATTTTCAAATTTTCAGATGGGAGGTTCCAGATAACGTCAAAAACGACATACTCAGATCTTCACCAAACTTTGCATGGATACATTGGATGTCAAGACACGTGGAAAAAACGTACAAAACAAGAGATTGGGGTCATCAAGATTTTGCACGGATTTTTTAGGAATTTTCAAATTTTCAGATGGGAGGTTCCAGATAAGGTCAAAAACTACATACTCAGATCTTCACCAAACTTTGCAGGGATACATTGGATGTCAAGACACGTGGAAAAAACGTACAAAACAAGAGATTGGAGACATCAAGATTTTGGACGAATTTTTTAAGAATTTTCAAATTTTCAGATAGGAGGTTCCATATAAGGTCAAAAACTACATACTCAGATCTTCACCAAACATTGCAGGAATACATTGGATGTCAAGACACGTGGAAAAAACGTACAAAACAAGAGATTGGGGTCATCAAGATTTTGCACGGATTTTTTAGGAATTTTCAAATTTTCAGATGGGAGGTTCCAGATAAGGTCAAAAACTACATACTCAGATCTTCACCAAACTTTGCAGGGATACATTGGATGTCAAGACACGTGGAAAAAACGTACAAAACAAGAGATTGGAGACATCAAGATTTTCGACGAATTTTTTAAGAATTTTCAAATTTTCAGATAGGAGGTTCCATATAAGGTCAAAAACTACATACTCAGATCTTCACCAAACTTTGCAGGAATACTTTGCATGTCAAGACACGTGGAAAAAACGTACAAAACAAGAGATCGGAGACATCAAGATTTTCGACGAATTTTTTAAGAATTTTCAAATTTTCAGATAGGAGGTTCCATATAAGGTCAAAAACTACATACTCAGATCTTCACCAAACTTTGCAGGAATACTTTGCATGTCAAGACACGTGGAAAAAACGTACAAAACAAGAGATCGGAGACATCAAGATTTTCGACGAATTTTTTAAGAATTTTCAAATTTTCAGATGGGAGGTTCCAGATAAGGTCAAAAACGACATACTCAGATCTTCACCAAACTTTGCATGGATACATTGGATGTCAAGACACGTGGAAAAAACATACAAAACATAGGATTGGTGACATCAAGATTTTGGACGAATTTTTTAAGAATTTTCAAATTTTCAGATAGGAGGTTCCATATAAGGTCAAAAACTACATACTCAGATCTTCACCAAACTTTGCAGGGATACATTGGATGTCAAGACACGTGGAAAAAACGTACAAAACAAGAGATTGGAGACATCAAGATTTTGGACGAATTTTTTAAGAATTTTCAAATTTTCAGATGGGAGGTTCCAGATAAGGTCAAAAACTACATACTCAGATCTTCACCAAACTTTGCAGGGATACATTGGATGTCAAGACACGTGGAAAAAACGTACAAAAAAGAGATTGGAGACATCAAGATTTTGGACGAATTTTTTAACAATTTTCAAATTTTCAGAAAGGATGTTCCAGATAAGGTCAAAAACGACATACTCAGATCTTCACCAAACTTTGCAGGGATACATTGGATGTCAAGACACGTGGAAAAAACGTACAAAACAAGAGATTGGAGACATCAAGATTTTGGACGAATTTTTTAAGAATTTTCAAATTTTCAGATAGGAGGTTCCATATAAGGTCAAAAACTACATACTCAGATCTTCACCAAACTTTGCATGGATACATTATGTGTCAAGACACGTGGAAAAAACGTACAAAACAAAAGATTGGAGACATCAAGATTTTGGTCGAATTTTTTAAGAATTTTCAAATTTTCAGATGGGAGGTTCCAGATAAGGTCAAAAACTACATACTCAGATCTTCACCAAACTTTGCAGGGATACATTGGATGTCAAGACACGTGGAAAAAACGTACAAAAAAGAGATTGGAGACATCAAGATTTTGGACGAATTTTTTAACAATTTTCAAATTTTCAGAAAGGATGTTCCAGATAAGGTCAAAAACGACATACTCAGATCTTCACCAAACTTTGCAGGGATACATTGGATGTCAAGACACGTGGAAAAAACGTACAAAAAAGAGATTGGAGACATCAAGATTTTGGACGAATTTTTTAACAATTTCCAAATTTTCAGAAAGGATGTTCCAGATAAGGTCAAAAACGACATACTCAGATCTTCACCAAACTTTGCATGGATACATTGGATGTCAAGACACGTGGAAAAAACGTACAAAACAAGAGATTGGGGTCATCAAGATTTTGCACGGATTTTTTAGGAATTTTCAAATTTTCAGATGGGAGGTTCCAGATAAGGTCAAAAACTACATACTCAGATCTTCACCAAACTTTGCAGGGATACATTGGATGTCAAGACACGTGGAAAAAACGTACAAAACAAGAGATTGGGGTTATCAAGATTTTGCACGGATTTTTTAGGAATTTTCAAATTTTCAGATAGGAGGTTCCAGATGAGGTCAAAAACTACATACTCAGATCTTCACCAAACTTTGCAGGAATACTTTGCATGTCAAGACACGTGGAAAAAACGTACAAAACAAGAGATCGGAGACATCAAGATTTTCGACGAATTTTTTAAGAATTTTCAAATTTTCAGATGGGAGGTTCCAGATAACGTCAAAAACGACATACTCAGATCTTCACCAAACATTGCAGGGATACATTGGATGTCAAGACACGTGGAAAAAACGTACAAAACAAGAGATTGGAGACATCAAAATTTTGGACGAATTTTTTAAGAATTTTCAATTTTTCAGATAGGAGGTTCCAGATGAGGTCAAAAACTACATACTCAGATCTTCACCAAACT
Source organism: Lepisma saccharinum (assembly GCF_977018435.1). NCBI lineage: Eukaryota > Metazoa > Arthropoda > Insecta > Zygentoma > Lepismatidae > Lepisma > Lepisma saccharinum. The sequence continues at coordinate 22,072 of NW_028142978.1, forward strand.
TTGCAGGAATACTTTGCATGTCAAGACACGTGGAAAAAACGTACAAAACAAGAGATCGGAGACATCAAGATTTTCGACGAATTTTTTAAGAATTTTCAAATTTTCAGATGGGAGGTTCCAGATAAGGTCAAAAACGACATACTCAGATCTTCACCAAACTTTGCATGGATACATTGGATGTCAAGACACGTGGAAAAAACATACAAAACATAGGATTGGTGCCATCAAGATTTTGGACGAATTTTTTAAGAATTTTCAAATTTTCAGATAGGAGGTTCCATATAAGGTCAAAAACTACATACTCAGATCTTCACCAAACTTTGCAGGGATACATTGGAGGTCGAGACACGTGGAAAAAAAAGTACATAACAAGAGATTGGGGTCATCAAGATTTTGGACGGATTTTTTAGGAATTTTCAAATTTTCAGATGGGAGGTTCCAGATAAGGTCAAAAACTACATACTCAGATCTTCACCAAACATTGCAGGGATACATTGGATGTCAAGACACGTGGAAAAAACGTACAAAACAAGAGATTGGAGACATCAAGATTTTGGACGAATTTTTTAAGAATTTTCAAATTTTCAGATAGGAGGTTCCAGATGAGGTCAAAAACTACATACTCAGATCTTCACCAAACTTTGCAGGAATACTTTGCATGTCAAGACACGTGGAAAAAACGTACAAAACAAGAGATCGGAGACATCAAAGATTTTCGACGAATTTTTTAAGAATTTTCAAATTTTCAGATGGGAGGTTCCAGATAACGTCAAAAACGACATACTCAGATCTTCACCAAACTTTGCATGGATACATTGGATGTCAAGACACGTGGAAAAAACGTACAAAACAAGAGATTGGGGTCATCAAGATTTTGCACGGATTTTTTAGGAATTTTCAAATTTTCAGATGGGAGGTTCCAGATAAGGTCAAAAACTACATACTCAGATCTTCACCAAACTTTGCAGGGATACATTGGATGTCAAGACACGTGGAAAAAACGTACAAAACAAGAGATTGGAGACATCAAGATTTTGGACGAATTTTTTAAGAATTTTCAAATTTTCAGATAGGAGGTTCCATATAAGGTCAAAAACTACATACTCAGATCTTCACCAAACATTGCAGGAATACATTGGATGTCAAGACACGTGGAAAAAACGTACAAAACAAGAGATTGGGGTCATCAAGATTTTGCACGGATTTTTTAGGAATTTTCAAATTTTCAGATGGGAGGTTCCAGATAAGGTCAAAAACTACATACTCAGATCTTCACCAAACTTTGCAGGGATACATTGGATGTCAAGACACGTGGAAAAAACGTACAAAACAAGAGATTGGAGACATCAAGATTTTCGACGAATTTTTTAAGAATTTTCAAATTTTCAGATAGGAGGTTCCATATAAGGTCAAAAACTACATACTCAGATCTTCACCAAACTTTGCAGGAATACTTTGCATGTCAAGACACGTGGAAAAAACGTACAAAACAAGAGATCGGAGACATCAAGATTTTCGACGAATTTTTTAAGAATTTTCAAATTTTCAGATAGGAGGTTCCATATAAGGTCAAAAACTACATACTCAGATCTTCACCAAACTTTGCAGGAATACTTTGCATGTCAAGACACGTGGAAAAAACGTACAAAACAAGAGATCGGAGACATCAAGATTTTCGACGAATTTTTTAAGAATTTTCAAATTTTCAGATGGGAGGTTCCAGATAAGGTCAAAAACGACATACTCAGATCTTCACCAAACTTTGCATGGATACATTGGATGTCAAGACACGTGGAAAAAACATACAAAACATAGGATTGGTGACATCAAGATTTTGGACGAATTTTTTAAGAATTTTCAAATTTTCAGATAGGAGGTTCCATATAAGGTCAAAAACTACATACTCAGATCTTCACCAAACTTTGCAGGGATACATTGGATGTCAAGACACGTGGAAAAAACGTACAAAACAAGAGATTGGAGACATCAAGATTTTGGACGATTTTTTTAAGAATTTTCAAATTTTCAGATAGGAGGTTCCATATAAGGTCAAAAACTACATACTCAGATCTTCACCAAACTTTGCATGGATACATTATGTGTCAAGACACGTGGAAAAAACGTACAAAACAAAAGATTGGAGACATGAAGATTTTGGTCGAATTTTTTAAGAATTTTCAAATTTTCAGATGGGAGGTTCCAGATAAGGTCAAAAACTACATACTCAGATCTTCACCAAACTTTGCAGGGATACATTGGATGTCAAGACACGTGGAAAAAACGTACAAAAAAGAGATTGGAGACATCAAGATTTTGGACGAATTTTTTAACAATTTTCAAATTTTCAGAAAGGATGTTCCAGATAAGGTCAAAAACGACATACTCAGATCTTCACCAAACTTTGCAGGGATACATTGGATATCAAGACACGTGGAAAAAACGTACAAAACAAGAGATTGGAGACATCAAGATTTTGGACGAATTTTTTAAGAATTTTCAAATTTTCAGATAGGAGGTTCCAGATAAGGTCAAAAACTACATACTCAGATCTTCACCAAACTTTGCAGGGATACATTGGATGTCAAGACACGTGGAAAAAACGTACAAAACAAGAGATTGGAGACATCAAGATTTTGGACGAATTTTTTAAGAATTTTCAAATTTTCAGATAGGAGGTTCCATATATGGTCAAAAACTACATACTCAGATCTTCACCAAACATTGCAGGGATACATTGGATATCAAGACACGTGGAAAAAACGTACAAAACAAGAGATTGGAGACATCAAGATTTTGGACGAATTTTTTAAGAATTTTCAAATTTTCAGATAGGAGGTTCCAGATGAGGTCAAAAACTACATACTCAGATCTTCACCAAACTTTGCAGGAATACTTTGCATGTCAAGACACGTGGAAAAAACGTACAAAACAAGAGATCGGAGACATCAAGATTTTCGACGAATTTTTTAAGAATTTTCAAATTTTCAGATAGGAGGTTCCATATAAGGTCAAAAACTACATACTCAGATCTTCACCAAACTTTGCATGGATACATTATGTGTCAAGACACGTGGAAAAAACGTACAAAACAAAAGATTGGAGACATCAAGATTTTGGTCGAATTTTTTAAGAATTTTCAAATTTTCAGATGGGAGGTTCCAGATAAGGTCAAAAACTACATACTCAGACCTTCACCAAACTTTGCAGGGATACATTGGATGTCAAGACACGTGGAAAAAACGTACAAAAAAGAGATTGGAGACATCAAGATTTTGGACGAATTTTTGAAGAATTTTCAAATTTTCAGAAAGGATGTTCCAGATAAGGTCAAAAACGACATACTCAGATCTTCACCAAACTTTGCAGGGATACATTGGATATCAAGACACGTGGAAAAAACGTACAAAACAAGAGATTGGAGACATCAAGATTTTGGACGAATTTTTTAAGAATTTTCAAATTTTCAGATGGGAGGTTCAATATAAGGTCAAAAACTACATACTCAGATCTTCACCAAACTTTGCAGGGATACATTGGATGTCAAGACACGTGGAAAAAACGTACAAAACAAGAGATTGGAGACATCAAGATTTTGGTCGAATTTTTTAAGAATTTTCAAATTTTCAGATAGGAGGTTCCATATAAGGTCAAAAACTACATACTCAGATCTTCACCAAACATTGCAGGAATACATTGGATGTCAAGACACGTGGAAAAAACGTACAAAACAAGAGATTGGAGACATCAAGATTTTGGACGAATTTTTTAAGAATTTTCAAATTTTCAGATAGGAGGTTCCAGATAAGGTCAAAAACTACATACTCAGATCTTCACCAAACTTTGCAGGGATACATTGGATGTCAAGACACGTGGAAAAAACGTACAAAACAAGAGATTGGGGTCATCAAGATTTTGGACGGATTTTTTAGGAATTTTCAAATTTTCAGATGGGAGGTTCCAGATAAGGTCAAAAACTACATACTCAGATCTTCACCGAACATTGCAGGGATACATTGGATGTCAAGACACGTGGAAAAAACGTACAAAACAAGAGATTGGAGACATCAAAATTTTGGACGAATTTTTTAAGAATTTTCAAATTTTCAGATAGGAGGTTCCAGATGAGGTCAAAAACTACATACTCAGATCTTCACCAAACTTTGCAGGAATACTTTGCATGTCAAGACACGTGGAAAAAACGTACAAAACAAGAGATCGGAGACATCAAGATTTTCGACGAATTTTTTAAGAATTTTCAAATTTTCAGATAGGAGGTTCCATATAAGGTCAAAAACTACATACTCAGATCTTCACCAAACTTTGCAGGGATACATTGGAGGTCGAGACACGTGGAAAAAAAGTACAAAACAAGAGATTGGGGTCATCAAGATTTTGGACGGATTTTTTAGGAATTTTCAAATTTTCAGATGGGAGGTTCCAGATAAGGTCAAAAACTACATACTCAGATCTTCACCAAACATTGCAGGGATACATTGGATGTCAAGACACGTGGAAAAAACGTACAAAACAAGAGATTGGAGACATCAAGATTTTGGACGAATTTTTTAAGAATTTTCAAATTTTCAGATAGGAGGTTCCAGATGAGGTCAAAAACTACATACTCAGATCTTCACCAAACTTTGCAGGAATACTTTGCATGTCAAGACACGTGGAAAAAACGTACAAAACAAGAGATCGGAGACATCAAGATTTTCGACGAATTTTTTAAGAATTTTCAAATTTTCAGATGGGAGGTTCCAGATAAGGTCAAAAACTACATACTCAGATCTTCACCAAACTTTGCAGGGATACATTGGATGTCAAGACACGTGGAAAAAACGTACAAAAAAGAGATTGGAGACATCAAGATTTTGGACGAATTTTTTAACAATTTTCAAATTTTCAGAAAGGATGTTCCAGATAAGGTCAAAAACGACATACTCAGATCTTCACCAAACTTTGCAGGGATACATTGGATATCAAGACACGTGGAAAAAAGGTACAAAACAAGAGATTGGAGACATCAAGATTTTGGACGAATTTTTTAAGAATTTTCAAATTTTCAGATGGGAGGTTCAATATAAGGTCAAAAACTACATACTCAGATCTTCACCAAACTTTGCAGGGATACATTGGATGTCAAGACACGTGGAAAAAACGTACAAAACAAGAGATTGGAGACATCAAGATTTTGGTCGAATTTTTTAAGAATTTTCAAATTTTCAGATAGGAGGTTCCATATAAGGTCAAAAACTACATACTCAGATCTTCACCAAACATTGCAGGAATACATTGGATGTCAAGACACGTGGAAAAAACGTACAAAACAAGAGATTGGAGACATCAAGATTTTGGACGAATTTTTTAAGAATTTTCAAATTTTCAGATAGGAGGTTCCAGATAAGGTCAAAAACTACATACTCAGATCTTCACCAAACTTTGCAGGGATACATTGGATGTCAAGACACGTGGAAAAAACGTACAAAACAAGAGATTGGGGTCATCAAGATTTTGGACGGATTTTTTAGGAATTTTCAAATTTTCAGATGGGAGGTTCCAGATAAGGTCAAAAACTACATACTCAGATCTTCACCAAACATTGCAGGGATACATTGGATGTCAAGACACGTGGAAAAAACGTACAAAACAAGAGATTGGAGACATCAAGATTTTGGACGAATTTTTTAAGAATTTTCAAATTTTCAGATAGGAGGTTCCATATAAGGTCAAAAACTACATACTCAGATCTTCACCAAACTTTGCAGGAATACTTTGCATGTCAAGACACGTGGAAAAAACATACAAAACATAGGATTGGTGACATCAAGATTTTGGACGAATTTTTTAAGAATTTTCAAATTTTCAGATAGGAGGTTCCATATAAGGTCAAAAACTACATACTCAGATCTTCACCAAACTTTGCAGGGATACATTGGAGGTCGAGACACGTGGAAAAAAAGTACAAAACAAGAGATTGGGGTCATCAAGATTTTGGACGGATTTTTTAGGAATTTTCAAATTTTCAGATGGGAGGTTCCAGATAAGGTCAAAAACTACATACTCAGATCTTCACCAAACATTGCAGGGATACATTGGATGTCAAGACACGTGGAAAAAACGTACAAAACAAGAGATTGGAGACATCAAGATTTTGGACGAATTTTTTAAGAATTTTCAAATTTTCAGATAGGAGGTTCCAGATGAGGTCAAAAACTACATACTCAGATCTTCACCAAACTTTGCAGGAATACTTTGCATGTCAAGACACGTGGAAAAAACGTACAAAACAAGAGATCGGAGACATCAAGATTTTCGACGAATTTTTTAAGAATTTTCAAATTTTCAGATGGGAGGTTCCAGATAAGGTCAAAAACGACATACTCAGATCTTCACCAAACTTTGCAGGGATCCATTGGAGGTCGAGACACGTGGAAAAAACGTACAAAACAAGAGATTGGAGACATCAAGATTTTGGACGAATTTTTGAAGAATTTTCAAATTTTCAGATGGGAGGTTCCAGATAAGGTCAAAAACTCCATACTCAGATCTTCACCAAACTTTGCAGGGATACATTGGATGTCAAGACACGTGGAAAAAACGTACAAAAAAGAGATTGGAGACATCAAGATTTTGGACGAATTTTTTAACAATTTTCAAATTTTCAGAAAGGATGTTCCAGATAAGGTCAAAAACGACATACTCAGATCTTCACCAAACTTTGCATGGATACATTGGATGTCAAGACACGTGGAAAAAACGTACAAAACAAGAGATTGGGGTCATCAAGATTTTGCACGGATTTTTTAGGAATTTTCAAATTTTCAGATGGGAGGTTCCAGATAAGGTCAAAAACTACATACTCAGATCTTCACCAAACTTTGCAGGGATACATTGGATGTCAAGACACGTGGAAAAAACGTACAAAACAAGAGATTGGAGACATCAAGATTTTGGACGAATTTTTTAAGAATTTTCAAATTTTCAGATAGGAGGTTCCATATAAGGTCAAAAACTACATACTCAGATCTTCACCAAACTTTGCATGGATACATTATGTGTCAAGACACGTGGAAAAAACGTACAAAACAAAAGATTGGAGACATGAAGATTTTGGTCGAATTTTTTAAGAATTTTCAAATTTTCAGATGGGAGGTTCCAGATAAGGTCAAAAACTACATACTCAGATCTTCACCAAACTTTGCAGGGATACATTGGATGTCAAGACACGTGGAAAAAACGTACAAAAAAGAGATTGGAGACATCAAGATTTTGGACGAATTTTTTAACAATTTTCAAATTTTCAGAAAGGATGTTCCAGATAAGGTCAAAAACGACATACTCAGATCTTCACCAAACTTTGCAGGGATACATTGGATATCAAGACACGTGGAAAAAACGTACAAAACAAGAGATTGGAGACATCAAGATTTTGGACGAATTTTTTAAGAATTTTCAAATTTTCAGATAGGAGGTTCCAGATAAGGTCAAAAACTACATACTCAGATCTTCACCAAACTTTGCAGGGATACATTGGATGTCAAGACACGTGGAAAAAACGTACAAAACAAGAGATTGGAGACATCAAGATTTTGGACGAATTTTTTAAGAATTTTCAAATTTTCAGATAGGAGGTTCCATATAAGGTCAAAAACTACATACTCAGATCTTCACCAAACATTGCAGGGATACATTGGATATCAAGACACGTGGAAAAAACGTACAAAACAAGAGATTGGAGACATCAAGATTTTGGACGAATTTTTTAAGAATTTTCAAATTTTCAGATAGGAGGTTCCAGATGAGGTCAAAAACTACATACTCAGATCTTCACCAAACTTTGCAGGAATACTTTGCATGTCAAGACACGTGGAAAAAACGTACAAAACAAGAGATCGGAGACATCAAGATTTTCGACGAATTTTTTAAGAATTTTCAAATTTTCAGATAGGAGGTTCCATATAAGGTCAAAAACTACATACTCAGATCTTCACCAAACTTTGCATGGATACATTATGTGTCAAGACACGTGGAAAAAACGTACAAAACAAAAGATTGGAGACATCAAGATTTTGGTCGAATTTTTTAAGAATTTTCAAATTTTCAGATGGGAGGTTCCAGATAAGGTCAAAAACTACATACTCAGATCTTCACCAAACTTTGCAGGGATACATTGGATGTCAAGACACGTGGAAAAAACGTACAAAAAAGAGATTGGAGACATCAAGATTTTGGACGAATTTTTGAAGAATTTTCAAATTTTCAGAAAGGATGTTCCAGATAAGGTCAAAAACGACATACTCAGATCTTCACCAAACTTTGCAGGGATACATTGGATATCAAGACACGTGGAAAAAACGTACAAAACAAGAGATTGGAGACATCAAGATTTTGGACGAATTTTTTAAGAATTTTCAAATTTTCAGATGGGAGGTTCAATATAAGGTCAAAAACTACATACTCAGATCTTCACCAAACTTTGCAGGGATACATTGGATGTCAAGACACGTGGAAAAAACGTACAAAACAAGAGATTGGAGACATCAAGATTTTGGTCGAATTTTTTAAGAATTTTCAAATTTTCAGATAGGAGGTTCCATATAAGGTCAAAAACTACATACTCAGATCTTCACCAAACATTGCAGGAATACATTGGATGTCAAGACACGTGGAAAAAACGTACAAAACAAGAGATTGGAGACATCAAGATTTTGGACGAATTTTTTAAGAATTTTCAAATTTTCAGATAGGAGGTTCCAGATAAGGTCAAAAACTACATACTCAGATCTTCACCAAACTTTGCAGGGATACATTGGATGTCAAGACACGTGGAAAAAACGTACAAAACAAGAGATTGGGGTCATCAAGATTTTGGACGGATTTTTTAGGAATTTTCAAATTTTCAGATGGGAGGTTCCAGATAAGGTCAAAAACTACATACTCAGATCTTCACCGAACATTGCAGGGATACATTGGATGTCAAGACACGTGGAAAAAACGTACAAAACAAGAGATTGGAGACATCAAAATTTTGGACGAATTTTTTAAGAATTTTCAAATTTTCAGATAGGAGGTTCCAGATGAGGTCAAAAACTACATACTCAGATCTTCACCAAACTTTGCAGGAATACTTTGCATGTCAAGACACGTGGAAAAAACGTACAAAACAAGAGATCGGAGACATCAAGATTTTCGACGAATTTTTTAAGAATTTTCAAATTTTCAGATAGGAGGTTCCATATAAGGTCAAAAACTACATACTCAGATCTTCACCAAACTTTGCAGGGATACATTGGAGGTCGAGACACGTGGAAAAAAAGTACAAAACAAGAGATTGGGGTCATCAAGATTTTGGACGGATTTTTTAGGAATTTTCAAATTTTCAGATGGGAGGTTCCAGATAAGGTCAAAAACTACATACTCAGATCTTCACCAAACATTGCAGGGATACATTGGATGTCAAGACACGTGGAAAAAAACGTACAAAACAAGAGATTGGAGACATCAAGATTTTGGACGAATTTTTTAAGAATTTTCAAATTTTCAGATAGGAGGTTCCAGATGAGGTCAAAAACTACATACTCAGATCTTCACCAAACTTTGCAGGAATACTTTGCATGTCAAGACACGTGGAAAAAACGTACAAAACAAGAGATCGGAGACATCAAGATTTTCGACGAATTTTTTAAGAATTTTCAAATTTTCAGATGGGAGGTTCCAGATAAGGTCAAAAACTACATACTCAGATCTTCACCAAACTTTGCAGGGATACATTGGATGTCAAGACACGTGGAAAAAACGTACAAAAAAGAGATTGGAGACATCAAGATTTTGGACGAATTTTTTAACAATTTTCAAATTTTCAGAAAGGATGTTCCAGATAAGGTCAAAAACGACATACTCAGATCTTCACCAAACTTTGCAGGGATACATTGGATATCAAGACACGTGGAAAAAAGGTACAAAACAAGAGATTGGAGACATCAAGATTTTGGACGAATTTTTTAAGAATTTTCAAATTTTCAGATGGGAGGTTCAATATAAGGTCAAAAACTACATACTCAGATCTTCACCAAACTTTGCAGGGATACATTGGATGTCAAGACACGTGGAAAAAACGTACAAAACAAGAGATTGGAGACATCAAGATTTTGGTCGAATTTTTTAAGAATTTTCAAATTTTCAGATAGGAGGTTCCATATAAGGTCAAAAACTACATACTCAGATCTTCACCAAACATTGCAGGAATACATTGGATGTCAAGACACGTGGAAAAAACGTACAAAACAAGAGATTGGAGACATCAAGATTTTGGACGAATTTTTTAAGAATTTTCAAATTTTCAGATAGGAGGTTCCAGATAAGGTCAAAAACTACATACTCAGATCTTCACCAAACTTTGCAGGGATACATTGGATGTCAAGACACGTGGAAAAAACGTACAAAACAAGAGATTGGGGTCATCAAGATTTTGGACGGATTTTTTAGGAATTTTCAAATTTTCAGATGGGAGGTTCCAGATAAGGTCAAAAACTACATACTCAGATCTTCACCAAACATTGCAGGGATACATTGGATGTCAAGACACGTGGAAAAAACGTACAAAACAAGAGATTGGAGACATCAAGATTTTGGACGAATTTTTTAAGAATTTTCAAATTTTCAGATAGGAGGTTCCATATAAGGTCAAAAACTACATACTCAGATCTTCACCAAACTTTGCAGGAATACTTTGCATGTCAAGACACGTGGAAAAAACATACAAAACATAGGATTGGTGACATCAAGATTTTGGACGATTTTTTTAAGAATTTTCAAATTTTCAGATAGGAGGTTCCATATAAGGTCAAAAACTACATACTCAGATCTTCACCAAACTTTGCAGGGATACATTGGAGGTCGAGACACGTGGAAAAAAAGTACAAAACAAGAGATTGGGGTCATCAAGATTTTGGACGGATTTTTTAGGAATTTTCAAATTTTCAGATGGGAGGTTCCAGATAAGGTCAAAAACTACATACTCAGATCTTCACCAAACATTGGAGGGATACATTGGATGTCAAGACACGTGGAAAAAACGTACAAAACAAGAGATTGGAGACATCAAGATTTTGGACGAATTTTTTAAGAATTTTCAAATTTTCAGATAGGAGGTTCCAGATGAGGTCAAAAACTACATACTCAGATCTTCACCAAACTTTGCAGGAATACTTTGCATGTCAAGACACGTGGAAAAAACGTACAAAACAAGAGATCGGAGACATCAAGATTTTCGACGAATTTTTTAAGAATTTTCAAATTTTCAGATGGGAGGTTCCAGATAAGGTCAAAAACGACATACTCAGATCTTCACCAAACTTTGCAGGGATCCATTGGAGGTCGAGACACGTGGAAAAAACGTACAAAACAAGAGATTGGAGACATCAAGATTTTGGACGAATTTTTTAAGAATTTTCAAATTTTCAGATAGGAGGTTCCATATAAGGTCAAAAACTACATACTCAGATCTTCACCAAACTTTGCAGGGATACATTGGATGTCAAGACACGTGGAAAAAACGTACAAAACAAGAGATTGGAGACATCAAGATTTTCGACGAATTTTTTAAGAATTTTCAAATTTTCAGAAAGGATGTTTCAGATAAGGTCAAAAACGACATACTCAGATCTTCACCAAACTTTGCAGGGATCCATTGGAGGTCGAGACACGTGGAAAAAACGTACAAAACAAGAGATTGGAGACATCAAGATTTTGGACGAATTTTTGAAGAATTTTCAAATTTTCAGATGGGAGGTTCCAGATAAGGTCCAAAACTACATACTCAGATCTTCACCAAACTTTGCAGGGATACATTGGATGTCAAGACACGTGGAAAAAACGTACAAAAAAGAGATTGGAGACATCAAGATTTTGGACGAATTTTTTAACAATTTTCAAATTTTCAGAAAGGATGTTCCAGATAAGGTCAAAAACGACAAACTCAGATCTTCACCAAACTTTGCATGGATACATTGGATGTCAAGACACGTGGAAAAAACGTACAAAACAAGAGATTGGGGTCATCAAGATTTTGCACGGATTTTTTAGGAATTTTCAAATTTTCAGAAATGCGGTTCCAGATAAGATCAAAAACTACATACTCAGATCTTCACCAAACTTTGCAGGGATACATTGGATGTCAAGACACGTGGAAAAAACGTACAAAACAAGAGATTGGAGACATCAAGATTTTGGACGAATTTTTTAAGAATTTTCAAATTTTCAGATAGGAGGTTCCATATAAGGTCAAAAACTACATACTCAGATCTTCACCAAACTTTGCATGGATACATTATGTGTCAAGACACGTGGAAAAAACGTACAAAACAAAAGATTGGAGACATCAAGATTTTGGTCGAATTTTTTAAGAATTTTCAAATTTTCAGATGGGAGGTTCCAGATAAGGTCAAAAACTACATACTCAGATCTTCACCAAACTTTGCAGGGATACATTGGATGTCAAGACACGTGGAAAAAACGTACAAAAAAGAGATTGGAGACATCAAGATTTTGGACGAATTTTTTAACAATTTTCAAATTTTCAGAAAGGATGTTCCAGATAAGGTCAAAAACGACATACTCAGATCTTCACCAAACTTTGCATGGATACATTGGATGTCAAGACACGTGGAAAAAACGTACAAAAAAGAGATTGGAGACATCAAGATTTTGGACGATTTTTTTAACAATTTTCAAATTTTCAGAAAGGATGTTCCAGATAAGGTCAAAAACGACATACTCAGATCTTCACCAAACTTTGCATGGATACATTGGATGTCAAGACACGTGGAAAAAACGTACAAAACAAGAGATTGGGGTCATCAAGATTTTGCACGGATTTTTTAGGAATTTTCAAATTTTCAGATGGGAGGTTCCAGATAAGGTCAAAAACTACATACTCAGATCATCACCAAACTTTGCAGGGATACATTGGATGTCAAGACACGTGGAAAAAACGTACAAAACAAGAGATTGGGGTCATCAAGATTTTGCACGGATTTTTTAGGAATTTTCAAATTTTCAGATGGGAGGTTCCAGATAAGGTCAAAAACTACATACTCAGATCTTCACCAAACTTTGCAGGGATACATTGGATGTCAAGACACGTGGAAAAAACGTACAAAACAAGAGATTGGAGACATCAAGATTTTGGACGAAATTTTTAAGAATTTTCAAATTTTCAGATAGGAGGTTCCATATAAGGTCAAAAACTACATACTCAGATCTTCACCAAACTTTGCATGGATACATTATGTGTCAAGACACGTGGAAAAAACGTACAAAACAAAAGATTGGAGACATCAAGATATTGGTCGAATTTTTTAAGAATTTTCAAATTTTCAGATGGGAGGTTCCAGATAAGGTCAAAAACTACATACTCAGATCTTCACCAAACTTTGCAGGGATACATTGGATGTCAAGACACGTGGAAAAAACGTACAAAACAAGAGATAGGAGACATCAAGATTTTGGACGAATTTTTTAACAATTTTCAAATTTTCAGAAAGGATGTTCCAGATAAGGTCAAAAACAACATACTCAGATCTTCACCAAACTTTGCAGGGATACATTGGATGTCAAGACACGTGGAAAAAACGTACAAAACAAGAGATCGGAGACATCAAGATTTTCGACGAATTATTTAAGAATTTTCAAATTTTCAGATGGGAGGTTCCAGATAAGGTCAAAAACTACATACTCAGATCTTCACCAAACTTTGCAGGGATACATTGGATGTCAAGACACGTGGAAAAAACGTACAAAACAAGAGATTGGAGACATCAAAATTTTGGACGAATTTTTTAAGAATTTTCAAATTTTCAGATAGGAGGTTCCAGATGAGGTCAAAAACTACATACTCAGATCTTCACCAAACTTTGCAGGAATACTTTGCATGTCAAGACACGTGGAAAAAACGTACAAAACAAGAGATCGGAGACATCAAGATTTTCGACGAATTTTTTAAGAATTTTCAAATTTTCAGATAGGAGGTTCCATATAAGGTCAAAAACTACATACTCAGATCTTCACCAAACTTTGCATGGATACATTATGTGTCAAGACACGTGGAAAAAACGTACAAAACAAAAGATTGGAGACATCAAGATTTTGGTCGAATTTTTTAAGAATTTTCAAATTTTCAGATGGGAGGTTCCAGATAAGGTCAAAAACTACATACTCAGATCTTCACCAAACTTTGCAGGGATACATTGGATGTCAAGACACGTGGAAAAAACGTACAAAACAAGAGATTGCAGACATCAAGATTATGGACGAATTTTTTGAGAATTTTCAAATTTTCAGAAAGGAGGTTCCATATAAGGTCAAAAACTACATACTCAGATCTTCACCAAACTTTGCAGGGATACATTGGATGTCAAGACACGTGGAAAAAACGTACAAAACAAGAGATTGGAGACATCAAGATTTTCGACGAATTTTTTAAGAATTTTCAAATTTTCAGAAAGGATGTTCCAGATAAGGTCAAAAACGACATACTCAGATCTTCACCAAACTTTGCAGGGATACATTGGAGGTCGAGACACGTGGAAAAAACGTACAAAACAAGAGATTGGAGACATCAAGATTTTGGACGAATTTTTGAAGAATTTTCAAATTTTCTGATAGGAGGTCCCAGATAAGGTCAAAAACTACATACTCAGATCTCCACCAAACATTGCAGGGATACATTGGATGTCAAGACACGTGGAAAAAACGTACAAAACAAGAGATTGGAGACATCAAGATTTTCGACGAATTTTTGAAGAATTTTCAAATTTTCAGATAGGAGGTTCCAGATAAGGTCAAAAACTACATACTCAGATCTTCACCAAACGTTGCAGGGATACTTTGCATGTCAAGACACGTGGAAAAAACGTACAAAACAAGAGATTGGAGACATCAAGATTTTCGACGAATTTTTTAAGAATTTTCAAATTTTCAGATGGGAGGTTCCAGATAAGGTCAAAAACGACATACTCAGATCTTCACCAAACTTTGCATGGATACATTGGATGTCAAGACACGTGGAAAAAACGTACAAAACAAGAGATTGGGGTCATCAAGATTTTGCACGGATTTTTGAAGAATTTTCAAATTTTCAGATAGGAGGTTCCAGATAAGGTCAAAAACTACATACTCAGATCTTCACCAAACTTTGCAGGGATCCATTGGAGGTCGAGACACGTGGAAAAAACGTACAAAACAAGAGATTGGAGACATCAAGATTTTGGACGAATTTTTGAAGAATTTTCAAATTTTCAGATAGGAGGTTCCAGATAAGGTCTAAAACTACATACTCAGATCTCCACCAAACATTGCAGGAATACATTGGATGTCAAGACACGTGGAAAAAACGTACAAAACAAGAGATTGGAGACATCAAGATTTTCGACGAATTTTTGAAGAATTTTCAAATTTTCAGAAAGGATGTTCCAGATGAGGTCAAAAACTACATACTCAGATCTTCACCAAACTTTGCAGGGATCCATTGGAGGTCGAGACACGTGGAAAAAACGTACAAAACAAGAGATCGGAGACATCAAGATTTTCGACGAATTTTTGAAGAATTTTCAAATTTTCAGATAGGATGTTCCAGATAAGGTCTAAAACTACATACTCAGATCTCCACCAAACATTGCAGGAATACATTGGATGTCAAGACACGTGGAAAAAACGTACAAAACAAGAGATTGGAGACATCAAGATTTTCGACGAATTTTTGAAGAATTTTCAAATTTTCAGAAAGGATGTTCCAGATAAGGTCAAAAACGACATACTCAGATCTTCACCAAACTTTGCAGGGATCCATTGGAGGTCGAGACACGTGGAAAAAACGTACAAAACAAGAGATTGGAGACATCAAGATTTTGGACGAATTTTTGAAGAATTTTCAAATTTTCAGATAGGAGGTTCCAGATAAGGTCTAAAACTACATACTCAGATCTCCACCAAACATTGCAGGAATACATTGGATGTCAAGACACGTGGAAAAAACGTACAAAACAAGAGATTGGAGACATCAAGATTTTCGACGAATTTTTGAAGAATTTTCAAATTTTCAGATGGGAGGTTCCAGATAAGGTCAAAAACTACATACTCAGATCTTCACCAAACGTTGCAGGGATACTTTGCATGTCAAGACACGTGGAAAAAACGTACAAAACAAAAGATTGGAGACATCAAGATTTTCGACGAATTTTTTAAGAATTTTCAAATTTTCAGATGGGAGGTTCCAGATAAGGTCAAAAACGACATACTCAGATCTTCACCAAACTTTGCATGGATACATTGGATGTCAAGACACGTGGAAAAAACGTACAAAACAAGAGATTGGAGACATCAAGATTTTGGACGAATTTTTTAAGAATTCTCAAATTTTCAGAAAGGAGGTTCCATATAAGGTCAAAAACTACATACTCAGATCTTCACCAAACTTTGCAGGGATACTTTGGATGTCAAGACACGTGGAAAAAACGTACAAAACAAGAGATTGGGGTCATCAAGATTTTGGACGAATTTTTTAAGAATTTTCAAATTTTCAGATGGGAGGTTCAATATAAGGTCAAAAACTACATACTCAGATCTTCACCAAACTTTGCAGGGATACATTGGAGGTCGAGACACGTGGAAAAAAAGTACAAAACAA
The DNA here is from genome assembly GCF_977018435.1 of Lepisma saccharinum. NCBI lineage: Eukaryota > Metazoa > Arthropoda > Insecta > Zygentoma > Lepismatidae > Lepisma > Lepisma saccharinum. The sequence continues at coordinate 38,756 of NW_028142978.1, forward strand.
GAGATTGGGGTCATCAAGATTTTGGACGGATTTTTTAGGAATTTTCAAATTTTCAGATGGGAGGTTCCAGATAAGGTCAAAAACTACATACTCAGATCTTCACCAAACATTGCAGGGATACATTGGATGTCAAGACACGTGGAAAAAACGTACAAAACAAGAGATTGGTGACATCAAGATTTTGGACGAATTTTTTAAGAATTTTCAAATTTTCAGATAGGAGGTTCCAGATGAGGTCAAAAACTACATACTCAGATCTTCACCAAACTTTGCAGGAATACTTTGCATGTCAAGACACGTGGAAAAAACGTACAAAACAAGAGATCGGAGACATCAAGATTTTCGACGAATTTTTTAAGAATTTTCAAATTTTCAGATGGGAGGTTCCAGATAAGGTCAAAAACGACATACTCAGATCTTCACCAAACTTTGCAGGGATCCATTGGAGGTCGAGACACGTGGAAAAAACGTACAAAACAAGAGATTGCAGACATCAAGATTTTGGACGAATTTTTTAAGAATTTTCAAATTTTCAGATGGGAGGTTCCAGATAAGGTCAAAAACGACATACTCAGATCTTCACCAAACTTTGCATGGATACATTGGATGTCAAGACACGTGGAAAAAACGTACAAAACAAGAGATTGGAGACATCAAGATTTTGGACGAATTTTTTAAGAATTCTCAAATTTTCAGAAAGGAGGTTCCAGATGAGGTCAAAAACGACATACTCAGATCTTCACCAAACTTTGCAGGGATACTTTGCATGTCAAGACACGTGGAAAAAACGTACAAAACAAGAGATCGGAGACATCAAGATTTTCGACGAATTTTTTAAGAATTTTCAAATTTTCAGATAGGAGGTTCCATGTAAGGTCAAAAACTACATACTCAGATCTTCACCAAACTTTGCATGGATACATTGGAGGTCGAGACACGTGGAAAAAAAGTACAAAACAAGAGATTGGGGTCATCAAGATTTTGGACGGATTTTTTAGGAATTTTCAAATTTTCAGATGGGAGGTTCCAGATAAGGTCAAAAACTACATACTCAGATCTTCACCAAACATTGCAGGGATACATTGGATGTCAAGACACGTGGAAAAAACGTACAAAACAAGAGATTGGAGACATCAAGATTTTGGACGAATTTTTTAAGAATTTTCAAATTTTCAGATAGGAGGTTCCAGATGAGGTCAAAAACTACATACTCAGATCTTCACCAAACTTTGCAGGAATACTTTGCATGTCAAGACACGTGGAAAAAACGTACAAAACAAGAGATCGGAGACATCAAGATTTTCGACGAATTTTTGAAGAATTTTCAAATTTTCAGATAGGAGGTTCCAGATAAGGTCTAAAACTACATACTCAGATCTCCACCAAACATTGCAGGAATACATTGGATGTCAAGACACGTGGAAAAAACGTACAAAACAAGAGATTGGAGACATCAAGATTTTCGACGAATTTTTGAAGAATTTTCAAATTTTCAGATAGGATGTTCCAGATAAGGTCAAAAACTACATACTCAGATCTTCACCAAACTTTGCAGGGATACTTTGGATGTCAAGACACGTGGAAAAAACGTACAAAACAAGAGATCGGAGACATCAAGATTTTCGACGAATTTTTGAAGAATTTTCAAATTTTCAGATAGGAGGTTCCAGATAAGGTCTAAAACTACATACTCAGATCTCCACCAAACATTGCAGGAATACATTGGATGTCAAGACACGTGGAAAAAACGTACAAAACAAGAGATTGGAGACATCAAGATTTTCGACGAATTTTTGAAGAATTTTCAAATTTTCAGAAAGGATGTTCCAGATAAGGTCAAAAACGACATACTCAGATCTTCACCAAACTTTGCAGGGATCCATTGGAGGTCGAGACACGTGGAAAAAACGTACAAAACAAGAGATTGGAGACATCAAGATTTTGCACGGATTTTTGAAGAATTTTCAAATTTTCTGATAGGAGGTCCCAGATAAGGTCAAAAACTACATACTCAGATCTCCACCAAACATTGCAGGGATACATTGGATGTCAAGACACGTGGAAAAAACGTACAAAACAAGAGATTGGAGACATCAAGATTTTCGACGAATTTTTGAAGAATTTTCAAATTTTCAGATAGGAGGTTCCAGATAAGGTCAAAAACTACATACTCAGATCTTCACCAAACGTTGCAGGGATACTTTGCATGTGAAGACACGTGGAAAAAACGTACAAAACAAGAGATTGGAGACATCAAGATTTTCGACGAATTTTTTAAGAATTTTCAAATTTTCAGATGGGAGGTTCCAGATAAGGTCAAAAACGACATACTCAGATCTTCACCAAACTTTGCATGGATACATTGGATGTCAAGACACGTGGAAAAAACGTACAAAACAAGAGATTGGGGTCATCAAGATTTTGCACGGATTTTTGAAGAATTTTCAAATTTTCAGATAGGAGGTTCCAGATAAGGTCAAAAACTACATACTCAGATCTTCACCAAACTTTGCAGGGATCCATTGGAGGTCGAGACACGTGGAAAAAACGTACAAAACAAGAGATTGGAGACATCAAGATTTTGGACGAATTTTTGAAGAATTTTCAAATTTTCAGATAGGAGGTTCCAGATAAGGTCTAAAACTACATACTCAGATCTCCACCAAACATTGCAGGAATACATTGGATGTCAAGACACGTGGAAAAAACGTACAAAACAAGAGATTGGAGACATCAAGATTTTCGACGAATTTTTGAAGAATTTTCAAATTTTCAGAAAGGATGTTCCAGATGAGGTCAAAAACTACATACTCAGATCTTCACCAAACTTTGCAGGGATCCATTGGAGGTCGAGACACGTGGAAAAAACGTACAAAACAAGAGATCGGAGACATCAAGATTTTCGACGAATTTTTGAAGAATTTTCAAATTTTCAGATAGGATGTTCCAGATAAGGTCTAAAACTACATACTCAGATCTCCACCAAACATTGCAGGAATACATTGGATGTCAAGACACGTGGAAAAAACGTACAAAACAAGAGATTGGAGACATCAAGATTTTCGACGAATTTTTGAAGAATTTTCAAATTTTCAGAAAGGATGTTCCAGATAATGTCAAAAACGACATACTCAGATCTTCACCAAACTTTGCAGGGATCCATTGGAGGTCGAGACACGTGGAAAAAACGTACAAAACAAGAGATTGGAGACATCAAGATTTTGGACGAATTTTTGAAGAATTTTCAAATTTTCAGATAGGAGGTTCCAGATAAGGTCTAAAACTACATACTCACATCTCCACCAAACATTGCAGGAATACATTGGATGTCAAGACACGTGGAAAAAACGTACAAAACAAGAGATTGGAGACATCAAGATTTTCGACGAATTTTTGAAGAATTTTCAAATTTTCAGATAGGAGGTTCCAGATAAGGTCAAAAACTACATACTCAGATCTTCACCAAACGTTGCAGGGATACTTTGCATGTCAAGACACGTGGAAAAAACGTACAAAACAAAAGATTGGAGACATCAAGATTTTCGACGAATTTTTTAAGAATTTTCAAATTTTCAGATGGGAGGTTCCAGATAAGGTCAAAAACGACATACTCAGATCTTCACCAAACTTTGCATGGATACATTGGATGTCAAGACACGTGGAAAAAACGTACAAAACAAGAGATTGGAGACATCAAGATTTTGGACGAATTTTTTAAGAATTCTCAAATTTTCAGAAAGGAGGTTCCATATAAGGTCAAAAACTACATACTCAGATCTTCACCAAACTTTGCAGGGATACTTTGGATGTCAAGACACGTGGAAAAAACGTACAAAACAAGAGATTGGGGTCATCAAGATTTTGGACGAATTTTTTAAGAATTTTCAAATTTTCAGATGGGAGGTTCAATATAAGGTCAAAAACTACATACTCAGATCTTCACCAAACTTTGCAGGGATACATTGGAGGTCGAGACACGTGGAAAAAAAGTACAAAACAAGAGATTGGGGTCATCAAGATTTTGGACGGATTTTTTAGGAATTTTCAAATTTTCAGATGGGAGGTTCCAGATAAGGTCAAAAACTACATACTCAGATCTTCACCAAACATTGCAGGGATACATTGGATGTCAAGACACGTGGAAAAAACGTACAAAACAAGAGATTGGAGACATCAAGATTTTGGACGAATTTTTTAAGAATTTTCAAATTTTCAGATAGGAGGTTCCAGATGAGGTCAAAAACTACATACTCAGATCTTCACCAAACTTTGCAGGAATACTTTGCATGTCAAGACACGTGGAAAAAACGTACAAAACATGAGATCGGAGACATCAAGATTTTCGACGAATTTTTTAAGAATTTTCAAATTTTCAGATGGGAGGTTCCAGATAAGGTCAAAAACGACATACTCAGATCTTCACCAAACTTTGCAGGGATCCATTGGAGGTCGAGACACGTGGAAAAAACGTACAAAACAAGAGATTGGAGACATCAAGATTTTGGACGAATTTTTTAAGAATTTTCAAATTTTCAGATGGGAGGTTCCATATAAGGTCAAAAACGACATACTCAGATCTTCACCAAACTTTGCATGGATACATTGGATGTCAAGACACGTGGAAAAAACGTACAAAACAAGAGATTGGAGACATCAAGATTTTGGACGAATTTTTTAAGAATTCTCAAATTTTCAGAAAGGAGGTTCCAGATGAGGTCAAAAACGACATACTCAGATCTTCACCAAACTTTGCAGGGATACTTTGCATGTCAAGACACGTGGAAAAAACGTACAAAACAAGAGATCGGAGACATCAAGATTTTCGACGAATTTTTTAAGAATTTTCAAATTTTCAGATAGGAGGTTCCATGTAAGGTCAAAAACTACATACTCAGATCTTCACCAAACTTTGCATGGATACATTGGAGGTCGAGACACGTGGAAAAAAAGTACAAAACAAGAGATTGGGGTCATCAAGATTTTGGACGGATTTTTTAGGAATTTTCAAATTTTCAGATGGGAGGTTCCAGATAAGGTCAAAAACTACATACTCAGATCTTCACCAAACATTGCAGGGATACATTGGATGTCAAGACACGTGGAAAAAACGTACAAAACAAGAGATTGGAGACATCAAGATTTTGGACGAATTTTTTAAGAATTTTCAAATTTTCAGATAGGAGGTTCCAGATGAGGTCAAAAACTACATACTCAGATCTTCACCAAACTTTGCAGGAATACTTTGCATGTCAAGACACGTGGAAAAAACGTACAAAACAAGAGATCGGAGACATCAAGATTTTCGACGAATTTTTGAAGAATTTTCAAATTTTCAGATAGGAGGTTCCAGATAAGGTCTAAAACTACATACTCAGATCTCCACCAAACATTGCAGGAATACATTGGATGTCAAGACACGTGGAAAAAACGTACAAAACAAGAGATTGGAGACATCAAGATTTTCGACGAATTTTTGAAGAATTTTCAAATTTTCAGATAGGATGTTCCAGATAAGGTCAAAAACTACATACTCAGATCTTCACCAAACTTTGCAGGGATACTTTGGATGTCAAGACACGTGGAAAAAACGTACAAAACAAGAGATCGGAGACATCAAGATTTTCGACGAATTTTTGAAGAATTTTCAAATTTTCAGATAGGAGGTTCCAGATAAGGTCTAAAACTACATACTCAGATCTCCACCAAACATTGCAGGAATACATTGGATGTCAAGACACGTGGAAAAAACGTACAAAACAAGAGATTGGAGACATCAAGATTTTCGACGAATTTTTGAAGAATTTTCAAATTTTCAGAAAGGATGTTCCAGATAAGGTCAAAAACGACATACTCAGATCTTCACCAAACTTTGCAGGGATCCATTGGAGGTCGAGACACGTGGAAAAAACGTACAAAACAAGAGATTGGAGACATCAAGATTTTGGACGAATTTTTGAATAATTTTCAAATTTTCAGAAAGGATGTTCCAGATAAGGTCAAAAACGACATACTCAGATCTTCACCAAACTTTGCAGGGATACATTGGAGGTCGAGACACGTGGAAAAAACGTACAAAACAAGAGATTGGAGACATCAAGATTTTGGACGAATTTTTGAAGAATTTTCAAATTTTCTGATAGGAGGTCCCAGATAAGGTCAAAAACTACATACTCAGATCTCCACCAAACATTGCAGGGATACATTGGATGTCAAGACACGTGGAAAAAACGTACAAAACAAGAGATTGGAGACATCAAGATTTTCGACGAATTTTTGAAGAATTTTCAAATTTTCAGATAGGAGGTTCCAGATAAGGTCAAAAACTACATACTCAGATCTTCACCAAACGTTGCAGGGATACTTTGCATGTCAAGACACGTGGAAAAAACGTACAAAACAAGAGATTGGAGACATCAAGATTTTCGACGAATTTTTTAAGAATTTTCAAATTTTCAGATGGGAGGTTCCAGATAAGGTCAAAAACGACATACTCAGATCTTCACCAAACTTTGCATGGATACATTGGATGTCAAGACACGTGGAAAAAACGTACAAAACAAGAGATTGGGGTCATCAAGATTTTGCACGGATTTTTTAGGAATTTTCAAATTTTCAGATGGGAGGTTCCAGATAAGGTCAAAAACTACATACTCAGATCTTCACCAAACTTTGCAGGGATACATTGGATGTCAAGACACGTGGAAAAAACGTACAAAACAAGAGATTGGAGACATCAAGATTTTGGACGAATTTTTTAAGAATTTTCAAATTTTCAGATAGGAGGTTCCATATAAGGTCAAAAACTACATACTCAGATCTTCACCAAACTTTGCATGGATACATTATGTGTCAAGACACGTGGAAAAATCGTACAAAACAAAAGATTGGAGACATCAAGATTTTGGTCGAATTTTTTAAGAATTTTCAAATTTTCAGATGGGAGGTTCCAGATAAGGTCAAAAACTACATACTCAGATCTTCACCAAACTTTGCAGGGATACATTGGATGTCAAGACACGTGGAAAAAACGTACAAAAAAGAAATTGGAGACATCAAGATTTTGGACGAATTTTTTAACAATTTTCAAATTTTCAGAAAGGATATTCCAGATAAGGTCAAAAACGACATACTCAGATCTTCACCAAACTTTGCAGGGATACATTGGATATCAAGACACGTGGAAAAAACGTACAAAACAAGAGATTGGAGACATCAAGATTTTGGACGAATTTTTAAAGAATTTTCAAATTTTCAGAAAGGATGTTCCAGATAAGGTCAAAAACGACATACTCAGATCTTCACCAAACTTTGCAGGGATCCATTGGAGGTCGAGACACGTGGAAAAAACGTACAAAACAAGAGATTGGAGACATCAAGATTTTGGACGAATTTTTGAAGAATTTTCAAATTTTCAGATAGGAGGTTCCAGATAAGGTCTAAAACTACATACTCAGATCTCCACCAAACATTGCAGGAATACATTGGATGTCAAGACACGTGGAAAAAACGTACAAAACAAGAGATTGGAGACATCAAAATTTTGGACGAATTTTTTAAGAATTTTCAAATTTTCAGATAGGAGGTTCCAGATGAGGTCAAAAACTACATACTCAGATCTTCACCAAACTTTGCAGGAATACTTTGCATGTCAAGACACGTGGAAAAAACGTACAAAACAAGAGATCGGAGACATCAAGATTTTCGACGAATTTTTTAAGAATTTTCAAATTTTCAGATGGGAGGTTCCAGATAAGGTCAAAAACGACATACTCAGATCTTCACCAAACTTTGCATGGATACATTGGATGTCAAGACACGTGGAAAAAACATACAAAACATAGGATTGGTGACATCAAGATTTTGGACGAATTTTTTAAGAATTTTCAAATTTTCAGATAGGAGGTTCCATATAAGGTCAAAAACTACATACTCAGATCTTCACCAAACTTTGCAGGGATACATTGGAGGTCGAGACACGTGGAAAAAAAGTACAAAACAAGAGATTGGGGTCATCAAGATTTTGGACGGATTTTTTAGGAATTTTCAAATTTTCAGATGGGAGGTTCCAGATAAGGTCAAAAACTACATACTCAGATCTTCACCAAACATTGCAGGGATACATTGGATGTCAAGACACGTGGAAAAAACGTACAAAACAAGAGATTGGAGACATCAAGATTTTGGACGAATTTTTTAAGAATTTTCAAATTTTCAGATAGGAGGTTCCAGATGAGGTCAAAAACTACATACTCAGATCTTCACCAAACTTTGCAGGAATACTTTGCATGTCAAGACACGTGGAAAAAACGTACAAAACAAGAGATCGGAGACATCAAGATTTTCGACGAATTTTTTAAGAATTTTCAAATTTTCAGATGGGAGGTTCCAGATAAGGTCAAAAACGACATACTCAGATCTTCACCAAACTTTGCAGGGATCCATTGGAGGTCGAGACACGTGGAAAAAACGTACAAAACAAGAGATTGGAGACATCAAGATTTTGGACGAATTTTTTAAGAATTTTCAAATTTTCAGATAGGAGGTTCCATATAAGGTCAAAAACTACATACTCAGATCTTCACCAAACTTTGCAGGGATACATTGGATGTCAAGACACGTGGAAAAAACGTACAAAACAAAAGATTGGAGACATCAAGATTTTCGACGAATTTTTTAAGAATTTTCAAATTTTCAGATGGGAGGTTCAATATAAGGTCAAAAACTACATACTCAGATCTTCACCAAACTTTGCATGGATACATTGGATGTCAAGACACGTGGAAAAAACATACAAAACATAGGATTCGGAACATCAAGATTTTGGTCGAATTTTTTAAGAATTTTCAAATTTTCAGATAGGAGGTTCCATATAAAGTCAAAAACTACATACTCAGATCTTCACCAAACATTGCAGGAATACATTGGATGTCAAGACACGTGGAAAAAACGTACAAAACAAGAGATTGGGGTCATCAAGATTTTGCACGGATTTTTTAGGAATTTTCAAATTTTCAGATGGGAGGTTCCAGATAAGGTCAAAAACTACATACTCAGATCTTCACCAAACTTTGCAGGGATACATTGGATGTCAAGACACGTGGAAAAAACGTACAAAACAAGAGATTGGAGACATCAAGATTTTGGACGAATTTTTTAAGAATTTTCAAATTTTCAGATAGGAGGTTCCATATAAGGTCAAAAACTACATACTCAGATCTTCACCAAACTTTGCATGGATACATTATGTGTCAAGACACGTGGAAAAAACGTACAAAACAAAAGATTGGAGACATCAAGATTTTGGTCGAATTTTTTAAGAATTTTCAAATTTTCAGATGGGAGGTTCCAGATAAGGTCAAAAACTACATACTCAGATCTTCACCAAACTTTGCAGGGATACATTGGATGTCAAGACACGTGGAAAAAACGTACAAAAAAGAGATTGGAGACATCAAGATTTTGGACGAATTTTTTAACAATTTTCAAATTTTCAGAAAGGATGTTCCAGATAAGGTCAAAAACGACATACTCAGATCTTCACCAAACTTTGCAGGGATACATTGGATATCAAGACACGTGGAAAAAACTTACAAAACAAGAGATTGGAGACATCAAGATTTTGGACGAATTTTTTAAGAATTTTCAAATTTTCAGATAGGAGGTTCCAGATAAGGTCAAAAACTACATACTCAGATCTTCACCAAACTTTGCAGGGATACATTGGATGTCAAGACACGTGGAAAAAACGTACAAAACAAGAGATTGGAGACATCAAGATTTTGGACGAATTTTTTAAGAATTTTCAAATTTTCAGATAGGAGGTTCCAGATGAGGTCAAAAACTACATACTCAGATCTTCACCAAACTTTGCAGGAATACTTTGCATGTCAAGACACGTGGAAAAAACGTACAAAACAAGAGATCGGAGACATCAAGATTTTCGACGAATTTTTTAAGAATTTTCAAATTTTCAGATGGGAGGTTCCAGATAAGGTCAAAAACGACATACTCAGATCTTCACCAAACTTTGCAGGGATCCATTGGAGGTCGAGACACGTGGAAAAAACGTACAAAACAAGAGATTGGAGACATCAAGATTTTGGACGAATTTTTTAAGAATTTTCAAATTTTCAGATAGGAGGTTCCATATAAGGTCAAAAACTACATACTCAGATCTTCACCAAACTTTGCAGGGATACATTGGATGTCAAGACACGTGGAAAAAACGTACAAAACAAGAGATTGGAGACATCAAGATTTTGGACGATTTTTTTAAAAATTTTCAAATTTTCAGAAATGCGGTTCCAGATAAGGTCAAAAACTACATACTCAGATCTTCACCAAACTTTGCAGGGATACATTGGATGTCAAGACACGTGGAAAAAACGTACAAAACAAGAGATTCGGGTCAACAAGATTTTGGACGGATTTTTTAGGAATTTTCAAATTTTCAGATAGGAGGTTCCAGATAAGGTCAAAAACTACATACTCAGATCTTCACCAAACGTTGCAGGGATACTTTGCATGTCAAGACACGTGGAAAAAACGTACAAAACAAGAGATTGGAGACATCAAGATTTTGGACGAATTTTTTAAGAATTTTCAAATTTTCAGATGGGAGGTTCCAGATAAGGTCAAAAACGACATACTCAGATCTTCACCAAACTTTGCATGGATACATTGGATGTCAAGACACGTGGAAAAAACGTACAAAACAAGAGATTGGGGTCATCAAGATTTTGCACGGATTTTTTAAGAATTTTCAAATTTTCAGATGGGAGGTTCCAGATAAGGTCAAAAACGACATACTCAGATCTTCACCAAACTTTGCATGGATACATTGGATGTCAAGACACGTGGAAAAAACGTACAAAACAAGAGATTGGAGACATCAAGATTTTGGACGAATTTTTTAAGAATTCTCAAATTTTCAGAAAGGAGGTTCCATATAAGGTCAAAAACTACATACTCAGATCTTCACCAAACTTTGCAGGGATACTTTGGATGTCAAGACACGTGGAAAAAACGTACAAAACAAGAGATTGGGGTCATCAAGATTTTGGACGAATTTTTTAAGAATTTTCAAATTTTCAGATGGGAGGTTCAATATAAGGTCAAAAACTACATTCTCAGATCTTCACCAAACTTTGCATGGATACATTGGATGTCAAGACACGTGGAAAAAACATACAAAACATAGGATTCGGAACATCAAGATTTTGGTCGAATTTTTTAAGAATTTTCAAATTTTCAGATAGGAGGTTCCATATAATGTCAAAAACTACATACTCAGATCTTCACCAAACTTTGCAGGGATACATTGGATGTCAAGACACGTGGAAAAAACGTACAAAACAAGAGATTGGAGACATCAAGATTTTCGACGAATTTTTTAAGAATTTTCAAATTTTCAGAAAGGATGTTCCAGATAAGGTCAAAAACGACATACTCAGATCTTCACCAAACATTGCAGGGATACATTGGAGGTCGAGACACGTGGAAAAAACGTACAAAACAAGAGATTGGAGACATCAAGATTTTGGACGAATTTTTGAAGAATTTTCAAATTTTCTGATAGGAGGTCCCAGATAAGGTCAAAAACTACATACTCAGATCTCCACCAAACATTGCAGGGATACATTGGATGTCAAGACACGTGGAAAAAACGTACAAAACAAGAGATTGGAGACATCAAGATTTTCGACGAATTTTTGAAGAATTTTCAAATTTTCAGATAGGAGGTTCCAGATAAGGTCAAAAACTACATACTCAGATCTTCACCAAACGTTGCAGGGATACTTTGCATGTCAAGACACGTGGAAAAAACGTACAAAACAAGAGATTGGAGACATCAAGATTTTCGACGAATTTTTTAAGAATTTTCAAATTTTCAGATGGGAGGTTCCAGATAAGGTCAAAAACGACATACTCAGATCTTCACCAAACTTTGCATGGATACATTGGATGTCAAGACACGTGGAAAAAACGTACAAAACAAGAGATTGGGGTCATCAAGATTTTGCACGGATTTTTTAAGAATTTTCAAATTTTCAGATGGGAGGTTCCAGATAAGGTCAAAAACGACATACTCAGATCTTCACCAAACTTTGCATGGATACATTGGATGTCAAGACACGTGGAAAAAACGTACAAAACAAGAGATTGGAGACATCAATATTTTGGACGAATTTTTTAAGAATTCTCAAATTTTCAGAAAGGAGGTTCCATATAAGGTCAAAAACGACATACTCAGATCTTCACCAAACTTTGCAGGGATACATTGGATATCAAGACACGTGGAAAAAACGTACAAAACAAGAGATTGGAGACATCAAGATTTTGGACGAATTTTTTAAGAATTTTCAAATTTTCAGATAAGAGGTTCCAGATAAGGTCAAAAACTACATACTCAGATCTTCACCAAACTTTGCAGGGATACATTGGATGTCAAGACACGTGGAAAAAACGTACAAAACAAGAGATTGGGGTCATCAAGATTTTGGACGGATTTTTTAGGAATTTTCAAATTTTCAGATGGGAGGTTCCAGATAAGGTCAAAAACTACATACTCAGATCTTCACCAAACATTGCAGGGATACATTGGATGTCAAGACACGTGGAAAAAACGTACAAAACAAGAGATTGGAGACATCAAAATTTTGGACGAATTTTTTAAGAATTTTCAAATTTTCAGATAGGAGGTTCCAGATGAGGTCAAAAACTACATACTCAGATCTTCACCAAACTTTGCAGGAATACTTTGCATGTCAAGACACGTGGAAAAAACGTACAAAACAAGAGATCGGAGACATCAAGATTTTCGACGAATTTTTTAAGAATTTTCAAATTTTCAGATGGGAGGTTCCAGATAAGGTCAAAAACGACATACTCAGATCTTCACCAAACTTTGCAGGAATACTTTGCATGTCAAGACACGTGGAAAAAACGTACAAAACAAGAGATTGGAGACATCAAGATTTTCGACGAATTTTTTAAGAATTTTCAAATTTTCAGAAAGGATGTTCCAGATAAGGTCAAAAACGACATACTCAGATCTTCACTAACTTTGCAGGGATACATTGGAGGTCGAGACACGTGGAAAAAACGTACAAAACAAGAGATTGGAGACATCAAGATTTTGGACGAATTTTTGAAGAATTTTCAAATTTTCAGAAAGGATGTTCCAGATAAGGTCAAAAACGACATACTCAGATCTTCACCAAACTTTGCAGGGATACATTGGAGGTCGAGACACGTGGAAAAAACGTACAAAACAAGAGATTGGAGACATCAAGATTTTGGACGAATTTTTGAAGAATTTTCAAATTTTCTGATAGGAGGTCCCAGATAAGGTCAAAAACTACATACTCAGATCTCCACCAAACATTGCAGGGATACATTGGATGTCAAGACACGTGGAAAAAACGTACAAAACAAGAGATTGGAGACATCAAGATTTTCGACGAACTTTGAAGAATTTTCAAATTTTCAGATAGGAGGTTCCAGATAAGGTCAAAAACTACATACTCAGATCTTCACCAAACGTTGCAGGGATACTTTGCATGTCAAGACACGTGGAAAAAACGTACAAAACAAGAGATTGGAGACATCAAGATTTTCGACGAATTTTTTAAGAATTTTCAAATTTTCAGATGGGAGGTTCCAGATAAGGTCAAAAACGACATACTCAGATCTTCACCAAACTTTGCATGGATACATTGGATGTCAAGACACGTGGAAAAAACGTACAAAACAAGAGATTGGGGTCATCAAGATTTTGCACGGATTTTTTAGGAATTTTCAAATTTTCAGATGGGAGGTTCCAGATAAGGTAAAAAACTACATACTCAGATCTTCACCAAACTTTGCAGGGATACATTGGATGTCAAGACACGTGGAAAAAACGTACAAAACAAGAGATTGGAGACATCAAGATTTTGGACGAATTTTTTAAGAATTTTCAAATTTTCAGATGGGAGGTTCCATATAAGGTCAAAAACTACATACTCAGATCTTCACCAAACTTTGCATGGATACATTATGTGTCAAGACACGTGGAAAAAACGTACAAAACAAAAGATTGGAGACATCAAGATTTTGGTCGAATTTTTTAAGAATTTTCAAATTTTCAGATGGGAGGTTCCAGATAAGGTCAAAAACTACATACTCAGATCTTCACCAAACTTTGCAGGGATACATTGGATGTCAAGACACGTGGAAAAAACGTACAAAACAAGAGATTGGAGACATCAAGATTTTGGACGAATTTTTTAAGAATTTTCAAATTTTCAGATAGGAGGTTCCATATAAGGTCAAAAACTACATACTCAGATCTTCACCAAACTTTGCATGGATACATTATGTGTCAAGACACGTGGAAAAAACGTACAAAACAAAAGATTGGAGACATCAAGATTTTGGTCGAATTTTTTAAGAATTTTCAAATTTTCAGATGGGAGGTTCCAGATAAGGTCAAAAACTACATACTCAGATCTTCACCAAACTTTGCAGGGATACATTGGATGTCAAGACACGTGGAAAAAACGTACAAAAAAGAGATTGGAGACATCAAGATTTTGGACGAATTTTTTAACAATTTTCAAATTTTCAGAAAGGATGTTCCAGATAAGGTCAAAAACGACATACTCAGATCTTCACCAAACTTTGCAGGGATACATTGGATATCAAGACACGTGGAAAAAACGTACAAAACAAGAGATTGGAGACATCAAGATTTTGGACGAATTTTTTAAGAATTTTCAAATTTTCAGAAAGGATGTTCCAGATAAGGTCAAAAACGACATACTCAGATCTTCACCAAACTTTGCAGGGATCCATTGGAGGTCGAGACACGTGGAAAAAACGTACAAAACAAGAGATTGGAGACATCAAGATTTTGGACGAATTTTTGAAGAATTTTCAAATTTTCAGATAGGAGGTTCCAGATAAGGTCTAAAACTACATACTCAGATCTCCACCAAACATTGCAGGAATACATTGGATGTCAAGACACGTGGAAAAAACGTACAAAACAAGAGATTGGAGACATCAAAATTTTGGACGAATTTTTTAAGAATTTTCAAATTTTCAGATAGGAGGTTCCAGATGAGGTCAAAAACTACATACTCAGATCTTCACCAAACTTTGCAGGAATACTTTGCATGTCAAGACACGTGGAAAAAACGTACAAAACAAGAGATCGGAGACATCAAGATTTTCGACGAATTTTTTAAGAATTTTCAAATTTTCAGATGGGAGGTTCCAGATAAGGTCAAAAACGACATACTCAGATCTTCACCAAACTTTGCATGGATACATTGGATGTCAAGACACGTGGAAAAAACATACAAAACATAGGATTGGTGACATCAAGATTTTGGACGAATTTTTTAAGAATTTTCAAATTTTCAGATAGGAGGTTCCATATAAGGTCAAAAACTACATACTCAGATCTTCACCAAACTTTGCAGGGATACATTGGAGGTCGAGACACGTGGAAAAAAAGTACAAAACAAGAGATTGGGGTCATCAAGATTTTGGACGGATTTTTTAGGAATTTTCAAATTTTCAGATGGGAGGTTCCAGATAAGGTCAAAAACTACATACTCAGATCTTCACCAAACATTGCAGGGATACATTGGATGTCAAGACACGTGGAAAAAACGTACAAAACAAGAGATTGGAGACATCAAGATTTTGGACGAATTTTTTAAGAATTTTCAAATTTTCAGATAGGAGGTTCCAGATGAGGTCAAAAACTACATACTCAGATCTTCACCAAACTTTGCAGGAATACTTTGCATGTCAAGACACGTGGAAAAAACGTACAAAACAAGAGATCGGAGACATCAAGATTTTCGACGAATTTTTTAAGAATTTTCAAATTTTCAGATGGGAGGTTCCAGATAAGGTCAAAAACGACATACTCAGATCTTCACCAAACTTTGCAGGGATCCATTGGAGGTCGAGACACGTGGAAAAAACGTACAAAACAAGAGATTGGAGACATCAAGATTTTGGACGAATTTTTTAAGAATTTTCAAATTTTCAGATAGGAGGTTCCATATAAGGTCAAAAACTACATACTCAGATCTTCACCAAACTTTGCAGGGATACATTGGATGTCAAGACACGTGGAAAAAACGTACAAAACAAAAGATTGGAGACATCAAGATTTTCGACGAATTTTTTAAGAATTTTCAAATTTTCAGATGGGAGGTTCCAGATGAGGTCAAAAACGACATACTCAGATCTTCACCAAACTTTGCAGGAATACTTTGCATGTCAAGACACGTGGAAAAAACGTACAAAACAAGAGATTGGAGACATCAAGATTTTCGACGAATTTTTTAAGAATTTTCAAATTTTCAGATGGGAGGTTCCAGATAAGGTCAAAAACGACATACTCAGATCTTCACCAAACTTTGCATGGATACATTGGATGTCAAGACACGTGGAAAAAACATACAAAACATAGGATTCGGAACATCAAGATTTTGGTCGATTTTTTTAAGAATTTTCAAATTTTCAGATAGGAGGTTCCATATAAGGTCAAAAACTACATACTCAGATCTTCACCAAACATTGCAGGAATACATTGGATGTCAAGACACGTGGAAAAAACGTACAAAACAAGAGATTGGGGTCATCAAGATTTTGCACGGATTTTTTAGGAATTTTCAAATTTTCAGATGGGAGGTTCCAGATAAGGTCAAAAACTACATACTCAGATCTTCACCAAACTTTGCAGGGATACATTGGATGTCAAGACACGTGGAAAAAACGTACAAAACAAGAGATTGGAGACATCAAGATTTTGGACGAATTTTTTAAGAATTTTCAAATTTTCAGATAGGAGGTTCCATATAAGGTCAAAAACTACATACTCAGATCTTCACCAAACTTTGCATGGATACATTATGTGTCGAGACACGTGGAAAAAACGTACAAAACAAAAGATTGGAGACATCAAGATTTTGGTCGAATTTTTTAAGAATTTTCAAATTTTCAGATGGGAGGTTCCAGATAAGGTCAAAAACTACA
The DNA here is from genome assembly GCF_977018435.1 of Lepisma saccharinum. Classification (NCBI taxonomy): domain Eukaryota; kingdom Metazoa; phylum Arthropoda; class Insecta; order Zygentoma; family Lepismatidae; genus Lepisma; species Lepisma saccharinum. The sequence goes on from NW_028142978.1 coordinate 55,799, forward strand.
TACTCAGATCTTCACCAAACTTTGCAGGGATACATTGGATGTCAAGACACGTGGAAAAAACGTACAAAAAAGAGATTGGAGACATCAAGATTTTGGACGAATTTTTTAACAATTTTCAAATTTTCAGAAAGGATGTTCCAGATAAGGTCAAAAACGACATACTCAGATCTTCACCAAACTTTGCAGGGATACATTGGATATCAAGACACGTGGAAAAAACGTACAAAACAAGAGATTGGGGTCATCAAGATTTTGCACGGATTTTTTAGGAATTTTCCAATTTTCAGATGGGAGGTTCCAGATAAGGTCAAAAACTACATACTCAGATCTTCACCAAACTTTGCAGGGATACATTGGATGTCAAGACACGTGGAAAAAACGTACAAAACAAGAGATTGGAGACATCAAGATTTTGGACGAATTTTTTAAGAATTTTCAAATTTTCAGATAGGAGGTTCCATATAAGGTCAAAAACTACATACTCAGATCTTCACCAAACTTTGCATGGATACATTATGTGTCAAGACACGTGGAAAAAACGTACAAAACAAAAGATTGGAGACATCAAGATTTTGGTCGAATTTTTTAAGAATTTTCAAATTTTCAGATGGGAGGTTCCAGATAAGGTCAAAAACTACATACTCAGATCTTCACCAAACTTTGCAGGGATACATTGGATGTCAAGACACGTGGAAAAAACGTACAAAAAAGAGATTGGAGACATCAAGATTTTGGACGAATTTTTTAACAATTTTCAAATTTTCAGAAAGGATGTTCCAGATAAGGTCAAAAACGACATACTCAGATCTTCACCAAACTTTGCAGGGATACATTGGATATCAAGACACGTGGAAAAAACGTACAAAACAAGAGATTGGAGACATCAAGATTTTCGACGAATTTTTTAAGAATTTTCAAATTTTCAGATAGGAGGTTCCAGATAAGGTCAAAAACTACATACTCAGATCTTCACCAAACGTTGCAGGGATACTTTGCATGTCAAGACACGTGGAAAAAACGTACAAAACAAAAGATTGGAGACATCAAGATTTTCGACGAATTTTTTAAGAATTTTCAAATTTTCAGATGGGAGGTTCCAGATAAGGTCAAAAACGACATACTCAGATCTTCACCAAACTTTGCATGGATACATTGGATGTCAAGACACGTGGAAAAAACGTACAAAACAAGAGATTGGAGACATCAAGATTTTGGACGAATTTTTTAAGAATTCTCAAATTTTCAGAAAGGAGGTTCCATATAAAGTCAAAAACTACATACTCAGATCTTCACCAAACTTTGCAGGGATACTTTGGATGTCAAGACACGTGGAAAAAACGTACAAAACAAAAGATTGGGGTCATCAAGATTTTGGACGAATTTTTTAAGAATTTTCAAATTTTCAGATGGGAGGTTCAATATAAGGTCAAAAACTACATACTCAGATCTTCACCAAACTTTGCATGGATACATTGGATGTCAAGACACGTGGAAAAAACATACAAAACATAGGATTCGGAACATCAAGATTTTGGTCGAATTTTATTAAGAATTTTCAAATTTTCAGATAGGAGGTTCCATATAAGGTCAAAAACTACATACTCAGATCTTCACCAAACATTGCAGGAATACATTGGATGTCAAGACACGTGGAAAAAACGTACAAAACAAGAGATTGGGGTCATCAAGATTTTGCACGGATTTTTTAGGAATTTTCAAATTTTCAGATGGGAGGTTCCAGATAAGGTCAAAAACTACATACTCAGATCTTCACCAAACTTTGCAGGGATACATTGGATGTCAAGACACGTGGAAAAAACGTACAAAACAAGAGATTGGAGACATCAAGATTTTGGACGAATTTTTTAAGAATTTTCAAATTTTCAGATAGGAGGTTCCATATAAGGTCAAAAACTACATACTCAGATCTTCACCAAACTTTGCATGGATACATTATGTGTCAAGACACGTGGAAAAAACGTACAAAACAAAAGATTGGAGACATCAAGATTTTGGTCGAATTTTTTAAGAATTTTCAAATTTTCAGATGGGAGGTTCCAGATAAGGTCAAAAACTACATACTCAGATCTTCACCAAACTTTGCAGGGATACATTGGATGTCAAGACACGTGGAAAAAACGTACAAAACAAGAGATTGGAGACATCAAGATTTTGGACGAATTTTTTAAGAATTTTCAAATTTTCAGATAGGAGGTTCCATATAAGGTCAAAAACTACATACTCAGATCTTCACCAAACTTTGCATGGATACATTATGTGTCAAGACACGTGGAAAAAACGTACAAAACAAAAGATTGGAGACATCAAGATTTTGGTCGAATTTTTTAAGAATTTTCAAATTTTCAGATGGGAGGTTCCAGATAAGGTCAAAAACTACATACTCAGATCTTCACCAAACTTTGCAGGGATACATTGGATGTCAAGACACGTGGAAAAAACGTACAAAAAAGAGATTGGAGACATCAAGATTTTGGACGAATTTTTTAACAATTTTCAAATTTTCAGAAAGGATGTTCCAGATAAGGTCAAAAACGACATACTCAGATCTTCACCAAACTTTGCAGGGATACATTGGATATCAAGACACGTGGAAAAAACGTACAAAACAAGAGATTGGAGACATCAAGATTTTCGACGAATTTTTTAAGAATTTTCAAATTTTCAGATAGGAGGTTCCAGATAAGGTCAAAAACTACATACTCAGATCTTCACCAAACGTTGCAGGGATACTTTGCATGTCAAGACACGTGGAAAAAACGTACAAAACAAAAGATTGGAGACATCAAGATTTTCGACGAATTTTTTAAGAATTTTCAAATTTTCAGATGGGAGGTTCCAGATAAGGTCAAAAACGACATACTCAGATCTTCACCAAACTTTGCATGGATACATTGGATGTCAAGACACGTGGAAAAAACGTACAAAACAAGAGATTGGAGACATCAAGATTTTGGACGAATTTTTTAAGAATTCTCAAATTTTCAGATAGGAGGTTCCAGATGAGGTCAAAAACTACATACTCAGATCTTCACCAAACTTTGCAGGAATACTTTGCATGTCAAGACACGTGGAAAAAACGTACAAAACAAGAGATCGGAGACATCAAGATTTTCGACGAATTTTTTAAGAATTTTCAAATTTTCAGATGGGAGGTTCCAGATAAGGTCAAAAACGACATACTCAGATCTTCACCAAACTTTGCAGGGATCCATTGGAGGTCGAGACACGTGGAAAAAACGTACAAAACAAGAGATTGGAGACATCAAGATTTTGGACGAATTTTTTAAGAATTTTCAAATTTTCAGATAGGAGGTTCCATATAAGGTCAAAAACTACATACTCAGATCTTCACCAAACTTTGCAGGGATACATTGGATGTCAAGACACGTGGAAAAAACGTACAAAACAAAAGATTGGAGACATCAAGATTTTCGACGAATTTTTTAAGAATTTTCAAATTTTCAGATGGGAGGTTCCAGATGAGGTCAAAAACGACATACTCAGATCTTCACCAAACTTTGCAGGAATACTTTGCATGTCAAGACACGTGGAAAAAACGTACAAAACAAGAGATTGGAGACATCAAGATTTTCGACGAATTTTTTAAGAATTTTCAAATTTTCAGATGGGAGGTTCCAGATAAGGTCAAAAACGACATACTCAGATCTTCACCAAACTTTGCATGGATACATTGGATGTCAAGACACGTGGAAAAAACATACAAAACATAGGATTCGGAACATCAAGATTTTGGTCGATTTTTTTAAGAATTTTCAAATTTTCAGATAGGAGGTTCCATATAAGGTCAAAAACTACATACTCAGATCTTCACCAAACATTGCAGAATACATTGGATGTCAAGACACGTGGAAAAAACGTACAAAACAAGAGATTGGGGTCATCAAGATTTTGCACGGATTTTTTAGGAATTTTCAAATTTTCAGATGGGAGGTTCCAGATAAGGTCAAAAACTACATACTCAGATCTTCACCAAACTTTGCAGGGATACATTGGATGTCAAGACACGTGGAAAAAACGTACAAAACAAGAGATTGGAGACATCAAGATTTTGGACGAATTTTTTAAGAATTTTCAAATTTTCAGATAGGAGGTTCCATATAAGGTCAAAAACTACATACTCAGATCTTCACCAAACTTTGCATGGATACATTATGTGTCGAGACACGTGGAAAAAACGTACAAAACAAAAGATTGGAGACATCAAGATTTTGGTCGAATTTTTTAAGAATTTTCAAATTTTCAGATGGGAGGTTCCAGATAAGGTCAAAAACTACATACTCAGATCTTCACCAAACTTTGCAGGGATACATTGGATGTCAAGACACGTGGAAAAAACGTACAAAAAAGAGATTGGAGACATCAAGATTTTGGACGAATTTTTTAACAATTTTCAAATTTTCAGAAAGGATGTTCCAGATAAGGTCAAAAACGACATACTCAGATCTTCACCAAACTTTGCAGGGATACATTGGATATCAAGACACGTGGAAAAAACGTACAAAACAAGAGATTGGGGTCATCAAGATTTTGCACGGATTTTCTAGGAATTTTCCAATTTTCAGATGGGAGGTTCCAGATAAGGTCAAAAACTACATACTCAGATCTTCACCAAACTTTGCAGGGATACATTGGATGTCAAGACACGTGGAAAAAACGTACAAAACAAGAGATTGGAGACATCAAGATTTTGGACGAATTTTTTAAGAATTTTCAAATTTTCAGATAGGAGGTTCCATATAAGGTCAAAAACTACATACTCAGATCTTCACCAAACTTTGCATGGATACATTATGTGTCAAGACACGTGGAAAAAACGTACAAAACAAGAGATTGGAGACATCAAGATTTTGGTCGAATTTTTTAAGAATTTTCAAATTTTCAGATGGGAGGTTCCAGATAAGGTCAAAAACTACATACTCAGATCTTCACCAAACTTTGCAGGGATACATTGGATGTCAAGACACGTGGAAAAAACGTACAAAAAAGAGATTGGAGACATCAAGATTTTGGACGAATTTTTTAACAATTTTCAAATTTTCAGAAAGGATGTTCCAGATAAGGTCAAAAACGACATACTCAGATCTTCACCAAACTTTGCAGGGATACATTGGATATCAAGACACGTGGAAAAAACGTACAAAACAAGAGATTGGAGACATCAAGATTTTCGACGAATTTTTTAAGAATTTTCAAATTTTCAGATAGGAGGTTCCAGATAAGGTCAAAAACTACATACTCAGATCTTCACCAAACGTTGCAGGGATACTTTGCATGTCAAGACACGTGGAAAAAACGTACAAAACAAAAGATTGGAGACATCAAGATTTTCGACGAATTTTTTAAGAATTTTCAAATTTTCAGATGGGAGGTTCCAGATAAGGTCAAAAACGACATACTCAGATCTTCACCAAACTTTGCATGGATACATTGGATGTCAAGACACGTGGAAAAAACGTACAAAACAAGAGATTGGAGACATCAAGATTTTGGACGAATTTTTTAAGAATTCTCAAATTTTCAGAAAGGAGGTTCCATATAAAGTCAAAAACTACATACTCAGATCTTCACCAAACTTTGCAGGGATACTTTGGATGTCAAGACACGTGGAAAAAACGTACAAAACAAAAGATTGGGGTCATCAAGATTTTGGACGAATTTTTTAAGAATTTTCAAATTTTCAGATGGGAGGTTCAATATAAGGTCAAAAACTACATACTCAGATCTTCACCAAACTTTGCATGGATACATTGGATGTCAAGACACGTGGAAAAAACATACAAAACATAGGATTCGGAACATCAAGATTTTGGTCGAATTTTATTAAGAATTTTCAAATTTTCAGATAGGAGGTTCCATATAAGGTCAAAAACTACATACTCAGATCTTCACCAAACATTGCAGGAATACATTGGATGTCAAGACACGTGGAAAAAACGTACAAAACAAGAGATTGGGGTCATCAAGATTTTGCACGGATTTTTTAGGAATTTTCAAATTTTCAGATGGGAGGTTCCAGATAAGGTCAAAAACTACATACTCAGATCTTCACCAAACTTTGCAGGGATACATTGGATGTCAAGACACGTGGAAAAAACGTACAAAACAAGAGATTGGAGACATCAAGATTTTGGACGAATTTTTTAAGAATTTTCAAATTTTCAGATAGGAGGTTCCATATAAGGTCAAAAACTACATACTCAGATCTTCACCAAACTTTGCATGGATACATTATGTGTCAAGACACGTGGAAAAAACGTACAAAACAAAAGATTGGAGACATCAAGATTTTGGTCGAATTTTTTAAGAATTTTCAAATTTTCAGATGGGAGGTTCCAGATAAGGTCAAAAACTACATACTCAGATCTTCACCAAACTTTGCAGGGATACATTGGATGTCAAGACACGTGGAAAAAACGTACAAAACAAGAGATTGGAGACATCAAGATTTTGGACGAATTTTTTAAGAATTTTCAAATTTTCAGATAGGAGGTTCCATATAAGGTCAAAAACTACATACTCAGATCTTCACCAAACTTTGCATGGATACATTATGTGTCAAGACACGTGGAAAAAACGTACAAAACAAAAGATTGGAGACATCAAGATTTTGGTCGAATTTTTTAAGAATTTTCAAATTTTCAGATGGGAGGTTCCAGATAAGGTCAAAAACTACATACTCAGATCTTCACCAAACTTTGCAGGGATACATTGGATGTCAAGACACGTGGAAAAAACGTACAAAAAAGAGATTGGAGACATCAAGATTTTGGACGAATTTTTTAACAATTTTCAAATTTTCAGAAAGGATGTTCCAGATAAGGTCAAAAACGACATACTCAGATCTTCACCAAACTTTGCAGGGATACATTGGATATCAAGACACGTGGAAAAAACGTACAAAACAAGAGATTGGAGACATCAAGATTTTCGACGAATTTTTTAAGAATTTTCAAATTTTCAGATAGGAGGTTCCAGATAAGGTCAAAAACTACATACTCAGATCTTCACCAAACGTTGCAGGGATACTTTGCATGTCAAGACACGTGGAAAAAACGTACAAAACAAAAGATTGGAGACATCAAGATTTTCGACGAATTTTTTAAGAATTTTCAAATTTTCAGATGGGAGGTTCCAGATAAGGTCAAAAACGACATACTCAGATCTTCACCAAACTTTGCATGGATACATTGGATGTCAAGACACGTGGAAAAAACGTACAAAACAAGAGATTGGAGACATCAAGATTTTGGACGAATTTTTTAAGAATTCTCAAATTTTCAGAAAGGAGGTTCCATATAAAGTCAAAAACTACATACTCAGATCTTCACCAAACTTTGCAGGGATACTTGGATGTCAAGACACGTGGAAAAAACGTACAAAACAAGAGATTGGGGTCATCAAGATTTTGGACGAATTTTTTAAGAATTTTCAAATTTTCAGATGGGAGGTTCAATATAAGGTCAAAAACTACATACTCAGATCTTCACCAAACTTTGCATGGATACATTGGATGTCAAGACACGTGGAAAAAACATACAAAACATAGGATTCGGAACATCAAGATTTTGGTCGAATTTTTTAAGAATTTTCAAATTTTCAGATAGGAGGTTCCATATAAGGTCAAAAACTACATACTCAGATCTTCACCAAACATTGCAGGAATACATTGGATGTCAAGACACGTGGAAAAAACGTACAAAACAAGAGATTGGGGTCATCAAGATTTTGCACGGATTTTTTAGGAATTTTCAAATTTTCAGATGGGAGGTTCCAGATAAGGTCAAAAACTACATACTCAGATCTTCACCAAACTTTGCAGGGATACATTGGATGTCAAGACACGTGGAAAAAACGTACAAAACAAGAGATTGGAGACATCAAGATTTTGGACGAATTTTTTAAGAATTTTCAAATTTTCAGATAGGAGGTTCCATATAAGGTCAAAAACTACATACTCAGATCTTCACCAAACTTTGCATGGATACATTATGTGTCGAGACACGTGGAAAAAACGTACAAAACAAAAGATTGGAGACATCAAGATTTTGGTCGAATTTTTTAAGAATTTTCAAATTTTCAGATGGGAGGTTCCAGATAAGGTCAAAAACTACATACTCAGATCTTCACCAAACTTTGCAGGGATACATTGGATGTCAAGACACGTGGAAAAAACGTACAAAAAAGAGATTGGAGACATCAAGATTTTGGACGAATTTTTTAACAATTTTCAAATTTTCAGAAAGGATGTTCCAGATAAGGTCAAAAACGACATACTCAGATCTTCACCAAACTTTGCAGGGATACATTGGATATCAAGACACGTGGAAAAAACGTACAAAACAAGAGATTGGGGACATCAAGATTTTGCACGGATTTTTTAGGGATTTTCAAATTTTCAGAAAGGATGTTCCAGATAAGGTCAAAAACGACATACTCAGATCTTCACCAAACTTTGCAGGGATCCATTGGAGGTCGAGACACGTGGAAAAAACGTACAAAACAAGAGATTGGAGACATCAAGATTTTGGACGAATTTTTGAAGAATTTTCAAATTTTCAGATAGGAGGTTCCAGATAAGGTCTAAAACTACATACTCAGATCTCCACCAAACATTGCAGGAATACATTGGATGTCAAGACACGTGGAAAAAACGTACAAAACAAGAGATTGGAGACATCAAAATTTTGGACGAATTTTTTAAGAATTTTCAAATTTTCAGATAGGAGGTTCCAGATGAGGTCAAAAACTACATACTCAGATCTTCACCAAACTTTGCAGGAATACTTTGCATGTCAAGACACGTGGAAAAAACGTACAAAACAAGAGATCGGAGACATCAAGATTTTCGACGAATTTTTTAAGAATTTTCAAATTTTCAGATGGGAGGTTCCAGATAAGGTCAAAAACGACATACTCAGATCTTCACCAAACTTTGCATGGATACATTGGATGTCAAGACACGTGGAAAAAACATACAAAACATAGGATTGGTGACATCAAAATTTTGGACGAATTTTTTAAGAATTTTCAAATTTTCAGATAGGAGGTTCCATATAAGGTCAAAAACTACATACTCAGATCTTCACCAAACTTTGCAGGGATACATTGGAGGTCGAGACACGTGGAAAAAAAGTACAAAACAAGAGATTGGGGTCATCAAGATTTTGGACGGATTTTTTAGGAATTTTCAAATTTTCAGATGGGAGGTTCCAGATAAGGTCAAAAACTACATACTCAGATCTTCACCAAACATTGCAGGGATACATTGGATGTCAAGACACGTGGAAAAAACGTACAAAACAAGAGATTGGAGACATCAAGATTTTGGACGAATTTTTTAAGAATTTTCAAATTTTCAGATAGGAGGTTCCAGATGAGGTCAAAAACTACATACTCAGATCTTCACCAAACTTTGCAGGAATACTTTGCATGTCAAGACACGTGGAAAAAACGTACAAAACAAGAGATCGGAGACATCAAGATTTTCGACGAATTTTTTAAGAATTTTCAAATTTTCAGATGGGAGGTTCCAGATAAGGTCAAAAACGACATACTCAGATCTTCACCAAACTTTGCAGGGATCCATTGGAGGTCGAGACACGTGGAAAAAACGTACAAAACAAGAGATTGGAGACATCAAGATTTTGGACGAATTTTTTAAGAATTTTCAAATTTTCAGATAGGAGGTTCCATATAAGGTCAAAAACTACATACTCAGATCTTCACCAAACTTTGCAGGGATACATTGGATGTCAAGACACGTAGAAAAAACGTACAAAACAAAAGATTGGAGACATCAAGATTTTCGACGAATTTTTTAAGAATTTTCAAATTTTCAGATGGGAGGTTCCAGATGAGGTCAAAAACGACATACTCAGATCTTCACCAAACTTTGCAGGAATACTTTGCATGTCAAGACACGTGGAAAAAACGTACAAAACAAGAGATCGGAGACATCAAGATTTTCGACGAATTTTTTAAGAATTTTCAAATTTTCAGATGGGAGGTTCCAGATAAGGTCAAAAACGACATACTCAGATCTTCACCAAACTTTGCATGGATACATTGGATGTCAAGACACGTGGAAAAACATACAAAACATAGGATTCGGAACATCAAGATTTTGGTCGAATTTTTTAAGAATTTTCAAATTTTCAGATAGGAGGTTCCATATAAGGTCAAAAACTACATACTCAGATCTTCACCAAACATTGCAGGAATACATTGGATGTCAAGACACGTGGAAAAAACGTACAAAACAAGAGATTGGGGTCATCAAGATTTTGCACGGATTTTTTAGGAATTTTCAAATTTTCAGATGGGAGGTTCCAGATAAGGTCAAAAACTACATACTCAGATCTTCACCAAACTTTGCAGGGATACATTGGATGCCAAGACACGTGGAAAAAACGTACAAAACAAGAGATTGGAGACATCAAGATTTTGGACGAATTTTTTAAGAATTTTCAAATTTTCAGATAGGAGGTTCCATATAAGGTCAAAAACTACATACTCAGATCTTCACCAAACTTTGCATGGATACATTATGTGTCGAGACACGTGGAAAAAACGTACAAAACAAAAGATTGGAGACATCAAGATTTTGGTCGAATTTTTTAAGAATTTTCAAATTTTCAGATGGGAGGTTCCAGATAAGGTCAAAAACTACATACTCAGATCTTCACCAAACTTTGCAGGGATACATTGGATGTCAAGACACGTGGAAAAAACGTACAAAAAAGAGATTGGAGACATCAAGATTTTGGACGAATTTTTTAACAATTTTCAAATTTTCAGAAAGGATGTTCAAGATAAGGTCAAAAACGACATACTCAGATCTTAACCAAACTTTGCAGGGATACATTGGATATCAAGACACGTGGAAAAAACGTACAAAACAAGAGATTGGGGTCATCAAGATTTTGCACGGATTTTTTAGGAATTTTCAAATTTTCAGATGGGAGGTTCCAGATAAGGTCAAAAACTACATACTCAGATCTTCACCAAACTTTGCAGGGATACATTGGATGTCAAGACACGTGGAAAAAACGTACAAAACAAGAGATTGGAGACATCAAGATTTTGGACGAATTTTTTAAGAATTTTCAAATTTTCAGATAGGAGGTTCCATATAAGGTCAAAAACTACATACTCAGATCTTCACCAAACTTTGCATGGATACATTATGTGTCAAGACACGTGGAAAAAACGTACAAAACAAAAGATTGGAGACATCAAGATTTTGGTCGAATTTTTTAAGAATTTTCAAATTTTCAGATGGGAGGTTCCAGATAAGGTCAAAAACTACATACTCAGATCTTCACCAAACTTTGCAGGGATACATTGCATGTCAAGACACGTGGAAAAAACGTACAAAAAAGAGATTGGAGACATCAAGATTTTGGACGAATTTTTTAACAATTTTCAAATTTTCAGAAAGGATGTTCTAGATAAGGTCAAAAACGACATACTCAGATCTTCACCAAACTTTGCAGGGATACATTGGATATCAAGACACGTGGAAAAAACGTACAAAACAAGAGATTGGAGACATCAAGATTTTCGACGAATTTTTAAGAATTTTCAAATTTTTAGATAGGAGGTTCCAGATAAGGTCAAAAACTACATACTCAGATCTTCACCAAACGTTGCAGGGATACTTTGCATGTCAAGACACGTGGAAAAAACGTACAAAACAAAAGATTGGAGACATCAAGATTTTCGACGAATATTTTAAGAATTTTCAAATTTTCAGATGGGAGGTTCCAGATAAGGTCAAAAACGACATACTCAGATCTTCACCAAACTTTGCATGGATACATTGGATGTCAAGACACGTGGAAAAAACGTACAAAACAAGAGATTGGAGACATCAAGATTTTGGACGAATTTTTTAAGAATTTTCAAATTTTCAGATGGGAGGTTCAATATAAGGTCAAAAACTACATACTCAGATCTTCACCAAACTTTGCAGGGATACTTTGGATGTCAAGACACGTGGAAAAAACGTACAAAACAAGAGATTGGGGTCATCAAGATTTTGGACGAATTTTTTAAGAATTTTCAAATTTTCAGATGGGAGGTTCAATATAAGGTCAAAAACTACATACTCAGATCTTCACCAAACTTTGCATGGATACATTGGATGTCAAGACACGTGGAAAAAACATACAAAACATAGGATTCGGAACATCAAGATTTTGGTCGAATTTTTTAAGAATTTTCAAATTTTCAGATAGGAGGTTCCATATAAGGTCAAAAACTACATACTCAGATCTTCACCAAACATTGCAGGAATACATTGGATGTCAAGACACGTGGAAAAAACGTACAAAACAAGATTTTGCACGGATTTTTTAGGAATTTTCAAATTTTCAGATGGGAGGTTCCAGATAAGGTCAAAAACTACATACTCAGATCTTCACCAAACTTTGCAGGGATACATTGGATGTCAAGACACGTGGAAAAAACGTACAAAACAAGAGATTGGAGACATCAAGATTTTGGACGAATTTTTTAAGAATTTTCAAATTTTCAGATAGGAGGTTCCATATAAGGTCAAAAACTACATACTCAGATCTTCACCAAACTTTGCATGGATACATTATGTGTCAAGACACGTGGAAAAAACGTACAAAACAAAAGATTGGAGACATCAAGATTTTGGTCGAATTTTTTAAGAATTTTCAAATTTTCAGATGGGAGGTTCCAGATAAGGTCAAAAAACTACATACTCAGATCTTCACCAAACTTTGCAGGGATACATTGGATGTCAAGACACGTGGAAAAAACGTACAAAACAAGAGATTGGAGACATCAAGATTTTGGACGAATTTTTTAAGAATTTTCAAATTTTCAGATAGGAGGTTCCATATAAAGTCAAAAACTACATACTCAGATCTTCACCAAACTTTGCATGGATACATTATGTGTCAAGACACGTGGAAAAAACGTACAAAACAAAAGATTGGAGACATCAAGATTTTGGTCGAATTTTTTAAGAATTTTCAAATTTTCAGATGGGAGGTTCCAGATAAGGTCAAAAACTACATACTCAGATCTTCACCAAACTTTGGAGGGATACATTGGATGTCAAGACACGTGGAAAAAACGTACAAAAAAGAGATTGGAGACATCAAGATTTTGGACGAATTTTTTAACAATTTTCAAATTTTCAGAAAGGATGTTCCAGATAAGGTCAAAAACGACATACTCAGATCTTCACCAAACTTTGCCTGGATACATTGGATATCAAGACACGTGGAAAAAACGTACAAAACAAGAGATTGGAGACATCAAGATTTTGGACGAATTTTTTAAGAATTTTCAAATTTTCAGAAAGGATGTTCCAGATAAGGTCAAAAACGACATACTCAGATCTTCACCAAACTTTGCAGGGATCCATTGGAGGTCGAGACACGTGGAAAAAACGTACAAAACAAGAGATTGGATACATCAAGATTTTGGACGAATTTTTGAAGAATTTTCAAATTTTCAGATAGGAGGTTCCAGATAAGGTCTAAAACTACATACTCAGATCTCCACCAAACATTGCAGGAATACATTGGATGTCAAGACACGTGGAAAAAACGTACAAAACAAGAGATTGGAGACATCAAAATTTTGGACGAATTTTTTAAGAATTTTCAAATTTTCAGATAGGAGGTTCCAGATGAGGTCAAAAACGACATACTCAGATCTTCACCAAACTTTGCAGGAATACTTTGCATGTCAAGACACGTGGAAAAAACGTACAAAACAAGAGATCGGAGACATCAAGATTTTCGACGAATTTTTTAAGAATTTTCAAATTTTCAGATGGGAGGTTCCAGATAAGGTCAAAAACGACATACTCAGATCTTCACCAAACTTTGCATGGATACATTGGATGTCAAGACACGTGGAAAAAACATACAAAACATAGGATTGGTGACATCAAGATTTTGGACGAATTTTTTAAGAATTTTCAAATTTTCAGATAGGAGGTTCCATATAAGGTCAAAAACTACATACTCAGATCTTCACCAAACTTTGCAGGGATACATTGGAGGTCGAGACACGTGGAAAAAAAGTACAAAACAAGAGATTGGGGTCATCAAGATTTTGGACGGATTTTTTAGGAATTTTCAAATTTTCAGATGGGAGGTTCCAGATAAGGTCAAAAACTACATACTCAGATCTTCACCAAACATTGCAGGGATACATTGGATGTCAAGACACGTGGAAAAAACGTACAAAACAAGAGATTGGAGACATCAAGATTTTGGACGAATTTTTTAAGAATTTTCAAATTTTCAGATAGGAGGTTCCAGATGAGGTCAAAAACTACATACTCAGATCTTCACCAAACTTTGCAGGAATACTTCGCATGTCAAGACACGTGGAAAAACGTACAAAACAAGAGATCGGAGACATCAAGATTTTCGACGAATTTTTTAAGAATTTTCAAATTTTCAGATGGGAGGTTCCAGATAAGGTCAAAAACGACATACTCAGATCTTCACCAAACTTTGCAGGGATCCATTGGAGGTCGAGACACGTGGAAAAAACGTACAAAACAAGAGATTGGAGACATCAAGATTTTGGACGAATTTTTTAAGAATTTTCAAATTTTCAGATAGGAGGTTCCATATAAGGTCAAAAACTACATACTCAGATCTTCACCAAACTTTGCAGGGATACATTGGATGTCAAGACACGTGGAAAAAACGTACAAAACAAAAGATTGGAGACATCAAGATTTTCGACGATTTTTTTAAGAATTTTCAAATTTTCAGATGGGAGGTTCCAGATGAGGTCAAAAACTACATACTCAGATCTTCACCAAACTTTGCAGGAATACTTTGCATGTCAAGACACGTGGAAAAAACGTACAAAACAAGAGATCGGAGATATCAAGATTTTCGACGAATTTTTTAAGAATTTTCAAATTTTCAGATGGGAGGTTCCAGATAAGGTCAAAAACGACATACTCAGATCTTCACCAAACTTTGCATGGATACATTGGATGTCAAGACACGTGGAAAAAACATACAAAACATAGGATTCGGAACATCAAGATTTTGGTCGAATTTTTTAAGAATTTTCAAATTTTCAGATAGGAGGTTCCATATAAGGTCAAAAACTACATACTCAGATCTTCACCAAACATTGCAGGAATACATTGGATGTCAAGACACGTGGAAAAAACGTACAAAACAAGAGATTGGGGTCATCAAGATTTTGCACGGATTTTTTAGGAATTTTCAAATTTTCAGATGTGAGGTTCCAGATAAGGTCAAAAACTACATGCTCAGATCTTCACCAAACTTTGCAGGGATACATTGGATGTCAAGACACGTGGAAAAAACGTACAAAACAAGAGATTGGAGACATCAAGATTTTGGACGAATTTTTTAAGAATTTTCAAATTTTCAGATAGGAGGTTCCATATAAGGTCAAAAACTACATACTCAGATCTTCACCAAACTTTGCATGGATACATTATGTGTCAAGACACGTGGAAAAAACGTACAAAACAAAAGATTGGAGACATCAAGATTTTGGTCGAATTTTTTAAGAATTTTCAAATTTTCAGATGGGAGGTTCCAGATAAGGTCAAAAATTACATACTCAGATCTTCACCAAACTTTGCAGGGATACATTGGATGTCAAGACACGTGGAAAAAACGTACAAAAAAGAGATTGGAGACATCAAGATTTTGGACGAATTTTTTAACAATTTTCAAATTTTCAGAAAGGATGTTCCAGATAAGGTCAAAAACGACATACTCAGATCTTCACCAAACTTTGCATGGATACATTGGATGTCAAGACACGTGGAAAAAACGTACAAAACAAGAGATTGGGGTCATCAAGATTTTGCACGGATTTTTTAGGAATTTTCAAATTTTCAGATGGGAGGTTCCAGATAAGGTCAAAAACTACATACTCAGATCTTCACCAAACTTTGCAGGGATACATTGGATGTCAAGACACGTGGAAAAAACGTACAAAACAAGAGATTGGAGACATCAAGATTTTGGACGAATTTTTTAAGAATTTTCAAATTTTCAGATAGGAGGTTCCATATAAGGTCAAAAACTACATACTCAGATCTTCACCAAACTTTGCATGGATACATTATGTGTCAAGACACGTGGAAAAAACGTACAAAACAAAAGATTGGAGACATCAAGATTTTGGTCGAATTTTTTAAGAATTTTAAAATTTTCAGATGGGAGGTTCCAGATAAGGTCAAAAACTACATACTCAGATCTTCACCAAACTTTGCAGGGATACATTGGATGTCAAGACACGTGGAAAAAACGTACAAAAAAGAGATTGGAGACATCAAGATTTTGGACGAATTTTTTAACAATTTTCAAATTTTCAGAAAGTATGTTCCAGATAAGGTCAAAAACGACATACTCAGATCTTCACCAAACTTTGCAGGGATACATTGGATATCAAGACACGTGGAAAAAACGTACAAAACAAGAGATTGGAGACATCAAGATTTTCGACGAATTTTTTAAGAATTTTCAAATTTTCAGATAGGAGGTTCCAGATAAGGTCAAAAACTACATACTCAGATCTTCACCAAACGTTGCAGGGATACTTTGCATGTCAAGACACGTGGAAAAAACGTACAAAACAAAAGATTGGAGACATCAAGATTTTCGACGAATTTTTTAAGAATTTTCAAATTTTCAGATGGGAGGTTCCAGATAAGGTCAAAAACGACATACTCAGATCTTCACCAAACTTTGCATGGATACATTGGATGTCAAGACACGTGGAAAAAACGTACAAAACAAGAGATTGGAGACATCAAGATTTTGGACGAATTTTTTAAGAATTCTCAAATTTTCAGAAAGGAGGTTCCATATAAGGTCAAAAACTACATACTCAGATCTTCACCAAACTTTGCAGGGATACTTTGGATGTCAAGACACGTGGAAAAAACGTACAAAACAAGAGATTGGGGTCATCAAGATTTTGGACGAATTTTTTAAGAATTTTCAAATTTTCAGATGGGAGGTTCAATATAAGGTCAAAAACTACATACTCAGATCTTCACCAAACTTTGCATGGATACATTGGATGTCAAGACACGTGGAAAAAACATACAAAACATAGGATTCGGAACATCAAGATTTTGGTCGAATTTTTTAAGAATTTTCAAATTTTCAGATAGGAGGTTCCATATAAGGTCAAAAACTACATACTCAGATCTTCACCAAACATTGCAGGAATACATTGGATGTCAAGACACGTGGAAAAAACGTACAAAACAAGAGATTGGGGTCATCAAGATTTTGCACGGATTTTTTAGGAATTTTCAAATTTTCAGATGGGAGGTTCCAGATAAGGTCAAAAACTACATACTCAGATCTTCACCAAACTTTGCAGGGATACATTGGATGTCAAGACACGTGGAAAAAACGTACAAAACAAGAGATTGGAGACATCAAGATTTTGGACGAATTTTTTAAGAATTTTCAAATTTTCAGATAGGAGGTTCCATATAAGGTCAAAAACTACATACTCAGATCTTCACCAAACTTTGCATGGATACATTATGTGTCAAGACACGTGGAAAAAACGTACAAAACAAAAGATTGGAGACATCAAGATTTTGGTCGAATTTTTTAAGAATTTTCAAATTTTCAGATGGGAGGTTCCAGATAAGGTCAAAAACTACATACTCAGATCTTCACCAAACTTTGCAGGGATACATTGGATGTCAAGACACGTGGAAAAAACGTACAAAAAAGAGATTGGAGACATCAAGATTTTGGACGAATTTTTTAACAATTTTCAAATTTTCAGAAAGGATGTTCCAGATAAGGTCAAAAACGACATACTCAGATCTTCACCAAACTTTGCAGGGATACATTGGATATCAAGACACGTGGAAAAAACGTACAAAACAAGAGATTGGAGACATCAAGATTTTGGACGAATTTTTTAAGAATTTTCAAATTTTCAGATAGGAGGTTCCAGATAAGGTCAAAAACTACATACTCAGATCTTCACCAAACTTTGCAGGGATACATTGGATGTCAAGACACGTGGAAAAAACGTACAAAACAAGAGATTGGAGACATCAAGATTTTGGACGAATTTTTTAAGAATTTTCAAATTTTCAGATAGGAGGTTCCAGATGAGGTCAAAAACTACATACTCAGATCTTCACCAAACCTTGCAGGAATACTTTGCATGTCAAGACACGTGGAAAAAACGTACAAAACAAGAGATCGGAGACATCAAGATTTTCGACGAATTTTTTAAGAATTTTCAAATTTTCAGATGGGAGGTTCCAGATAAGGTCAAAAACGACATACTCAGATCTTCACCAAACTTTGCAGGGATCCATTGGAGGTCGAGACACGTGGAAAAAACGTACAAAACAAGAGATTGGAGACATCAAGATTTTGGACGAATTTTTTAAGAATTTTCAAATTTTCAGATAGGAGGTTCCATATAAGGTCAAAAACTACATACTCAGATCTTCACCAAACTTTGCAGGGATACATTGGATGTCAAGACACGTGGAAAAAACGTACAAAACAAGAGATTGGAGACATCAAGATTTTGGACGATTTTTTTAAAAATTTTCAAATTTTCAGAAATGCGGTTCCAGATAAGGTCAAAAACTACATACTCAGATCTTCACCAAACTTTGCAGGGATACATTGGATGTCAAGACACGTGGAAAAAACGTACAAAACAAGAGATTCGGGTCAACAAGATTTTGGACGGATTTTTTAGGAATTTTCAAATTTTCAGATGGGAGGTTCCAGATAAGGTCAAAAACTACATACTCAGATCTTCACCAAACTCTGCAGGGATACATTGTATGTCAAGACACGTGGAAAAAACATACAAAACATAGGATTGGGGACATCAAGATTTTGTTAAATTCTTTTAAGAATTTTCAAATTTTCAGATAGGAGGTTCCATATAAGGTCAAAAACTACATACTCAGATCTTCACCAAACATTGCAGGGATACATTGGATGTCAAGACACGTGGAAAGAACGTACAAAACAAGAGATTGGAGACATCAAGATTTTGGACGAATTTTTTAAGAATTTTCAAATTTTCAGATAGGAGGCTCCATATAAGGTCAAAAACTACATACTCAGATCTTCACCAAACATTGCAGGGATACATTGGATGTCAAGACACGTGGAAAAAACGTACAAAACAAGAGATTGGAGACATCAAGATTTTGGACGAATTTTTTAAGAATTTTCAAATTTTCAGATAGGAGGTTCCAGATAAGGTCAAAAACTACATACTCAGATCTTCACCAAACGTTGCAGGGATACTTTGCATGTCAAGACACGTGGAAAAAACGTACAAAACAAGAGATTGGAGACATCAAGATTTTCGACGAATTTTTTAAGAATTTTCAAATTTTCAGATGGGAGGTTCCAGATAAGGTCAAAAACGACATACTCAGATCTTCACCAAACTTTGCATGGATACATTGGATGTCAAGACACGTGGAAAAAACGTACAAAACAAGAGATTGGGGTCATCAAGATTTTGCACGGATTTTTTAAGAATTTTCAAATTTTCAGATGGGAGGTTCCAGATAAGGTCAAAAACGACATACTCAGATCTTCACCAAACTTTGCATGGATACATTGGATGTCAAGACACGTGGAAAAAACGTACAAAACAAGAGATTGGAGACATCAAGATTTTGGACGAATTTTTTAAGAATTCTCAAATTTTCAGAAAGGAGGTTCCATTTAAGGTCAAAAACTACATACTCAGATCTTCACCAAACTTTGCAGGGATACTTTGGATGTCAAGACACGTGGAAAAAACGTACAAAACAAGAGATTGGGGTCATCAAGATTTTGGAAGAATTTTTTAAGAATTTTCAAATTTTCAGATGGGAGGTTCAATATAAGGTCAAAAACTACATACTCAGATCTTCACCAAACTTTGCATGGATACATTGGATGTCAAGACACGTGGAAAAAACATACAAAACATAGGTTTCGGAACATCAAGATTTTGGTCGAATTTTTTAAGAATTTTCAAATTTTCAGATAGGAGGTTCCATATAAGGTCAAAAACTACATACTCAGATCTTCACCAAACTTTGCAGGGATACATTGGATGTCAAGACACGTGGAAAAAACGTACAAAACAAGAGATTGGAGACATCAAGATTTTCGACGAATTTTTTAAGAATTTTCAAATTTTCAGAAAGGATGTTCCAGATAAGGTCAAAAACGACATACTCAGATCTTCACCAAACTTTGCAGGGATACATTGGAGGTCGAGACACGTGGAAAAAACATACAAAACAAGAGATTGGAGACATCAAGATTTTGGACGAATTTTTGAAGAATTTTCAAATTTTCTGATAGGAGGTCCCAGATAAGGTCAAAAACTACATACTCAGATCTCCACCAAACATTGCAGGGATACATTGGATGTCAAGACACGTGGAAAAAACGTACAAAACAAGAGATTGGAGACATCAAGATTTTCGACGAATTTTTGAAGAATTTTCAAATTTTCAGATAGGAGGTTCCAGATAAGGTCAAAAACTACATACTCAGATCTTCACCAAACGTTGCAGGGATACTTTGCATGTCAAGACACGTGGAAAAAACGTACAAAACAAGAGATTGGAGACATCAAGATTTTCGACGAATTTTTTAAGAATTTTCAAATTTTCAGATGGGAGGTTCCACATAACGTCAAAAACGACATACTCAGATCTTCACCAAACTTTGCATGGATACATTGGATGTCAAGACACGTGGAAAAAACGTACAAAACAAGAGATTGGGGTCATCAAGATTTTGCACGGATTTTTTAAGAATTTTCAAATTTTCAGATGGGAGGTTCCAGATAAGGTCAAAAACGACATACTCAGATCTTCACCAAACTTTGCATGGATACATTGGATGTCAAGACACGTGGAAAAAACGTACAAAACAAGAGATTGGAGACATCAAGATTTTGGACGAATTTTTTAAGAATTCTCAAATTTTCAGAAAGGAGGTTCCATATAAGGTCAAAAACTACATACTCAGATCTTCACCAAACTTTGCAGGGATACTTTGGATGTCAAGACACGTGGAAAAAACGTACAAAACAAGAGATTGGAGACATCAAGATTTTGGACGAATTTTTTAAGAATTTTCAAATTTTCAGATAGGAGGTTCCAGATAAGGTCAAAAACTACATACTCAGATCTTCACCAAACTTTGCAGGGATACATTGGATGTCAAGACACGTGGAAAAAACGTACAAAACAAGAGATTGGGGTCATCAAGATTTTGGACGGATTTTTTAGGAATTTTCAAATTTTCAGATGGGAGGTTCCAGATAAGGTCAAAAACTACATACTCAGATCTTCACCAAACATTGCAGGGATACATTGGATGTCAAGACACGTGGAAAAACGTACAAAACAAGATATTGGAGACATCAAAATTTTGGACGAATTTTTTAAGAATTTTCAAATTTTCAGATAGGAGGTTCCAGATGAGGTCAAAAACTACATACTCAGATCTTCACCAAACTTTGCAGGAATACTTTGCATGTCAAGACACGTGGAAAAAACGTACAAAACAAGAGATCGGAGACATCAAGATTTTCGACGAATTTTTTAAGAATTTTCAAATTTTCAGATGGGAGGTTCCAGATAAGGTCAAAAACGACATACTCAGATCTTCACCAAACTTTGCATGGATACATTGGATGTCAAGACACGTGGAAAAAACATACAAAACATAGGATTGGTGACATCAAGATTTTGGACGAATTTTTTAAGAATTTTCAAATTTTCAGATAGGAGGTTCCATATAAGGTCAAAAACTACATACTCAGATCTTCACCAAACTTTGCAGGGATACATTGGAGGTCGAGACACGTGGAAAAAAAGTACAAAACAAGAGATTGGGGTCATCAAGATTTTGGACGGATTTTTTAAGAATTTTCAAATTTTCAGATGGGAGGTTCCAGATAAGGTCAAAAACTACATACTCAGATCTTCACCAAACATTGCTGGGATACATTGGATGTCAAGACACGTGGAAAAAACGTACAAAACAAGAGATTGGAGACATCAAGGTTTTGGACGAATTTTTTAAGAATTTTCAAATTTTCAGATAGGAGGTTCCAGATGAGGTCAAAAACTACATACTCAGATCTTCACCAAACTTTGCAGGAATACTTTGCATGTCAAGACACGTGGAAAAAACGTACAAAACAAGAGATCGGAGACATCAAGATTTTCGACGATTTTTTTAAGAATTTTCAAATTTTCAGATGGGAGGTTCCAGATAAGGTCAAAAACGACATACTCAGATCTTCACCAAACTTTGCAGGGATCCATTGGATGTCAAGACACGTGGAAAAAACATACAAAACATAGGATTGGTGACATAAAGATTTTGGACGAATTTTTTAAGAATTTTCAAATTTTCAGATAGGAGGTTCCATATAAGGTCAAAAACTACATACTCAGATCTTCACCAAACTTTGCAGGGATACATTGGAGGTCGAGACACGTGGAAAAAAAGTACAAAACAAGAGATTGGGGTCATCAAGATTTTGGACGGATTTTTTAGGAATTTTCAAATTTTCAGATGGGAGGTTCCAGATAAGGTCAAAAACTACATACTCAGATCTTCACCAAACATTGCAGGGATACATTGGATGTCAAGACACGTGGAAAAAACGTACAAAACAAGAGATTGGAGACATCAAGATTTTGGACGAATTTTTTAAGAATTTTCAAATTTTCAGATAGGAGGTTCCAGATGAGGTCAAAAACTACATACTCAGATCTTCACCAAACTTTGCAGGAATACTTTGCATGTCAAGACACGTGGAAAAAACGTACAAAACAAGAGATCGGAGACATCAAGATTTTCGACGAATTTTTTAAGAATTTTCAAATTTTCAGATGGGAGGTTCCAGATAAGGTCAAAAACGACATACTCAGATCTTCACCAAACTTTGCAGGGATCCATTGGAGGTCGAGACACGTGGAAAAAACGTACAAAACAAGAGATTGGAGACATCAAGATTTTGGACGAATTTTTTAAGAATTTTCAAATTTTCAGATAGGAGGTTCCATATAAGGTCAAAAACTACATACTCTGATCTTCACCAAACTTTGCAGGGATACATTGGATGTCAAGACACGTGGAAAAAACGTACAAAACAAGAGATTGGAGACATCAAGATTTTGGACGAATTTTTTAAGAATTTTCAAATTTTCAGATAGGAGGTTCCATATAAGGTCAAAAACTACATACTCAGATCTTCACCAAACTTTGCAGGGATACATTGGATGTCAAGACACGTGGAAAAAACGTACAAAACAAGAGATTGGAGACATCAAGATTTTCGACGAATTTTTTAAGAATTTTCAAATTTTCAGAAAGGATGTTCCAGATAAGGTCAAAAACGACATACTCAGATCTTCACCAAACTTTGCAGGGATCCATTGGAGGTCGAGACACGTGGAAAAAACGTACAAAACAAGAGATTGGAGACATCAAGATTTTGGACGAATTTTTTAAGAATTTTCAAATTTTCAGATAGGAGGTTCCATATAAGGTCAAAAACTACATACTCAGATCTTCACCAAACTTTGCAGGGATACATTGGATGTCAAGACACGTGGAAAAAACGTACAAAACAAAAGATTGGAGACATCAAGATTTTCGACGAATTTTTTAAGAATTTTCAAATTTTCAGATGGGAGGTTCCAGATGAGGTCAAAAACGACATACTCAGATCTTCACCAAACTTTGCAGGAATACTTTGCATGTCAAGACACGTGGAAAAAACGTACAAAACAAGAGATCGGAGACATCAAGATTTTCGACGAATTTTTTAAGAATTTTCAAATTTTCAGATGGGAGGTTCCAGATAAGGTCAAAAACGACATACTCAGATCTTCACCAAACTTTGCATGGATACATTGGATGTCAAGACACGTGGAAAAAACATACAAAACATAGGATTCGGAACATCAAGATTTTGGTCGAATTTTTTAAGAATTTTCAAATTTTCAGATAGGAGGTTCCATATAAGGTCAAAAACTACATACTCAGATCTTCACCAAACATTGCAGGAATACATTGGATGTCAAGACACGTGGAAAAAACGTACAAAACAAGAGATTGGGGTCATCAAGATTTTGCACGGATTTTTTAGGAATTTTCAAATTTTCAGATGGGAGGTTCCAGATAAGGTCAAAAACTACATACTCAGATCTTCACCAAACTTTGCAGGGATACATTGGATGTCAAGACACGTGGAAAAAACGTACAAAACAAGAGATTGGAGACATCAAGATTTTGGACGAATTTTTTAAGAATTTTCAAATTTTCAGATAGGAGGTTCCATATAAGGTCAAAAACTACATACTCAGATCTTCACCAAACTTTGCATGGATACATTATGTGTCAAGACACGTGGAAAAAACGTACAAAACAAAAGATTGGAGACATCAAGATTTTGGTCGAATTTTTTAAGAATTTTCAAATTTTCAGATGGGAGGTTCCAGATAAGGTCAAAAACTACATACTCAGATCTTCACCAAACTTTGCAGGGATACATTGGATGTCAAGACACGTGGAAAAAACGTACAAAAAAGAGATTGGAGACATCAAGATTTTGGACGAATTTTTTAACAATTTTCAAATTATCAGAAAGGATGTTCCAGATAAGGTCAAAAACGACATACTCAGATCTTCACCAAACTTTGCATGGATACATTGGATGTCAAGACACGTGGAAAAAACGTACAAAACAAGAGATTGGGGTCATCAAGATTTTGCACGGATTTTTTAGGAATTTTCAAATTTTCAGATGGGAGGTTCCAGATAAGGTCAAAAACTACATACTCAGATCTTCACCAAACTTTGCAGGGATACATTGGATGTCAAGACACGTGGAAAAAACGTACAAAACAAGAGATTGGAGACATCAAGATTTTGGACGAATTTTTTAAGAATTTTCAAATTTTCAGATAGGAGGTTCCATATAAGGTCAAAAACTACATACTCAGATCTTCACCAAACTTTGCATGGATACATTATGTGTCAAGACACGTGGAAAAAACGTACAAAACAAAAGATTGGAGACATCAAGATTTTGGTCGAATTTTTTAAGAATTTTCAAATTTTCAGATGGGAGGTTCCAGATAAGGTCAAAAACTACATACTCAGATCTTCACCAAACTTTGCAGGGATACATTGGATGTCAAGACACGTGGAAAAAACGTACAAAAAAGAGATTGGAGACATCAAGATTTTGGACGAATTTTTTAACAATTTTCAAATTTTCAGAAAGGATGTTCCAGATAAGGTCAAAAACGACATACTCAGATCTTCACCAAACTTTGCAGGGATAACATTGGATATCAAGACACGTGGAAAAAACGTACAAAACAAGAGATTGGAGACATCAAGATTTTCGACGAATTTTTTAAGAATTTTCAAATTTTCAGATAGGAGGTTCCAGATAAGGTCAAAAACTACATACTCAGATCTTCACCAAACGTTGCAGGGATACTTTGCATGTCAAGACACGTGGAAAAAACGTACAAAACAAAAGATTGGAGACATCAAGATTTTCGACGAATTTTTTAAGAATTTTCAAATTTTCAGATGGGAGGTTCCAGATAAGGTCAAAAACGACATACTCAGATCTTCACCAAACTTTGCATGGATACATTGGATGTCAAGACACGTGGAAAAAACGTACAAAACAAGAGATTGGAGACATCAAGATTTTGGACGAATTTTTTAAGAATTCTCAAATTTTCAGAAAGGAGGTTCCATATAAGGTCAAAAACTACATACTCAGATCTTCACCAAACTTTGCAGGGATACTTTGGATGTCAAGACACGTGGAAAAAACGTACAAAACAAGAGATTGGGGTCATCAAGATTTTGGACGAATTTTTTAAGAATTTTCAAATATTCAGATGGGAGGTTCAATATAAGGTCAAAAACTACAAACTCAGATCTTCACCAAACTTTGCATGGATACATTGGATGTCAAGACACGTGGAAAAAACATACAAAACATAGGATTCGGAACATCAAGATTTTGGTCGAATTTTTTAAGAATTTTCAAATTTTCAGATAGGAGGTTCCATATAAGGTCAAAAACTACATACTCAGATCTTCACCAAACATTGCAGGAATACATAGGATGTCAAGACACGTGGAAAAAACGTACAAAACAAGAGATTGGGGTCATCAAGATTTTGTACGGATTTTTTAGGAATTTTCAAATTTTCAGATGGGAGGTTCCAGATAAGGTCAAAAACTACATACTCAGATCTTCACCAAACTTTGCAGGGATACATTGGATGTCAAGACACGTGGAAAAAACGTACAAAACAAGAGATTGGAGACATCAAGATTTTGGACGAATTTTTTAAGAATTTTCAAATTTTCAGATAGGAGGTTCCATATAAGGTCAAAAACTACATACTCAGATCTTCACCAAACTTTGCATGGATACATTATATGTCAAGACACGTGGAAAAAACGTACAAAACAAAAGATTGGAGACATCAAGATTTTGGTCGAATTTTTTAAGAATTTTCAAATTTTCAGATGGGAGGTTCCAGATAAGGTCAAAAACTACATACTCAGATCTTCATCAAACTTTGCAGGGATACATTGGATGTCAAGACACGTGGAAAAAACGTACAAAAAAGAGATTGGAGACATCAAGATTTTGGACGAATTTTTTAACAATTTTCAAATTTTCAGAAAGGATGTTCCAGATAAGGTCAAAAACGACATACTCAGATCTTCACCAAACTTTGCAGGGATACATTGGAAATCAAGACACGTGGAAAAAACGTACAAAACAAGAGATTGGAGACATCAAGATTTTGGACGAATTTTTTAAGAATTTTCAAATTTTCAGATAGGAGGTTCCAGATAAGGTCAAAAACTACATACTCAGATCTTCACCAAACTTTGCAGGGATACATTGGATGTCAAGACACGTGGAAAAAACGTACAAAACAAGAGATTGGAGACATCAAGATTTTCGACGAATTTTTTAAGAATTTTCAAATTTTCAGATAGGAGGTTCCAGATAAGGTCAAAAACTACATACTCAGATCTTCACCAAACGTTGCAGGGATACTTTGCATGTCAAGACACGTGGAAAAAACGTACAAAACAAAAGATTGGAGACATCAAGATTTTCGACGAATTTTTTAAGAATTTTCAAATTTTCAGATGGGAGGTTCCAGATAAGGTCAAAAACGACATACTCAGATCTTCACCAAACTTTGCATGGATACATTGGATGTCAAGACACGTGGAAAAAACGTACAAAACAAGAGATTGGAGACATCAAGATTTTGGACGAATTTTTTAAGAATTCTCAAATTTTCAGAAAGGAGGTTCCATATAAGGTCAAAAACTACATACTCAGATCTTCACCAAACTTTGCAGGGATACTTTGGATGTCAAGACACGTGGAAAAAACGTACAAAACAAGAGATTGGGGTCATCAAGATTTTGGACGAATTTTTTAAGAATTTTCAAATTTTCAGATGGGAGGTTCAATATAAGGTCAAAAACTACAAACTCAGATCTTCACCAAACTTTGCATGGATACATTGGATGTCAAGACACGTGGAAAAAACATACAAAACATAGGATTCGGAACATCAAGATTTTGGTCGAATTTTTTAAGAATTTTCAAATTTTCAGATAGGAGGTTCCATATAAGGTCAAAAACTACATACTCAGATCTTCACCAAACATTGCAGGAATACATAGGATGTCAAGACACGTGGAAAAAACGTACAAAACAAGAGATTGGGGTCATCAAGATTTTGCACGGATTTTTTAGGAATTTTCAAATTTTCAGATGGGAGGTTCCAGATAAGGTCAAAAACTACATACTCAGATCTTCACCAAACTTTGCAGGGATACATTGGATGTCAAGACACGTGGAAAAAACGTACAAAACAAGAGATTGGAGACATCAAGATTTTGGACGAATTTTTTAAGAATTTTCAAATTTTCAGATAGGAGGTTCCATATAAGGTCAAAAACTACATACTCAGATCTTCACCAAACTTTGCATGGATACATTATATGTCAAGACACGTGGAAAAAACGTACAAAACAAAAGATTGGAGACATCAAGATTTTGGTCGAATTTTTTAAGAATTTTCAAATTTTCAGATGGGAGGTTCCAGATAAGGTCAAAAACTACATACTCAGATCTTCATCAAACTTTGCAGGGATACATTGGATGTCAAGACACGTGGAAAAAACGTACAAAAAAGAGATTGGAGACATCAAGATTTTGGACGAATTTTTTAACAATTTTCAAATTTTCAGAAAGGATGTTCCAGATAAGGTCAAAAACGACATACTCAGATCTTCACCAAACTTTGCAGGGATACATTGGAAATCAAGACACGTGGAAAAAACGTACAAAACAAGAGATTGGAGACATCAAGATTTTGGACGAATTTTTTAAGAATTTTCAAATTTTCAGATAGGAGGTTCCAGATAAGGTCAAAAACTACATACTCCGATCTTCACCAAACTTTGCAGGGATACATTGGATGTCAAGACACGTGGAAAAAACGTACAAAACAAGAGATTGGAGACATCAAGATTTTGGACGAATTTTTTAAGAATTTTCAAATTTTCAGATAGGAGGTTCCAGATGAGGTCAAAAACTACATACTCAGATCTTCACCAAACTTTGCAGGAATACTTTGCATGTCAAGACACGTGGAAAAAACGTACAAAACAAGAGATCGGAGACATCAAGATTTTCGACGAATTTTTTAAGAATTTTCAAATTTTCAGATGGGAGGTTCCAGATATGGTCAAAAACGACATACTCAGATCTTCACCAAACTTTGCAGGGATCCATTGGAGGTCGAGACACGTGGAAAAAACGTACAAAACAAGAGATTGGAGACATCAAGATTTTGGACGAATTTTTTAAGAATTTTCAAATTTTCAGATAGGAGGTTCCATATAAGGTCAAAAACTACATACTCAGATCTTCACCAAACTTTGCAGGGATACATTGGATGTCAAGACACGTGGAAAAAACGTACAAAACAAGAGATTCGGGTCAACAAGATTTTGGACGGATTTTTTAGGAATTTTCAAATTTTCAGATGGGAGGTTCCAGATAAGGTCAAAAACTACATACTCAGATCTTCACCAAACTCTGCAGGGATACATTGTATGTCAAGACACGTGGAAAAAACATACAAAACATAGGATTGGGGACATCAAGATTTTGTTAAATTCTTTTAAGAATTTTCAAATTTTCAGATAGGAGGTTCCATATAAGGTCAAAAACTACATACTCAGATCTTCACCAAACATTGCAGGGATACATTGGATGTCAAGACACGTGGAAAGAACGTACAAAACAAGAGATTGGAGACATCAAGATTTTGGACGAATTTTTTAAGAATTTTCAAATTTTCAGATGGGAGGTTCAATATAAGGTCAAAAACTACATACTCAGATCTTCACCAAACTTTGCATGGATACATTGGATGTCAAGACACGTGGAAAAAACATACAAAACATAGGATTCGGAACATCAAGATTTTGGTCGAATTTTTTAAGAATTTTCAAATTTTCAGATAGGAGGTTCCATATAAGGTCAAAAACTACATACTCAGATCTTCACCAAACTTTGCAGGGATACATTGGATGTCAAGACACGTGGAAAAAACGTACAAAACAAGAGATTGGAGACATCAAGATTTTCGACGAATTTTTTAAGAATTTTCAAATTTTCAGAAAGGATGTTCCAGATAAGGTCAAAAACGACATACTCAGATCTTCACCAAACTTTGCAGGGATACATTGGAGGTCGAGACACGTGGAAAAAACGTACAAAACAAGAGATTGGAGACATCAAGATTTTGGACGAATTTTTGAAGAATTTTCAAATTTTCTGATAGGAGGTCCCAGATAAAGTCAAAAACTACATACTCAGATCTCCACCAAACATTGCAGGGATACATTGGATGTCAAGACACGTGGAAAAAACGTACAAAACAAGAGATTGGAGACATCAAGATTTTCGACGAATTTTTGAAGAATTTTCAAATTTTCAGATAGGAGGTTCCAGATAAGGTCAAAAACTACATACTCAGATCTTCACCAAACGTTGCAGGGATACTTTGCATGTCAAGACACGTGGAAAAAACGTACAAAACAAGAGATTGGAGACATCAAGATTTTCGACGAATTTTTTAAGAATTTTCAAATTTTCAGAAAGGATGTTCCAGATAAGGTCAAAAACGACATACTCAGATCTTCACCAAACTTTGCAGGGATCCATTGGAGGTCGAGACACGTGGAAAAAACGTACAAAACAAGAGATTGGAGACATCAAGATTTTGGACGAATTTTTGAAGAATTTTCAAATTTTCAGATAGGAGGTTCCAGATAAGGTCTAAAACTACATACTCAGATCTCCACCAAACATTGCAGGAATACATTGGATGTCAAGACACGTGGAAAAAACGTACAAAACAAGAGATTGGAGACATCAAAATTTTGGACGAATTTTTTAAGAATTTTCAAATTTTCAGATAGGAGGTTCCAGATGAGGTCAAAAACGACATACTCAGATCTTCACCAAACTTTGCAGGAATACTTTGCATGTCAAGACACGTGGAAAAAACGTACAAAACAAGAGATCGGAGACATCAAGATTTTCGACGAATTTTTTAAGAATTTTCAAATTTTCAGATGGGAGGTTCCAGATAAGGTCAAAAACGACATACTCAGATCTTCACCAAACTTTGCATCGATACATTGGATGTCTAGACACGTGGAAAAAACATACAAAACATAGGATTGGTGACATCAAGATTTTGGACGAATTTTTTAAGAATTTTCAAATTTTCAGATAGGAGGTTCCATATAAGGTCAAAAACTACATACTCAGATCTTCACCAAACTTTGCAGGGACACATTGGAGGTCGAGACACGTGGAAAAAAAGTACAAAACAAGAGATTGGGGTCATCAAGATTTTGGACGGATTTTTTAGGAATTTTCAAATTTTCAGATGGGAGGTTCCAGATAAGGTCAAAAACTACATACTCAGATCTTCACCAAACATTGCAGGGATACATTGGATGTCAAGACACGTGGAAAAAACGTACAAAACAAGAGATTGGAGACATCAAGATTTTGGACGAATTTTTTAAGAATTTTCAAATTTTCAGATAGGAGGTTCCAGATGAGGTCAAAAACTACATACTCAGATCTTCACCAAACTTTGCAGGAATACTTCGCATGTCAAGACACGTGGAAAAACGTACAAAACAAGAGATCGGAGACATCAAGATTTTCGACGAATTTTTTAAGAATTTTCAAATTTTCAGATGGGAGGTTCCAGATAAGGTCAAAAACGACATACTCAGATCTTCACCAAACTTTGCAGGGATCCATTGGAGGTCGAGACACGTGGAAAAAACGTACAAAACAAGAGATTGGAGACATCAAGATTTTGGACGAATTTTTGAAGAATTTTCAAATTTTCTGATAGGAGGTCCCAGATAAAGTCAAAAACTACATACTCAGATCTCCACCAAACATTGCAGGGATACATTGGATGTCAAGACACGTGGAAAAAACGTACAAAACAAGAGATTGGAGACATCAAGATTTTCGACGAATTTTTGAAGAATTTTCAAATTTTCAGATAGGAGGTTCCAGATAAGGTCAAAAACTACATACTCAGATCTTCACCAAACGTTGCAGGGATACTTTGCATGTCAAGACACGTGGAAAAAACGTACAAAACAAGAGATTGGAGACATCAAGATTTTCGACGAATTTTTTAAGAATTTTCAAATTTTCAGAAAGGATGTTCCAGATAAGGTCAAAAACGACATACTCAGATCTTCACCAAACTTTGCAGGGATCCATTGGAGGTCGAGACACGTGGAAAAAACGTACAAAACAAGAGATTGGAGACATCAAGATTTTGGACGAATTTTTGAAGAATTTTCAAATTTTCAGATAGGAGGTTCCAGATAAGGTCTAAAACTACATACTCAGATCTCCACCAAACATTGCAGGAATACATTGGATGTCAAGACACGTGGAAAAAACGTACA
Source organism: Lepisma saccharinum (assembly GCF_977018435.1). Lineage (NCBI taxonomy): Eukaryota > Metazoa > Arthropoda > Insecta > Zygentoma > Lepismatidae > Lepisma > Lepisma saccharinum. The sequence goes on from NW_028142978.1 coordinate 87,988, forward strand.
AAACAAGAGATTGGAGACATCAAAATTTTGGACGAATTTTTTAAGAATTTTCAAATTTTCAGATAGGAGGTTCCAGATGAGGTCAAAAACGACATACTCAGATCTTCACCAAACTTTGCAGGAATACTTTGCATGTCAAGACACGTGGAAAAAACGTACAAAACAAGAGATCGGAGACATCAAGATTTTCGACGAATTTTTTAAGAATTTTCAAATTTTCAGATGGGAGGTTCCAGATAAGGTCAAAAACGACATACTCAGATCTTCACCAAACTTTGCATCGATACATTGGATGTCAAGACACGTGGAAAAAACATACAAAACATAGGATTGGTGACATCAAGATTTTGGACGAATTTTTTAAGAATTTTCAAATTTTCAGATAGGAGGTTCCATATAAGGTCAAAAACTACATACTCAGATCTTCACCAAACTTTGCAGGGACACATTGGAGGTCGAGACACGTGGAAAAAAAGTACAAAACAAGAGATTGGGGTCATCAAGATTTTGGACGGATTTTTTAGGAATTTTCAAATTTTCAGATGGGAGGTTCCAGATAAGGTCAAAAACTACATACTCAGATCTTCACCAAACATTGCAGGGATACATTGGATGTCAAGACACGTGGAAAAAACGTACAAAACAAGAGATTGGAGACATCAAGATTTTGGACGAATTTTTTAAGAATTTTCAAATTTTCAGATAGGAGGTTCCAGATGAGGTCAAAAACTACATACTCAGATCTTCACCAAACTTTGCAGGAATACTTCGCATGTCAAGACACGTGGAAAAACGTACAAAACAAGAGATCGGAGACATCAAGATTTTCGACGAATTTTTTAAGAATTTTCAAATTTTCAGATGGGAGGTTCCAGATAAGGTCAAAAACGACATACTCAGATCTTCACCAAACTTTGCAGGGATCCATTGGAGGTCGAGACACGTGGAAAAAACGTACAAAACAAGAGATTGGAGACATCAAGATTTTGGACGAATTTTTTAAGAATTTTCAAATTTTCAGATAGGAGGTTCCATATAAGGTCAAAAACTACATACTCAGATCTTCACCAAACTTTGCAGGGATACATTGGATGTCAAGACACGTGGAAAAAACGTACAAAACAAAAGATTGGAGACATCAAGATTTTCGACGAATTTTTTAAAAATTTTCAAATTTTCAGATGGGAGGTTCCAGATGAGGTCAAAAACGACATACTCAGATCTTCACCAAACTTTGCAGGAATACTTTGCATGTCAAGACACGTGGAAAAAACGTACAAAACAAGAGATCGGAGACATCAAGATTTTCGACGAATTTTTTAAGAATTTTCAAATTTTCAGATGGGAGGTTCCAGATAAGGTCAAAAACGACATACTCAGATCTTCACCAAACTTTGCATGGATACATTGGATGTCAAGACACGTGGAAAAAACATACAAAACATAGGATTCGGAACATCAAGATTTTGATCGAATTTTTTAAGAATTTTCAAATTTTCAGATAGGAGGTTCCATATAAGGTCAAAAACTACATACTCAGATCTTCACCAAACATTGCAGGAATACATTGGATGTCAAGACACGTGGAAAAAACGTACAAAACAAGAGATTGGGGTCATCAAGATTTTGCACGGATTTTTTAGGAATTTTCAAATTTTCAGATGTGAGGTTCCAGATAAGGTCAAAAACTACATACTCAGATCTTCACCAAACTTTGCAGGGATACATTGGATGTCAAGACACGTGGAAAAAACGTACAAAACAAGAGATTGGAGACATCAAGATTTTGGACGAATTTTTTAAGAATTTTCAAATTTTCAGATAGGAGGTTCCATATAAGGTCAAAAACTACATACTCAGATCTTCACCAAACTTTGCATGGATACATTGTGTCAAGACACGTGGAAAAAACGTACAAAACAAAAGATTGGAGACATCAAGATTTTGGTCGAATTTTTTAAGAATTTTCAAATTTTCAGATGGGAGGTTCCAGATAAGGTCAAAAACTACATACTCAGATCTTCACCAAACTTTGCAGGGATACATTGGATGTCAAGACACGTGGAAAAAACGTACAAAAAAGAGATTGGAGACATCAAGATTTTGGACGAATTTTTTAACAATTTTCAAATTTTCAGAAAGGATGTTCCAGATAAGGTCAAAAACGACGTACTCAGATCTTCACCAAACTTTGCATGGATACATTGGATGTCAAGACACGTGGAAAAAACGTACAAAACAAGAGATTGGGGTCATCAAGATTTTGCACGGATTTTTTAGGAATTTTCAAATTTTCAGATGGGAGGTTCCAGATAAGGTCAAAAACTACATACTCAGATCTTCACCAAACTTTGCAGGGATACATTGGATGTCAAGACACGTGGAAAAAACGTACAAAACAAGAGATTGGAGACATCAAGATTTTGGACGAATTTTTTAAGAATTTTCAAATTTTCAGATAGGAGGTTCCATATAAGGTCAAAAACTACATACTCAGATCTTCACCAAACTTTGCATGGATACATTATGTGTCAAGACACGTGGAAAAAACGTACAAAACAAAAGATTGGAGACATCAAGATTTTGGTCGAATTTTTTAAGAATTTTAAAATTTTCAGATGGGAGGTTCCAGATAAGGTCAAAAACTACATACTCAGATCTTCACCAAACTTTGCAGGGATACATTGGATGTCAAGACACGTGGAAAAAACGTACAAAAAAGAGATTGGAGACATCAAGATTTTGGACGAATTTTTTAACAATTTTCAAATTTTCAGAAAGTATGTTCCAGATAAGGTCAAAAACGACATACTCAGATCTTCACCAAACTTTGCAGGGATACATTGGATATCAAGACACGTGGAAAAAACGTACAAAACAAGAGATTGGAGACATCAAGATTTTCGACGAATTTTTTAAGAATTTTCAAATTTTCAGATAGGAGGTTCCAGATAAGGTCAAAAACTACATACTCAGATCTTCACCAAACGTTGCAGGGATACTTTGCATGTCAAGACACGTGGAAAAAACGTACAAAACAAAAGATTGGAGACATCAAGATTTTCGACGAATTTTTTAAGAATTTTCAAATTTTCAGATGGGAGGTTCCAGATAAGGTCAAAAACGACATACTCAGATCTTCACCAAACTTTGCATGGATACATTGGATGTCAAGACACGTGGAAAAAACGTACAAAACAAGAGATTGGAGACATCAAGATTTTGGACGAATTTTTTAAGAATTCTCAAATTTTCAGAAAGGAGGTTCCATATAAGGTCAAAAACTACATACTCAGATCTTCACCAAACTTTGCAGGGATACTTTGGATGTCAAGACACGTGGAAAAAACGTACAAAACAAGAGATTGGGGTCATCAAGATTTTGGACGAATTTTTTAAGAATTTTCAAATTTTCAGATGGGAGGTTCAATATAAGGTCAAAAACTACATACTCAGATCTTCACCAAACTTTGCATGGATACATTGGATGTCAAGACACGTGGAAAAAACATACAAAACATAGGATTCGGAACATCAAGATTTTGGTCGAATTTTTTAAGAATTTTCAAATTTTCAGATAGGAGGTTCCATATAAGGTCAAAAACTACATACTCAGATCTTCACCAAACATTGCAGGAATACATTGGATGTCAAGACACGTGGAAAAAACGTACAAAACAAGAGATTGGTTTCATCAAGATTTTGCACGGATTTTTTAGGAATTTTCAAATTTTCAGATGGGAGGTTCCAGATAAGGTCAAAAACTACATACTCAGATCTTCACCAAACTTTGCAGGGATACATTGGATGTCAAGACACGTGGAAAAAACGTACAAAACAAGAGATTGGAGACATCAAGATTTTGGACGAATTTTTTAAGAATTTTCAAATTTTCAGATAGGAGGTTCCATATAAGGTCAAAAACTACATACTCAGATCTTCACCAAACTTTGCATGGATACATTATGTGTCAAGACACGTGGAAAAAACGTACAAAACAAAAGATTGGAGACATCAAGATTTTGGTCGAATTTTTTAAGAATTTTCAAATTTTCAGATGGGAGGTTCCAGATAAGGTCAAAAACTACATACTCAGATCTTCACCAAACTTTGCAGGGATACATTGGATGTCAAGACACGTGGAAAAAACGTACAAAAAAGAGATTGGAGACATCAAGATTTTGGACGAATTTTTTAACAATTTTCAAATTTTCAGAAAGGATGTTCCAGATAAGGTCAAAAACGACATACTCAGATCTTCACCAAACTTTGCAGGGATACATTGGATATCAAGACACGTGGAAAAAACGTACAAAACAAGAGATTGGAGACATCAAGATTTTGGACGAATTTTTTAAGAATTTTCAAATTTTCAGATAGGAGGTTCCAGATAAGGTCAAAAACTACATACTCAGATCTTCACCAAACTTTGCAGGGATACATTGGATGTCAAGACACGTGGAAAAAACGTACAAAAAAGAGATTGGAGACATCAAGATTTTGGACGAATTTTTTAAGAATTTTCAAATTTTCAGATAGGAGGTTCCAGATGAGGTCAAAAACTACATACTCAGATCTTCACCAAACTTTGCAGGAATACTTTGCATGTCAAGACACGTGGAAAAAACGTACAAAACAAGAGATCGGAGACATCAAGATTTTCGGCGAATTTTTTAAGAATTTTCAAATTTTCAGATGGGAGGTTCCAGATAAGGTCAAAAACGACATACTCAGATCTTCACCAAACTTTGCAGGGATCCATTGGAGGTCGAGACACGTGGAAAAAACGTACAAAACAAGAGATTGGAGACATCAAGATTTTGGACGAATTTTTTAAGAATTTTCAAATTTTCAGATAGGAGGTTCCATATAAGGTCAAAAACTACATACTCAGATCTTCACCAAACTTTGCAGGGATACATTGGATGTCAAGACACGTGGAAAAAACGTACAAAACAAGAGATTGGAGACATCAAGATTTTGGACGATTTTTTTAAAAATTTTCAAATTTTCAGAAATGCGGTTCCAGATAAGGTCAAAAACTACATACTCAGATCTTCACCAAACTTTGCAGGGATACATTGGATGTCAAGACACGTGGAAAAAACGTACAAAACAAGAGATTCGGGTCAACAAGATTTTGGACGGATTTTTTAGGAATTTTCAAATTTTCAGATGGGAGGTTCCAGATAAGGTCAAAAACTACATACTCAGATCTTCACCAAACTCTGCAGGGATACATTGTATGTCAAGACACGTGGAAAAAACATACAAAACATAGGATTGGGGACATCAAGATTTTGTTAAATTCTTTTAAGAATTTTCAAATTTTCAGATAGGAGGTTCCATATAAGGTCAAAAACTACATACTCAGATCTTCACCAAACATTGCAGGGATACATTGGATGTCAAGACACGTGGAAAGAACGTACAAAACAAGAGATTGGAGACATCAAGATTTTGGACGAATTTTTTAAGAATTTTCAAATTTTCAGATAGGAGGCTCCATATAAGGTCAAAAACTACATACTCAGATCTTCACCAAACATTGCAGGGATACATTGGATGTCAAGACACGTGGAAAAAACGTACAAAACAAGAGATTGGAGACATCAAGATTTTGGACGAATTTTTTAAGAATTTTCAAATTTTCAGATAGGAGGTTCCATATAAGGTCAAAAACTACATACTCAGAACTTCACCAAACGTTGCAGGGATACTTTGCATGTCAAGACACGTGGAAAAAACGTACAAAACAAGAGATTGGAGACATCAAGATTTTCGACGAATTTTTTAAGAATTTTCAAATTTTCAGATGGGAGGTTCCAGATAAGGTCAAAAACGACATACTCAGATCTTCACCAAACTTTGCATGGATACATTGGATGTCAAGACACGTGGAAAAAACGTACAAAACAAGAGATTGGGGTCATCAAGATTTTGCACGGATTTTTTAAGAATTTTCAAATTTTCAGATGGGAGGTTCCAGATAAGGTCAAAAACGACATACTCAGATCTTCACCAAACTTTGCATGGATACATTGGATGTCAAGACACGTGGAAAAAACATACAAAACATAGGTTTCGGAACATCAAGATTTTGGTCGAATTTTTTAAGAATTTTCAAATTTTCAGATAGGAGGTTCCATATAAGGTCAAAAACTACATACTCAGATCTTCACCAAACTTTGCAGGGATACATTGGATGTCAAGACACGTGGAAAAAACGTACAAAACAAGAGATTGGAGACATCAAGATTTTCGACGAATTTTTTAAGAATTTTCAAATTTTCAGAAAGGATGTTCCAGATAAGGTCAAAAACGACATACTCAGATCTTCACCAAACTTTGCAGGGATACATTGGAGGTCGAGACACGTGGAAAAAACGTACAAAACAAGAGATTGGAGACATCAAGATTTTGGACGAATTTTTGAAGAATTTTCAAATTTTCTGATAGGAGGTCCCAGATAAGGTCAAAAACTACATACTCAGATCTCCACCAAACATTGCAGGGATACATTGGATGTCAAGACACGTGGAAAAAACGTACAAAACAAGAGATTGGAGACATCAAGATTTTCGACGAATTTTTGAAGAATTTTCAAATTTTCAGATAGGAGGTTCCAGATAAGGTCAAAAACTACATACTCAGATCTTCACCAAACGTTGCAGGGATACTTTGCATGTCAAGACACGTGGAAAAAACGTACAAAACAAGAGATTGGAGACATCAAGATTTTCGACGAATTTTTTAAGAATTTTCAAATTTTCAGATGGGAGGTTCCAGATAAGGTCAAAAACGACATACTCAGATCTTCACCAAACTTTGCATGGATACATTGGATGTCAAGACACGTGGAAAAAACGTACAAAACAAGAGATTGGGGTCATCAAGATTTTGCACGGATTTTTTAAGAATTTTCAAATTTTCAGATGGGAGGTTCCAGATAAGGTCAAAAACGACATACTCAGATCTTCACCAAACTTTGCATGGATACATTGGATGTCAAGACACGTGGAAAAAACGTACAAAACAAGAGATTGGAGACATCAAGATTTTGGACGAATTTTTTAAGAATTCTCAAATTTTCAGAAAGGAGGTTCCATATAAGGTCAAAAACTACATACTCAGATCTTCACCAAACTTTGCAGGGATACTTTGGATGTCAAGACACGTGGAAAAAACGTACAAAACAAGAGATTGGAGACATCAAGATTTTGGACGAATTTTTTAAGAATTTTCAAATTTTCAGATAGGAGGTTCCAGATAAGGTCAAAAACTACATACTCAGATCTTCACCAAACTTTGCAGGGATACATTGGATGTCAAGACACGTGGAAAAAACGTACAAAACAAGAGATTGGGGTCATCAAGATTTTGGACGGATTTTTTAGGAATTTTCAAATTTTCAGATGGGAGGTTCCAGATAAGGTCAAAAACTACATACTCAGATCTTCACCAAACATTGCAGGGATACATTGGATGTCAAGACACGTGGAAAAAACGTACAAAACAAGAGATTGGAGACATCAAAATTTTGGACGAATTTTTTAAGAATTTTCAAATTTTCAGATAGGAGGTTCCAGATGAGGTCAAAAACTACATACTCAGATCTTCACCAAACTTTGCAGGAATACTTTGCATGTCAAGACACGTGGAAAAAACGTACAAAACAAGAGATCGGAGACATCAAGATTTTCGACGAATTTTTTAAGAATTTTCAAATTTTCAGATGGGAGGTTCCAGATAAGGTCAAAAACGACATACTCAGATCTTCACCAAACTTTGCATGGATACATTGGATGTCAAGACACGTGGAAAAAACATACAAAACATAGGATTGGTGACATCAAGATTTTGGACGAATTTTTTAAGAATTTTCAAATTTTCAGATAGGAGGTTCCATATAAGGTCAAAAACTACATACTCAGATCTTCACCAAACTTTGCAGGGATACATTGGAGGTCGAGACACGTGGAAAAAAAGTACAAAACAAGAGATTGGGGTCATCAAGATTTTGGACGGATTTTTTAGGAATTTTCAAATTTTCAGATGGGAGGTTCCAGATAAGGTCAAAAACTACATACTCAGATCTTCACCAAACATTGCAGGGATACATTGGATGTCAAGACACGTGGAAAAAACGTACAAAACAAGAGATTGGAGACATCAAGATTTTGGACGAATTTTTTAAGAATTTTCAAATTTTCAGATAGGAGGTTCCAGATGAGGTCAAAAACTACATACTCAGATCTTCACCAAACTTTGCAGGAATACTTTGCATGTCAAGACACTTGGAAAAAACGTACAAAACAAGAGATCGGAGACATCAAGATTTTCGACGAATTTTTTAAGAATTTTCAAATTTTCAGATGGGAGGTTCCAGATAACGTCAAAAACGACATACTCAGATCTTCACCAAACTTTGCAGGGATCCATTGGATGTCAAGACACGTGGAAAAAACATACAAAACATAGGATTGGTGACATCAAGATTTTGGACGAATTTTTTAAGAATTTTCAAATTTTCAGATAGGAGGTTCCATATAAGGTCAAAAACTACATACTCAGATCTTCACCAAACTTTGCAGGGATACATTGGAGGTCGAGACACGTGGAAAAAAAGTACAAAACAAGAGATTGGGGTCATCAAGATTTTGGACGGATTTTTTAGGAATTTTCAAATTTTCAGATGGGAGGTTCCAGATAAGGTCAAAAACTACATACTCAGATCTTCACCAAACATTGCAGGGATACATTGGATGTCAAGACACGTGGAAAAAACGTACAAAACAAGAGATTGGAGACATCAAGATTTTGGACGAATTTTTTAAGAATTTTCAAATTTTCAGATAGGAGGTTCCAGATGAGGTCAAAAACTACATACTCAGATCTTCACCAAACTTTGCAGGAATACTTTGCATGTCAAGACACGTGGAAAAAACGTACAAAACAAGAGATCGGAGACATCAAGATTTTCGACGAATTTTTTAAGAATTTTCAAATTTTCAGATGGGAGGTTCCAGATAAGGTCAAAAACGACATACTCAGATCTTCACCAAACTTTGCAGGGATCCATTGGAGGTCGAGACACGTGGAAAAAACGTACAAAACAAGAGATTGGAGACATCAAGATTTTGGACGAATTTTTTAAGAATTTTCAAATTTTCAGATAGGAGGTTCCATATAAGGTCAAAAACTACATACTCAGATCTTCACCAAACTTTGCAGGGATACATTGGATGTCAAGACACGTGGAAAAAACGTACAAAACAAGAGATTGGAGACATCAAGATTTTGGACGAATTTTTTAAGAATTTTCAAATTTTCAGATAGGAGGTTCCATATAAGGTCAAAAACTACATACTCAGATCTTCACCAAACTTTGCAGGGATACATTGGATGTCAAGACACGTGGAAAAAACGAACAAAACAAGAGATTGGAGACATCAAGATTTTCGACGAATTTTTTAAGAATTTTCAAATTTTCAGAAAGGATGTTCCAGATAAGGTCAAAAACGACATACTCAGATCTTCACCAAACTTTGCAGGGATCCATTGGAGGTCGAGACACGTGGAAAAAACGTACAAAACAAGAGATTGGAGACATCAAGATTTTGGACGAATTTTTTAAGAATTTTCAAATTTTCAGATAGGAGGTTCCATATAAGGTCAAAAACTACATACTCAGATCTTCACCAAACTTTGCAGGGATACATTGGATGTCAAGACACGTGGAAAAAACGTACAAAACAAAAGATTGGAGACATCAAGATTTTCGACGAATTTTTTAAGAATTTTCAAATTTTCAGATGGGAGGTTCCAGATGAGGTCAAAAACGACATACTCAGATCTTCACCAAACTTTGCAGGAATACTTTGCATGTCAAGACACGTGGAAAAAACGTACAAAACAAGAGATCGGAGACATCAAGATTTTCGACGAATTTTTTAAGAATTTTCAAATTTTCAGATGGGAGGTTCCAGATAAGGTCAAAAACGACATACTCAGATCTTCACCAAACTTTGCATGGATACATTGGATGTCAAGACACGTGGAAAAAACATACAAAACATAGGATTCGGAACATCAAGATTTTGGTCGAATTTTTTAAGAATTTTCAAATTTTCAGATAGGAGGTTCCATATAAGGTCAAAAACTACATACTCAGATCTTCACCAAACATTGCAGGAATACATTGGATGTCAAGACACGTGGAAAAAACGTACAAAACAAGAGATTGGGGTCATCAAGATTTTGCACGGATTTTTTAGGAATTTTCAAATTTTCAGATGGGAGGTTCCAGATAAGGTCAAAAACTACATACTCAGATCTTCACCAAACTTTGCAGGGATACATTGGATGTCAAGACACGTGGAAAAAACGTACAAAACAAGAGATTGGAGACATCAAGATTTTGGACGAATTTTTTAAGAATTTTCAAATTTTCAGATAGGAGGTTCCATATAAGGTCAAAAACTACATACTCAGATCTTCACCAAACTTTGCATGGATACATTATGTGTCAAGACACGTGGAAAAAACGTACAAAACAAAAGATTGGAGACATCAAGATTTTGGTCGAATTTTTTAAGAATTTTCAAATTTTCAGATGGGAGGTTCCAGATAAGGTCAAAAACTACATACTCAGATCTTCACCAAACTTTGCAGGGATACATTGGATGTCAAGACACGTGGAAAAAACGTACAAAAAAGAGATTGGAGACATCAAGATTTTGGACGAATTTTTTAACAATTTTCAAATTTTCAGAAAGGATGTTCCAGATAAGGTCAAAAACGACATACTCAGATCTTCACCAAACTTTGCATGGATACATTGGATGTCAAGACACGTGGAAAAAACGTACAAAACAAGAGATTGGGGTCATCAAGATTTTGCACGGATTTTTTAGGAATTTTCAAATTTTCAGATGGGAGGTTCCAGATAAGGTCAAAAACTACATACTCAGATCTTCACCAAACTTTGCAGGGATACATTGGATGTCAAGACACGTGGAAAAAACGTACAAAACAAGAGATTGGAGACATCAAGATTTTGGACGAATTTTTTAAGAATTTTCAAATTTTCAGATAGGAGGTTCCATATAAGGTCAAAAACTACATACTCAGATCTTCACCAAACTTTGCATGGATACATTATGTGTCAAGACACGTGGAAAAAACGTACAAAACAAAAGATTGGAGACATCAAGATTTTGGTCGAATTTTTTAAGAATTTTCAAATTTTCAGATGGGAGGTTCCAGATAAGGTCAAAAACTACATACTCAGATCTTCACCAAACTTTGCAGGGATACATTGGATGTCAAGACACGTGGAAAAAACGTACAAAAAAGAGATTGGAGACATCAAGATTTTGGACGAATTTTTTAACAATTTTCAAATTTTCAGAAAGGATGTTCCAGATAAGGTCAAAAACGACATACTCAGATCTTCACCAAACTTTGCAGGGATACATTGGATATCAAGACACGTGGAAAAAACGTACAAAACAAGAGATTGGAGACATCAAGATTTTCGACGAATTTTTTAAGAATTTTCAAATTTTCAGATAGGAGGTTCCAGATAAGGTCAAAAACTACATACTCAGATCTTCACCAAACGTTGCAGGGATACTTTGCATGTCAAGACACGTGGAAAAAACGTACAAAACAAAAGATTGGAGACATCAAGATTTTCGACGAATTTTTTAAGAATTTTCAAATTTTCAGATGGGAGGTTCCAGATAAGGTCAAAAACGACATACTCAGATCTTCACCAAACTTTGCATGGATACATTGGATGTCAAGACACGTGGAAAAAACGTACAAAACAAGAGATTGGAGACATCAAGATTTTGGACGAATTTTTTAAGAATTCTCAAATTTTCAGAAAGGAGGTTCCATATAAGGTCAAAAACTACATACTCAGATCTTCACCAAACTTTGCAGGGATACTTTGGATGTCAAGACACGTGGAAAAAACGTACAAAACAAGAGATTGGGGTCATCAAGATTTTGGACGAATTTTTTAAGAATTTTCAAATTTTCAGATGGGAGTTTCAATATAAGGTCAAAAACTACAAACTCAGATCTTCACCAAACTTTGCATGGATACATTGGATGTCAAGACACGTGGAAAAAACATACAAAACATAGGATTCGGAACATCAAGATTTTGGTCGAATTTTTTAAGAATTTTCAAATTTTCAGATAGGAGGTTCCATATAAGGTCAAAAACTACATACTCAGATCTTCACCAAACATTGCAGGAATACATAGGATGTCAAGACACGTGGAAAAAACGTACAAAACAAGAGATTGGGGTCATCAAGATTTTGCACGGATTTTTTAGGAATTTTCAAATTTTCAGATGGGAGGTTCCAGATAAGGTCAAAAACTACATACTCAGATCTTCACCAAACTTTGCAGGGATACATTGGATGTCAAGACACGTGGAAAAAACGTACAAAACAAGAGATTGGAGACATCAAGATTTTGGACGAATTTTTTAACAATTTTCAAATTTTCAGAAAGGATGTTCCAGATAAGGTCAAAAACGACATACTCAGATCTTCACCAAACTTTGCAGGGATACATTGGAAATCAAGACACGTGGAAAAAACGTACAAAACAAGAGATTGGAGACATCAAGATTTTGGACGAATTTTTTAAGAATTTTCAAATTTTCAGATAGGAGGCTCCATATAAGGTCAAAAACTACATACTCAGATCTTCACCAAACATTGCAGGGATACATTGGATGTCAAGACACGTGGAAAAAACGTACAAAACATAGGATTGGGGACATCAAGATTTTGTTAAATTCTTTTAAGAATTTTCAAATTTTCAGATAGGAGGTTCCATATAAGGTCAAAAACTACATACTCAGATCTTCACCAAACATTGCAGGGATACATTGGATGTCAAGACACGTGGAAAGAACGTACAAAACAAGAGATTGGAGACATCAAGATTTTGGACGAATTTTTTAAGAATTTTCAAATTTTCAGATAGGAGGCTCCATATAAGGTCAAAAACTACATACTCAGATCTTCACCAAACATTGCAGGGATACATTGGATGTCAAGACACGTGGAAAAAACGTACAAAACAAGAGATTGGAGACATCAAGATTTTGGACGAATTTTTTAAGAATTTTCAAATTTTCAGATAGGAGGTTCCAGATAAGGTCAAAAACTACATACTCAGAACTTCACCAAACGTTGCAGGGATACTTTGCATGTCAAGACACGTGGAAAAAACGTACAAAACAAGAGATTGGAGACATCAAGATTTTCGACGAATTTTTTAAGAATTTTCAAATTTTCAGATGGGAGGTTCCAGATAAGGTCAAAAACGACATACTCAGATCTTCACCAAACTTTGCATGGATACATTGGATGTCAAGACACGTGGAAAAAACGTACAAAACAAGAGATTGGGGTCATCAAGATTTTGCACGGATTTTTTAAGAATTTTCAAATTTTCAGATGGGAGGTTCCAGATAAGGTCAAAAACGACATACTCAGATCTTCACCAAACTTTGCATGGATACATTGGATGTCAAGACACGTGGAAAAAACGTACAAAACAAGAGATTGGAGACATCAAGATTTTGGACGAATTTTTTAAGAATTCTCAAATTTTCAGAAAGGAGGTTCCATATAAGGTCAAAAACTACATACTCAGATCTTCACCAAACTTTGCAGGGATACTTTGGATGTCAAGACACGTGGAAAAAACGTACAAAACAAGAGATTGGGGTCATCAAGATTTTGGAAGAATTTTTTAAGAATTTTCAAATTTTCAGATGGGAGGTTCAATATAAGGTCAAAAACTACATACTCAGATCTTCACCAAACTTTGCATGGATACATTGGATGTCAAGACACGTGGAAAAAACATACAAAACATAGGTTTCGGAACATCAAGATTTTGGTCGAATTTTTTAAGAATTTTCAAATTTTCAGATAGGAGGTTCCATATAAGGTCAAAAACTACATACTCAGATCTTCACCAAACTTTGCAGGGATACATTGGATGTCAAGACACGTGGAAAAAACGTACAAAACAAGAGATTGGAGACATCAAGATTTTCGACGAATTTTTTAAGAATTTTCAAATTTTCAGAAAGGATGTTCCAGATAAGGTCAAAAACGACATACTCAGATCTTCACCAAACTTTGCAGGGATACATTGGAGGTCGAGACACGTGGAAAAAACGTACAAAACAAGAGATTGGAGACATCAAGATTTTGGACGAATTTTTGAAGAATTTTCAAATTTTCTGATAGGAGGTCCCAGATAAGGTCAAAAACTACATACTCAGATCTCCACCAAACATTGCAGGGATACATTGGATGTCAAGACACGTGGAAAAAACGTACAAAACAAGAGATTGGAGACATCAAGATTTTCGACGAATTTTTGAAGAATTTTCAAATTTTCAGATAGGAGGTTCCAGATAAGGTCAAAAACTACATACTCAGATCTTCACCAAACGTTGCAGGGATACTTTGCATGTCAAGACACGTGGAAAAAACGTACAAAACAAGAGATTGGAGACATCAAGATTTTCGACGAATTTTTTAAGAATTTTCAAATTTTCAGATGGGAGGTTCCAGATAAGGTCAAAAACGACATACTCAGATCTTCACCAAACTTTGCATGGATACATTGGATGTCAAGACACGTGGAAAAAACGTACAAAACAAGAGATTGGGGTCATCAAGATTTTGCACGGATTTTTTAAGAATTTTCAAATTTTCAGATGGGAGGTTCCAGATAAGGTCAAAAACGACATACTCAGATCTTCACCAAACTTTGCATGGATACATTGGATGTCAAGACACGTGGAAAAAACGTACAAAACAAGAGATTGGAGACATCAAGATTTTGGACGAATTTTTTAAGAATTCTCAAATTTTCAGAAAGGAGGTTCCATATAAGGTCAAAAACTACATACTCAGATCTTCACCAAACTTTGCAGGGATACTTTGGATGTCAAGACACGTGGAAAAAACGTACAAAACAAGAGATTGGAGACATCAAGATTTTGGACGAATTTTTTAAGAATTTTCAAATTTTCAGATAGGAGGTTCCAGATAAGGTCAAAAACTACATACTCAGATCTTCACCAAACTTTGCAGGGATACATTGGATGTCAAGACACGTGGAAAAAACGTACAAAACAAGAGATTGGGGTCATCAAGATTTTGGACGGATTTTTTAGGAATTTTCAAATTTTCAGATGGGAGGTTCCAGATAAGGTCAAAAACTACATACTCAGATCTTCACCAAACATTGCAGGGATACATTGGATGTCAAGACACGTGGAAAAAACGTACAAAACAAGAGATTGGAGACATCAAAATTTTGGACGAATTTTTTAAGAATTTTCAAATTTTCAGATAGGAGGTTCCAGATGAGGTCAAAAACTACATACTCAGATCTTCACCAAACTTTGCAGGAATAGTTTGCATGTCAAGACACGTGGAAAAAACGTACAAAACAAGAGATCGGAGACATCAAGATTTTCGACGAATTTTTTAAGAATTTTCAAATTTTCAGATGGGAGGTTCCAGATAACGTCAAAAACGACATACTCAGATCTTCACCAAACTTTGCAGGGATCCATTGGATGCCAAGACACGTGGAAAAAACATACAAAACATAGGATTGGTGACATCAAGATTTTGGACGAATTTTTTAAGAATTTTCAAATTTTCAGATAGGAGGTTCCATATAAGGTCAAAAACTACATACTCAGATCTTCACCAAACTTTGCAGGGATACATTGGAGGTCGAGACACGTGGAAAAAAAGTACAAAACAAGAGATTGGGGTCATCAAGATTTTGGACGGATTTTTTAGGAATTTTCAAATTTTCAGATGGGAGGTTCCAGATAAGGTCAAAAACTACACACTCAGATCTTCACCAAACATTGCAGGGATACATTGGATGTCAAGACACGTGGAAAAAACGTACAAAACAAGAGATTGGAGACATCAAGATTTTGGACGAATTTTTTAAGAATTTTCAAATTTTCAGATAGGAGGTTCCAGATGAGGTCAAAAACTACATACTCAGATCTTCACCAAACTTTGCAGGAATACTTTGCATGTCAAGACACGTGGAAAAAACGTACAAAACAAGAGATCGGAGACATCAAGATTTTCGACGAATTTTTTAAGAATTTTCAAATTTTCAGATGGGAGGTTCCAGATAAGGTCAAAAACGACATACTCAGATCTTCACCAAACTTTGCAGGGATCCATTGGAGGTCGAGACACGTGGAAAAAACGTACAAAACAAGAGATTGGAGACATCAAGATTTTGGACGAATTTTTTAAGAATTTTCAAATTTTCAGATAGGAGGTTCCATATAAGGTCAAAAACTACATACTCAGATCTTCACCAAACTTTGCAGGGATACATTGGATGTCAAGACACGTGGAAAAAACGTACAAAACAAGAGATTGGAGACATCAAGATTTTGGACGAATTTTTTAAGAATTTTCAAATTTTCAGATAGGAGGTTCCATATAAGGTCAAAAACTACATACTCAGATCTTCACCAAACTTTGCAGGGATACATTGGATGTCAAGACACGTGGAAAAAACGTACAAAACAAGAGATTGGAGACATCAAGATTTTCGACGAATTTTTTAAGAATTTTCAAATTTTCAGAAAGGATGTTCCAGATAAGGTCAAAAACGACATACTCAGATCTTCACCAAACTTTGCAGGGATCCATTGGAGGTCGAGACACGTGGAAAAAACGTACAAAACAAGAGATTGGAGACATCAAGATTTTGGACAAATTTTTTAAGAATTTTCAAATTTTCAGATAGGAGGTTCCATATAAGGTCAAAAACTACATACTCAGATCTTCACCAAACTTTGCAGGGATACATTGGATGTCAAGACACGTGGAAAAAACGTACAAAAAAGAGATTGGAGACATCAAGATTTTGGACGAATTTTTTAACAATTTTCAAATTTTCAGAAAGGATGTTCCAGATAAGGTCAAAAACGACATACTCAGATCTTCACCAAACTTTGCAGGAATACTTTGCATGTCAAGACACGTGGAAAAAACGTACAAAACAAGAGATCGGAGACATCAAGATTTTCGACGAATTTTTTAAGAATTTTCAAATTTTCAGATGGGAGGTTCCAGATAAGGTCAAAAACGACATACTCAGATCTTCACCAAACTTTGCATGGATACATTGGATGTCAAGACACGTGGAAAAAACATACAAAACATAGGATTCGGAACATCAAGATTTTGGTCGAATTTTTTAAGAATTTTCAAATTTTCAGATAGGAGGTTCCATATAAGGTCAAAAACTACATACTCAGATCTTCACCAAACATTGCAGGAATACATTGGATGTCAAGACACGTGGAAAAAACGTACAAAACAAGAGATTGGGGTCATCAAGATTTTGCACGGATTTTTTAGGAATTTTCAAATTTTCAGATGGGAGGTTCCAGATAAGGTCAAAAACTACATACTCAGATCTTCACCAAACTTTGCAGGGATACATTGGATGTCAAGACACGTGGAAAAAACGTACAAAACAAGAGATTGGAGACATCAAGATTTTGGACGAATTTTTTAAGAATTTTCAAATTTTCAGATAGGAGGTTCCATATAAGGTCAAAAACTACATACTCAGATCTTCACCAAACTTTGCATGGATACATTATGTGTCAAGACACGTGGAAAAAACGTACAAAACAAAAGATTGGAGACATCAAGATTTTGGTCGAATTTTTTAAGAATTTTCAAATTTTCAGATGGGAGGTTCCAGATAAGGTCAAAAACTACATACTCAGATCTTCACCAAACTTTGCAGGGATACATTGGATGTCAAGACACGTGGAAAAAACGTACAAAAAAGAGATTGGAGACATCAAGATTTTGGACGAATTTTTTAACAATTTTCAAATTTTCAGAAAGGATGTTCCAGATAAGGTCAAAAACGACATACTCAGATCTTCACCAAACTTTGCATGGATACATTGGATGTCAAGACACGTGGAAAAAACGTACAAAACAAGAGATTGGGGTCATCAAGATTTTGCACGGATTTTTTAGGAATTTTCAAATTTTCAGATGGGAGGTTCCAGATAAGGTCAAAAACTACATACTCAGATCTTCACCAAACTTTGCAGGGATACATTGGATGTCAAGACACGTGGAAAAAACGTACAAAACAAGAGATTGGAGACATCAAGATTTTGGACGAATTTTTTAAGAATTTTCAAATTTTCAGATAGGAGGTTCCATATAAGGTCAAAAACTACATACTCAGATCTTCACCAAACTTTGCAGGGATACATTGGATATCAAGACACGTGGAAAAAACGTACAAAACAAAAGATTGGAGACATCAAGATTTTGGTCGAATTTTTTAAGAATTTTCAAATTTTCAGATGGGAGGTTCCAGATAAGGTCAAAAACTACATACTCAGATCTTCACCAAACTTTGCAGGGATACATTGGATGTCAAGACACGTGGAAAAAACGTACAAAAAAGAGATTGGAGACATCAAGATTTTGGACGAATTTTTTAACAATTTTCAAATTTTCAGAAAGGATGTTCCAGATAAGGTCAAAAACGACATACTCAGATCTTCACCAAACTTTGCAGGGATACATTGGATATCAAGACACGTGGAAAAAACGTACAAAACAAGAGATTGGAGACATCAAGATTTTCGACGAATTTTTTAAGAATTTTCAAATTTTCAGATAGGAGGTTCCAGATAAGGTCAAAAACTACATACTCAGATCTTCACCAAACGTTGCAGGGATACTTTGCATGTCAAGACACGTGGAAAAAACGTACAAAACAAAAGATTGGAGACATCAAGATTTTCGACGAATTTTTTAAGAATTTTCAAATTTTCAGATGGGAGGTTCCAGATAAGGTCAAAAACGACATACTCAGATCTTCACCAAACTTTGCATGGATACATTGGATGTCAAGACACGTGGAAAAAACGTACAAAACAAGAGATTGGAGACATCAAGATTTTGGACGAATTTTTTAAGAATTCTCAAATTTTCAGAAAGGAGGTTCCATATAAGGTCAAAAACTACATACTCAGATCTTCACCAAACTTTGCAGGGATACTTTGGATGTCAAGACACGTGGAAAAAACGTACAAAACAAGAGATTGGGGTCATCAAGATTTTGGACGAATTTTTTAAGAATTTTCAAATTTTCAGATGGGAGGTTCAATATAAGGTCAAAAACTACAAACTCAGATCTTCACCAAACTTTGCATGGATACATTGGATGTCAAGACACGTGGAAAAAACATACAAAACATAGGATTCGGAACATCAAGATTTTGGTCGAATTTTTTAAGAATTTTCAAATTTTCAGATAGGAGGTTCCATATAAGGTCAAAAACTACATACTCAGATCTTCACCAAACATTGCAGGAATACATAGGATGTCAAGACACGTGGAAAAAACGTACAAAACAAGAGATTGGGGTCATCAAGATTTTGCACGGATTTTTTAGGAATTTTCAAATTTTCAGATGGGAGGTTCCAGATAAGGTCAAAAACTACATACTCAGATCTTCACCAAACTTTGCAGGGATACATTGGATGTCAAGACACGTGGAAAAAACGTACAAAACAAGAGATTGGAGACATCAAGATTTTGACGGAATTTTTTAAGAATTTTCAAATTTTCAGATAGGAGGTTCCATATAAGGTCAAAAACTACATACTCAGATCTTCACCAAACTTTGCATGGATACATTATGTGTCAAGACACGTGGAAAAAACGTACAAAACAAAAGATTGGAGACATCAAGATTTTGGTCGAATTTTTTAAGAATTTTCAAATTTTCAGATGGGAGGTTCCAGATAAGGTCAAAAACTACATACTCAGATCTTCACCAAACTTTGCAGGGATACATTGGATGTCAAGACATGTGGAAAAAACGTACAAAAAAGAGATTGGAGACATCAAGATTTTGGACGAATTTTTTAACAATTTTCAAATTTTCAGAAAGGATGTTCCAGATAAGGTCAAAAACGACATACTCAGATCTTCACCAAACTTTGCAGGGATACATTGGAAATCAAGACACGTGGAAAAAACGTACAAAACAAGAGATTGGAGACATCAAGATTTTGGACGAATTTTTTAAGAATTTTCAAATTTTCAGATAGGAGGTTCCAGATAAGGTCAAAAACTACATACTCAGATCTTCACCAAACTTTGCAGGGATACATTGGATGTCAAGACACGTGGAAAAAACGTACAAAACAAGAGATTGGAGACATCAAGATTTTGGACGAATTTTTTAAGAATTTTCAAATTTTCAGATAGGAGGTTCCAGATGAGGTCAAAAACTACATACTCAGATCTTCACCAAACTTTGCAGGAATACTTTGCATGTCAAGACACGTGGAAAAAACGTACAAAACAAGAGATCGGAGACATCAAGATTTTCGACGAATTTTTTAAGAATTTTCAAATTTTCAGATGGGAGGTTCCAGATAAGGTAAAAAACGACATACTCAGATCTTCACCAAACTTTGCAGGGATCCATTGGAGGTCGAGACACGTGGAAAAAACGTACAAAACAAGAGATTGGAGACATCAAGATTTTGGACGAATTTTTTAAGAATTTTCAAATTTTCAGATAGGAGGTTTCATATAAGGTCAAAAACTACATACTCAGATCTTCACCAAACTTTGCAGGGATACATTGGATGTCAAGACACGTGGAAAAAACGTACAAAACAAGAGATTGGAGACATCAAGATTTTGGACGATTTTTTTAAAAATTTTCAAATTTTCAGAAATGCGGTTCCAGATAAGGTCAAAAACTACATACTCAGATCTTCACCAAACTTTGCAGGGATACATTGGATGTCAAGACACGTGGAAAAAACGTACAAAACAAGAGATTCGGGTCAACAAGATTTTGGACGGATTTTTTAGGAATTTTCAAATTTTCAGATGGGAGGTTCCAGATAAGGTCAAAAACTACATACTCAGATCTTCACCAAACTCTGCAGGGATACATTGTATGTCAAGACACGTGGAAAAAACATACAAAACATAGGATTGGGGACATCAAGATTTTGTTAAATTCTTTTAAGAATTTTCAAATTTTCAGATAGGAGGTTCCATATAAGGTCAAAAACTACATACTCAGATCTTCACCAAACATTGCAGGGATACATTGGATGTCAAGACACGTGGAAAGAACGTACAAAACAAGAGATTGGAGACATCAAGATTTTGGACGAATTTTTTAAGAATTTTCAAATTTTCAGATAGGAGGCTCCATATAAGGTCAAAAACTACATACTCAGATCTTCACCAAACATTGCAGGGATACATTGGATGTCAAGACACGTGGAAAAAACGTACAAAACAAGAGATTGGAGACATCAAGATTTTGGACGAATTTTTTAAGAATTTTCAAATTTTCAGATAGGAGGTTCCAGATAAGGTCAAAAACTACATACTCAGATCTTCACCAAACGTTGCAGGGATACTTTGCATGTCAAGACACGTGGAAAAAACGTACAAAACAAGAGATTGGAGACATCAAGATTTTCGACGAATTTTTTAAGAATTTTCAAATTTTCAGATGGGAGGTTCCAGATAAGGTCAAAAACGACATACTCAGATCTTCACCAAACTTTGCATGGATACATTGGATGTCAAGACACGTGGAAAAAACGTACAAAACAAGAGATTGGGGTCATCAAGATTTTGCACGGATTTTTTAAGAATTTTCAAATTTTCTGATGGGAGGTTCCAGATAAGGTCAAAAACGACATACTCAGATCTTCACCAAACTTTGCATGGATACATTGGATGTCAAGACACGTGGAAAAAACGTACAAAACAAGAGATTGGAGACATCAAGATTTTGGACGAATTTTTTAAGAATTCTCAAATTTTCAGAAAGGAGGTTCCATATAAGGTCAAAAACTACATACTCAGATCTTCACCAAACTTTGCAGGGATACTTTGGATGTCAAGACACGTGGAAAAAACGTACAAAACAAGAGATTGGGGTCATCAAGATTTTGGAAGAATTTTTTAAGAATTTTCAAATTTTCAGATGGGAGGTTCAATATAAGGTCAAAAACTACATACTCAGATCTTCACCAAACTTTGCATGGATACATTGGATGTCAAGACACGTGGAAAAAACATACAAAACATAGGATTCGGAACATCAAGATTTTGGTCGAATTTTTTAAGAATTTTCAAATTTTCAGATAGGAGGTTCCATATAAGGTCAAAAACTACATACTCAGATCTTCACCAAACTTTGCAGGGATACATTGGATGTCAAGACACGTGGAAAAAACGTACAAAACAAGAGATTGGAGACATCAAGATTTTCGACGAATTTTTTAAGAATTTTCAAATTTTCAGAAAGGATGTTCCAGATAAGGTCAAAAACGACATACTCAGATCTTCACCAAACTTTGCAGGGATACATTGGAGGTCGAGACACGTGGAAAAAACGTACAAAACAAGAGATTGGAGACATCAAGATTTTGGACGAATTTTTGAAGAATTTTCAAATTTTCTGATAGGAGGTCCCAGATAAGGTCAAAAACTACATACTCAGATCTCCACCAAACATTGCAGGGATACATTGGATGTCAAGACACGTGGAAAAAACGTACAAAACAAGAGATTGGAGACATCAAGATTTTCGACGGTTTTTTGAAGAATTTTCAAATTTTCAGATAGGAGGTTCCAGATAAGGTCAAAAACTACATACTCAGATCTTCACCAAACGTTGCAGGGATACTTTGCATGTCAAGACACGTGGAAAAAACGTACAAAACAAGAGATTGGAGACATCAAGATTTTCGACGAATTTTTTAAGAATTTTCAAATTTTCAGATGGGAGGTTCCAGATAAGGTCAAAAACGACATACTCAGATCTTCACCAAACTTTGCATGGATACATTGGATGTCAAGACACGTGGAAAAACGTACAAAACAAGAGATTGGGGTCATCAAGATTTTGCACGGATTTTTTAAGAATTTTCAAATTTTCAGATGGGAGGTTCCAGATAAGGTCAAAAACGACATACTCAGATCTTCACCAAACTTTGCATGGATACATTGGATGTCAAGACACGTGGAAAAAACGTACAAAACAAGAGATTGGAGACATCAAGATTTTGGACGAATTTTTTAAGAATTCTCAAATTTTCAGAAAGGAGGTTCCATATAAGGTCAAAAACTACATACTCAGATCTTCACCAAACTTTGCAGGGATACTTTGGATGTCAAGACACGTGGAAAAAACGTACAAAACAAGAGATTGGAGACATCAAGATTTTGGACGAATTTTTTAAGAATTTTCAAATTTTCAGATAGGAGGTTCCAGATAAGGTCAAAAACTACATACTCAGATCTTCACCAAACTTTGCAGGGATACATTGGATGTCAAGACACGTGGAAAAAACGTACAAAACAAGAGATTGGGGTCATCAAGATTTTGGACGGATTTTTTAGGAATTTTCAAATTTTCAGATGGGAGGTTCCAGATAAGGTCAAAAACTACATACTCAGATCTTCACCAAACATTGCAGGGATACATTGGATGTCAAGACACGTGGAAAAAACGTACAAAACAAGAGATTGGAGACATCAAAATTTTGGACGAATTTTTTAAGAATTTTCAAATTTTCAGATAGGAGGTTCCAGATGAGGTCAAAAACTACATACTCAGATCTTCACCAAACTTTGCAGGAATACTTTGCATGTCAAGACACGTGGAAAAAACGTACAAAACAAGAGATCGGAGACATCAAGATTTTCGACGAATTTTTTAAGAATTTTCAAATTTTCAGATGGGAGGTTCCAGATAAGGTCAAAAACGACATACTCAGATCTTCACCAAACTTTGCATGGATACATTGGATGTCAAGACACGTGGAAAAAACATACAAAACATAGGATTGGTGACATCAAGATTTTGGACGAATTTTTTAAGAATTTTCAAATTTTCAGATAGGAGGTTCCATATAAGGTCAAAAACTACATACTCAGATCTTCACCAAACTTTGCAGGGATACATTGGAGGTCGAGACACGTGGAAAAAAAGTACAAAACAAGAGATTGGGGTCATCAAGATTTTGGACGGATTTTTTAGGAATTTTCAAATTTTCAGATGGGAGGTTCCAGATAAGTTCAAAAACTACATACTCAGATCTTCACCAAACATTGCAGGGATACATTGGATGTCAAGACACGTGGAAAAAACGTACAAAACAAGAGATTGGAGACATCAAGATTTTGGACGAATTTTTTAAGAATTTTCAAATTTTCAGATAGGAGGTTCCAGATGAGGTCAAAAACTACATACTCAGATCTTCACCAAACTTTGCAGGAATACTTTGCATGTCAAGACACGTGGAAAAAACGTACAAAACAAGAGATCGGAGACATCAAGATTTTCGACGAATTTTTTAAGAATTTTCAAATTTTCAGATGGGAGGTTCCAGATAAGGTCAAAAACGACATACTCAGATCTTCACCAAACTTTGCAGGGATCCATTGGATGTCAAGACACGTGGAAAAAACATACAAAACATAGGATTGGTGACATCAAGATTTTGGACGAATTTTTTAAGAATTTTCAAATTTTCAGATAGGAGGTTCCATATAAGGTCAAAAACTACATACTCAGATCTTCACCAAACTTTGCAGGGATACATTGGAGGTCGAGACACGTGGAAAAAAAGTACAAAACAAGAGATTGGGGTCATCAAGATTTTGGACGGATTTTTTAGGAATTTTCAAATTTTCAGATGGGAGGTTCCAGATAAGGTCAAAAACTACATACTCAGATCTTCACCAAACTTTGCAGGAATACTTTGCATGTCAAGACACGTGGAAAAAACGTACAAAACAAGAGATCGGAGACATCAAGATTTTCGACGAATTTTTTAAGAATTTTCAAATTTTCAGATGGGAGGTTCCAGATAAGGTCAAAAACGACATACTCAGATCTTCACCAAACTTTGCAGGGATCCATTGGAGGTCGAGACACGTGGAAAAAACGTACAAAACAAGAGATTGGAGACATCAAGATTTTGGACGAATTTTTTAAGAATTTTCAAATTTTCAGATAGGAGGTTCCATATAAGGTCAAAAACTACATACTCAGATCTTCACCAAACTTTGCAGGGATACATTGGATGTCAAGACACGTGGAAAAAACGTACAAAACAAGAGATTGGAGACATCAAGATTTTGGACGAATTTTTTAAGAATTCTCAAATTTTCAGAAAGGAGGTTCCATATAAGGTCAAAAACTACATACTCAGATCTTCACCAAACTTTGCAGGGATACTTTGGATGTCAAGACACGTGGAAAAAACGTACAAAACAAGAGATTGGAGACATCAAGATTTTGGACGAATTTTTTAAGAATTTTCAAATTTTCAGATAGGAGGTTCCAGATAAGGTCAAAAACTACATACTCAGATCTTCACCAAACTTTGCAGGGATACATTGGATGTCAAGACACGTGGAAAAAACGTACAAAACAAGAGATTGGGGTCATCAAGATTTTGGACGGATTTTTTAGGAATTTTCAAATTTTCAGATGGGAGGTTCCAGATAAGGTCAAAAACTACATACTCAGATCTTCACCAAACATTGCAGGGATACATTGGATGTCAAGACACGTGGAAAAAACGTACAAAACAAGAGATTGGAGACATCAAAATTTTGGACGAATTTTTTAAGAATTTTCAAATTTTCAGATAGGAGGTTCCAGATGAGGTCAAAAACTACATACTCAGATCTTCACCAAACTTTGCAGGAATACTTTGCATGTCAAGACACGTGGAAAAAACGTACAAAACAAGAGATCGGAGACATCAAGATTTTCGACAAATTTTTTAAGAATTTTCAAATTTTCAGATGGGAGGTTCCAGATAAGGTCAAAAACGACATACTCAGATCTTCACCAAACTTTGCATGGATACATTGGATGTCAAGACACGTGGAAAAAACATACAAAACATAGGATTGGTGACATCAAGATTTTGGACGAATTTTTTAAGAATTTTCAAATTTTCAGATAGGAGGTTCCATATAAGGTCAAAAACTACATACTCAGATCTTCACCAAACTTTGCAGGGATACATTGGATGTCAAGACACGTGGAAAAAACGTACAAAACAAGAGATTGGAGACATCAAGATTTTCGACGAATTTTTTAAGAATTTTCAAATTTTCAGAAAGGATGTTCCAGATAAGGTCAAAAACGACATACTCAGATCTTCACCAAACTTTGCAGGGATCCATTGGAGGTCGAGACACGTGGAAAAAACGTACAAAACAAGAGATTGGAGACATCAAGATTTTGGACGAATTTTTGAAGAATTTTCAAATTTTCAGATAGGAGGTTCCAGATAAGGTCTAAAACTACATACTCAGATCTCCACCAAACATTGCAGGAATACATTGGATGTCAAGACACGTGGAAAAAACGTACAAAACAAGAGATTGGAGACATCAAGATTTTCGACGAATTTTTGAAGAATTTTCAAATTTTCAGATAGGAGGTTCCAGATAAGGTCAAAAACTACATACTCAGATCTTCACCAAACGTTGCAGGGATACTTTGCATGTCAAGACACGTGGAAAAAACGTACAAAACAAGAGATTGGAGACATCAAGGTTTTCGACGAATTTTTTAAGAATTTTCAAATTTTCAGATGGGAGGTTCCAGATAAGGTCAAAAACGACATACTCAGATCTTCACCAAACTTTGCAGGGATACATTGGATGTCAAGACACGTGGAAAAAACGTACAAAACAAGAGATTGGAGACATCAAGATTTTGGACGAATTTTTTAAGAATTCTCAAATTTTCAGAAAGGAGGTTCCATATAAGGTCAAAAACTACATACTCAGATCTTCACCAAACTTTGCATGGATACATTATGTGTCAAGACACGTGGAAAAAACGTACAAAACAAAAGATTGGAGACATCAAGATTTTGGTCGAATTTTTTAAGAATTTTCAAATTTTCAGATGGGAGGTTCCAGATAAGGTCAAAAACTACATACTCAGATGTTCACCAAACTTTGCAGGGATACATTGGATGTCAAGACACGTGGAAAAAACGTACAAAAAAGAGATTGGAGACATCAAGATTATGGACGAATTTTTTAACAATTTTCAAATTTTCAGAAAGGATGTTCAAGATAAGGTCAAAAACGACATACTCAGATCTTCACCAAACTTTGCAGGGATACATTGGATATCAAGACACGTGGAAAAAACGTACAAAACAAGAGATTGGAGACATCAAGATTTTCGACGAATTTTTTAAGAATTTTCAAATTTTCAGATAGGAGGTTCCAGATAAGGTCAAAAACTACATACTCAGATCTTCACCAAACGTTGCAGGGATATTTTGCATGTCAAGACACGTGGAAAAAACGTACAAAACAAGAGATTGGAGACATCAAGATTTTGGACGAATTTTTTAAGAATTCTCAAATTTTCAGAAAGGAGGTTCCATATAAGGTCAAAAACTACATACTCAGATCTTCACCAAACTTTGCAGGGATACTTTGGATGTCAAGACACGTGGAAAAAACGTACAAAACAAGAGATTGGGGTCATCAAGATTTTGGACGAATTTTTTAAGAATTTTCAAATTTTCAGATGGGAGGTTCAATATAAGGTCAAAAACTACATACTCAGATCTTCACCAAACTTTGCATGGATACATTGGATGTCAAGACACGTGGAAAAAACATACAAAACATAGGATTCGGAACATCAAGATTTTGGTCGAATTTTTTAAGAATTTTCAAATTTTCAGATAGGAGGTTCCATATAAGGTCAAAAACTACATACTCAGATCTTCACCAAACATTGCAGGAATACATTGGATGTCAAGACACGTGGAAAAAACGTACAAAACAAGAGATTGGGGTCATCAAGATTTTGCACGGATTTTTTAGGAATTTTCAAATTTTCAGATGGGAGGTTCCAGATAAGGTCAAAAACTACATACTCAGATCTTCACCAAACTTTGCAGGGATACATTGGATGTCAAGACACGTGGAAAAAACGTACAAAACAAGAGATTGGAGACATCAAGATTTTGGACGAATTTTTTAAGAATTTTCAAATTTTCAGATAGGAGGTTCCATATAAGGTCAAAAACTACATACTCAGATCTTCACCAAACTTTGCATGGATACATTATGTGTCAAGACACGTGGAAAAAACGTACAAAACAAAAGATTGGAGACATCAAGATTTTGGTCGAATTTTTTAAGAATTTTCAAATTTTCAGATGGGAGGTTCCAGATAAGGTCAAAAACTACATACTCAGATCTTCACCAAACTTTGCAGGGATACATTGGATGTCAAGACACGTGGAAAAAACGTACAAAAAAGAGATTGGAGACATCAAGATTTTGGACGAATTTTTTAACAATTTTCAAATTTTCAGAAAGGATGTTCCAGATAAGGTCAAAAACGACATACTCAGATCTTCACCAAACTTTGCAGGGATACATTGGATATCAAGACACGTGGAAAAAACGTACAAAACAAGAGATTGGAGACATCAAGATTTTCGACGAATTTTTTAAGAATTTTCAAATTTTCAGATAGGAGGTTCCAGATAAGGTCAAAAACTACATACTCAGATCTTCACCAAACGTTGCAGGGATACTTTGCATGTCAAGACACGTGGAAAAAACGTACAAAACAAAAGATTGGAGACATCAAGATTTTCGACGAATTTTTTAAGAATTTTCAAATTTTCAGATGGGAGGTTCCAGATAAGGTCAAAAACGACATACTCAGATCTTCACCAAACTTTGCATGGATACATTGGATGTCAAGACACGTGGAAAAAACGTACAAAACAAGAGATTGGAGACATCAAGATTTTGGACGAATTTTTTAAGAATTCTCAAATTTTCAGAAAGGAGGTTCCATATAAGGTCAAAAACTACATACTCAGATCTTCACCAAACTTTGCAGGGATACTTTGGATGTCAAGACACGTGGAAAAAACGTACAAAACAAGAGATTGGGGTCATCAAGATTTTGGACGAATTTTTTAAGAATTTTCAAATTTTCAGATGGGAGGTTCAATATAAGGTCAAAAACTACAAACTCAGATCTTCACCAAACTTTGGATGGATACATTGGATGTCAAGACACGTGGAAAAAACATACAAAACATAGGATTCGGAACATCAAGATTTTGGTCGAATTTTTTAAGAATTTTCAAATTTTCAGATAGGAGGTTCCATATAAGGTCAAAAACTACATACTCAGATCTTCACCAAACATTGCAGGAATACATAGGATGTCAAGACACGTGGAAAAAACGTACAAAACAAGAGTTTGGGGCATCAAGATTTTGCACGGATTTTTTAGGAATTTTCAAATTTTCAGATGGGAGGTTCCAGATAAGGTCAAAAACTACATACTCAGATCTTCACCAAACTTTGCAGGGATACATTGGATGTCAAGACACGTGGAAAAAACGTACAAAACAAGAGATTGGAGGCATCAAGATTTTGGACGAATTTTTTAAGAATTTTCAAATTTTCAGATAGGAGGTTCCATATAAGGTCAAAGACTACATACTCAGATCTTCACCAAACTTTGCATGGATACATTATGTGTCAAGACACGTGGAAAAAACGTACAAAACAAAAGATTGGAGACATCAAGATTTTGGTCGAATTTTTTAAGAATTTTCAAATTTTCAGATGGGAGGTTCCAGATAAGGTCAAAAACTACATACTCAGATCTTCACCAAACTTTGCAGGGATACATTGGATGTCAAGACACGTGGAAAAAACGTACAAAAAAGAGATTGGAGACATCAAGATTTTGGACGAATTTTTTAACAATTTTCAAATTTTCAGAAAGGATGTTCCAGATAAGGTCAAAAACGACATACTCAGATCTTCACCAAACTTTGCAGGGATACATTGGAAATCAAGACACGTGGAAAAAACGTACAAAACAAGAGATTGGAGACATCAAGATTTTGGACGAATTTTTTAAGAATTTTCAAATTTTCAGATAGGAGGTTCCAGATAAGGTCAAAAACTACATACTCAGATCTTCACCAAACTTTGCAGGGATACATTGGATGTCAAGACACGTGGAAAAAACGTACAAAACAAGAGATTGGAGACATCAAGATTTTGGACGAATTTTTTAAGAATTTTCAAATTTTCAGATAGGAGGTTCCAGATGAGGTCAAAAACTACATACTCAGATCTTCACCAAACTTTGCAGGAATACTTTGCATGTCAAGACACGTGGAAAAAACGTACAAAACAAGAGATCGGAGACATCAAGATTTTCGACGAATTTTTTAAGAATTTTCAAATTTTCAGATGGGAGGTTCCAGATAAGGTCAAAAACGACATACTCAGATCTTCACCAAACTTTGCAGGGATCCATTGGAGGTCGAGACACGTGGAAAAAACGTACAAAACAAGAGATTGGAGACATCAAGATTTTGGACGAATTTTTTAAGAATTTTCAAATTTTCAGATAGGAGGTTTCATATAAGGTCAAAAACTACATACTCAGATCTTCACCAAACTTTGCAGGGATACATTGGATGTCAAGACACGTGGAAAAAACGTACAAAACAAGAGATTGGAGACATCAAGATTTTGGACGATTTTTTTAAAAATTTTCAAATTTTCAGAAATGCGGTTCCAGATAAGGTCAAAAACTACATACTCAGATCTTCACCAAACTTTGCAGGGATACATTGGATGTCAAGACACGTGGAAAAAACGTACAAAACAAGAGATTCGGGTCAACAAGATTTTGGACGGATTTTTTAGGAATTTTCAAATTTTCAGATGGGAGGTTCCAGATAAGGTCAAAAACTACATACTCAGATCTTCACCAAACTCTGCAGGGATACATTGTATGTCAAGACACGTGGAAAAAACATACAAAACATAGGATTGGGGACATCAAGATTTTGTTAAATTCTTTTAAGAATTTTCAAATTTTCAGATAGGAGGTTCCATATAAGGTCAAAAACTACATACTCAGATCTTCACCAAACATTGCAGGGATACATTGGATGTCAAGACACGTGGAAAGAACGTACAAAACAAGAGATTGGAGACATCAAGATTTTGGACGAATTTTTTAAGAATTTTCAAATTTTCAGATAGGAGGCTCCATATAAGGTCAAAAACTACATACTCAGATCTTCACCAAACATTGCAGGGATACATTGGATGTCAAGACACGTGGAAAAAACGTACAAAACAAGAGATTGGAGACATCAAGATTTTGGACGAATTTTTTAAGAATTTTCAAATTTTCAGATAGGAGGTTCCAGATAAGGTCAAAAACTACATACTCAGATCTTCACCAAACGTTGCAGGGATACTTTGCATGTCAAGACACGTGGAAAAAACGTACAAAACAAGAGATTGGAGACATCAAGATTTTCGACGAATTTTTTAAGAATTTTCAAATTTTCAGATGGGAGGTTCCAGATAAGGTCAAAAACGACATACTCAGATCTTCACCAAACTTTGCATGGATACATTGGATGTCAAGACACGTGGAAAAAACGTACAAAACAAGAGATTGGGGTCATCAAGATTTTGCACGGATTTTTTAAGAATTTTCAAATTTTCTGATGGGAGGTTCCAGATAAGGTCAAAAACGACATACTCAGATCTTCACCAAACTTTGCATGGATACATTGGATGACAAGACACGTGGAAAAAACGTACAAAACAAGAGATTGGAGACATCAAGATTTTGGACGAATTTTTTAAGAATTCTCAAATTTTCAGAAAGGAGGTTCCATATAAGGTCAAAAACTACATACTCAGATCTTCACCAAACTTTGCAGGGATACTTTGGATGTCAAGACACGTGGAAAAAACGTACAAAACAAGAGATTGGGGTCATCAAGATTTTGGAAGAATTTTTTAAGAATTTTCAAATTTTCAGATGGGAGGTTCAATATAAGGTCAAAAACTACATACTCAGATCTTCACCAAACTTTGCATGGATACATTGGATGTCAAGACACGTGGAAAAAACATACAAAACATAGGATTCGGAACATCAAGATTTTGGTCGAATTTTTTAAGAATTTTCAAATTTTCAGATAGGAGGTTCCATATAAGGTCAAAAACTACATACTCAGATCTTCACCAAACTTTGCAGGGATACATTGGATGTCAAGACACGTGGAAAAAACGTACAAAACAAGAGATTGGAGACATCAAGATTTTCGACGAATTTTTTAAGAATTTTCAAATTTTCAGAAAGGATGTTCCAGATAAGGTCAAAAACGACATACTCAGATCTTCACCAAACTTTGCAGGGATACATTGGAGGTCGAGACACGTGGAAAAAACGTACAAAACAAGAGATTGGAGACATCAAGATTTTGGACGAATTTTTGAAGAATTTTCAAATTTTCTGATAGGAGGTCCCAGATAAGGTCAAAAACTACATACTCAGATCTCCACCAAACATTGCAGGGATACATTGGATGTCAAGACACGTGGAAAAAACGTACAAAACAAGAGATTGGAGACATCAAGATTTTCGACGAATTTTTGAAGAATTTTCAAATTTTCAGATAGGAGGTTCCAGATAAGGTCAAAAACTACATACTCAGATCTTCACCAAACGTTGCAGGGATACTTTGCATGTCAAGACACGTGGAAAAAACGTACAAAACAAGAGATTGGAGACATCAAGATTTTCGACGAATTTTTTAAGAATTTTCAAATTTTCAGATGGGAGGTTCCAGATAAGGTCAAAAACGACATACTCAGATCTTCACCAAACTTTGCATGGATACATTGGATGTCAAGACACGTGGAAAAAACGTACAAAACAAGAGATTGGGGTCATCAAGATTTTGCACGGATTTTTTAAGAATTTTCAAATTTTCAGATGGGAGGTTCCAGATAAGGTCAAAAACGACATACTCAGATCTTCACCAAACTTTGCATGGATACATTGGATGTCAAGACACGTGGAAAAAACGTACAAAACAAGAGATTGGAGACATCAAGATTTTGGACGAATTTTTTAAGAATTCTCAAATTTTCAGAAAGGAGGTTCCATATAAGGTCAAAAACTACATACTCAGATCTTCACCAAACTTTGCAGGGATACTTTGGATGTCAAGACACGTGGAAAAAACGTACAAAACAAGAGATTGGAGACATCAAGATTTTGGACGAATTTTTTAAGAATTTTCAAATTTTCAGATAGGAGGTTCCAGATAAGGTCAAAAACTACATACTCAGATCTTCACCAAACTTTGCAGGGATACATTGGATGTCAAGACACGTGGAAAAAACGTACAAAACAAGAGATTGGGGTCATCAAGATTTTGGACGGATTTTTTAGGAATTTTCAAATTTTCAGATGGGAGGTTCCAGATAAGGTCAAAAACTACATACTCAGATCTTCACCAAACATTGCAGGGATACATTGGATGTCAAGACACGTGGAAAAAACGTACAAAACAAGAGATTGGAGACATCAAAATTTTGGACGAATTTTTTAAGAATTTTCAAATTTTCAGATAGGAGGTTCCAGATGAGGTCAAAAACTACATACTCAGATCTTCACCAAACTTTGCAGGAATACTTTGCATGTCAAGACACGTGGAAAAAACGTACAAAACAAGAGATCGGAGACATCAAGATTTTCGACGAATTTTTTAAGAATTTTCAAATTTTCAGATGGGAGGTTCCAGATAAGGTCAAAAACGACATACTCAGATCTTCACCAAACTTTGCATGGATACATTGGATGTCAAGACACGTGGAAAAAACATACAAAACATAGGATTGGTGACATCAAGATTTTGGACGAATTTTTTAAGAATTTTCAAATTTTCAGATAGGAGGTTCCATATAAGGTCAAAAACTACATACTCAGATCTTCACCAAACTTTGCAGGGATACATTGGAGGTCGAGACACGTGGAAAAAAAGTACAAAACAAGAGATTGGGGCCATCAAGATTTTGGACGGATTTTTTAGGAATTTTCAAATTTTCAGATGGGAGGTTCCAGATAAGGTCAAAAACTACATACTCAGATCTTCACCAAACATTGCAGGGATACATTGGATGTCAAGACACGTGGAAAAAACGTACAAAACAAGAGATTGGAGACATCAAGATTTTGGACGAATTTTTTAAGAATTTTCAAATTTTCAGATAGGAGGTTCCAGATGAGGTCAAAAACTACATACTCAGATCTTCACCAAACTTTGCAGGAATACTTTGCATGTCAAGACACGTGGAAAAAACGTACAAAACAAGAGATCGGAGACATCAAGATTTTCGACGAATTTTTTAAGAATTTTCAAATTTTCAGATGGGAGGTTCCAGATAAGGTCAAAAACGACATACTCAGATCTTCACCAAACTTTGCAGGGATCCATTGGATGTCAAGACACGTGGAAAAAACATACAAAACATAGGATTGGTGACATCAAGATTTTGGACGAATTTTTTAAGAATT
Organism: Lepisma saccharinum; assembly: GCF_977018435.1. Classification (NCBI taxonomy): domain Eukaryota; kingdom Metazoa; phylum Arthropoda; class Insecta; order Zygentoma; family Lepismatidae; genus Lepisma; species Lepisma saccharinum. The sequence continues at coordinate 122,579 of NW_028142978.1, forward strand.
TTCAAATTTTCAGATAGGAGGTTCCATATAAGGTCAAAAACTACATACTCAGATCTTCACCAAACTTTGCAGGGATACATTGGAGGTCGAGACACGTGGAAAAAAAGTACAAAACAAGAGATTGGGGTCATCAAGATTTTGGACGGATTTTTTAGGAATTTTCAAATTTTCAGATGGGAGGTTCCAGATAAGGTCAAAAACTACATACTCAGATCTTCACCAAACTTTGCAGGAATACTTTGCATGTCAAGACACGTGGAAAAAACGTACAAAACAAGAGATCGGAGACATCAAGATTTTCGACGAATTTTTTAAGAATTTTCAAATTTTCAGATAGGAGGTTCCAGATAAGGTCAAAAACGACATACTCAGATCTTCACCAAACTTTGCAGGGATCCATTGGAGGTCGAGACACGTGGAAAAAACGTACAAAACAAGAGATTGGAGACATCAAGATTTTGGACGAATTTTTTAAGAATTTTCAAATTTTCAGATAGGAGGTTCCATATAAGGTCAAAAACTACATACTCAGATCTTCACCAAACTTTGCAGGGATACATTGGATGTCAAGACACGTGGAAAAAACGTACAAAACAAGAGATTGGAGACATCAAGATTTTGGACGAATTTTTTAAGAATTCTCAAATTTTCAGAAAGGAGGTTCCATATAAGGTCAAAAACTACATACTCAGATCTTCACCAAACTTTGCAGGGATACTTTGGATGTCAAGACACGTGGAAAAAACGTACAAAACAAGAGATTGGAGACATCAAGATTTTGGACGAATTTTTTAAGAATTTTCAAATTTTCAGATAGGAGGTTCCAGATAAGGTCAAAAACTACATACTCAGATCTTCACCAAACTTTGCAGGGATACATTGGATGTCAAGACACGTGGAAAAAACGTACAAAACAAGAGATTGGAGACATCAAGATTTTGGACGAATTTTTGAAGAATTTTCAAATTTTCAGATAGGAGGTTCCAGATAAGGTCTAAAACTACATACTCAGATCTCCACCAAACATTGCAGGAATACATTGGATGTCAAGACACGTGGAAAAAACGTACAAAACAAGAGATTGGAGACATCAAGATTTTGGACGAATTTTTGAAGAATTTTCAAATTTTCAGATAGGAGGTTCCAGATAAGGTCAAAAACTACATACTCAGATCTTCACCAAACGTTGCAGGGATACTTTGCATGTCAAGACACGTGGAAAAAACGTACAAAACAAGAGATTGGAGACATCAAGGTTTTCGACGAATTTTTTAAGAATTTTCAAATTTTCAGATGGGAGGTTCCAGATAAGGTCAAAAACGACATACTCAGATCTTCACCAAACTTTGCATGGATACATTGGATGTCAAGACACGTGGAAAAAACGTACAAAACAAGAGATTGGAGACATCAAGATTTTGGACGAATTTTTTAAGAATTCTCAAATTTTCAGAAAGGAGGTTCCATATAAGGTCAAAAACTACATACTCAGATCTTCACCAAACTTTGCATGGATACATTATGTGTCAAGACACGTGGAAAAAACGTACAAAACAAAAGATTGGAGACATCAAGATTTTGGTCGAATTTTTTAAGAATTTTCAAATTTTCAGATGGGAGGTTCCAGATAAGGTCAAAAACTACATACTCAGATCTTCACCAAACTTTGCAGGGATACATTGGATGTCAAGACACGTGGAAAAAACGTACAAAAAAGAGATTGGAGACATCAAGATTATGGACGAATTTTTTAACAATTTTCAAATTTTCAGAAAGGATGTTCAAGATAAGGTCAAAAACGACATACTCAGATCTTCACCAAACTTTGCAGGGATACTTTGGATGTCAAGACACGTGGAAAAAACGTACAAAACAAGAGATTGGGGTCATCAAGATTTTGGACGAATTTTTTAAGAATTTTCAAATTTTCAGATGGGAGGTTCAATATAAGGTCAAAAACTACATACTCAGATCTTCACCAAACTTTGCATGGATACATTGGATGTCAAGACACGTGGAAAAAACATACAAAACATAGGATTCGGAACATCAAGATTTTGGTCGAATTTTTTAAGAATTTTCAAATTTTCAGATAGGAGGTTCCATATAAGGTCAAAAACTACATACTCAGATCTTCACCAAACATTGCAGGAATACATTGGATGTCAAGACACGTGGAAAAAACGTACAAAACAAGAGATTGGGGTCATCAAGATTTTGCACGGATTTTTTAGGAATTTTCAAATTTTCAGATGGGAGGTTCCAGATAAGGTCAAAAACTACATACTCAGATCTTCACCAAACTTTGCAGGGATACATTGGATGTCAAGACACGTGGAAAAAACGTACAAAACAAGAGATTGGAGACATCAAGATTTTGGACGAATTTTTTAAGAATTTTCAAATTTTCAGATAGGAGGTTCCATATAAGGTCAAAAACTACATACTCAGATCTTCACCAAACTTTGCATGGATACATTATGTGTCAAGACACGTGGAAAAAACGTACAAAACAAAAGATTGGAGACATCAAGATTTTGGTCGAATTTTTTAAGAATTTTCAAATTTTCAGATGGGAGGTTCCAGATAAGGTCAAAAACTACATACTCAGATCTTCACCAAACTTTGCAGGGATACATTGGATGTCAAGACACGTGGAAAAAACGTACAAAAAAGAGATTGGAGACATCAAGATTTTGGACGAATTTTTTAACAATTTTCAAATTTTCAGAAAGGATGTTCCAGATAAGGTCAAAAACGACATACTCAGATCTTCACCAAACTTTGCAGGGATACATTGGATATCAAGACACGTGGAAAAAACGTACAAAACAAGAGATTGGAGACATCAAGATTTTGGACGAATTTTTTAAGAATTTTCAAATTTTCAGATAGGAGGTTCCAGATAAGGTCAAAAACTACATACTCAGATCTTCACCAAACTTTGCAGGGATACATTGGATGTCAAGACACGTGGAAAAAACGTACAAAACAAGAGATTGGAGACATCAAGATTTTGGACGAATTTTTTAAGAATTTTCAAATTTTCAGATAGGAGGTTCCAGATGAGGTCAAAAACTACATACTCAGATCTTCACCAAACTTTGCAGGAATACTTTGCATGTCAAGACACGTGGAAAAAACGTACAAAACAAGAGATCGGAGACATCAAGATTTTCGACGAATTTTTTAAGAATTTTCAAATTTTCAGATGGGAGGTTCCAGATAAGGTCAAAAACGACATACTCAGATCTTCACCAAACTTTGCAGGGATCCATTGGAGGTCGAGACACGTGGAAAAAACGTACAAAACAAGAGATTGGAGACATCAAGATTTTGGACGAATTTTTTAAGAATTTTCAAATTTTCAGATAGGAGGTTCCATATAAGGTCAAAAACTACATACTCAGATCTTCACCAAACTTTGCAGGGATACATTGGATGTCAAGACACGTGGAAAAAACGTACAAAACAAGAGATTGGAGACATCAAGATTTTGGACGATTTTTTTAAAAATTTTCAAATTTTCTGAAATGCGGTTCCAGATAAGGTCAAAAACTACATACTCAGATCTTCACCAAACTTTGCAGGGATACATTGGATGTCAAGACACGTGGAAAAAACGTACAAAACAAGAGATTCGGGTCAACAAGATTTTGGACGGATTTTTTAGGAATTTTCAAATTTTCAGATGGGAGGTTCCAGATAAGGTCAAAAACTACATACTCAGATCTTCACCAAACTCTGCAGGGATACATTGTATGTCAAGACACGTGGAAAAAACATACAAAACATAGGATTGGGGACATCAAGATTTTGTTAAATTCTTTTAAGAATTTTCAAATTTTCAGATAGGAGGTTCCATATAAGGTCAAAAACTACATACTCAGATCTTCACCAAACATTGCAGGGATACATTGGATGTCAAGACACGTGGAAAGAACGTACAAAACAAGAGATTGGAGACATCAAGATTTTGGACGAATTTTTTAAGAATTTTCAAATTTTCAGATAGGAGGCTCCATATAAGGTCAAAAACTACATACTCAGATCTTCACCAAACGTTGCAGGGATACATTGGATGTCAAGACACGTGGAAAAACGTACAAAACAAGAGATTGGAGACATCAAGATTTTGGACGAATTTTTTAAGAATTTTCAAATTTTCAGATAGGAGGTTCCAGATAAGGTCAAAAACTACATACTCAGATCTTCACCAAACATTGCAGGAATACATTGGATGTCAAGACACGTGGAAAAAACGTACAAAACAAGAGATTGGGGTCATCAAGATTTTGCACGGATTTTTTAGGAATTTTCAAATTTTCAGATGGGAGGTTCCAGATAAGGTCAAAAACTACATACTCAGATCTTCACCAAACTTTGCAGGGATACATTGGATGTCAAGACACGTGGAAAAAACGTACAAAACAAGAGATTGGAGACATCAAGATTTTGGACGAATTTTTTAAGAATTTTCAAATTTTCAGATAGGAGGTTCCATATAAGGTCAAAAACTACATACTCAGATCTTCACCAAACTTTGCATGGATACATTATGTGTCAAGACACGTGGAAAAAACGTACAAAACAAAAGATTGGAGACATCAAGATTTTGGTCGAATTTTTTAAGAATTTTCAAATTTTCAGATGGGAGGTTCCAGATAAGGTCAAAAACTACATACTCAGATCTTCACCAAACTTTGCAGGGATACATTGGATGTCAAGACACGTGGAAAAAACGTACAAAAAAGAGATTGGAGACATCAAGATTTTGGACGAATTTTTTAACAATTTTCAAATTTTCAGAAAGGATGTTCCAGATAAGGTCAAAAACGACATACTCAGATCTTCACCAAACTTTGCAGGGATACATTGGATATCAAGACACGTGGAAAAAACGTACAAAACAAGAGATTGGAGACATCAAGATTTTGGACGAATTTTTTAAGAATTTTCAAATTTTCAGATAGGAGGTTCCAGATAAGGTCAAAAACTACATACTCAGATCTTCACCAAACTTTGCAGGGATACATTGGATGTCAAGACACGTGGAAAAAACGTACAAAACAAGAGATTGGAGACATCAAGATTTTGGACGAATTTTTTAAGAATTTTCAAATTTTCAGATAGGAGGTTCCAGATGAGGTCAAAAACTACATACTCAGATCTTCACCAAACTTTGCAGGAATACTTTGCATGTCAAGACACGTGGAAAAAACGTACAAAACAAGAGATCGGAGACATCAAGATTTTCGACGAATTTTTTAAGAATTTTCAAATTTTCAGATGGGAGGTTCCAGATAAGGTCAAAAACGACATACTCAGATCTTCACCAAACTTTGCAGGGATCCATTGGAGGTCGAGACACGTGGAAAAAACGTACAAAACAAGAGATTGGAGACATCAAGATTTTGGACGAATTTTTTAAGAATTTTCAAATTTTCAGATAGGAGGTTCCATATAAGGTCAAAAACTACATACTCAGATCTTCACCAAACTTTGCAGGGATACATTGGATGTCAAGACACGTGGAAAAAACGTACAAAACAAGAGATTGGAGACATCAAGATTTTGGACGATTTTTTTAAAAATTTTCAAATTTTCTGAAATGCGGTTCCAGATAAGGTCAAAAACTACATACTCAGATCTTCACCAAACTTTGCAGGGATACATTGGATGTCAAGACACGTGGAAAAAACGTACAAAACAAGAGATTCGGGTCAACAAGATTTTGGACGGATTTTTTAGGAATTTTCAAATTTTCAGATGGGAGGTTCCAGATAAGGTCAAAAACTACATACTCAGATCTTCACCAAACTCTGCAGGGATACATTGTATGTCAAGACACGTGGAAAAAACATACAAAACATAGGATTGGGGACATCAAGATTTTGTTAAATTCTTTTAAGAATTTTCAAATTTTCAGATAGGAGGTTCCATATAAGGTCAAAAACTACATACTCAGATCTTCACCAAACATTGCAGGGATACATTGGATGTCAAGACACGTGGAAAGAACGTACAAAACAAGAGATTGGAGACATCAAGATTTTGGACGAATTTTTTAAGAATTTTCAAATTTTCAGATAGGAGGCTCCATATAAGGTCAAAAACTACATACTCAGATCTTCACCAAACATTGCAGGGATACATTGGATGTCAAGACACGTGGAAAAAACGTACAAAACAAGAGATTAGAGACATCAAGATTTTGGACGAATTTTTTAAGAATTTTCAAATTTTCAGATAGGAGGTTCCAGATAAGGTCAAAAACTACATACTCAGATCTTCACCAAACGTTGCAGGGATACTTTGCATGTCAAGACACGTGGAAAAAACGTACAAAACAAGAGATTGGAGACATCAAGATTTTCGACGAATTTTTTAAGAATTTTCAAATTTTCAGATGGGAGGTTCCAGATAAGGTCAAAAACGACATACTCAGATCTTCACCAAACTTTGCATGGATACATTGGATGTCAAGACACGTGGAAAAAACGTACAAAACAAGAGATTGGGGTCATCAAGATTTTGCACGGATTTTTTAAGAATTTTCAAATTTTCAGATGGGAGGTTCCAGATAAGGTCAAAAACGACATACTCAGATCTTCACCAAACTTTGCATGGATACATTGGATGTCAAGACACGTGGAAAAAACGTACAAAACAAGAGATTGGAGACATCAAGATTTTGGACGAATTTTTTAAGAATTCTCAAATTTTCAGAAAGGAGGTTCCATATAAGGTCAAAAACTACATACTCAGATCTTCACCAAACTTTGCAGGGATACTTTGGATGTCAAGACACGTGGAAAAAACGTACAAAACAAGAGATTGGGGTCATCAAGATTTTGGACGAATTTTTTAAGAATTTTCAAATTTTCAGATGGGAGGTTCAATATAAGGTCAAAAACTACATACTCAGATCTTCACCAAACTTTGCATGGATACATTGGATGTCAAGACACGTGGAAAAAACATACAAAACATAGGATTCGGAACATCAAGATTTTGGTCGAATTTTTTAAGAATTTTCAAATTTTCAGATAGGAGGTTCCATATAAGGTCAAAAACTACATACTCAGATCTTCACCAAACTTTGCAGGGATACATTGGATGTCAAGACACGTGGAAAAAACGTACAAAACAAGAGATTGGAGACATCAAGATTTTCGACGAATTTTTTAAGAATTTTCAAATTTTCAGAAAGGATGTTCCAGATAAGGTCAAAAACGACATACTCAGATCTTCACCAAACTTTGCAGGGATACATTGGAGGTCGAGACACGTGGAAAAAACGTACAAAACAAGAGATTGGAGACATCAAGATTTTGGACGAATTTTTGAAGAATTTTCAAATTTTCTGATAGGAGGTCCCAGATAAGTTCAAAAACTACATACTCAGATCTCCACCAAACATTGCAGGGATACATTGGATGTCAAGACACGTGGAAAAAACGTACAAAACAAGAGATTGGAGACATCAAGATTTTCGACGAATTTTTGAAGAATTTTCAAATTTTCAGATAGGAGGTTCCAGATAAGGTCAAAAACTACATACTCAGATCTTCACCAAACGTTGCAGGGATACTTTGCATGTCAAGACACGTGGAAAAAACGTACAAAACAAGAGATTGGAGACATCAAGATTTTCGACGAATTTTTTAAGAATTTTCAAATTTTCAGATGGGAGGTTCCAGATAAGGTCAAAAACGACATACTCAGATCTTCACCAAACTTTGCATGGATACATTGGATGTCAAGACACGTGGAAAAAACGTACAAAACAAGAGATTGGGGTCATCAAGATTTTGCACGGATTTTTTAAGAATTTTCAAATTTTCAGATGGGAGGTTCCAGATAAGGTCAAAAACGACATACTCAGATCTTCACCAAACTTTGCATGGATACATTGGATGTCAAGACACGTGGAAAAAACGTACAAAACAAGAGATTGGAGACATCAAGATTTTGGACGAATTTTTTAAGAATTCTCAAATTTTCAGAAAGGAGGTTCCATATAAGGTCAAAAACTACATACTCAGATCTTCACCAAACTTTGCAGGGATACTTTGGATGTCAAGACACGTGAAAAAAAACGTACAAAACAAGAGATTGGAGACATCAAGATTTTGGACGAATTTTTTAAGAATTTTCAAATTTTCAGATAGGAGGTTCCAGATAAGGTCAAAAACTACATACTCAGATCTTCACCAAACTTTGCAGGGATACATTGGATGTCAAGACACGTGGAAAAAACGTACAAAACAAGAGATTGGGGTCATCAAGATTTTGGACGGATTTTTTAGGAATTTTCAAATTTTCAGATGGGAGGTTCCAGATAAGGTCAAAAACTACATACTCAGATCTTCACCAAACATTGCAGGGATACATTGGATGTCAAGACACGTGGAAAAAACGTACAAAACAAGAGATTGGAGACATCAAAATTTTGGACGAATTTTTTAAGAATTTTCAAATTTTCAGATAGGAGGTTCCAGATGAGGTCAAAAACTACATACTCAGATCTTAACCAAACTTTGCAGGAATACTTTGCATGTCAAGACACGTGGAAAAAACATACAAAACATAGGATTGGTGACATCAAGATTTTGGACGAATTTTTTAAGAATTTTCAAATTTTCAGATAGGAGGTTCCATATAAGGTCAAAAACTACATACTCAGATCTTCACCAAACTTTGCAGGGATACATTGGAGGTCGAGACACGTGGAAAAAAAAAGTACAAAACAAGAGATTGGGGTCATCAAGATTTTGGACGGATTTTTTAGGAATTTTCAAATTTTCAGATGGGAGGTTCCAGATAAGGTCAAAAACTACATACTCAGATCTTCACCAAACATTGCAGGGATACATTGGATGTCAAGACACGTGGAAAAAACGTACAAAACAAGAGATTGGAGACATCAAGATTTTGGACGAATTTTTTAACAATTTTCAAATTTTCAGATAGGAGGTTCCAGATGAGGTCAAAAACTACATACTCAGATCTTCACCAAACTTTGCAGGAATACTTTGCATGTCAAGACACGTGGAAAAAACGTACAAAACAAGAGATCGGAGACATCAAGTTTTTCGACGAATTTTTTAAGAATTTTCAAATTTTCAGATGGGAGGTTCCAGATAAGGTCAAAAACGACATACTCAGATCTTCACCAAACTTTGCATGGATACATTGGATGTCAAGACACGTGGAAAAAACATACAAAACATAGGATTGGTGACATCAAGATTTTGGACGAATTTTTTAAGAATTTTCAAATTTTCAGATAGGAGGTTCCATATAAGGTCAAAAACTACATACTCAGATCTTCACCAAACTTTGCAGGGATACATTGGAGGTCGAGACACGTGGAAAAAAAGTACAAAACAAGAGATTGGGGTCATCAAGATTTTGGACGGATTTTTTAGGATTTTTCAAATTTTCAGATGGGAGGTTCCAGATAAGGTCAAAAACTACATACTCAGATCTTCACCAAACATTGCAGGGATACATTGGATGTCAAGACACGTGGAAAAAACGTACAAAACAAGAGATTGGAGACATCAAGATTTTGGACGAATTTTTTAAGAATTTTCAAATTTTCAGATAGGAGGTTCCAGATGAGGTCAAAAACTACATACTCAGATCTTCACCAAACTTTGCAGGAATACTTTGCATGTCAAGACACGTGGAAAAAACGTACAAAACAAGAGATCGGAGACATCAAGATTTTCGACGAATTTTTTAAGAATTTTCAAATTTTCAGATGGGAGGTTCCAGATAAGGTCAAAAACGACATACTCAGATCTTCACCAAACTTTGCAGGGATCCATTGGAGGTCGAGACACGTGGAAAAAACGTACAAAACAAGAGATTGGAGACATCAAGATTTTGGACGAATTTTTTAAGAATTTTCAAATTTTCAGATAGGAGGTTCCATATAAGGTCAAAAACTACATACTCAGATCTTCACCAAACTTTGCAGGGATACATTGGATGTCAAGACACGTGGAAAAAACGTACAAAACAAGAGATTGGAGACATCAAGATTTTCGACGAATTTTTTAAGAATTTTCAAATTTTCAGAAAGGATGTTCCAGATAAGGTCAAAAACGACATACTCAGATCTTCACCAAACTTTGCAGGGATCCATTGGAGGTCGAGACACGTGGAAAAAACGTACAAAACAAGAGATTGGAGACATCAAGATTTTGGACGAATTTTTGAAGAATTTTCAAATTTTCAGATAGGAGGTTCCAGATAAGGTCTAAAACTACATACTCAGATCTCCACCAAACATTGCAGGAATACATTGGATGTCAAGACACGTGGAAAAAACGTACAAAACAAGAGATTGGAGACATCAAGATTTTCGACGAATTTTTGAAGAATTTTCAAATTTTCAGATAGGAGGTTCCAGATAAGGTCAAAAACTACATACTCAGATCTTCACCAAACGTTGCAGGGATACTTTGCATGTCAAGACACGTGGAAAAAACGTACAAAACAAAAGATTGGAGACATCAAGATTTTCGACGAATTTTTTAAGAATTTTCAAATTTTCAGATGGGAGGTTCCAGATGAGGTCAAAAACGACATACTCAGATCTTCACCAAACTTTGCAGGAATACTTTGCATGTCAAGACACGTGGAAAAAACGTACAAAACAAGAGATCGGAGACATCAAGATTTTGGACGAATTTTTGAAGAATTTTCAAATTTTCAGATAGGAGGTTCCAGATAAGGTCTAAAACTACATACTCAGATCTCCACTAAACATTGCAGGAATACATTGGATGTCAAGACACGTGGAAAAAACGTACAAAACAAGAGATTGGAGACATCAAGATTTTCGACGAATTTTTGAAGAATTTTCAAATTTTCAGATAGGAGGTTCCAGATAAGGTCAAAAACTACATACTCAGATCTTCACCAAACGTTGCAGGGATACTTTGCATGTCAAGACACGTGGAAAAAACGTACAAAACAAAAGATTGGAGACATCAAGATTTTCGACGAATTTTTTAAGAATTTTCAAATTTTCAGATGGGAGGTTCCAGATGAGGTCAAAAACGACATACTCAGATCTTCACCAAACTTTGCAGGAATACTTTGCATGTCAAGACACGTGGAAAAAACGTACAAAACAAGAGATCGGAGACATCAAGATTTTCGACGAATTTTTTAAGAATTTTCAAATTTTCAGATGGGAGGTTCCAGATAAGGTCAAAAACGACATACTCAGATCTTCACCAAACTTTGCAGGGATCCATTGGAGGTCGAGACACGTGGAAAAAACGTACAAAACAAGAGATTGGAGACATCAAGATTTTGGACGAATTTTTTAAAAATTTTCAAATTTTCAGATAGGAGGTTCCATATAAGGTCAAAAACTACATACTCAGATCTTCACCAAACTTTGCAGGGATACATTGGATGTCAAGACACGTGGAAAAAACGTACAAAACAAGAGATTGGAGACATCAAGGTTTTCGACGAATTTTTTAAGAATTTTCAAATTTTCAGAAAGGATGTTCCAGATAAGGTCAAAAACGACATACTCAGATCTTCACCAAACTTTGCAGGGATCCATTGGAGGTCGAGACACGTGGAAAAAACGTACAAAACAAGAGATTGGAGACATCAAGATTTTGGACGAATTTTTGAAGAATTTTCAAATTTTCAGATAGGAGGTTCCAGATAAGGTCTAAAACTACATACTCAGATCTCCACCAAACATTGCAGGAATACATTGGATGTCAAGACACGTGAAAAAAACGTACAAAACAAGAGATTGGAGACATCAAGATTTTCGACGAATTTTTGAAGAATTTTCAAATTTTCAGATAGGAGGTTCCAGATAAGGTCAAAAACTACATACTCAGATCTTCACCAAACGTTGCAGGGATACTTTGCATGTCAAGACACGTGGAAAAAACGTACAAAACAAGAGATTGGAGACATCAAGATTTTCGACGAATTTTTTAAGAATTTTCAAATTTTCAGATGGGAGGTTCCAGATAAGGTCAAAAACGACATACTCAGATCTTCACCAAACTTTGCATGGATACATTGGATGTCAAGACACGTGGAAAAAACGTACAAAACAAGAGATTGGAGACATCAAGATTTTGGACGAATTTTTTAAGAATTCTCAAATTTTCAGAAAGGAGGTTCCATATAAGGTCAAAAACTACATACTCAGATCTTCACCAAACTTTGCAGGGATACTTTGGATGTCAAGACACGTGGAAAAAACGTACAAAACAAGAGATTGGGGTCATCAAGATTTTGGACGATTTTTTTAAGAATTTTCAAATTTTCAGATGGGAGGTTCAATATAAGGTCAAAAACTACATACTCAGATCTTCACCAAACTTTGCATGGATACATTGGATGTCAAGACACGTGGAAAAAACATACAAAACATAGGATTCGGAACATCAAGATTTTGGTCGAATTTTTTAAGAATTTTCAAATTTTCAGATAGGAGGTTCCATATAAGGTCAAAAACTACATACTCAGATCTTCACCAAACATTGCAGGAATACATTGGATGTCAAGACACGTGGAAAAAACATACAAAACAAGAATTTGGGGTCATCAAGATTTTGCACGGATTTTTTAGGAATTTTCAAATTTTCAGATGGGAGGTTCCAGATAAGGTCAAAAACTACATACTCAGATCTTCACCAAACTTTGCAGGGATACATTGGATGTCAAGACACGTGGAAAAAACGTACAAAACAAGAGATTGGAGACATCAAGATTTTGGACGAATTTTTTAAGAATTTTCAAATTTTCAGATAGGAGGTTCCATATAACGTCAAAAACTACATACTCAGATCTTCACCAAACTTTGCATGGATACATTATGTGTCAAGACACGTGGAAAAAACGTACAAAACAAAAGATTGGAGACATCAAGATTTTGGTCGAATTTTTTAAGAATTTTCAAATTTTCAGATGGGAGGTTCCAGATAAGGTCAAAAACTACATACTCAGATCTTCACCAAACTTTGCAGGGATACATTGGATGTCAAGACACGTGGAAAAAACGTACAAAAAAGAGATTGGAGACATCAAGATTTTGGACGAATTTTTTAACAATTTTCAAATTTTCAGAAAGGATGTTCCAGATGTCAAAAACGACATACTCAGATCTTCACCAAACTTTGCAGGGATACATTGGATATCAAGACACGTGGAAAAAACGTACAAAACAAGAGATTGGAGACATCAAGATTTTGGACGAATTTTTTGAGAATTTTCAAATTTTCAGAAAGGAGGTTCCATATAAGGTCAAAAACTACATACTCAGATCTTCACCAAACTTTGCAGGGATACATTGGATGTCAAGAAACGTGGAAAAAACGTACAAAACAAGAGATTGGAGACATCAAGATTTTCGACGAATTTTTTAAGAATTTTCAAATTTTCAGAAAGGATGTTCCAGATAAGGTCAAAAACGACATACTCAGATCTTCACTAACTTTGCAGGGATACATTGGAGGTCGAGACACGTGGAAAAAACGTACAAAACAAGAGATTGGAGACATCAAGATTTTGGACGAATTTTTGAAGAATTTTCAAATTTTCAGATAGGAGGTTCCAGATAAGGTCAAAAACTACATACTCAGATCTCCACCAAATATTGCAGGGATACATTGGATGTCAAGACACGTGGAAAAAACGTACAAAGCAAGAGATTGGAGACATCAAGATTTTCGACGAATTTTTGAAGAATTTTCAAATTTTCAGATAGGAGGTTCCAGATAAGGTCAAAAACTACATACTCAGATCTTCACCAAACGTTGCAGGGATACTTTGCATGTCAAGACACGTGGAAAAAACGTACAAAACAAGAGATTGGAGACATCAAGATTTTCGACGAATTTTTTAAGAATTTTCAAATTTTCGGATGGGAGGTTCCAGATAAGATCAAAAACGACATACTCAGATCTTCACCAAACTTTGCATGGATACATTGGATGTCAAGACACGTGGAAAAAACGTACAAAACAAGAGATTGGAGACATCAAGATTTTGGACGAATTTTTTAAGAATTCTCAAATTTTCAGAAAGGAGGTTCCATATAAGGTCAAAAACTACATACTCAGATCTTCACCAAACTTTGCAGGGATACATTGGATGTCAAGACACGTGGAAAAAACGTACAAAACAAGAGATTGGGGTCTTCAAGATTTTGGACGAATTTTTTAAGAATTTTCAAATTTTCAGATAGGAGGTTCCAGATAAGGTCAAAAACTACATACTCAGATCTTCACCAAACGTTGCAGGGATACTTTGCATGTCAAGACACGTGGAAAAAACGTACAAAACAAGAGATTGGAGACATCAAGATTTTCGACGAATTTTTTAAGAATTTTCAAATTTTCAGATAGGAGGTTCCATATAAGGTCAAAAACTACATACTCAGATCTTCACCAAACATTGCAGGAATACATTGGATGTCAAGACACGTGGAAAAAACGTACAAAACAAGAGATTGGAGACATCAAGATTTTCGACGAATTTTTGAAGAATTTTCAAATTTTCAGATAGGAGGTTCCAGATAAGGTCAAAAACTACATACTCAGATCTTCACCAAACGTTGCAGGGATACTTTGCATGTCAAGACACGTGGAAAAAACGTACAAAACAAGAGATTGGAGACATCAAGATTTTCGACGAATTTTTTAAGAATTTTCAAATTTTCAGATAGGAGGTTCCATATAAGGTCAAAAACTACATATTCAGATCTTCACCAAACATTGCAGGAATACATTGGATGTCAAGACACGTGGAAAAAACGTACAAAACAAGAGATTGGGGTCATCAAGATTTTGCACGGATTTTTTAGGAATTTTCAAATTTTCAGATGGGAGGTTCCAGATAATGTCAAAAACTACATACTCAGATCTTCACCAAACTTTGCAGGGATACATTGGATGTCAAGACACGTGGAAAAAACGTACAAAACAAGAGATTGGAGACATCAAGATTTTGGACGAATTTTTTAAGAATTTTCAAATTTTCAGATAGGAGGTTCCATATAAGGTCAAAAACTACATACTCAGATCTTCACCAAACTTTGCAGGGATACATTGGATGTCAAGACACGTGGAAAAAACGTACAAAACAAGAGATTGGAGACATCAAGATTATGGACGAATTTTTTGAGAATTTTCAAATTTTCAGAAAGGAGGTTCAATATAAGGTCAAAAACTACATACTCAGATCTTCACCAAACTTTGCAGGGATACATTGGATGTCAAGAAACGTGGAAAAAACGTACAAAACAAGAGATTGGAGACATCAAGATTTTCGACGAATTTTTTAAGAATTTACAAATTTTCAGAAAGGATGTTCCAGATAAGGTCAAAAACGACATACTCAGATCTTCACTAACTTTGCAGGGATACATTGGAGGTCGAGACACGTGGAAAAAACGTACAAAACAAGAGATTGGAGACATCAAGATTTTGGACGAATTTTTGAAGAATTTTCAAATTTTCAGATAGGAGGTTCCAGATAAGGTCAAAAACTACATACTCAGATCTCCACCAAACATTGCAGGGATACATTGGATGTCAAGACACGTGGAAAAAACGTACAAAGCAAGAGATTGGAGACATCAAGATTTTCGACGAATTTTTGAAGAATTTTCAAATTTTCAGATAGGAGGTTCCAGATAAGGTCAAAAACTACATACTCAGATCTTCACCAAACGTTGCAGGGATACTTTGCATGTCAAGACACGTGGAAAAAACGTACAAAACAAGAGATTGGAGACATCAAGATTTTCGACGAATTTTTTAAGAATTTTCAAATTTTCGGATGGGAGGTTCCAGATAAGGTCAAAAACGACATACTCAGATCTTCACCAAACTTTGCATGGATACATTGGATGTCAAGACACGTGGAAAAAACGTACAAAACAAGAGATTGGAGACATCAAGATTTTGGACAAATTTTTTAAGAATTCTCAAATTTTCAGAAAGGAGGTTCCATATAAGGTCAAAAACTACATACTCAGATCTTCACCAAACTTTGCAGGGATACATTGGATGTCAAGACACGTGGAAAAAACGTACAAAACAAGAGATTGGGGTCTTCAAGATTTTGGACGAATTTTTTAAGAATTTTCAAATTTTCAGATAGGAGGTTCCAGATAAGGTCAAAAACTACATACTCAGATCTTCACCAAACGGTGCAGGGATACTTTGCATGTCAAGACACGTGGAAAAAACGTACAAAACAAGAGATTGGAGACATCAAGATTTTCGACGAATTTTTTAAGAATTTTCAAATTTTCAGATAGGAGGTTCCATATAAGGTCAAAAACTACATACTCAGATCTTCACCAAACATTGCAGGAATACATTGGATGTCAAGACACGTGGAAAAAACGTACAAAACAAGAGATTGGAGACATCAAGATTTTCGACGAATTTTTGAAGAATTTTCAAATTTTCAGATAGGAGGTTCCAGATAAGGTCAAAAACTACATACTCAGATCTTCACCAAACGTTGCAGGGATACTTTGCATGTCAAGACACGTGGAAAAAACGTACAAAACAAGAGATTGGAGACATCAAGATTTTCGAAGAAATTTTTTAAGAATTTTCAAATTTTCAGATAGGAGGTTCCATATAAGGTCAAAAACTACATACTCAGATCTTCACGAAACATTGCAGGAATACATTGGATGTCAAGACACGTGGAAAAAACGTACAAAACAAGAGATTGGGGTCATCAAGATTTTGCACGGATTCTTTAGGAATTTTCAAATTTTCAGATGGGAGGTTCCAGATAAGGTCAAAAACTACATACTCAGATCTTCACCAAACTTTGCAGGGATACATTGGATGTCAAGACACGTGGAAAAAACGTACAAAACAAGAGATTGGAGACATCAAGATTTTGGACGAATTTTTTAAGAATTTTCAAATTTTCAGATAGGAGGTTCCATATAAGGTCAAAAACTACATACTCAGATCTTCACCAAACTTTGCATGGATACATTATGTGTCAAGACACGTGGAAAAAACGTACAAAACAAAAGATTGGAGACATCAAGATTTTGGTCGAATTTTTTAAGAATTTTCAAATTTTCAGATGGGAGGTTCCAGATAAGGTCAAAAACTACATACTCAGATCTTCACCAAACTTTGCAGGGATACATTGGATGTCAAGACACGTGGAAAAAACGTACAAAACAAGAGATTGGAGACATCAAGATTATGGACGAATTTTTTGAGAATTTTCAAATTTTCAGAAAGGAGGTTCCATATAAGGTCAAAAACTACATACTCAGATCTTCACCAAACTTTGCAGGGATACATTGGATGTCAAGACACGTGGAAAAAACGTACAAAACAAGAGATTGGAGACATCAAGATTTTCGACGAATTTTTTAAGAATTTTCAAATTTTCAGAAAGGATGTTCCAGATAAGGTCAAAAACGACATACTCAGATCTTCACCAAACATTGCAGGGATACATTGGAGGTCGAGACACGTGGAAAAAACGTACAAAACAAGAGATTGGAGACATCAAGATTTTGGACGAATTTTTGAAGAATTTTCAAATTTTCTGATAGGAGGTCCCAGATAAGGTCAAAAACTACATACTCAGATCTCCACCAAACATTGCAGGGATACATTGGATGTCAAGACACGTGGAAAAAACGTACAAAACAAGAGATTGGAGACATCAAGATTTTCGACGAATTTTTGAAGAATTTTCAAATTTTCAGATAGGAGGTTCCAGATAAGGTCAAAAACTACATACTCAGATCTTCACCAAACGTTGCAGGGATACTTTGCATGTCAAGACACGTGGAAAAAACGTACAAAACAAGAGATTGGAGACATCAAGATTTTCGACGAATTTTTTAAGAATTTTCAAATTTTCAGATGGGAGGTTCCAGATAAGGTCAAAAACGACATACTCAGATCTTCACCAAACTTTGCATGGATACATTGGATGTCAAGACACGTGGAAAAAACGTACAAAACAAGAGATTGGGGTCATCAAGATTTTGCACGGATTTTTTAGGAATTTTCAAATTTTCAGATGGGAGGTTCCAGATAAGGTCAAAAACTACATACTCAGATCTTCACCAAACTTTGCAGGGATACATTGGATGTCAAGACACGTGGAAAAAACGTACAAAACAAGAGATTGGAGACATCAAGATTTTGGACGAATTTTTTAAGAATTTTCAAATTTTCAGATAGGAGGTTCCATATAAGGTCAAAAACTACATACTCAGATCTTCACCAAACTTTGCATGCATACATTATGTGTCAAGACACGTGGAAAAAACGTACAAAACAAAAGATTGGAGACATCAAGATTTTGGTCTAATTTTTTAAGAATTTTCAAATTTTCAGATGGGAGGTTCCAGATAAGGTCAAAAACTACATACTCAGATCTTCACCAAACTTTGCAGGGATACATTGGATGTCAAGACACGTGGAAAAAACGTACAAAAAAGAGATTGGAGACATCAAGATTTTGGACGAATTTTTTAACAATTTTCAAATTTTCAGAAAGGATGTTCCAGATAAAGTCAAAAACGACATACTCAGATCTTCACCAAACTTTGCAGGGATACATTGGATATCAAGACACGTGGAAAAAACGTACAAAACAAGAGATTGGAGACATCAAGATTTTCGACGAATTTTTTAAGAATTTTCAAATTTTCAGATAGGAGGTTCCAGATAAGGTCAAAAACTACATACTCAGATCTTCACCAAACGTTGCAGGGATACTTTGCATGTCAAGACACGTGGAAAAAACGTACAAAACAAAAGATTGGAGACATCAAGATTTTCGACGAATTTTTTAAGAATTTTCAAATTTTCAGATGGGAGGTTCCAGATAAGGTCAAAAACGACATACTCAGATCTTCACCAAACTTTGCATGGATACATTGGATGTCAAGACACGTGGAAAAAACGTACAAAACAAGAGATTGGAGACATCAAGATTTTGGACGAATTTTTTAAGAATTCTCAAATTTTCAGAAAGGAGGTTCCATATAAGGTCAAAAACTACATACTCAGATCTTCACCAAACTTTGCAGGGATACTTTGGATGTCAAGACACGTGGAAAAAACGTACAAAACAAGAGATTGGGGTCATCAAGATTTTGGACGATTTTTTTAAGAATTTTCAAATTTTCAGATGGGAGGTTCAATATAAGGTCAAAAACTACATACTCAGATCTTCACCAAACTTTGCAGGGATACATTGGATGTCGAGACACGTGGAAAAAAAGTACAAAACAAGAGATTGGGGTCATCAAGATTTTGGACGGATTTTTTAGGATTTTTCAAATTTTCAGATGGGAGGTTCCAGATAAGGTCAAAAACTACATACTCAGATCTTCACCAAACATTGCAGGGATACATTGGATGTCAAGACACGTGGAAAAAACGTACAAAACAAGAGATTGGAGACATCAAGATTTTGGACGAATTTTTTAAGAATTTTCAAATTTTCAGATAGGAGGTTCCAGATGAGGTCAAAAACTACATACTCAGATCTTCACCAAACTTTGCAGGAATACTTTGCATGTCAAGACACGTGGAAAAAACGTACAAAACAAGAGATCGGAGACATCAAGATTTTCGACGAATTTTTTAAGAATTTTCAAATTTTCAGATGGGAGGTTCCAGATAAGGTCAAAAACGACATACTCAGATCTTCACCAAACTTTGCAGGGATCCATTGGAGGTCGAGACACGTGGAAAAAACGTACAAAACAAGAGATTGGAGACATCAAGATTTTGGACGAATTTTTTAAGAATTTTCAAATTTTCAGATAGGAGGTTCCATATAAGGTCAAAAACTACATACTCAGATCTTCACCAAACTTTGCAGGGATACATTGGATGTCAAGACACGTGGAAAAAACGTACAAAACAAGAGATTGGAGACATCAAGATTTTCGACGAATTTTTTAAGAATTTTCAAATTTTCAGAAAGGATGTTCCAGATAAGGTCAAAAACGACATACTCAGATCTTCACCAAACTTTGCAGGGATCCATTGGAGGTCGAGACACGTGGAAAAAACGTACAAAACAAGAGATTGGAGACATCAAGATTTTGGACGAATTTTTGAAGAATTTTCAAATTTTCAGATAGGAGGTTCCAGATAAGGTCTAAAACTACATACTCAGATCTCCACCAAACATTGCAGGAATACATTGGATGTCAAGACACGTGGAAAAAACGTACAAAACAAGAGATTGGAGACATCAAGATTTTCGACGAATTTTTGAAGAATTTTCAAATTTTCAGATAGGAGGTTCCAGATAAGGTCAAAAACTACATACTCAGATCTTCACCAAACGTTGCAGGGATACTTTGCATGTCAAGACACGTGGAAAAAACGTACAAAACAAAAGATTGGAGACATCAAGATTTTCGACGAATTTTTTAAGAATTTTCAAATTTTCAGATGGGAGGTTCCAGATGAGGTCAAAAACGACATACTCAGATCTTCACCAAACTTTGCAGGAATACTTTGCATGTCAAGACACGTGGAAAAAACGTACAAAACAAGAGATCGGAGACATCAAGATTTTCGACGAATTTTTTAAGAATTTTCAAATTTACAGATGGGAGGTTCCAGATAAGGTCAAAAACGACATACTCAGATCTTCACCAAACTTTGCAGGGATCCATTGGAGGTCGAGACACGTGGAAAAAACGTACAAAACAAGAGATTGGAGACATCAAGATTTTGGACGAATTTTTTAAAAATTTTCAAATTTTCAGATAGGAGGTTCCATATAAGGTCAAAAACTACATACTCAGATCTTCACCAAACTTTGCAGGGATACATTGGATGTCAAGACACGTGGAAAAAACGTACAAAACAAGAGATTGGAGACATCAAGATTTTCGACGAATTTTTTAAGAATTTTCAAATTTTCAGAAAGGATGTTCCAGATAAGGTCAAAAACGACATACTCAGATCTTCACCAAACTTTGCAGGGATCCATTGGAGGTCGAGACACGTGGAAAAAACGTACAAAACAAGAGATTGGAGACATCAAGATTTTGGACGAATTTTTGAAGAATTTTCAAATTTTCAGATAGGAGGTTCCAGATAAGGTCTAAAACTACATACTCAGATCTCCACCAAACATTGCAGGAATACATTGGATGTCAAGACACGTGAAAAAAACGTACAAAACAAGAGATTGGAGACATCAAGATTTTCGACGAATTTTTGAAGAATTTTCAAATTTTCAGATAGGAGGTTCCAGATAAGGTCAAAAACTACATACTCAGATCTTCACCAAACGTTGCAGGGATACTTTGCATGTCAAGACACGTGGAAAAAACGTACAAAACAAGAGATTGGAGACATCAAGATTTTCGACGAATTTTTTAAGAATTTTCAAATTTTCAGATGGGAGGTTCCAGATAAGGTCAAAAACGACATACTCAGATCTTCACCAAACTTTGCATGGATACATTGGATGTCAAGACACGTGGAAAAAACGTACAAAACAAGAGATTGGAGACATCAAGATTTTGGACGAATTTTTTAAGAATTCTCAAATTTTCAGAAAGGAGGTTCCATATAAGGTCAAAAACTACATACTCAGATCTTCACCAAACTTTGCAGGGATACTTTGGATGTCAAGACACGTGGAAAAAACGTACAAAACAAGAGATTGGAGACATCAAGATTTTCGACGAATTTTTGAAGAATTTTCAAATTTTCAGATAGGAGGTTCCAGATAAGGTCAAAAACTACATACTCAGATCTTCACCAAACGTTGCAGGGATACTTTGCATGTCAAGACACGTGGAAAAAACGTACAAAACAAGAGATTGGAGACATCAAGATTTTCGACGAATTTTTTAAGAATTTTCAAATTTTCAGATGGGAGGTTCCAGATAAGGTCAAAAACGACATACTCAGATCTTCACCAAACTTTGCATGGATACATTGGATGTCAAGACACGTGGAAAAAACGTACAAAACAAGAGATTGGAGACATCAAGATTTTGGACGAATTTTTTAAGAATTCTCAAATTTTCAGAAAGGAGGTTCCATATAAGGTCAAAAACTACATACTCAGATCTTCACCAAACTTTGCAGGGATACTTTGGATGTCAAGACACGTGGAAAAAACGTACAAAACAAGAGATTGGGGTCATCAAGATTTTGGACGATTTTTTTAAGAATTTTCAAATTTTCAGATGGGAGGTTCAATATAAGGTCAAAAACTACATACTCAGATCTTCACCAAACTTTGCATGGATACATTGGATGTCAAGACACGTGGAAAAAACATACAAAACATAGGATTCGGAACATCAAGATTTTGGTCGAATTTTTTAAGAATTTTCAAATTTTCAGATAGGAGGTTCCATATAAGGTCAAAAACTACATACTCAGATCTTCACCAAACATTGCAGGAATACATTGGATGTCAAGACACGTGGAAAAAACGTACAAAACAAGAATTTGGGGTCATCAAGATTTTGCACGGATTTTTTAGGAATTTTCAAATTTTCAGATGGGAGGTTCCAGATAAGGTCAAAAACTACATACTCAGATCTTCACCAAACTTTGCAGGGATACATTGGATGTCAAGACACGTGGAAAAAACGTACAAAACAAGAGATTGGAGACATCAAGATTTTGGACGAATTTTTTAAGAATTTTCAAATTTTCAGATAGGAGGTTCCATATAACGTCAAAAACTACATACTCAGATCTTCACCAAACTTTGCATGGATACATTATGTGTCAAGACACGTGGAAAAAACGTACAAAACAAAAGATTGGAGACATCAAGATTTTGGTCGAATTTTTTAAGAATTTTCAAATTTTCAGATGGGAGGTTCCAGATAAGGTCAAAAACTACATACTCAGATCTTCACCAAACTTTGCAGGGATACATTGGATGTCAAGACACGTGGAAAAAACGTACAAAAAAGAGATTGGAGACATCAAGATTTTGGACGAATTTTTTAACAATTTTCAAATTTTCAGAAAGGATGTTCCAGATGTCAAAAACGACATACTCAGATCTTCACCAAACTTTGCAGGGATACATTGGATATCAAGACACGTGGAAAAAACGTACAAAACAAGAGATTGGAGACATCAAGATTTTGGACGAATTTTTTGAGAATTTTCAAATTTTCAGAAAGGAGGTTCCATATAAGGTCAAAAACTACATACTCAGATCTTCACCAAACTTTGCAGGGATACATTGGATGTCAAGAAACGTGGAAAAAACGTACAAAACAAGAGATTGGAGACATCAAGATTTTCGACGAATTTTTTAAGAATTTTCAAATTTTCAGAAAGGATGTTCCAGATAAGGTCAAAAACGACATACTCAGATCTTCACTAACTTTGCAGGGATACATTGGAGGTCGAGACACGTGGAAAAAACGTACAAAACAAGAGATTGGAGACATCAAGATTTTGGACGAATTTTTGAAGAATTTTCAAATTTTCAGATAGGAGGTTCCAGATAAGGTCAAAAACTACATACTCAGATCTCCACCAAATATTGCAGGGATACATTGGATGTCAAGACACGTGGAAAAAACGTACAAAGCAAGAGATTGGAGACATCAAGATTTTCGACGAATTTTTGAAGAATTTTCAAATTTTCAGATAGGAGGTTCCAGATAAGGTCAAAAACTACATACTCAGATCTTCACCAAACGTTGCAGGGATACTTTGCATGTCAAGACACGTGGAAAAAACGTACAAAACAAGAGATTGGAGACATCAAGATTTTCGACGAATTTTTTAAGAATTTTCAAATTTTCGGATGGGAGGTTCCAGATAAGATCAAAAACGACATACTCAGATCTTCACCAAACTTTGCATGGATACATTGGATGTCAAGACACGTGGAAAAAACGTACAAAACAAGAGATTGGAGACATCAAGATTTTGGACGAATTTTTTAAGAATTCTCAAATTTTCAGAAAGGAGGTTCCATATAAGGTCAAAAACTACATACTCAGATCTTCACCAAACTTTGCAGGGATACATTGGATGTCAAGACACGTGGAAAAAACGTACAAAACAAGAGATTGGGGTCTTCAAGATTTTGGACGAATTTTTTAAGAATTTTCAAATTTTCAGATAGGAGGTTCCAGATAAGGTCAAAAACTACATACTCAGATCTTCACCAAACGTTGCAGGGATACTTTGCATGTCAAGACACGTGGAAAAAACGTACAAAACAAGAGATTGGAGACATCAAGATTTTCGACGAATTTTTTAAGAATTTTCAAATTTTCAGATAGGAGGTTCCATATAAGGTCAAAAACTACATACTCAGATCTTCACCAAACATTGCAGGAATACATTGGATGTCAAGACACGTGGAAAAAACGTACAAAACAAGAGATTGGAGACATCAAGATTTTCGACGAATTTTTGAAGAATTTTCAAATTTTCAGATAGGAGGTTCCAGATAAGGTCAAAAACTACATACTCAGATCTTCACCAAACGTTGCAGGGATACTTTGCATGTCAAGACACGTGGAAAAAACGTACAAAACAAGAGATTGGAGACATCAAGATTTTCGACGAATTTTTTAAGAATTTTCAAATTTTCAGATAGGAGGTTCCATATAAGGTCAAAAACTACATATTCAGATCTTCACCAAACATTGCAGGAATACATTGGATGTCAAGACACGTGGAAAAAACGTACAAAACAAGAGATTGGGGTCATCAAGATTTTGCACGGATTTTTTAGGAATTTTCAAATTTTCAGATGGGAGGTTCCAGATAATGTCAAAAACTACATACTCAGATCTTCACCAAACTTTGCAGGGATACATTGGATGTCAAGACACGTGGAAAAAACGTACAAAACAAGAGATTGGAGACATCAAGATTTTGGACGAATTTTTTAAGAATTTTCAAATTTTCAGATAGGAGGTTCCATATAAGGTCAAAAACTACATACTCAGATCTTCACCAAACTTTGCAGGGATACATTGGATGTCAAGACACGTGGAAAAAACGTACAAAACAAGAGATTGGAGACATCAAGATTATGGACGAATTTTTTGAGAATTTTCAAATTTTCAGAAAGGAGGTTCAATATAAGGTCAAAAACTACATACTCAGATCTTCACCAAACTTTGCAGGGATACATTGGATGTCAAGAAACGTGGAAAAAACGTACAAAACAAGAGATTGGAGACATCAAGATTTTCGACGAATTTTTTAAGAATTTACAAATTTTCAGAAAGGATGTTCCAGATAAGGTCAAAAACGACATACTCAGATCTTCACTAACTTTGCAGGGATACATTGGAGGTCGAGACACGTGGAAAAAACGTACAAAACAAGAGATTGGAGACATCAAGATTTTGGACGAATTTTTGAAGAATTTTCAAATTTTCAGATAGGAGGTTCCAGATAAGGTCAAAAACTACATACTCAGATCTCCACCAAACATTGCAGGGATACATTGGATGTCAAGACACGTGGAAAAAACGTACAAAGCAAGAGATTGGAGACATCAAGATTTTCGACGAATTTTTGAAGAATTTTCAAATTTTCAGATAGGAGGTTCCAGATAAGGTCAAAAACTACATACTCAGATCTTCACCAAACGTTGCAGGGATACTTTGCATGTCAAGACACGTGGAAAAAACGTACAAAACAAGAGATTGGAGACATCAAGATTTTCGACGAATTTTTTAAGAATTTTCAAATTTTCGGATGGGAGGTTCCAGATAAGGTCAAAAACGACATACTCAGATCTTCACCAAACTTTGCATGGATACATTGGATGTCAAGACACGTGGAAAAAACGTACAAAACAAGAGATTGGAGACATCAAGATTTTGGACAAATTTTTTAAGAATTCTCAAATTTTCAGAAAGGAGGTTCCATATAAGGTCAAAAACTACATACTCAGATCTTCACCAAACTTTGCAGGGATACATTGGATGTCAAGACACGTGGAAAAAACGTACAAAACAAGAGATTGGGGTCTTCAAGATTTTGGACGAATTTTTTAAGAATTTTCAAATTTTCAGATAGGAGGTTCCAGATAAGGTCAAAAACTACATACTCAGATCTTCACCAAACGTTGCAGGGATACTTTGCATGTCAAGACACGTGGAAAAAACGTACAAAACAAGAGATTGGAGACATCAAGATTTTCGACGAATTTTTGAAGAATTTTCAAATTTTCAGATAGGAGGTTCCAGATAAGGTCAAAAACTACATACTCAGATCTTCACCAAACGTTGCAGGGATACTTTGCATGTCAAGACACGTGGAAAAAACGTACAAAACAAGAGATTGGAGACATCAAGATTTTCGACGAATTTTTTAAGAATTTTCAAATTTTCAGATGGGAGGTTCCAGATAAGGTCAAAAACGACATACTCAGATCTTCACCAAACTTTGCATGGATACATTGGATGTCAAGACACGTGGAAAAAACGTACAAAACAAGAGATTGGAGACATCAAGATTTTGGACGAATTTTTTAAGAATTCTCAAATTTTCAGAAAGGAGGTTCCATATAAGGTCAAAAACTACATACTCAGATCTTCACCAAACTTTGCAGGGATACTTTGGATGTCAAGACACGTGGAAAAAACGTACAAAACAAGAGATTGGAGACATCAAGATTTTCGACGAATTTTTGAAGAATTTTCAAATTTTCAGATAGGAGGTTCCAGATAAGGTCAAAAACTACATACTCAGATCTTCACCAAACGTTGCAGGGATACTTTGCATGTCAAGACACGTGGAAAAAACGTACAAAACAAGAGATTGGAGACATCAAGATTTTCGACGAATTTTTTAAGAATTTTCAAATTTTCAGATGGGAGGTTCCAGATAAGGTCAAAAACGACATACTCAGATCTTCACCAAACTTTGCATGGATACATTGGATGTCAAGACACGTGGAAAAAACGTACAAAACAAGAGATTGGAGACATCAAGATTTTGGACGAATTTTTTAAGAATTCTCAAATTTTCAGAAAGGAGGTTCCATATAAGGTCAAAAACTACATACTCAGATCTTCACCAAACTTTGCAGGGATACTTTGGATGTCAAGACACGTGGAAAAAACGTACAAAACAAGAGATTGGGGTCATCAAGATTTTGGACGATTTTTTTAAGAATTTTCAAATTTTCAGATGGGAGGTTCAATATAAGGTCAAAAACTACATACTCAGATCTTCACCAAACTTTGCATGGATACATTGGATGTCAAGACACGTGGAAAAAACATACAAAACATAGGATTCGGAACATCAAGATTTTGGTCGAATTTTTTAAGAATTTTCAAATTTTCAGATAGGAGGTTCCATATAAGGTCAAAAACTACATACTCAGATCTTCACCAAACATTGCAGGAATACATTGGATGTCAAGACACGTGGAAAAAACGTACAAAACAAGAATTTGGGGTCATCAAGATTTTGCACGGATTTTTTAGGAATTTTCAAATTTTCAGATGGGAGGTTCCAGATAAGGTCAAAAACTACATACTCAGATCTTCACCAAACTTTGCAGGGATACATTGGATGTCAAGACACGTGGAAAAAACGTACAAAACAAGAGATTGGAGACATCAAGATTTTGGACGAATTTTTTAAGAATTTTCAAATTTTCAGATAGGAGGTTCCATATAACGTCAAAAACTACATACTCAGATCTTCACCAAACTTTGCATGGATACATTATGTGTCAAGACACGTGGAAAAAACGTACAAAACAAAAGATTGGAGACATCAAGATTTTGGTCGAATTTTTTAAGAATTTTCAAATTTTCAGATGGGAGGTTCCAGATAAGGTCAAAAACTACATACTCAGATCTTCACCAAACTTTGCAGGGATACATTGGATGTCAAGACACGTGGAAAAAACGTACAAAAAAGAGATTGGAGACATCAAGATTTTGGACGAATTTTTTAACAATTTTCAAATTTTCAGAAAGGATGTTCCAGATGTCAAAAACGACATACTCAGATCTTCACCAAACTTTGCAGGGATACATTGGATATCAAGACACGTGGAAAAAACGTACAAAACAAGAGATTGGAGACATCAAGATTTTGGACGAATTTTTTGAGAATTTTCAAATTTTCAGAAAGGAGGTTCCATATAAGGTCAAAAACTACATACTCAGATCTTCACCAAACTTTGCAGGGATACATTGGATGTCAAGAAACGTGGAAAAAACGTACAAAACAAGAGATTGGAGACATCAAGATTTTCGACGAATTTTTTAAGAATTTTCAAATTTTCAGAAAGGATGTTCCAGATAAGGTCAAAAACGACATACTCAGATCTTCACTAACTTTGCAGGGATACATTGGAGGTCGAGACACGTGGAAAAAACGTACAAAACAAGAGATTGGAGACATCAAGATTTTGGACGAATTTTTGAAGAATTTTCAAATTTTCAGATAGGAGGTTCCAGATAAGGTCAAAAACTACATACTCAGATCTCCACCAAATATTGCAGGGATACATTGGATGTCAAGACACGTGGAAAAAACGTACAAAGCAAGAGATTGGAGACATCAAGATTTTCGACGAATTTTTGAAGAATTTTCAAATTTTCAGATAGGAGGTTCCAGATAAGGTCAAAAACTACATACTCAGATCTTCACCAAACGTTGCAGGGATACTTTGCATGTCAAGACACGTGGAAAAAACGTACAAAACAAGAGATTGGAGACATCAAGATTTTCGACGAATTTTTTAAGAATTTTCAAATTTTCGGATGGGAGGTTCCAGATAAGATCAAAAACGACATACTCAGATCTTCACCAAACTTTGCATGGATACATTGGATGTCAAGACACGTGGAAAAAACGTACAAAACAAGAGATTGGAGACATCAAGATTTTGGACGAATTTTTTAAGAATTCTCAAATTTTCAGAAAGGAGGTTCCATATAAGGTCAAAAACTACATACTCAGATCTTCACCAAACTTTGCAGGGATACATTGGATGTCAAGACACGTGGAAAAAACGTACAAAACAAGAGATTGGGGTCTTCAAGATTTTGGACGAATTTTTTAAGAATTTTCAAATTTTCAGATAGGAGGTTCCAGATAAGGTCAAAAACTACATACTCAGATCTTCACCAAACGTTGCAGGGATACTTTGCATGTCAAGACACGTGGAAAAAACGTACAAAACAAGAGATTGGAGACATCAAGATTTTCGACGAATCTTTTAAGAATTTTCAAATTTTCAGATAGGAGGTTCCATATAAGGTCAAAAACTACATACTCAGATCTTCACCAAACATTGCAGGAATACATTGGATGTCAAGACACGTGGAAAAAACGTACAAAACAAGAGATTGGAGACATCAAGATTTTCGACGAATTTTTGAAGAATTTTCAAATTTTCAGATAGGAGGTTCCAGATAAGGTCAAAAACTACATACTCAGATCTTCACCAAACGTTGCAGGGATACTTTGCATGTCAAGACACGTGGAAAAAACGTACAAAACAAGAGATTGGAGACATCAAGATTTTCGACGAATTTTTTAAGAATTTTCAAATTTTCAGATAGGAGGTTCCATATAAGGTCAAAAACTACATATTCAGATCTTCACCAAACATTGCAGGAATACATTGGATGTCAAGACACGTGGAAAAAACGTACAAAACAAGAGATTGGGGTCATCAAGATTTTGCACGGATTTTTTAGGAATTTTCAAATTTTCAGATGGGAGGTTCCAGATAAGGTCAAAAACTACATACTCAGATCTCCACCAAACATTGCAGGGATACATTGGATGTCAAGACACGTGGAAAAAACGTACAAAACAAGAGATTGGAGACATCAAGATTTTGGACGAATTTTTTAAGAATTTTCAAATTTTCAGATAGGAGGTTCCATATAAGGTCAAAAACTACATACTCAGATCTTCACCAAACTTTGCAGGGATACATTGGATGTCAAGACACGTGGAAAAAACGTACAAAACAAGAGATTGGAGACATCAAGATTATGGACGAATTTTTTGAGAATTTTCAAATTTTCAGAAAGGAGGTTCAATATAAGGTCAAAAACTACATACTCAGATCTTCACCAAACTTTGCAGGGATACATTGGATGTCAAGAAACGTGGAAAAAACGTACAAAACAAGAGATTGGAGACATCAAGATTTTCGACGAATTTTTTAAGAATTTACAAATTTTCAGAAAGGATGTTCCAGATAAGGTCAAAAACGACATACTCAGATCTTCACTAACTTTGCAGGGATACATTGGAGGTCGAGACACGTGGAAAAAACGTACAAAACAAGAGATTGGAGACATCAAGATTTTGGACGAATTTTTGAAGAATTTTCAAATTTTCAGATAGGAGGTTCCAGATAAGGTCAAAAACTACATACTCAGATCTCCACCAAACATTGCAGGGATACATTGGATGTCAAGACACGTGGAAAAAACGTACAAAGCAAGAGATTGGAGACATCAAGATTTTCGACGAATTTTTGAAGAATTTTCAAATTTTCAGATAGGAGGTTCCAGATAAGGTCAAAAACTACATACTCAGATCTTCACCAAACGTTGCAGGGATACTTTGCATGTCAAGACACGTGGAAAAAACGTACAAAACAAGAGATTGGAGACATCAAGATTTTCGACGAATTTTTTAAGAATTTTCAAATTTTCGGATGGGAGGTTCCAGATAAGGTCAAAAACGACATACTCAGATCTTCACCAAACTTTGCATGGATACATTGGATGTCAAGACACGTGGAAAAAACGTACAAAACAAGAGATTGGAGACATCAAGATTTTGGACAAATTTTTTAAGAATTCTCAAATTTTCAGAAAGGAGGTTCCATATAAGGTCAAAAACTACATACTCAGATCTTCACCAAACTTTGCAGGGATACATTGGATGTCAAGACACGTGGAAAAAACGTACAAAACAAGAGATTGGGGTCTTCAAGATTTTGGACGAATTTTTTAAGAATTTTCAAATTTTCAGATAGGAGGTTCCAGATAAGGTCAAAAACTACATACTCAGATCTTCACCAAACGTTGCAGGGATACTTTGCATGTCAAGACACGTGGAAAAAACGTACAAAACAAGAGATTGGAGACATCAAGATTTTCGACGAATTTTTTAAGAATTTTCAAATTTTCAGATAGGAGGTTCCATATAAGGTCAAAAACTACATACTCAGATCTTCACCAAACATTGCAGGAATACATTGGATGTCAAGACACGTGGAAAAAACGTACAAAACAAGAGATTGGAGACATCAAGATTTTCGACGAATTTTTGAAGAATTTTCAAATTTTCAGATAGGAGGTTCCAGATAAGGTCAAAAACTACATACTCAGATCTTCACCAAACGTTGCAGGGATACTTTGCATGTCAAGACACGTGGAAAAAACGTACAAAACAAGAGATTGGAGACATCAAGATTTTCGACGAATTTTTTAAGAATTTTCAAATTTTCAGATAGGAGGTTCCATATAAGGTCAAAAACTACATACTCAGATCTTCACCAAACATTGCAGGAATACATTGGATGTCAAGACACGTGGAAAAAACGTACAAAACAAGAGATTGGGGTCATCAAGATTTTGCACGGATTCTTTAGGAATTTTCAAATTTTCAGATGGGAGGTTCCAGATAAGGTCAAAAACTACATACTCAGATCTTCACCAAACTTTGCAGGGATACATTGGATGTCAAGACACGTGGAAAAAACGTACAAAACAAGAGATTGGAGACATCAAGATTTTGGACGAATTTTTTAAGAATTTTCAAATTTTCAGATAGGAGGTTCCATATAAGGTCAAAAACTACATACTCAGATCTTCACCAAACTTTGCATGGATACATTATGTGTCAAGACACGTGGAAAAAACGTACAAAACAAAAGATTGGAGACATCAAGATTTTGGTCGAATTTTTTAAGAGTTTTCAAATTTTCAGATGGGAGGTTCCAGATAAGGTCAAAAACTACATACTCAGATCTTCACCAAACTTTGCAGGGATACATTGGATGTCAAGACACGTGGAAAAAACGTACAAAACAAGAGATTGGAGACATCAAGATTTTCGACGAATTTTTTAAGAATTTTCAAATTTTCAGAAAGGATGTTCCAGATAAGGTCAAAAACGACATACTCAGATCTTCACCAAACTTTGCAGGGATACATTGGAGGTCGAGACACGTGGAAAAAACGTACAAAACAAGAGATTGGAGACATCAAGATTTTGGACGAATTTTTGAAGAATTTTCAAATTTTCTGATAGGAGGTCCCAGATAAGGTCAAAAACTACATACTCAGATCTCCACCAAACATTGCAGGGATACATTGGATGTCAAGACACGTGGAAAAAACGTACAAAACAAGAGATTGGAGACATCAAGATTTTCGACGAATTTTTGAAGAATTTTCAAATTTTCAGATAGGAGGTTCCAGATAAGGTCAAAAACTACATACTCAGATCTTCACCAAACGTTGCAGGGATACTTTGCATGTCAAGACACGTGGAAAAAACGTACAAAACAAGAGATTGGAGACATCAAGATTTTCGACGAATTTTTTAAGAATTTTCAAATTTTCAGATGGGAGGTTCCAGATAAGGTCAAAAACGACATACTCAGATCTTCACCAAACTTTGCATGGATACATTGGATGTCAAGACACGTGGAAAAAACGTACAAAACAAGAGATTGGGGTCATCAAGATTTTGCACGGATTTTTTAGGAATTTTCAAATTTTCAGATGGGAGGTTCCAGATAAGGTCAAAAACTACATACTCAGATCTTCACCAAACTTTGCAGGGATACATTGGATGTCAAGACACGTGGAAAAAACGTACAAAACAAGAGATTGGAGACATCAAGATTTTGGACGAATTTTTTAAGAATTTTCAAATTTTCAGATAGGAGGTTCCATATAAGGTCAAAAACTACATACTCAGATCTTCACCAAACTTTGCATGGATACATTATGTGTCAAGACACGTGGAAAAAACGTACAAAACAAAAGATTGGAGACATCAAGATTTTGGTCTAATTTTTTAAGAATTTTCAAATTTTCAGATGGGAGAGTAGTGGGGTTTACGGTACGGACAGCGCAACTTTTAAGTGTAGAAAAGGCGAGGCTATTTGATTGAACAATCAGATTTGCTTATACTTAAAACAAAGCCAAGAGAGGCCTATACCCCAATTCTTCAGGTGTGATATGCTCTGATTTTTAAGAAATTCTGAGTTTCTAGTGTAGAAAAGGGGAGGGCTCAACAGATAGATTTACCTATACTTAAGACAATGCCAAGAGGGGCCCATACCCCAATTCTTCCAGTGTGATATGCTCTTAATTTTAAGAATTTTGAATTCTAGTGTAGAAAGGGTGAAAGCCTCTCAGACAGATTTGCTTATACTTAAAATTATGCCAAGTTCCCATATGATCTTATTGCTTATAGTATGTTTTTTGTCAAAATCCCAGGAATTGAATTTTAGTGTAGCTCAGATTGATTCTGCCATGTATATTAATATAAAGCTTATAGTTACTGGGTTCTGAGGCCCAGTGGAGTGTGGTGCATAGCCCCATGGTTTTTATTGCCTTGCAATCAGGAGGCCTCTGGGTTTGAGTCCTGATAAAATGTGAAGCCTCTCCTGATGGCAAAATGTTAATATTGTTGCTTTGTAAGCAAAAGGCTCGGGTTTGAGTCCTGATAAAATGTAAAGCCTCTCCTGATGGCAAAATGTTAATATTGTTGTCTTGTAAACAAGGGGCTCCGGGTTCGAGTCCTCATATAAGATTGAAATATATACAACTGCCCACACATAAGATATTCACTGCTAGCTGATAATACAGTTGAGGTTTGTGTGTTGTACAACAGGATAATAGAACAAATATCTTCTAGAACTGCTCCGTGACTCTCTCATTTCTTACATCATAAACATAAGATTTTTCCCCTATGAGAATGACGCTACATATGGTGTCTTCAGGTAAAGCCTCATGGAATTCACAGATAATTTTAATGTTTGTTCTGTCATTAACCACAACTTGTTTTCTTTTTGAAGTGTTGATTACAAACATGGGTCTCCGTGTTTTGAATTCATCTGGAGTGTAGTACATATCAGTACTGCCAGTAGTGACTCTTTTGAAAGCCGAAAATGCCTCATATAATTTGAGAAAATCATCCTTGGACATGTCTAAATTGTAATTTTCTCTAGGAAAGACCTCATTTCTGCCATTTTTAAGATATATGTTCTTGATGTTGCAGTTATCAAATCTACTTGAATTTTTTTCCTGATTGTTGTGTCTTCCAGTCTGAAACAGTACCACTACAAAATCGGGCATGTCAAATTGAATACTGGAGAATGAACTTGTGGCATCAAATTCATAATAAGTACCAGAGGCAGGCTTCTGTACGCATTGATATGTGTAAAATTGCAGAGGAACCTGTGGATTTTTTAGGATATCTGCTTTGTATTTAAGAGCGTAACTGGCTTCATATTCAACAACCGGGATTCTTAACTCCATAGTCTGAATAATGCATTTGCCTGCATCTGGTAAGGTATTAGGCAAAGCTTCCCCCGTAGGGTTTAATGTGCTATACCTCATCAATGCATTGTTATCATTTGCAGCTCTTCTAAATGTAATTCTTAACCCGCCCTTCCACATAATTTCTTTGTAATCCGAGAAGAATCCTGGCAACAGGCGCATAGGGAACAGCACTGTGTGGTTCTTAGATAATATCTTATCACCAGCCTCAAATCCACCGATTTTGTAGTATGAAGCCTCGGTTTTGGATAATTTTAGAGTGGCCAAAGCCGTGGAGGTAATGCCGGGATAATCTATTCTGTTTATAACAACGCCATGCTTTCTGATCTCAATTTCAGAGAACAGATGCGGCACAAAATTATCTACCAATCTTATATTTGAATTTGCCGGATAATCTGTTCCATCGAGCTTTACGACATCAAATTTGATGTATAGATCTGCTCTGTGAGGGTGTATAAAGCCGTCCCCTACATCAAGATCAACCTCAATTTCTGTGTTGGGTTGATTTAAATTTGCAAATGTCCTCCTGTTTGGAGGGAATGATTGTAGCTCATAACTCTCAATATTTTCCATTGTATGTATTTTTATTTAAATATTAATCTCTATGATTGCAGTTGTTGTGGCTCCAGCAAAATCAACTAATTCTTCTTTTTCATTAGTGACCATCAATTCAATATTATCTATTCTATTATGACACACAGGAAAATATAACGTTGGGGATGGATTGTAGATGATGGGCTCCATGAATTCGGAATTAGGTTTGAATGTTGCAATGACGCCTGTTTGTTTGTGAGTGCCTATGCCATTTGATTTGGTGATCATACCCTCGGCCACATTACAGTGAATATTCAGAGTCTCTATGGCTAAGAATTTGGGTATATTCATAGCAGTGTGTTTGATGGCCGGTTCAAGTTTTGTGTTGTTCTCAAAGCCCAACAGCTCTCCTATAGTACCCAGATGCACTGTCTCCGTAGCAGATACAATCTCTACTCTGTGAGTGACAGAATTTTGACTTAAAACTACACCTCTGGGTAATTGAGCATTTAGAGTGGACAGATTATACTGCCCTGGAGTGATGACAATTTTTTGATCCCCAACTGCAATTGTGTTGTTGTGGTGCGTAATATTTGGGATCAGGTACATGCCGTAAAATGCTCTGAGAGCTATTGTTTTGGGATACACTATGTCATCATGCAATTTGAGTTTCAATATTGAATTTTGGCTGGTGAGATGGAATACCCCCATGATGTTTTAAATACCACAAGGCTTTTTGAAAATTTTCAATTGATGGTTTATTTATTTGAGACATATATCTGAGAACAAATAAACACAAATGTCCACAATTAACATCTTTGAAGTTTTGAATACGGGCATTATTGTAATAAAGATTAGCTGAATTTAGATATTTTATTAAATTTTCAGGTGGAACACCTCCAAATGAATCAAACACAAATGCCTCATTGTTTAAATATTTAAGATAACAGATCCAGTGAGTGCCCTGATTTTTGTACTTATCCAAATTAACAATGCCACACTCTTTGTTGAGTGGTTGTTCCGGTAAAGAATCAGACATGTACACACCCCTAAAATTTTTGATGCCCAGTGGCTTGATTAAAGCTTCAATATCTTGGTTTGTAAGCGGCTCTTGTTTTTTTTAAACTTATTCATGGCTCTCTTAACACCTTTGCCTTTTTTCTCCATTGCCAGGTTATGGCGCCTCTGCTCATCTAATTCTGCCCTATTTTTCTTGGCATCTATTACTGTTTTTGCTATGGCAGCTGATCCCCCAGCCAAGCTCCCAACAGCCCCGAGAGCAGCTAAGATGGCAGGGATGGTAAATATGAATCCCCCTGTATGCAATTTTTTCCTGGATTGCTGTAATTTTTTTAATTGGGGGGTACTAAGCAACAATTTCATACCATGCCCCTTTGCAAGACAAGAGCTTTTTTTCTTGCGCTGCTTTTTGGTCAAAAGACTGTCAATAGTTTTAAGAGATTTGAGACCTGCATAAGGTATTTGATACATAACACCCTTGGCCTTCATCGTAGGTTTATTATATACATATTCACAGCCCCCACCCCAGTTTTTGTTTGGTGCTCATAGCTATGGTAGTTCCCAATGCTGCTATTTTTTCACTCAAAGAAGCATCTTTGCTTACAAATCTACCAAATGCAGCCTCTTCTAATTTCTTGTCTGCAACATGTCTCTTGTCAAGATCAGAATGTGTGTTGTATGCTATGTCATGGTCTCTACAAGCAGCATCTAAAGGATTAACACCAGGGTCCCCTCTGTTTAATCTATGGTCCAATTTTGTGCCGGGACCACAATATTGATAGCCTGGAATATGTAGTTCAAATGGCAGTTTGTTTATAATGTCATTAACCAGGCCCCGGCCCTCAGAGACATTCCAAAATTTGGGGGGTAGAGTATTAATAATTTTTATGAGATATCCAATCCCCTTAGGGTCATTCACTATAAAATTAGACAATTTTGTGCTTATCATGTCCATAATTCCAACTTTTTCATTGTAAAAATTGCGGTTCCCAGCATTTTCCTCCCCTGCTATCACCAATAACCTATCTACAAGTTTCCTGACATCATCAACCCACACAAATTCTTTGGGCAGGGTGTTGTATTGTTTGATCCCACTGCCAGTCTTGATCTGTGACCATATGGGCTTGATTAAATTATTGTATTTTGCCCCACTGCTAGACTTGACCCTTTTTTGTGTGGGATCATTGTTCTGGTATAGAGCATCTGATTTTATTAATATTTCTTTGTAATCCTCATAATCTTGATCTGTATAGCTGCCAGGCCTTTTCCTAGTTATCAGTTCCCACAATCCAGGTGTGCCAGGATATTTAACAAAACCACCTCTTTCTCCGAGACGAGATTCTGAATAAACAATTATATCATCCCCCATAAAAGTTACTCTGAAATTGCCAATTCTATGAATAATGCTGCCATCAAGCTCTGTGTCGGCATATAAGCCAAAGACCTCATCTTTGTTGTCTTTAGGTGTGGTTAAATATTTTTGAGCAAGAAGACCCAATTCAATAGGATCCTGAGTAGCTTCAATTCTTCGAGGAGCAACAGGACTAGGTGTATGAATACTGGAAAGTGGGGTGAATGGATAATCTAATATGTTCCTAGCAGCTACAGGCACAAGCTCTGTGATCAAATCTTGATTTTGCTCTGTAACAGTTTTGATATTCTTACCTAAATTATTAATAGCATCAATTACAGGCTGTTCTGTTTGCTTGTGTTTTTCATAAATTCCACGGTTCTCTGATTTCCATCCCTTAAATCTTTTTACAAGATAATCTCTTAACTTAAGATCATCAATGACTGGTCGTTTCATGGTTGTTTATTTATGTCTCAACGTCTAGAAAATCGTTGATTTTATTTCTGTATTTGCCAGTATTAGGTGTTCTTGTCATATCAATTGTGACAAACCCATAACTGTTCTGGTTCCAGCACTTGCTGCAAAACTTGGAAAAATCATTGTAGCTCAAGTCCCCACCTACATATTCATCATGTATGTGTTTGAGGTTGGTATGGTCTTGATGAAACACACATATAAAATTGCTGTTGTCTCGGATCAGTTGCTTCGGAATTTTAGAAAAAGTCTGTGCCAGGTAGAAGCAGTCAATGTTTTTGTGTCGGCCCTGTGTAAAGAAATTTCTAACCTTGTTTTGATTATCCAGTATAATGTCATCAAACACAACAACAGAATTATCGAGACAGTCATGGAGTGGCTTAACTTCTGGTTCAAAAGTGGCAATATCCAATCCATCATATAGCTTCATCAGCTGCTGATATTTTAATTGTTCCAAGCTCTTAGAGAAAACATACAAGTGCCTGTCTTTCCAGTCTAACCAGTTGGGGGCCAATAAAAAATTATCAACCATTAGTGTAGTTTTACCACAAGCAGATGGCCCAACAATAAGACATCTAATATTATCAGGCAGCAACTTGCCATTTCTCTTATTCTGCTGTTCAGGTTCTGGCAGCCTTTTTATAACATCCCAGGTGCTCATATTATCACTTTGTCTGCATCGATCCAGCTGTTTTCCGGATGACCCAGCCATTTGACAAATAACTTGTTGCCTTTTCTGCGGATGATTTTTTCTATGAGATATGTGTCAGGCTGTTTAGTTTTGCTGAGTTCTTGTTCATAGAATCTGCCTTTGAGAATTTCTCCTCGGTGATCTTTTATTATATATGTGTTAAGGGTCCCGGGTTTAACTTGAACTACTGTAAATAATTCGGTGCTCCAGTTTCTCGTAAAGCCTCTCTTGAATAAGTGCTTATATTTGCTGATTCTCACTTGATCACCCACCCTGTATTTGGCCCTTCTTGTTGTTGGCTGGTATCTAGGATAATAAACAGTGCTGATCAATTTTTGCTCATCAGATGAAGTTACTTCAGAGGGTTTCATGTTGATTGTGGAATGGACCGAGTTGTTGTATTTATGTAGAAGTTCTGGAAGAATATTAAGCCATTTATAATTACCTTGGAGGGTAAATTGTTTATACATAAGATTTTTTAAGGTTCTGTTGAATCTCTCTACAATTGAGGCTTTGAGATCACTGTAACTCGAGTAATGTTTTATTGACCGGCTTTTAATAAATTGTTGGAACACTGAATTATAAAATTCTTTGCCATTATCTGTTTGCAAATAGCGCGGTGATCTTCCTGAATGATTGATGATTGTCCTGAGGGCTTCTGTAACACATTTTCCAGTCTTGGATTTGAGTGGCACAGCCCATGCAAATTTTGAAAATGTGTCTATCACAGTGAGTAGATACTTGTAGCCCTTGTTGATTTTGTCTAAGTTTTTCAACTGTCCACTTGACAACTCAATCAAGTCGCTTTGCCATAAATCATCTATGCCCTTTGTGACTACTGGGAGTCTCTTATAATTATGTCTGGCTTGTCTGTGTAATTCATCAACAATAATTTGTCTAGACATAATATGTAAACAAGAATATTGCAACTATGGGGTGTTCAGCAGCTGAAACTGCAGGATTTTCTAAATATAATTTGTCCCCTATTTGTATTTTAAATTCCAAAGAGCCATCATCTTCAGCATAGGCTGTTTCTAATGTATTGGGATCTGTAAAATCCTCTAACTCTACACTGGTGATTTTCGGTTTGTTCTCAGCATTTGTTATTGATAAGGTAGGGTAGTGGTGTGCCTGTGGCTGATGCCAATATTTGATCTTGATTGGTCTCAGTGTACCCCCAACAAAAAACTGGTAATAAAATTGTGCAGGGGACAGCATATATATTTTGCCACCTGGTGTAAATGGTGAATCATATTCTTTGTTGGGGATGCTGTACAATTCAAGAATTACTGAATATTTTGGATTCTCGATTATGCCTGTTATTTCTTTTTCTGCTGTAAGCAATCTGCTTGTTACAGATTCAAGGTGCTCATTGATGGTCCTAACAACATCATCATGGCCTGGCTTGATCTTTATGTCCACAGCAAGTCTCTTGTATTGTTGCACAATCTCTTGAAGCTGGGTGGCAAAAACAGACAGAGCATTTGCTTGATTGGATTCCATGGTCCCTAGCTGTTGCTTGATATTAGCTACAATTTGTTGCAAATTTTCAACAACTGCCAATTTTGAATTTTGAGCAGTGAGATCATGGACCTGTCTTCTGATATCCTCAAACAGGGCATGCAGTTCATTAATATGTTGATTGGTTGGAAGAGTGGCCACTGTCTGAGTGAGTTGTTTGATCTCTCCCTGGATATTCTTGATATCTTCTGATTTCAATATCCTATTCACTGCTCTCTTAATATTTTTAAGTTCCTGTGATGTGGGAAGATTTGATACTGTATTCTGCAAAAATTCAAGTGCCAATTTTACATTGTTTAATTCAGAAGCATCAGCCACATTTTGCATAGCATTTTGGAGCAGGGCTATATCTGCCTGAGAGGGTGTGGATTGTTGTAAAATTTCAAGCTTTGTTTGGATATCATCGATCAAGTGATGAAAATGAGATAGTTCAGATTCGGTGTTGAGGTTTTCAAGCTTTGTGATTTGGTGCTGGACACTGACAAGTGTATCTACAATCCCGGGCAGGCGAGTTTCTTGTACATTTGCCAAATCACTTTGCACTGCTGCTATTGTACCCTCAAGATGGGTTATGGTACTTTGAATTTTTCCAAAATCTTCATATGTTTCAAGTTGCAGCTTAATGTTGGCAACACTCCGAGTTATTGCATTCAAAGCATCAGAAGATGGCAAATTGTTCATAAAATTTTCAAGTGTCTCAATTTTTTCTTTAACCTCGGCTATGGCATTGTGCAGAGGGTCCAGATTAGGTATCTGGAGTGACTGAATCTGTTCCTTTAGAGTGGAAATCACTAGATCAAAATCTTCCTGTGATTTTATGCTTTTGACAATTATTTGGAGTTGTGTCTGGACATTATTTATCTGCTCTTCCAATTGTTGTTTCAATTGCTCGGAGTTGTTAGCCTGGGTCTTAAATTTAGCTTGAAGAGCTGCTACAGCCTCTTCTAAACTTTGAAAATTATCCAATGTTGCCAGATCAGTATATTTCTGAAGCAGCACTTTGAGTTCAGAATCAATTTTAAGAAGAGGGTCCATGCATTGTGATTGTAAATTTGTAATTTCTAATTGAAGACTGGCATTGAGTGTGGTCTGTAAAGCTTGTAAATCACTTCTCAATTTCTTGACTCTGACATCAAGCATCAGAATCTCATCACTGTGATCTTCATGTCTTGTGTGGCCAAATATATCATTAGGCATTTTTGTTTTAGTGGTTATTTATTATTGAATATCTGATTCTTAATTCTATAAAAAAGGGTATAAGCTTGTCATATGATCCCGGGACCTCAATATATAAGCAGTCACCAGCAGAAACCGTATATACAGTGCCAGAAATCATGTTTGAGTGCTTGATTCTATAAATATTTCTCCCTACTGAAATCTTGACATCACCCTCAGGGGTTGTAATAAATTGCAATTGCCCACCTACAGGTAATTGGTAGTGATTTAAATTATTGTTAAATATGTACAATGTTTTACCTGTTTCTTCATTATTATCTGTAAGTATGCTGTTCAGATGAATAATTAACAAGCCACTCAGCTTAGACATTGCAGATTGTAAATCAGGAGAGGCTTGCGGTGTTGGCAGGTCCATAATAGCCTGTTTTTTGAACCCAAATAAGTTCATAGGCATGTTTATTTATTTCAAATCATGCTCTGGAATTGGGCATTGTTTCCCATTTTTCAAATCACAATGCCCCCAAGGTAGAGTATGTATGTTACATGACAAAATGCATCTCTTGTCATCATGTGGGTCCAGAGCCACTTTTGTTACAATATTTGAAGTCAATAAGTGATTCTCACTCTGAATTCTATTTTCTGATGTTCTAATTGAATTCTGTGATTTGATGCAATTTTTATAATCTTCAAATACAAGCTCTTTTTCCACAGTCACTCTGCCAATGCCCTTGGCTTTTTTGACAACAGCACTACATGTTTTAAAACTGTACATCTTGGCACTTAACCCAGCAAATTCCACAATAACATCACCAAGTGTCTCATCTTTTAACTTGCCAGGCACCTTTTTGTTGTGGTGTTGTTGAATCTTTGTATGTTCACTGGTATCAAAATATTGAAACAATTCAGGCTGTGACATATC
The DNA here is from genome assembly GCF_977018435.1 of Lepisma saccharinum. Classification (NCBI taxonomy): domain Eukaryota; kingdom Metazoa; phylum Arthropoda; class Insecta; order Zygentoma; family Lepismatidae; genus Lepisma; species Lepisma saccharinum. The sequence continues at coordinate 164,847 of NW_028142978.1, forward strand.
TTGATAAACATCTTCTGTTTGAATTTCAAGAATAAAACTATCCGTGTCCATGTACAATAATTTTACACGATCACCATAAAAAGGTTTCAGCACATCATAATATAATATTAACATATGTAATTTGGACGATTCCAATATCACAGCCCCTTCATAAATAGGTTTATCAAATTTGATTTTTGTTTTCATCATGTTGAAAAGTGCCATGTGCTCATCATAAATTCTTCTGTAATTGAAGTTGGGCTTTGCAACCAATTTTTTGCTCAGGCTGGGGTCAGTAATTATTTTAACATCGGTATGTTTCCTGACATTTTCAATAGTTTTGCCATACACTGAATTCACCATCAATTTAAACAAGCCCTTATCAAATTCGCTTTTTGCAGATGTTCGAAGCTCCGTATTTGTATCAATGTATGGTTTCAACCATCTTGAGTGCCTGAACCTCAAAACTTTGCCAACTTTGGTTACTTGAACACCATGTTTCATCAGGAACTGTAGGTTTTTGTAATATATGACATAGCCTTGTTTCGGCTCCAGAGTCGTCATGAGCTTCCTCTGTTTAGAGCCAGGTGAGCACTGAACCTCGGGAATTGGGGGCAGATCAGAAAATTTGTTGTGTAAATGATCTGGAAACATCAGATCAGTCTCTAAGAAGAGGCCATATTCACTGTCATCAAAATCCTGAAGATCTTCAATATTGAAATCTTCGACCCACTCAAGCCCTGCATATGGCAATTTATCCATCATAGCGTGACCATAGAGGTTGTTTGCATCTCCATACAGTATATAATTTGATGGCCGTGCTGGATCATAATCAGGCACGTATTTGTTATTTGCTCTGGCATATCTCTGGGAACATTGCACCATCCCCCCTCTTATACATTCCTCCATAAACAGATACTTTTCTTGATCGTGGATCAGATCCAATGGCTTTTTGGTGTTGAAAAACATTGCGGCCCATGCTAGGCCCGGGGCACTGTAAAAATACACTGGGTCCAGTCCATAATTTTGCATAGAAGATTTTCTGAATGCCTGCAATATATCAGCTAAGAGGGTCACATCAAGTTTTAAATAAGCCTTGTGATAATCACCAAATGTCTGGCAATTTAAATTGTTCCACATCAATTTGGCATGGAGATAATCTTCATCAGTGATTCCAGATCCTCTGATTTTGCTGTAAAACTCTTCTTGTGGTGGCAGGGAACACTCATCAAATTTAGAAAAATCTGTGACATAGTCATATGGATATACACCCTTCCGCCTAATTAATTTCAGCTCCTGATCTGGAAACGAGGCACGTGTGATTTTCAAGTCATCATCAGATAATTGAGAGGCCAGTGTAGCCAGGCTAGCAGGTAAAAATCTGTAAGAATCAAGAAATCTTAATTGAATAGGAACACCATCAACTTTAATTATCTTGCTAATAGATATATATTTTTCATCATTTTCAGCTAAAATGTTTAAATTCTGCTTCTCAAACCCCTCGTACCTGATCAGATGATGGAAATCATAATTGGATGCTCCATGGCAAAATATGGGGATAAATCTTGGTCTCTTGATCTTAATATTGCAGCTATTACACAGGGCCATTAAAAATTTACCATCTGTATGAGAATGGTGTTTAACCTTGATATTTGTATCTGAAAATTCACAATCACATACCAGGCATTTTTCTGCTTTGTTGAAATCTTCAATCTGTTCCTCTGTTAAAGGCAACATAGGCTTTGATATTAATAAGATGTTAGATGCTATGTCACGGCACATATTTTCTATTATATGTTTAAATTCTTTGATGGCATTTGGTCCCACGTATAAGTATGGCTCACTAGCTACACCATCCCGTATAACCACACAACAAAAGCTGGAAGGTTCATGTAGCTGGTATGGTGTAATTGATGATTCTTCTGGATCTGGGCTACAGAATGCAAGAGATTTGAGATTCGATTCGAAATCACAGACAATATATGCTGGGTGTTCCAACAAGGCTTCATACTTTTTGAATTCTGCTTTTTCACTTGGATTGGGCATCACCATATGAACAGGTTTATGGTTGCCACAGTATTTCAGATGCTCAATTAACTTGTTTTTAGCAATTTCTGCATTCTCTTCCCGAACCCCCTTCACCATTTTTTGACCATCAAATACAGTTAAACATCTTCTGCACAACTTAAATATTGTATGAGTTTTGTCTAGTTGTGTTCTCACTAAAGCTTCAAGATTATGTATCAGAGTGTAATGGTATGTATCATCCCCTTCAATTAAGAGCAGATCAATCGGAATAGCAGATTCATCATCAATTGTACTGATTCTGAGAGGTGCTATCGGACAATTGCCAGTGGAACAAATAAATACATTAATAGATAATTGTTTGCCATTGATGTGCTTGGCTCTTTTTTCAAATTTATCAATATTCTGAACTGACATTGGATATTCCAAACCCTCCATTACATCGTCAAAAAGATGTTCATGTTGTTTGTAATAAGTTATTCTCTGAGGATCCTTTGAAACTGGATACAAAGCAGCTAATATACACCACAAAAAGCATTTCTGGTCGGCATTTTTTATATTGACCACGGCTCTTTTGTTTTTGATATTGGCAGGCAATGGTACATAAGTAGATCCTTGTAAAGGAGTGAATTCAGAAATATTAACATATAACTTGTGTGATGAACCGCATAGGCTCCATCCGGACTCTTTTGCTGCAAATTCAGAGTGTTTGATGTTCAGTTGATTTATCAAGCTGCTTATTATTGTGTCTGAATTTGCATTTGAATATACAGGTACAGTTTCTGTTATGTGGGGCTGTGTAAATTTTGTGCCATTTGGTTTCTTATATTGTACAAACAATTTGAGGGATAGCTTATAAGAGCCATTTTGTGCATTAAGAATTGCCTGCAGATCAGAATTTATACTGTTCAAGAAATTCTTAATGCCGCATCTTGGCTCTGATACAAACTGGTAATCCCTAAGTTGGGCATTAAAACTGCTATGTATGGGTGGTTCATAGCGTGGCTGCTTTGCAGGTCCAGCATTAACAGGTGCTTCATGCTTCCTTTTCAGACCAGATGTGGATGGTTGTGGGGGCAATGCTGATGACTGTACATAAGAATTACACTTATGCCATTTGTAATATGCCTTGCTTAATATTTTATGGCATCTTGGACATATTTTCATGGCCTTTCTGCATTTCTTAGAGTTACAAATACGGCAATGCCTAGCCCAATGAGAACTAGATATATTTTTATTACACCGATTGCAATATTTTTGTTTTGGCATTTTTTCTTGTAGTTTATTATATAAGATTTTCTGGGCTTCAATTCCAAACTTTATACTTAATAAAAATATCAGTTGGGTTCAGCAGTTAATGGCTGAGCTGGTGCTTTTATACCCAAACAACAGCAGTAACTAGGTTTTGGTGATAGTTTTGCTGATGTACAACATACAAACCTCAACTGTATATCAACTAGCAGTGAATATCTTATGTGTGGGCAATTGCATATATTTCAATCTTATATCAGGACTCGAACCCAAAGCCTCTGATTACAATGCCACAATATTAACACGTCTCCAAATGGAATATGCCCACATTTTACTGGGTTCTGAGACCCTTATGCAGACAAAATTGGATTTTGAACTGCCATAATATTTTCTAAGTCTTTGCCTAGGCTCATATTATCTGAACAGAATTGCTTTTAGCATGAGGGGGGTACAGTTCATTGCCACTGTGTGAAAATATGTATCTTTATCTCAATAATCTTTGTTACACTTTTACATGTTGTCTTGCATGACTAGGAATTTGTTACACTTTTTCCCCTGTCGTGCTGAAAGATTAATGACCCCTTCAGTGAATCATACAGAAAAATCATTAATGCCCCCCCCTTCTAGCGTGTCTCTTGCGTGCCGGCAAAGCACGCAAACAATTAACTATGCTTACTCGCTCTTCTCCTATTGTATTGAGGAGGTGGTTATAAAACATGAAAAAATAAGAAAATTCAGTTTTTTGTACAATATATTATTGTAAAACACTTTTTACCAGGTTTTCAGATCTGGGAGTTGTATATCAACTATTCTCAAAATCCCACTTGTGGACATATTATTTTGCCACATGTTTTCAATCTTAAATATTATATGAGGACTCGAACCCGGAGCCCCTTGTTTACAAGACAACAATATTAACATTTTGCCATCAGGAGAGGCTTTACATTTTATCAGGACTCAAACCCGAGCCTTTTGCTTACAAAGCAACAATATTAACATTTTGCCATCAGGAGAGGCTTCACATTTTATCAGGACTCAAACCCAGAGGCCTCCTGATTGCAAGACAATAAAAACCATGGGGCTATGCACCACACTCCACTGGGCCTCAGAACCCAGTAGCTATAAGCTTTATATTAATATGCATGGCAGAATCAATCTGAGCTACACTAAAATTCAATTCCTGGGATTTTGACAGAAAAACACACTATAAGCAATAAGATCATATGGGAACTTGGCATAATTTTAAGTATAAGCAAATCTGTCTGAGAGGCTTTCACCCTTTCTACACTAGAATTCAAAATTCTTAAAATTAAGAGCATATCACACTGGAAGAATTGGGGTATAGGCCCCTCTTGGCATTGTCTTAAGTATGGGTAAATCTATCTGTTGAGCCCTCGCCTTTTCTACACTAGAAACTCAGAATTTCTTAAAAATCAGAGCATATCACACCTGAAGAATTGGGGTATAGGCCTCTCTTGGCTTTGTTTTAAGTATAAGCAAATCTGATTGTTCAATCAAATAGCCTCGCCTTTTCTACACTTAAAAGTTGCGCTGTCCGTACCGTAAACCCCACTACTTGGGAGGTTCCAGATAAGGTCAAAAACTACATACTCAGATCTTCACCAAACTTTGCAGGGATACATTGGATGTCAAGACACGTGGAAAAAACGTACAAAAAAGAGATTGGAGACATCAAGATTTTGGACGAATTTTTTAACAATTTTCAAATTTTCAGAAAGGATGTTCCAGTTAAAGTCAAAAACGACATACTCAGATCTTCACCAAACTTTGCAGGGATACATTGGATATCAAGACACGTGGAAAAAACGTACAAAACAAGAGATTGGAGACATCAAGATTTTCGACGAATTTTTTAAGAATTTTCAAATTTTCAGATAGGAGGTTCCAGATAAGGTCAAAAACTACATACTCAGATCTTCACCAAACGTTGCAGGGATACTTTGCATGTCAAGACACGTGGAAAAAACGTACAAAACAAAAGATTGGAGACATCAAGATTTTCGACGAATTTTTTAAGAATTTTCAAATTTTCAGATGGGAGGTTCCAGATAAGGTCAAAAACGACATACTCAGATCTTCACCAAACTTTGCATGGATACATTGGATGTCAAGACACGTGGAAAAAACGTACAAAACAAGAGATTGGAGACATCAAGATTTTGGACGAATTTTTTAAGAATTCTCAAATTTTCAGAAAGGAGGTTCCATATAAGGTCAAAAACTACATACTCAGATCTTCACCAAACTTTGCAGGGATACTTTGGATGTCAAGACACGTGGAAAAAACGTACAAAACAAGAGATTGGGGTCATCAAGATTTTGGACGAATTTTTTAAGAATTTTCAAATTTTCAGATGGGAGGTTCAATATAAGGTCAAAAACTACATACTCAGATCTTCACCAAACTTTGCATGGATACATTGGATGTCAAGACACGTGGAAAAAACATACAAAACATAGGATTCGGAACATCAAGATTTTGGTCGAATTTTTTAAGAATTTTCAAATTTTCAGATAGGAGGTTCCATGTAAGGTCAAAAACTACATACTCAGATCTTCACCAAACATTGCAGGAATACATTGGATGTCAAGACACGTGGAAAAAACGTACAAAACAAGAGATTGGGGTCATCAAGATTTTGCACGGATTTTTTAGGAATTTTCAAATTTTCAGATGGGAGGTTCCAGATAAGGTCAAAAACTACATACTCAGATCTTCACCAAACTTTGCAGGGATACATTGGATGTCAAGACACGTGGAAAAAACGTACAAAACAAGAGATTGGAGACATCAAGATTTTGGACGAATTTTTTAAGAATTTTCAAATTTTCAGATAGGAGGTTCCATATAAGGTCAAAAACTACATACTCAGATCTTCACCAAACTTTGCATGGATACATTATGTGTCAAGACACGTGGAAAAAACGTACAAAACAAAAGATTGGAGACATCAAGATTTTGGTCGAATTTTTTAAGAATTTTCAAATTTTCAGATGGGAGGTTCCAGATAAGGTCAAAAACTACATACTCAGATCTTCACCAAACTTTGCAGGGATACATTGGATGTCAAGACACGTGGAAAAAACGTACAAAAAAGAGATTGGAGACATCAAGATTTTGGACGAATTTTTTAACAATTTTCAAATTTTCAGAAAGGATGTTCCAGATAAGGTCAAAAACGACATACTCAGATCTTCACCAAACTTTGCAGGGATACATTGGATATCAAGACACGTGGAAAAAACGTACAAAACAAGAGATTGGAGACATCAAGATTTTGGACGAATTTTTGAAGAATTTTCAAATTTTCAGATAGGAGGTTCCAGATAAGGTCTAAAACTACATACTCAGATCTCCACCAAACATTGCAGGAATACATTGGATGTCAAGACACGTGGAAAAAACGTACAAAACAAGAGATTGGAGACATCAAGATTTTCGACGAATTTTTTAAGAATTTTCAAATTTTCAGATGGGAGGTTCCAGAAAAGGTCAAAAACGACATACTCAGATCTTCACCAAACTTTGCATGGATACATTGGATGTCAAGACACGTGGAAAAAACGTACAAAACAAGAGATTGGAGACATCAAGATTTTGGACGAATTTTTTAAGAATTCTCAAATTTTCAGAAAGGAGGTTCCATATAAGGTCAAAAACTACATACTCAGATCTTCACCAAACTTTGCAGGGATACTTTGGATGTCAAGACACGTGGAAAAAACGTACAAAACAAGAGATTGGGGTCATCAAGATTTTGGACGAATTTTTTAAGAATTTTCAAATTTTCAGATGGGAGGTTCAATATAAGGTCAAAAACTACATACTCAGATCTTCACCAAACTTTGCATGGATACATTGGATGTCAAGACACGTGGAAAAAACATACAAAACATAGGATTCGGAACATCAAGATTTTGGTCGAATTTTTTAAGAATTTTCAAATTTTCAGATAGGAGGTTCCATATAAGGTCAAAAACTACATACTCAGATCTTCACCAAACATTGCAGGAATACATTGGATGTCAAGACACGTGGAAAAAACGTACAAAACAAGAGATTGGGGTCATCAAGATTTTGCACGGATTTTTTAGGAATTTTCAAATTTTCAGATGGGAGGTTCCAGATAAGGTCAAAAACTACATACTCAGATCTTCACCAAACTTTGCAGGGATACATTGGATGTCAAGACACGTGGAAAAAACGTACAAAACAAGAGATTGGAGACATCAAGATTTTGGACGAATTTTTTAAGAATTTTCAAATTTTCAGATAGGAGGTTCCATATAAGGTCAAAAACTACATACTCAGATCTTCACCAAACTTTGCATGGATACATTATGTGTCAAGACACGTGGAAAAAACGTACAAAACAAAAGATTGGAGACATCAAGATTTTGGTCGAATTTTTTAAGAATTTTCAAATTTTCAGATGGGAGGTTCCAGATAAGGTCAAAAACTACATACTCAGATCTTCACCAAACTTTGCAGGGATACATTGGATGTCAAGACACGTGGAAAAAACGTACAAAAAAGAGATTGGAGACATCAAGATTTTGGACGAATTTTTTAACAATTTTCAAATTTTCAGAAAGGATGTTCCAGATAAGGTCAAAAACGACATACTCAGATCTTCACCAAACTTTGCAGGGATACATTGGATATCAAGACACGTGGAAAAAACGTACAAAACAAGAGATTGGAGACATCAAGATTTTGGACGAATTTTTTAAGAATTTTCAAATTTTCAGATAGGAGGTTCCAGATAAGGTCAAAAACTACATACTCAGATCTTCACCAAACTTTGCAGGGATACATTGGATGTCAATACACGTGGAAAAAACGTACAAAACAAGAGATTGGGGTCATCAAGATTTTGGACGGATTTTTTAGGAATTTTCAAATTTTCAGATGGGAGGTTCCAGATAAGGTCAAAAACTACATACTCAGATCTTCACCAAACATTGCAGGGATACATTGGATGTCAAGACACGTGGAAAAAACGTACAAAACAAGAGATTGGAGACATCAAAATTTTGGACGAATTTTTTAAGAATTTTCAAATTTTCAGATAGGAGGTTCCAGATGAGGTCAAAAACTACATACTCAGATCTTCACCAAACTTTGCAGGAATAATTTGCATGTCAAGACACGTGGAAAAAACGTACAAAACAAGAGATCGGAGACATCAAGATTTTCGACGAATTTTTTAAGAATTTTCAAATTTTCAGATGGGAGGTTCCAGATAAGGTCAAAAACGACATACTCAGATCTTCACCAAACTTTGCAGGGATCCATTGGAGGTCGAGACACGTGGAAAAAACGTACAAAACAAGAGATTGGAGACATCAAGATTTTGGACGAATTTTTTAAGAATTTTCAAATTTTCAGATAGGAGGTTCCATATAAGGTCAAAAACTACATACTCAGATCTTCACCAAACTTTGCAGGGATACATTGGATGTCAAGACACGTGGAAAAAACGTTCAAAACAAGAGATTGGAGACATCAAGATTTTCGACGAATTTTTTAAGAATTTTCAAATTTTCAGAAAGGATGTTCCAGATAAGGTCAAAAACGACATACTCAGATCTTCACTAACTTTGCAGGGATACATTGGAGGTCGAGACACGTGGAAAAAAGTACAAAACAAGAGATTGGAGACATCAAGATTTTGGACGAATTTTTGAAGAATTTTCAAATTTTCAGATAGGAGGTTCCAGATAAGGTCTAAAACTACATACTCAGATCTCCACCAAACATTGCAGGAATACATTGGATGTCAAGACACGTGGAAAAAACGTACAAACAAGTGATTGGAGACATCAAGATTTTCGACGAATTTTTGAAGAATTTTCAAATTTTCAGATAGGAGGTTCCAGATAAGGTCAAAAACTACATACTCAGATCTTCACCAAACGTTGCAGGGATACTTTGCATGTCAAGACACGTGGAAAAAACGTACAAAACAAGAGATTGGAGACATCAAGATTTTCGACGAATTTTTTAAGAATTTTCAAATTTTCGGATGGGAGGTTCCAGATAAGGTCAAAAACGACATACTCAGATCTTCACCAAACTTTGCATGGATACATTGGATGTCAAGACACGTGGAAAAAACGTACAAAACAAGAGATTGGAGACATCAAGATTTTGGACGAATTTTTTAAGAATTCTCAAATTTTCAGAAAGGAGGTTCCATATAAGGTCAAAAACTACATACTCAGATCTTCACCAAACTTTGCAGGGATACATTGGATGTCAAGACACGTGGAAAAAACGTACAAAACAAGAGATTGGGGTCTTCAAGATTTTGGACGAATTTTTTAAGAATTTTCAAATTTTCAGATAGGAGGTTCCAGATAAGGTCAAAAACTACATACTCAGATCTTCACCAAACTTTGCATGGATACATTGGATGTCAAGACACGTGGAAAAAACATACAAAACATAGGATTCGGAACATCAAGATTTTGGTCGAATTTTTTAAGAATTTTCAAATTTTCAGATAGGAGGTTCCATGTAAGGTCAAAAACTACATACTCAGATCTTCACCAAACATTGCAGGAATACATTGGATGTCAAGACACGTGGAAAAAACGTACAAAACAAGAGATTGGGGTCATCAAGATTTTGCACGGATTTTTTAGGAATTTTCAAATTTTCAGATGGGAGGTTCCAGATAAGGTCAAAAACTACATACTCAGATCTTCACCAAACTTTGCAGGGATACATTGGATGTCAAGACACGTGGAAAAAACGTACAAAACAAGAGATTGGAGACATCAAGATTTTGGACGAATTTTTTAAGAATTTTCAAATTTTCAGATAGGAGGTTCCATATAAGGTCAAAAACTACATACTCAGATCTTCACCAAACTTTGCATGGATACATTATGTGTCAAGACACGTGGAAAAAACGTACAAAACAAAAGATTGGAGACATCAAGATTTTGGTCGAATTTTTTAAGAATTTTCAAATTTTCAGATGGGAGGTTCCAGATAAGGTCAAAAACTACATACTCAGATCTTCACCAAACTTTGCAGGGATACATTGGATGTCAAGACACGTGGAAAAAACGTACAAAAAAGAGATTGGAGACATCAAGATTTTGGACGAATTTTTTAACAATTTTCAAATTTTCAGAAAGGATGTTCCAGATAAGGTCAAAAACGACATACTCAGATCTTCACCAAACTTTGCAGGGATACATTGGATATCAAGACACGTGGAAAAAACGTACAAAACAAGAGATTGGAGACATCAAGATTTTGGACGAATTTTTGAAGAATTTTCAAATTTTCAGATAGGAGGTTCCAGATAAGGTCTAAAACTACATACTCAGATCTCCACCAAACATTGCAGGAATACATTGGATGTCAAGACACGTGGAAAAAACGTACAAAACAAGAGATTGGAGACATCAAGATTTTCGACGAATTTTTTAAGAATTTTCAAATTTTCAGATGGGAGGTTCCAGAAAAGGTCAAAAACGACATACTCAGATCTTCACCAAACTTTGCATGGATACATTGGATGTCAAGACACGTGGAAAAAACGTACAAAACAAGAGATTGGAGACATCAAGATTTTGGACGAATTTTTTAAGAATTCTCAAATTTTCAGAAAGGAGGTTCCATATAAGGTCAAAAACTACATACTCAGATCTTCACCAAACTTTGCAGGGATACTTTGGATGTCAAGACACGTGGAAAAAACGTACAAAACAAGAGATTGGGGTCATCAAGATTTTGGACGAATTTTTTAAGAATTTTCAAATTTTCAGATGGGAGGTTCAATATAAGGTCAAAAACTACATACTCAGATCTTCACCAAACTTTGCATGGATACATTGGATGTCAAGACACGTGGAAAAAACATACAAAACATAGGATTCGGAACATCAAGATTTTGGTCGAATTTTTTAAGAATTTTCAAATTTTCAGATAGGAGGTTCCATATAAGGTCAAAAACTACATACTCAGATCTTCACCAAACATTGCAGGAATACATTGGATGTCAAGACACGTGGAAAAAACGTACAAAACAAGAGATTGGGGTCATCAAGATTTTGCACGGATTTTTTAGGAATTTTCAAATTTTCAGATGGGAGGTTCCAGATAAGGTCAAAAACTACATACTCAGATCTTCACCAAACTTTGCAGGGATACATTGGATGTCAAGACACGTGGAAAAAACGTACAAAACAAGAGATTGGAGACATCAAGATTTTGGACGAATTTTTTAAGAATTTTCAAATTTTCAGATAGGAGGTTCCATATAAGGTCAAAAACTACATACTCAGATCTTCACCAAACTTTGCATGGATACATTATGTGTCAAGACACGTGGAAAAAACGTACAAAACAAAAGATTGGAGACATCAAGATTTTGGTCGAATTTTTTAAGAATTTTCAAATTTTCAGATGGGAGGTTCCAGATAAGGTCAAAAACTACATACTCAGATCTTCACCAAACTTTGCAGGGATACATTGGATGTCAAGACACGTGGAAAAAACGTACAAAAAAGAGATTGGAGACATCAAGATTTTGGACGAATTTTTTAACAATTTTCAAATTTTCAGAAAGGATGTTCCAGATAAGGTCAAAAACGACATACTCAGATCTTCACCAAACTTTGCAGGGATACATTGGATATCAAGACACGTGGAAAAAACGTACAAAACAAGAGATTGGAGACATCAAGATTTTGGACGAATTTTTTAAGAATTTTCAAATTTTCAGATAGGAGGTTCCAGATAAGGTCAAAAACTACATACTCAGATCTTCACCAAACTTTGCAGGGATACATTGGATGTCAATACACGTGGAAAAAACGTACAAAACAAGAGATTGGGGTCATCAAGATTTTGGACGGATTTTTTAGGAATTTTCAAATTTTCAGATGGGAGGTTCCAGATAAGGTCAAAAACTACATACTCAGATCTTCACCAAACATTGCAGGGATACATTGGATGTCAAGACACGTGGAAAAAACGTACAAAACAAGAGATTGGAGACATCAAAATTTTGGACGAATTTTTTAAGAATTTTCAAATTTTCAGATAGGAGGTTCCAGATGAGGTCAAAAACTACATACTCAGATCTTCACCAAACTTTGCAGGAATAATTTGCATGTCAAGACACGTGGAAAAAACGTACAAAACAAGAGATCGGAGACATCAAGATTTTCGACGAATTTTTTAAGAATTTTCAAATTTTCAGATGGGAGGTTCCAGATAAGGTCAAAAACGACATACTCAGATCTTCACCAAACTTTGCAGGGATCCATTGGAGGTCGAGACACGTGGAAAAAACGTACAAAACAAGAGATTGGAGACATCAAGATTTTGGACGAATTTTTTAAGAATTTTCAAATTTTCAGATAGGAGGTTCCATATAAGGTCAAAAACTACATACTCAGATCTTCACCAAACTTTGCAGGGATACATTGGATGTCAAGACACGTGGAAAAAACGTTCAAAACAAGAGATTGGAGACATCAAGATTTTCGACGAATTTTTTAAGAATTTTCAAATTTTCAGAAAGGATGTTCCAGATAAGGTCAAAAACGACATACTCAGATCTTCACTAACTTTGCAGGGATACATTGGAGGTCGAGACACGTGGAAAAAAGTACAAAACAAGAGATTGGAGACATCAAGATTTTGGACGAATTTTTGAAGAATTTTCAAATTTTCAGATAGGAGGTTCCAGATAAGGTCTAAAACTACATACTCAGATCTCCACCAAACATTGCAGGAATACATTGGATGTCAAGACACGTGGAAAAAACGTACAAACAAGTGATTGGAGACATCAAGATTTTCGACGAATTTTTGAAGAATTTTCAAATTTTCAGATAGGAGGTTCCAGATAAGGTCAAAAACTACATACTCAGATCTTCACCAAACGTTGCAGGGATACTTTGCATGTCAAGACACGTGGAAAAAACGTACAAAACAAGAGATTGGAGACATCAAGATTTTCGACGAATTTTTTAAGAATTTTCAAATTTTCGGATGGGAGGTTCCAGATAAGGTCAAAAACGACATACTCAGATCTTCACCAAACTTTGCATGGATACATTGGATGTCAAGACACGTGGAAAAAACGTACAAAACAAGAGATTGGAGACATCAAGATTTTGGACGAATTTTTTAAGAATTCTCAAATTTTCAGAAAGGAGGTTCCATATAAGGTCAAAAACTACATACTCAGATCTTCACCAAACTTTGCAGGGATACATTGGATGTCAAGACACGTGGAAAAAACGTACAAAACAAGAGATTGGGGTCTTCAAGATTTTGGACGAATTTTTTAAGAATTTTCAAATTTTCAGATAGGAGGTTCCAGATAAGGTCAAAAACTACATACCCAGATCTTCACCAAACGTTGCAGGGATACTTTGCATGTCAAGACACGTGGAAAAAACGTACAAAACAAGAGATTGGAGACATCAAGATTTTCGACGAATTTTTTAAGAATTTTCAAATTTTCAGATAGGAGGTTCCATATAAGGTCAAAAACTACATACTCAGATCTTCACCAAACTTTGCAGGGATACATTGGATGTCAAGACACGTGGAAAAACGTACAAAACAAGAGATTGGAGACATCAAGATTATGGACGAATTTTTTGAGAATTTTCAAATTTTCAGAAAGGAGGTTCCATATAAGGTCAAAAACTACATACTCAGATCTTCACCAAACTTTGCAGGGATACATTGGATGTCAAGAAACGTGGAAAAAACGTACAAAACAAGAGATTGGAGACATCAAGATTTTCGACGAATTTTTTAAGAATTTTCAAATTTTCAGAAAGGATGTTCCAGATAAGGTCAAAAACGACATACTCAGATCTTCACTAACTTTGCAGGGATACATTGGAGGTCGAGACACGTGGAAAAAACGTACAAAACAAGAGATTGGAGACATCAAGATTTTGGACGAATTTTTGAAGAATTTTCAAATTTTCAGATAAGAGGTTCCAGATAAGGTCAAAAACTACATACTCAGATCTCCACCAAACATTGCAGGGATACATTGGATGTCAAGACACGTGGAAAAAACGTACAAAGCAAGAGATTGGAGACATCAAGATTTTCGACGAATTTTTGAAGAATTTTCAAATTTTCAGATAGGAGGTTCCAGATAAGGTCAAAAACTACATACTCAGATCTTCACCAAACGTTGCAGGGATACTTTGCATGTCAAGACACGTGGAAAAAACGTACAAAACAAGAGATTGGAGACATCAAGATTTTCGACGAATGTTTTAGAATTTTCAAATTTTCAGATAGGAGGTTCCATATAAGGTCAAAAACTACATACTCAGATCTTCACCAAACATTGCAGGAATACATTGGATGTCAAGACACGTGGAAAAAACGTACAAAACAAGAGATTGGAGACATCAAGATTTTCGACGAATTTTTGAAGAATTTTCTAATTTTCAGATAGGAGGTTCCAGATAAGGTCCAAAACTACATACTCAGATCTTCACCAAACGTTGCAGGGATACTTTGCATGTCAAGACACGTGGAAAAAACGTACAAAACAAGAGATTGGAGACATCAAGATTTTCGACGAATTTTTTAAGAATTTTCAAATTTTCAGATAGGAGGTTCCATATAAGGTCAAAAACTACATACTCAGATCTTCACCAAACATTGCAGGAATACATTGGATGTCAAGACACGTGGAAAAAACGTACAAAACAAGAGATTGGGGTCATCAAGATTTTGCACGGATTTTTTAGGAATTTTCAAATTTTCAGATGGGAGGTTCCAGATAAGGTCAAAAACTACATACTCAGATCTTCACCAAACTTTGCAGGGATACATTGGATGTCAAGACACGTGGAAAAAACGTACAAAACAAGAGATTGGAGACATCAAGATTTTGGACGAATTTTTTAAGAATTTTCAAATTTTCAGATAGGAGGTTCCATATAAGGTCAAAAACTACATACTCAGATCTTCACCAAACTTTGCATGGATACATTATGTGTCAAGACAAGTGGAAAAAACGTACAAAACAAAAGATTGGAGACATCAAGATTTTGGTCGAATTTTTTAAGAATTTTCAAATTTTCAGATGGGAGGTTCCAGATAAGGTCAAAAACTACATACTCAGATCTTCACCAAACTTTGCAGGGATACATTGGATGTCAAGACACGTGGAAAAGACGTACAAAACAAGAGATTGGAGACATCAAGATTATGGACGAATTTTTTGAGAATTTTCAAATTTTCAGAAAGGAGGTTCCATATAAGGTCAAAAACTACATACTCAGATCTTCACCAAACTTTGCAGGGATACATTGGATGTCAAGACACGTGGAAAAAACGTACAAAACAAGAGATTGGAGACATCAAGATTTTCGACGAATTTTTTAAGAATTTTCAAATTTTCAGAAAGGATGTTCCAGATAAGGTCAAAAACGACATACTCAGATCTTCACCAAACTTTGCAGGGATACATTGGAGGTCGAGACACGTGGAAAAAACGTACAAAACAAGAGATTGGAGACATCAAGATTTTGGACGAATTTTTGAAGAATTTTCAAATTTTCTGATAGGAGGTCCCAGATAAGGTCAAAAACTACATACTCAGATCTCCACCAAACATTGCAGGGATACATTGGATGTCAAGACACGTGGAAAAAACGTACAAAACAAGAGATTGGAGACATCAAGATTTTCGACGAATTTTTGAAGAATTTTCAAATTTTCAGATGGGAGGTTCCAGATAAGGTCAAAAACTACATACTCAGATCTTCACCAAACTTTGCAGGGATACATTGGATGTCAAGACACGTGGAAAAAACGTACAAAAAAGAGATTGGAGACATCAAGATTTTGGACGATTTTTTTAACAATTTTCAAATTTTCAGAAAGGATGTTCCAGATAAGGTCAAAAACGACATACTCAGATCTTCACCAAACTTTGCATGGATACATTGGATGTCAAGACACGTGGAAAAAACGTACAAAACAAGAGATTGGGGTCATCAAGATTTTGCACGGATTTTTTAAGAATTTTCAAATTTTCAGATGGGAGGTTCCAGATAAGGTCAAAAACTACATACTCAGATCTTCACCAAACTTTGCAGGGATACATTGGATGTCAAGACACGTGGAAAAAACGTACAAAACAAGAGATTGGAGACATCAAGATTTTGGACGAATTTTTTAAGAATTTTCAAATTTTCAGATAGGAGGTTCCATATAAGGTCAAAAACTACATACTCAGATCTTCACCAAACTTTGCATGGATACATTATGTGTCAAGACACGTGGAAAAAACGTACAAAACAAAAGATTGGAGACATCAAGATTTTGGTCGAATTTTTTAAGAATTTTCAAATTTTCAGATGGGAGATTCCAGATAAGGTCAAAAACTACATACTCAGATCTTCACCAAACTTTGCAGGGATACATTGGATGTCAAGACACGTGGAAAAAACGTACAAAAAAGAGATTGGAGACATCAAGATTTTGGACGAATTTTTTAACAATTTTCAAATTTTCAGAAAGGATGTTCCAGATAAGGTCAAAAACGACATACTCAGATCTTCACCAAACTTTGCAGGGATACATTGGATATCAAGACACGTGGAAAAAACGTACAAAACAAGAGATTGGAGACATCAAGATTTTCGACGAATTTTTTAAGAATTTTCAAATTTTCAGATAGGAGGTTCCAGATAAGGTCAAAAACTACATACTCAGATCTTCACCAAACGTTGCAGGGATACTTTGCATGTCAAGACACGTGGAAAAAACGTACAAAACAAAAGATTGGAGACATCAAGATTTTCGACGAATTTTTTAAGAATTTTCAAATTTTCAGATGGGAGGTTCCAGATAAGGTAAAAAACGACATACTCAGATCTTCACCAAACTTTGCATGGATACATTGGATGTCAAGACACGTGGAAAAAACGTACAAAACAAGAGATTGGAGACATCAAGATTTTGGACGAATTTTTTAAGAATTCTCAAATTTTCAGAAAGGAGGTTCCATATAAGGTCAAAAACTACATACTCAGATCTTCACCAAACTTTGCAGGGATACTTTGGATGTCAAGACACGTGGAAAAAACGTACAAAACAAGAGATTGGGGTCATCAAGATTTTGGACGAATTTTTTAAGAATTTTCAAATTTTCAGATGGGAGGTTCAATATAAGGTCAAAAACTACATACTCAGATCTTCACCAAACTTTGCATGGATACATTGGATGTCAAGACACGTGGAAAAAACATACAAAACATAGGATTCGGAACATCAAGATTTTGGTCGAATTTTTTAAGAATTTTCAAATTTTCAGATAGGAGGTTCCATATAAGGTCAAAAACTACATACTCAGATCTTCACCAAACATTGCAGGAATACATTGGATGTCAAGACACGTGGAAAAAACGTACAAAACAAGAGATTGGGGTCATCAAGATTTTGCACGGATTTTTTAGGAATTTTCAAATTTTCAGATGGGAGGTTCCAGATGAGGTCAAAAACTACATACTCAGATCTTCACCAAACTTTGCAGGAATACTTTGCATGTCAAGACACGTGGAAAAAACGTACAAAACAAGAGATCGGAGACATCAAGATTTTGGACGAATTTTTTAAGAATTTTCAAATTTTCAGATGGGAGGTTCCAGATAAGGTCAAAAACGACATACTCAGATCTTCACCAAACTTTGCAGGGATCCATTGGAGGTCGAGACACGTGGAAAAAACGTACAAAACAAGAGATTGGAGACATCAAGATTTTCGACGAATTTTTTAAGGATTTTCAAATTTTCAGATAGGAGGTTCCATATAAGGTCAAAAACTACATACTCAGATCTTCACCAAACTTTGCAGGGATACATTGGATGTCAAGACACGTGGAAAAAACGTACAAAACAAGAGATTGGAGACATCAAGATTTTCGACGAATTTTTTAAGAATTTTCAAATTTTCAGAAAGGATGTTCCAGATAAGGTCAAAAACGACATACTCAGATCTTCACCAAACTTTGCAGGGATCCATTGGAGGTCGAGACACGTGGAAAAAACGTACAAAACAAGAGATTGGAGACATCAAGATTTTGGACGAATTTTTGAAGAATTTTCAAATTTTCAGATAGGAGGTTCCAGATAAGGTCTAAAACTACATACTCAGATCTCCACCAAACATTGCAGGAATACATTGGATGTCAAGACACGTGGAAAAAACGTACAAAACAAGAGATTGGAGACATCAAGATTTTCGACGAATTTTTGAAGAATTTTCAAATTTTCAGATAGGAGGTTCCAGATAAGGTCAAAAACTACATACTCAGATCTTCACCAAACTTTGCAGGGATACTTTGCATGTCAAGACACGTGGAAAAAACGTACAAAACAAAAGATTGGAGACATCAAGATTTTCGACGAATTTTTTAAGAATTTTCAAATTTTCAGATGGGAGGTTCCAGATAAGGTCAAAAACGACATACTCAGATCTTCACCAAACTTTGCATGGATACATTGGATGTCAAGACACGTGGAAAAAACATACAAAACATAGGATTCGGAACATCAAGATTTTGGTCGAATTTTTTAAGAATTTTCAAATTTTCAGATAGGAGGTTCCATATAAGGTCAAAAACTACATACTCAGATCTTCACCAAACATTGCAGGAATACATTGGATGTCAAGACACGTGGAAAAAACGTACAAAAGAAGAGATTGGGGTCATCAAGATTTTGCACGGATTTTTTAGGAATTTTCAAATTTTCAGATGGGAGGTTCCAGATAAGGTCAAAAACTACATACTCAGATCTTCACCAAACTTTGCAGGGATACATTGGATGTCAAGACACGTGGAAAAAACGTACAAAACAAGAGATTGGAGACATCAAGATTTTGGACGAATTTTTTAAGAATTTTCAAATTTTCAGATAGGAGGTTCCATATAAGGTCAAAAACTACATACTCAGATCTTCACCAAACTTTGCATGGATACATTATGTGTCAAGACACGTGGAAAAAACGTACAAAACAAAAGATTGGAGACATCAAGATTTTGGTCGAATTTTTTAAGAATTTTCAAATTTTCAGATGGGAGGTTCCAGATAAGGTCAAAAACTACATACTCAGATCTTCACCAAACTTTGCAGGGATACATTGGATGTCAAGACACGTGGAAAAAACGTACAAAACAAGAGATTGGAGACATCAAGATTTTCGACGAATTTTTTAAGAATTTTCAAATTTTCAGAAAGGATGTTCCAGATAAGGTCAAAAACGACATACTCAGATCTTCACCAAACTTTGAAGGGATACATTGGAGGTCGAGACACGTGGAAAAAACGTACAAAACAAGAGATTGGAGACATCAAGATTTTGGACGAATTTTTGAAGAATTTTCAAATTTTCAGATAGGAGGTTCCATATAAGGTCAAAAACTACATACTCAGATCTTCACCAAACTTTGCAGGGATACATTGGATGTCAAGACACGTGGAAAAAACGTACAAAACAAGAGATTGGAGACATCAAGATTTTCGACGAATTTTTTAAGAATTTTCAAATTTTCAGAAAGGATGTTCCAGATAAGGTCAAAAACGACATACTCAGATCTTCACCAAACTTTGCAGGGATACATTGGAGGTCGAGACACGTGGAAAAAACGTACAAAACAAGAGATTGGAGACATCAAGATTTTGGACGAATTTTTGAAGAATTTTCAAATTTTCTGATAGGAGGTCCCAGATAAGGTCAAAAACTACATACTCAGATCTCCACCAAACATTGCAGGGATACATTGGATGTCAAGACACGTGGAAAAAACGTACAAAACAAGAGATTGGAGACATCAAGATTTTCGACGAATTTTTGAAGAATTTTCAAATTTTCAGATAGGAGGTTCCAGATAAGGTCAAAAACTACATACTCAGATCTTCACCAAACGTTGCAGGGATACTTTGCATGTCAAGACACGTGGAAAAAACGTACAAAACAAGAGATTGGAGACATCAAGATTTTCGACGAATTTTTTAAGAATTTTCAAATTTTCAGATGGGAGGTTCCAGATAAGGTCAAAAACGACATACTCAGATCTTCACCAAACTTTGCATGGATACATTGGATGTCAAGACACGTGGAAAAAACGTACAAAACAAGAGATTGGGGTCATCAAGATTTTGCACGGATTTTTTAGGAATTTTCAAATTTTCAGATGGGAGGGGTTAGCACATCGCGCTGCGACGCCAAGGGTCCCGGGTTCGAATCCCGGTCGGGCTTGGTTGTTTGTGAATGTCCATTCATCAATTTCATCATTTCATCACTCATCCCCATCTTCGCAAATTAGCCAAGAGGCACAAAACGCGAAGTAAAATAAACTAAATCAAAATAAAAAAATCAGATGGGAGGTTCCAGATAAGGTCAAAAACTACATACTCAGATCTTCACCAAACTTTGCAGGGATACATTGGATGTCAAGACACGTGGAAAAAACGTACAAAACAAGAGATTGGAGACATCAAGATTTTGGACGAATTTTTTAAGAATTTTCAAATTTTCAGATAGGAGGTTCCATATAAGGTAAAAAACTACATACTCAGATCTTCACCAAACTTTGCATGGATACATTATGTGTCAAGACACGTGGAAAAAACGTACAAAACAAAAGATTGGAGACATCAAGATTTTGGTCGAATTTTTTAAGAATTTTCAAATTTTCAGATGGGAGGTTCCAGATAAGGTCAAAAACTACATACTCAGATCTTCACCAAACTTTGCAGGGATACATTGGATGTCAAGACACGTGGAAAAAACGTACAAAAAAGAGATTGGAGACATCAAGATTTTGGACGAATTTTTTAACAATTTTCAAATTTTCAGAAAGGATGTTCCAGATAAGGTCAAAAACGACATACTCAGATCTTCACCAAACTTTGCAGGGATACATTGGATATCAAGACACGTGGAAAAAACGTACAAAACAAGAGATTGGAGACATCAAGATTTTCGACGAATTTTTTAAGAATTTTCAAATTTTCAGATAGGAGGTTCCAGATAAGGTCAAAAACTACATACTCAGATCTTCACCAAACGTTGCAGGGATACTTTGCATGTCAAGACACGTGGAAAAAACGTACAAAACAAGAGATTGGAGACATCAAGATTTTGGACGAATTTTTTAAGAATTCTCAAATTTTCAGAAAGGAGGTTCCATATAAGGTCAAAAACTACATACTCAGATCTTCACCAAACTTTGCAGGGATACTTTGGATGTCAAGACACGTGGAAAAAACGTACAAAACAAGAGATTGGGGTCATCAGGATTTTGGACGAATTTTTTAAGAATTTTCAAATTTTCAGATGGGAGGTTCCAGATAAGGTCAAAAACTACATACTCAGATCTTCACCAAACTTTGCATGGATACATTATGTGTCAAGACACGTGGAAAAAACGTACAAAACAAAAGATTGGAGACATCAAGATTTTGGACGAATTTTTTAAGAATTTTCAAATTTTCAGATAGGAGGTTCCATATAAGGTCAAAAACTACATACTCAGATCTTCACCAAACTTTGCAGGGATACATTGGATGTCAAGACACGTGGAAAAAACGTACAAAACAAGAGATTGGGGTCTTCAAGATTTTGGACGAATTTTTTAAGAATTTTCAAATTTTCAGATAGGAGGTTCCAGATAAGGTCAAAAACTACATACTCAGATCTTCACCAAACGTTGCAGGGATACTTTGCATGTCAAGACACGTGGAAAAAACGTACAAAACAAGAGATTGGAGACATCAAGATTTTCGACGAATTTTTTAAGAATTTTCAAATTTTCAGATAGGAGGTTCCATATAAGGTCAAAAACTACATACTCAGATCTTCACCAAACTTTGCAGGGATACATTGGATGTCAAGACACGTGGAAAAACGTACAAAACAAGAGATTGGAGACATCAAGATTATGGACGAATTTTTTGAGAATTTTCAAATTTTCAGAAAGGAGGTTCCATATAAGGTCAAAAACTACATACTCAAATCTTCACCAAACTTTGCAGGGATACATTGGATGTCAAGAAACGTGGAAAAAACGTACAAAACAAGAGATTGGAGACATCAAGATTTTCGACGAATTTTTTAAGAATTTTCAAATTTTCAGAAAGGATGTTCCAGATAAGGTCAAAAACGACATACTCAGATCTTCACTAACTTTGCAGGGATACATTGGAGGTCGAGACACGTGGAAAAAACGTACAAAACAAGAGATTGGAGACATCAAGATTTTGGACGAATTTTTGAAGAATTTTCAAATTTTCAGATAAGAGGTTCCAGATAAGGTCAAAAACTACATACTCAGATCTCCACCAAACATTGCAGGGATACATTGGATGTCAAGACACGTGGAAAAAACGTACAAAGCAAGAGATTGGAGACATCAAGATTTTCGACGAATTTTTGAAGAATTTTCAAATTTTCAGATAGGAGGTTCCAGATAAGGTCAAAAACTACATACTCAGATCTTCACCAAACGTTGCAGGGATACTTTGCATGTCAAGACACGTGGAAAAAACGTACAAAACAAGAGATTGGAGACATCAAGATTTTCGACGAATTTTTTAAGAATTTTCAAATTTTCAGATAGGAGGTTCCATATAAGGTCAAAAACTACATACTCAGATCTTCACCAAACATTGCAGGAATACATTGGATGTCAAGACACGTGGAAAAAACGTACAAAACAAGAGATTGGAGACATCAAGATTTTCGACGAATTTTTGAAGAATTTTCAAATTTTCAGATAGGAGGTTCCAGATAAGGTCCAAAACTACATACTCAGATCTTCACCAAACGTTGCAGGGATACTTTGCATGTCAAGACACGTGGAAAAAACGTACAAAACAAGAGATTGGAGACATCAAGATTTTCGACGAATTTTTTAAGAATTTTCAAATTTTCAGATAGGAGGTTCCATATAAGGTCAAAAACTACATACTCAGATCTTCACCAAACATTGCAGGAATACATTGGATGTCAAGACACGTGGAAAAAACGTACAAAACAAGAGATTGCGGTCATCAAGATTTTGCACGGATTTTTTAGGAATTTTCAAATTTTCAGATGGGAGGTTCCAGATAAGGTCAAAAACTACATACTCAGATCTTCACCAAACTTTGCAGGGATACATTGGATGTCAAGACACGTGGAAAAAACGTACAAAACAAGAGATTGGAGACATCAAGATTTTGGACGAATTTTTTAAGAATTTTCAAATTTTCAGATAGGAGGTTCCATATAAGGTCAAAAACTACATACTCAGATCTTCACCAAACTTTGCATGGATACATTATGTGTCAAGACAAGTGGAAAAAACGTACAAAACAAAAGATTGGAGACATCAAGATTTTGGTCGAATTTTTTAAGAATTTTCAAATTTTCAGATGGGAGGTTCCAGATAAGGTCAAAAACTACATACTCAGATCTTCACCAAACTTTGCAGGGATACATTGGATGTCAAGACACGTGGAAAAAACGTACAAAACAAGAGATTGGAGACATCAAGATTATGGACGAATTTTTTGAGAATTTTCAAATTTTCAGAAAGGAGGTTCCATATAAGGTCAAAAACTACATACTCAGATCTTCACCAAACTTTGCAGGGATACATTGGATGTCAAGACACGTGGAAAAAACGTACAAAACAAGAGATTGGAGACATCAAGATTTTCGACGAATTTTTTAAGAATTTTCAAATTTTCAGAAAGGATGTTCCAGATAAGGTCAAAAACGACATACTCAGATCTTCACCAAACTTTGCAGGGATACATTGGAGGTCGAGACACGTGGAAAAAACGTACAAAACAAGAGATTGGAGACATCAAGATTTTGGACGAATTTTTGAAGAATTTTCAAATTTTCTGATAGGAGGTCCCAGATAAGGTCAAAAACTACATACTCAGATCTCCACCAAACATTGCAGGGATACATTGGATGTCAAGACACGTGGAAAAAACGTACAAAACAAGAGATTGGAGACATCAAGATTTTCGAAGAATTTTTGAAGAATTTTCAAATTTTCAGATGGGAGGTTCCAGATAAGGTCAAAAACTACATACTCAGATCTTCACCAAACTTTGCAGGGATACATTGGATGTCAAGACACGTGGAAAAAACGTACAAAAAAGAGATTGGAGACATCAAGATTTTGGACGATTTTTTTAACAATTTTCAAATTTTCAGAAAGGATGTTCCAGATAAGGTCAAAAACGACATACTCAGATCTTCACCAAACTTTGCATGGATACATTGGATGTCAAGACACGTGGAAAAAACGTACAAAACAAGAGATTGGGGTCATCAAGATTTTGCACGGATTTTTTAAGAATTTTCAAATTTTCAGATGGGAGGTTCCAGATAAGGTCAAAAACTACATACTCAGATCTTCACCAAACTTTGCAGGGATACATTGGATGTCAAGACACGTGGAAAAAACGTACAAAACAAGAGATTGGAGACATCAAGATTTTGGACGAATTTTTTAAGAATTTTCAAATTTTCAGATAGGAGGTTCCATATAAGGTCAAAAACTACATACTCAGATCTTCACCAAACTTTGCATGGATACATTATGTGTCAAGACACGTGGAAAAAACGTACAAAACAAAAGATTGGAGACATCAAGATTTTGGTCGAATTTTTTAAGAATTTTCAAATTTTCAGATGGGAGATTCCAGATAAGGTCAAAAACTACATACTCAGATCTTCACCAAACTTTGCAGGGATACATTGGATGTCAAGACACGTGGAAAAAACGTACAAAAAAGAGATTGGAGACATCAAGATTTTGGACGAATTTTTTAACAATTTTCAAATTTTCAGAAAGGATGTTCCAGATAAGGTCAAAAACGACATACTCAGATCTTCACCAAACTTTGCAGGGATACATTGGATATCAAGACACGTGGAAAAAACGTACAAAACAAGAGATTGGAGACATCAAGATTTTCGACGAATTTTTTAAGAATTTTCAAATTTTCAGATAGGAGGTTCCAGATAAGGTCAAAAACTACATACTCAGATCTTCACCAAACGTTGCAGGGATACTTTGCATGTCAAGACACGTGGAAAAAACGTACAAAACAAAAGATTGGAGACATCAAGATTTTCGACGAATTTTTTAAGAATTTTCAAATTTTCAGATGGGAGGTTCCAGATAAGGTCAAAAACGACATACTCAGATCTTCACCAAACTTTGCATGGATACATTGGATGTCAAGACACGTGGAAAAAACGTACAAAACAAGAGATTGGAGACATCAAGATTTTGGACGAATTTTTTAAGAATTCTCAAATTTTCAGAAAGGAGGTTCCATATAAGGTCAAAAACTACATACTCAGATCTTCACCAAACTTTGCAGGGATACTTTGGATGTCAAGACACGTGGAAAAAACGTACAAAACAAGAGATTGGGGTCATCAAGATTTTGGACGAATTTTTTAAGAATTTTCAAATTTTCAGATGGGAGGTTCAATATAAGGTCAAAAACTACATACTCAGATCTTCACCAAACTTTGCATGGATACATTGGATGTCAAGACACGTGGAAAAAACATACAAAACATAGGATTCGGAACATCAAGATTTTGGTCGAATTTTTTAAGAATTTTCAAATTTTCAGATAGGAGGTTCCATATAAGGTCAAAAACTACATACTCAGATCTTCACCAAACATTGCAGGAATACATTGGATGTCAAGACACGTGGAAAAAACGTACAAAACAAGAGATTGGGGTCATCAAGATTTTGCACGGATTTTTTAGGAATTTTCAAATTTTCAGATGGGAGGTTCCAGATGAGGTCAAAAACTACATACTCAGATCTTCACCAAACTTTGCAGGAATACTTTGCATGTCAAGACACGTGGAAAAAACGTACAAAACAAGAGATCGGAGACATCAAGATTTTCGACGAATTTTTTAAGAATTTTCAAATTTTCAGATGGGAGGTTCCAGATAAGGTCAAAAACGACATACTCAGATCTTCACCAAACTTTGCAGGGATCCATTGGAGGTCGAGACACGTGGAAAAAACGTACAAAACAAGAGATTGGAGACATCAAGATTTTCGACGAATTTTTTAAGGATTTTCAAATTTTCAGATAGGAGGTTCCATATAAGGTCAAAAACTACATACTCAGATCTTCACCAAACTTTGCAGGGATACATTGGATGTCAAGACACGTGGAAAAAACGTACAAAACAAGAGATTGGAGACATCAAGATTTTCGACGAATTTTTTAAGAATTTTCAAATTTTCAGAAAGGATGTTCCAGATAAGGTCAAAAACGACATACTCAGATCTTCACCAAACTTTGCAGGGATCCATTGGAGGTCGAGACACGTGGAAAAAACGTACAAAACAAGAGATTGGAGACATCAAGATTTTGGACGAATTTTTGAAGAATTTTCAAATTTTCAGATAGGAGGTTCCAGATAAGGTCTAAAACTACATACTCAGATCTCCACCAAACATTGCAGGAATACATTGGATGTCAAGACACGTGGAAAAAACGTACAAAACAAGAGATTGGAGACATCAAGATTTTCGACGAATTTTTGAAGAATTTTCAAATTTTCAGATAGGAGGTTCCAGATAAGGTCAAAAACTACATACTCAGATCTTCACCAAACGTTGCAGGGATACTTTGCATGTCAAGACACGTGGAAAAAACGTACAAAACAAAAGATTGGAGACATCAAGATTTTCGACGAATTTTTTAAGAATTTTCAAATTTTCAGATGGGAGGTTCCAGATAAGGTCAAAAACGACATACTCAGATCTTCACCAAACTTTGCATGGATACATTGGATGTCAAGACACGTGGAAAAAACATACAAAACATAGGATTCGGAACATCAAGATTTTGGTCGAATTTTTTAAGAATTTTCAAATTTTCAGATAGGAGGTTCCATATAAGGTCAAAAACTACATACTCAGATCTTCACCAAACATTGCAGGAATACATTGGATGTCAAGACACGTGGAAAAAACGTACAAAACAAGAGATTGGGGTCATCAAGATTTTGCACGGATTTTTTAGGAATTTTCAAATTTTCAGATGGGAGGTTCCAGATAAGGTCAAAAACTACATACTCAGATCTTCACCAAACTTTGCAGGGATACATTGGATGTCAAGACACGTGGAAAAAACGTACAAAACAAGAGATTGGAGACATCAAGATTTTGGAGGATTTTTTTAAGAATTTTCAAATTTTCAGATAGGAGGTTCCATATAAGGTCAAAAACTACATACTCAGATCTTCACCAAACTTTGCATGGATACATTATGTGTCAAGACACGTGGAAAAAACGTACAAAACAAAAGATTGGAGACATCAAGATTTTGGTCGAATTTTTTAAGAATTTTCAAATTTTCAGATGGGAGGTTCCAGATAAGGTCAAAAACTACATACTCAGATCTTCACCAAACTTTGCAGGGATACATTGGATGTCAAGACACGTGGAAAAACGTACAAAACAAGAGATTGGAGACATCAAGATTTTCGACGAATTTTTTAAGAATTTTCAAATTTTCAGAAAGGATGTTCCAGATAAGGTCAAAAACGACATACTCAGATCTTCACCAAACTTTGAAGGGATACATTGGAGGTCGAGACACGTGGAAAAAACGTACAAAACAAGAGATTGGAGACATCAAGATTTTGGACGAATTTTTGAAGAATTTTCAAATTTTCAGATAGGAGGTTCCATATAAGGTCAAAAACTACATACTCAGATCTTCACCAAACTTTGCAGGGATACATTGGATGTCAAGACACGTGGAAAAAACGTACAAAACAAGAGATTGGAGACATCAAGATTTTCGACGAATTTTTTAAGAATTTTCAAATTTTCAGAAAGGATGTTCCAGATAAGGTCAAAAACGACATACTCAGATCTTCACCAAACTTTGCAGGGATACATTGGAGGTCGAGACACGTGGAAAAAACGTACAAAACAAGAGATTGGAGACATCAAGATTTTGGACGAATTTTTGAAGAATTTTCAAATTTTCAGATAGGAGGTCCCAGATAAGGTCAAAAACTACATACTCAGATCTCCACCAAACATTGCAGGGATACATTGGATGTCAAGACACGTGGAAAAAACGTACAAAACAAGAGATTGGAGACATCAAGATTTTCGACGAATTTTTGAAGAATTTTCAAATTTTCAGATATTAGGTTCCAGATAAGGTCAAAAACTACATACTCAGATCTTCACCAAACGTTGCAGGGATACTTTGCATGTCAAGACACGTGGAAAAAACGTACAAAACAAGAGATTGGAGACATCAAGATTTTCGACGAATTTTTTAAGAATTTTCAAATTTTCAGATGGGAGGTTCCAGATAAGGTCAAAAACGACATACTCAGATCTTCACCAAACTTTGCATGGATACATTGGATGTCAAGACACGTGGAAAAAACGTACAAAACAAGAGATTGGGGTCATCAAGATTTTGCACGGATTTTTTAGGAATTTTCAAATTTTCAGATGGGAGGTTCCAGATAAGGTCAAAAACTACATACTCAGATCTTCACCAAACTTTGCAGGGATACATTGGATGTCAAGACACGTGGAAAAAACGTACAAAACAAGAGATTGGAGACATCAAGATTTTGGACGAATTTTTTAAGAATTTTCAAATTTTCAGATAGGAGGTTCCATATAAGGTCAAAAACTACATACTCAGATCTTCACCAAACTTTGCATGGATACATTATGTGTCAAGACACGTGGAAAAAACGTACAAAACAAAAGATTGGAGACATCAAGATTTTGGTCGAATTTTTTAAGAATTTTCAAATTTTCAGATGGGAGGTTCCAGATAAGGTCAAAAACTACATACTCAGATCTTCACCAAACTTTGCAGGGATACATTGGATGTCAAGACACGTGGAAAAAACGTACAAAAAAGAGATTGGAGACATCAAGATTTTGGACGAATTTTTTAACAATTTTCAAATTTTCAGAAAGGATGTTCCAGATAAGGTCAAAAACGACATACTCAGATCTTCACCAAACTTTGCAGGGATACATTGGATATCAAGACACATGGAAAAAACGTACAAAACAAGAGATTGGAGACATCAAGATTTTCGACGAATTTTTTAAGAATTTTCAAATTTTCAGATAGGAGGTTCCAGATAAGGTCAAAAACTACATACTCAGATCTTCACCAAACGTTGCAGGGATACTTTGCATGTCAAGACACGTGGAAAAAACGTACAAAACAAGAGATTGGAGACATCAAGATTTTGGACGAATTTTTTAAGAATTCTCAAATTTTCAGAAAGGAGGTTAGTAGTATAGTTTATGCTACGGACAGCACAACTTTTAAGTGTAGAAAAGGCGAGGCTATTTGATTGAACAATCAGATTTGCTTACACTTAAAACAATGCCAAGAGGGGCCTATACCCCAATTCTTCCAGTGTGATATGCTCTGATTTTTAAGAAATTCTGAATTTCTAGTGTAGAAAAGGCGAGGGCTCAACAGATAGATTTGCTTATACTTAAAACAATGCCAAGAGGGGCCTATACCCCAATTCTTCCAGTGTGATATGCTCTGATTTTTAAGAAATTCTGAATTTCTAGTGTAGAAAAGGCGAGGGCTCAACAGATAGATTTGCTTATACTTAAAACAATGCCAAGAGGGGCCTATACCCCAATTCTTCCAGTGTGATATGCTCTGATTTTTAAGAAATTCTGAATTTCTAGTGTAGAAAAGGCGAGGGCTCAACAGATAGATTTGCTTACACTTAAAACAATGCCAAGAGGGGCCTATACCCCAATTCTTCCAGTGTGATATGCTCTGATTTTTAAGAAATTCTGAATTTCTAGTGTAGAAAAGGCGAGGGCTCAACAGATAGATTTGCTTACACTTAAAACAATGCCAAGAGGGGCCTATACCCCAATTCTTCCAGTGTGATATGCTCTTAATTTTAAGAATTTTGAATTCTAGTGTAGAAAGGGTGAAAGCCTCTCAGACAGATTTGCTTATATTTAAAATTATGCCAAGTTCCCATATGATCTTATTGCTTATAGTGTGTCAAAATCCCAGGAATTGAATTTTAGTGTTTCAGATTGATTCTGCCATGTATATTAATATAAAGCTTATAGTTACTGGGTTCTGAGGCCCAGTGGAGTGTGGTGCATGGTTTTTATTGCCTTGCAATCAGGAGGCCTCTGGGTTTGAGTCCTGATAAAATGTGAAGCCTCTCCTGATGGCAAAATGTTAATATTGTTGCTTTGTAAGCAAAAGGCTCGGGTTTGAGTCCTGATAAAATGTAAAGCCTCTCCTGATGGCAAAATGTTAATATTGTTTGTCTTGTAAACAAGGGGCTCCGGGTTCGAGTCCTCATATAAGATTGAAATATATACAACTGCCCACACATAAGATATTCACTGCTAGCTGATAATACAGTTGAGGTTTGTGTGTTGTACAACAGGATAATAGAACAAATATCTTCTAGAACTGCTCCGTGACTCTCTCATTTCTTACATCATAAACATATGATTTTTCACCTATGAGAATGACACTACAAATGGTGTCTTCAGGTAAAGCCTCATGGAATTCACAGATAATTTTAATGTTTGTTCTGTCATTCACCACAACTTGTTTTCTTTTTGAAGTGTTGATTACAAACATGGGTCTCCGTGTTTTGAATTCATCTGGAGTGTAGTACATATCAGTACTGCCAGTAGTGACTCTTTTGAAAGCCGAAAATGCCTCATATAATTTGAGAAAATCATCCTTGGACATGTCTAAATTGTAATTTTCTCTGGGGAATACCTCATTTCTGCCATTTTTAAGATATATGTTCTTGATGTTGCAGTTATCAAATCTACTTGAATTTTTTTCCTGATTATTGTGTCTTCCAGTCTGAAACAATACCACTACAAAATCAGGCATGTCATATTGAATACTGGAGAATGAATTTGTAGCATCAAACTCATAATAGGTGCCAGATGCGGGCTTCTGTACACATTGATATGTATAAAATTGCAGAGGAATCTGGGGATTTTTTATTATATCAGCTTTGTATTTAAGAGCGTAACTGGCCTCATATTCAACAACGGGGATTCTTAGCTCCATAGTCTGAATAATGCATTTGCCCTCATCAGGTAGGGTATTGGGCATAGCTTCTCCTGTAGTGTTTAATGTGCTGTACCTCATCAAGGCATTATTATCATTGGCAGCTCTTCTAAATGTGATTCTTAACCCGCCCTTCCACATAATATCTTTGTAATCCGAGAAGAATCCTGGCAACAGGCGCATGGGGAACAGCACTGTGTGGTTCTTAGATAATATCTTATCACCAGCCTCAAATCCACCGATTTTGTAGTATGAAGCCTCGGTTTTGGATAATTTTAGAGTGGCCAAAGCCGTGGAGGTAATGCCGGGATAATCTATTCTGTTTATAACAACGCCATGCTTTCTGATCTCAATTTCAGAGAACAGATGCGGCACAAAATTATCTACCAATCTTATATTTGAATTTGCCGGATAATCTGTACCATCGAGCTTTACGACATCAAATTTGATGTATAGATCTGCTCTGTGGGGGTGTATAAAACCGTCCCCTACATCAAGATCAACCTCAATCTCTGTGTTGGGTTGATTTAAATTTGCAAATGTCCTCCTGTTTGGGGGGAATGATTGTAGCTCATAACTCTCAATATTTTCCATTGTATGTATTTTTATTTAAATGTTAATCTCTATGATAGCAGTTGTTGTGGCTCCAGCAAAATCAACTAATTCTTCTTTTTCATTAGTGACCATCAATTCAATGTAATCTATTCTATTATGGCACACAGGAAAATATAATGTTGGGGATGGATTGTAGATGATTGGCTCCATAAATTCGGAATTAGGTTTGAATGTTGCAATGATGCCAGTTTGTTTGTGAGTGCCTATGCCATTTGATTTGGTGATCATACCCTCGGCCACATTACAGTGAATATTCAGAGTCTCTATGGCTAAGAATTTGGGTATATTCATAGCAGTGTGTTTGATGGCCGGTTCAAGTTTTGTGTTGTTCTCAAAGCCTAACAGCTCTCCTATAGTACCCAGATGCACTGTTTCTGTAGCAGATACAATCTCTACTCTGTGAGTGACAGAATTTTGACTTAATACTACACCTCTGGGTAATTGAGCATTTAGAGTGGACAGATTATACTGCCCTGGAGTGATGACAATTTTTTGATCCCCTACTGCAATTTTGTTGTTGTGGTGTGTAATATTAGGTATCAAGTACATGCCGTAAAATGCTCTGAGAGCTATTGTTTTGGGATATACTATATCATCATGTAATCTAAGTTTCAATATTGAATTTTGGCTGGTGAGATGGAATACCCCCATGATGTTTCAAATACCACAAGGCTTTTTGAAAATTTTCAATTGATGGTTTATTTATTTGAGACATATATCTAAGAACAGATAAACACAAATGTCCGCAATTAACATCTTTGAAGTTTTGAACACGGGCATTATTGTAATAAAGATTAGCTGATTTTAGATATTTTATTAAATTTTCAGGTGGAACACCTCCAAATGAATCAAACACAAATGCCTCGTTGTTTAAATATTTAAGATAACAGATCCAGTGAGTGCCCTGATTTTTGTACTCATCCAAATTAACAATGCCACACTCTTTGTTGAGTGGTTGTTCTGGTAAAGAATCAGACATGTACACACCTCTAAAATGTTTGATGCCCAGTGGCTTGATCAAAGCTTCAATATCTTGGTTTGTAAGCGGCTCTTGTTTTTTTTAAACTTATTCATAGCTCTCTTAACACCTTTGCCTTTTTTCTCCATGGCCAGGTTATGGCGCTTCTGCTCATCTAATTCTGCCCTATTTTTCTTGGCATCTATTACTGTTTTTGCTATGGCAGCTGATCCCCCAGCCAAGCTCCCCACAGCCCCGAGAGCAGCTAAGATGGCAGGGATGGTAAATATGAAACCCCCTGTATGCGATTTTTTTCTTGATTGCTGTAATTTTTTTAATTGGGGGGTGCTAAGCAACAATTTCATACCATGTCCCTTTGCAAGACAAGAGCTTTTTTTCTTCCGCTGCTTTTTGGTTAAAAGACTGTCAATAGTTTTAAGAGATTTGAGACCTGCATAAGGTATTTGATACATAACACCCTTGGCCTTCATCGTAGGTTTATTATATACATATTCACAACCCCCACCCCAGTTTTTGTTTGGTGCTCATGGCTATGGTGGTTCCCAATGCTGCTATTTTTTCACTTAAAGAAGCATCTTTGCTTACAAATCTGCCAAATGCTGCCTCTTCTAATTTCTTGTCTGCAACATGTCTCTTGTCAAGATCAGAATGTGTGTTGTATGCTATGTCATGGTCTCTACAAGCAACATCCAGGGGATTAACACCAGGGTCCCCTCTGTTTAATCTATGGTCCAATTTTGTGCCTGGACCACAATACTGATAGCCTGGAATGTGTAGTTCAAATGGCAACTTGTTTATAATGTCATTAACAAGCCCCCGACCCTCAGAAACATTCCAAAATTTAGGTGGTAGAGTATTAATAATTTTTATGAGATATCCAATCCCCTTAGGGTCATTCACTATAAAATTAGACAATTTGGTGCTTATCATGTCCATAATTCCAACCTTTTCATTGTAAAAATTGTGGTTCCCAGCATTTTCCTCCCCAGCTATCACCAGCAACCTATCTATAAGTTTCCTGACATCATCAACCCACACAAATTCTTTAGGCAGGGTGTTGTATTGTTTGATTCCACTGCCAGTCTTAATTTGTGACCATATGGGCTTGATTAAATTATTGTATTTTGCCCCACTGCTCGACTTAACCCTTTTTTGTGTGGGATCATTGTTCTGGTATAGAGCATCTGATTTTATTAATATTTCTTTGTAATGCTCATAATCTTGATCTGTATAGCTGCCAGGCCTTTTCCTAGTTATCAGTTCCCACAACCCAGGTGTGCCGGGATATTTAACAAAACCACCTCTTTCTCCGAGACGAGATTCTGAATAAACAATTAGATCATCTCCCATAAATGTTACTCTGAAATTACCAATTCTATGTATGATGCTGCCATCAAGCTCTGTGTCGGCATATAAGCCAAAAACCTCATCTTTGTTGTCTTTAGGTGTGGTTAAATATTTTTGAGCAAGAAGACCCAATTCAATAGGATCCTGACTAGCTTCAATTCTTCTAGGAGCAACAGGACTAGGTGTATGAATACTGGAAAGTGGGGTGAATGGATAATCTAATATGTTCCTTGCAGCTACAGGTACAAGCTCTGTGATCAAATCTTGATTCTGCTCTGTAACAGTTTTGATATTCTTACCTAAATTATTAATAGCATCAATGACAGGCTGTTCTGTTTGTTTGTGTTTTTCATAAATTCCACGGTTCTCTGATTTCCATCCCTTAAATCTTTTTACAAGATAATCTCTTAACTTAAGATCATCAATGACTGGTCGTTTCATGGTTATTTATATATGTTTCAACGTCTAGAAAATCGTTGATTTTATTTCTGTATTTGCCACTACTGGGTGTTCTTGTCATATCAATTGTGACAAACCCATAACTGTCCTGGTTCCAGCACCTGCTGCAAAACTTGGAAAAATCATTGTAGCTCAAGTCCCCACCTACATATTCATCATGTATGTGTTTGAGGTTGGTATGATCCTGATGAAACACACATATAAAATTGCTGTTGTCTCGGATCAGCTGCTTCGGAATTTTAGAAAAAGTCTGTGCCAGGTAGAAACAATCAATGTTTTTGTGCCGCCCCTGTGTAAAAAAATTTCTAACCTTGTTTTGATTATCCAGTATAATGTCATCAAACACAACAACAGAATTATCGAGACATTCATCAAGTGGCTTAACATCTGGTTCAAAAGTGGCTATATCCAATCCATCATATAGCTTCATCAGCTGCTGATATTTTAATTGTTCCAAGCTCTTAGAAAAGACATACAAGTGCCTGTTTTTCCAGTCTAACCAGTTGGGTGCCAATAAAAAATTATCAACCATTAGTGTAGTTTTACCACAAGCAGATGGCCCAACAATAAGACATCTAATATTATCAGGTAGCAGCACTCCATTTATCTTATTCTGCTGTTCAGGTTCTGGCAGCCTTTTTATAACATCCCAGGTGCTCATATTATCACTTTGTCTGCATCGATCCAGCTGTTTTCCGGATGACCCAGCCATTTGACAAATAACTTGTTGCCTTTCCTGCGGATGATTTTTTCTATGAGATATGTGTCAGGCTGTTTAGTTTTGCTGAGTTCTTGTTCATAGAACCTGCCTTTGAGAATTTCTCCTCGGTGATCTTTTATTATATATGTGTTAAGGGTCCCAGGTTTAACTTGAACCACTGTAAATAATTCAGTACTCCAGTTTCTTGTAAAGCCTCTTTTGAATAAGTGCTTATATTTACTGATTCTTACTTGATCACCCACCCTGAATTTGGCCCTTCTTGTTGTTGGCTGGTATCTAGGATAATAAACAGTCCTGATCAATTTTTGCTCATCAGATGAAGTTACTTCAGAGGGTTTCATGTTGATTGTGGAATGGACCGAGTTGTTATATTTATGTAGAAGTTCTGGAAGAATATTAATCCATTTATAATTACCTTGAAGTGTAAATTGTTTATACATAAGATTTTTTAAGGTTCTGTTGAATCTCTCTACAATCGAGGCTTTGAGATCACTGTAACTCGAGTAATGTTTTATTGCCTGGCTTTTAATAAATTGTTGAAACACTGAATTATAAAATTCTTTGCCATTATCTGTTTGCAAATAGCGCGGGGATCTTCCACTCTGATTGATGATTGTCCTGAAGGCTTCTGTAACACATGTTCCAGTCTTGGATTTGAGTGGCACAGCCCAGGCAAATTTTGAAAATGTGTCTATCACAGTGAGTAGATACTTGTAGCCCTTGTTGATTTTGTCTAAGTTTTTCAACTGTCCAGTTGCCATTTCAATCAAGTCGCTCTGCCATAAATCATCTATGCCCTTTGTGACTACTGGGAGTCTCTTATAATTATGTCGGGCCTGTCTGTGTAATTCATCGACAATAATTTGTCTAGACATGATATGTAAACAAGAATATTGCAACTATGGGGTGTTCAGCAGCTGATACTGCAGGATTTTCTAAATATAATTTGTCCCCTATTTGTATTTTAAATTCCAAAGAGCCATCATCCTCAACATAGGCTGTTTCTAATGTATTGGGGTCTGTAAAATCCTCTAACTCTACACTGGTGATTTTCGGTTTGTTCTCAGCATTTGTTATTGATAAGGTAGGGTAGTGGTGTGCCTGTGGCTGATGCCAATATTTGATCTTGATTGGTCTCAGTGTGCCCCCAACAAAAAACTGGTAATAAAATTGTGCAGGGGACAGCATATATATTTTGCCACCTGGTGTAAATGGTGAATCATATTCTCTGTTGGGGATGCTGTACAATTCAAGAATTACTGTATGTTTTGGATTCTCGATTATGCCTGTTATTTCCTTTTCTGCTGTAAGCAATCTGCTTGTTACAGATTCAAGGTGCTCATTGATGGTCCTAACAACATCATCGTGGCCTGGCTTGATTTTTATGTCCACAATAAGTTTCTTGTATTGTTGCACAATCTCTTGAAGCTGGGTGGCAAAAACAGACAGAGCATTTGCTTGATTGGATTCCATGGTCCCTAGCTGCTGCTTGATATTAGCTACAATTTGTTGCAAATTTTCAACAACTGCCAATTTAGAATTTTGAGCAGTAAGATCATGGACTTGCCTTCTGATATCCTCAAACAGGGCATGCAGTTCATTAATATGTTGATTCGTTGGTAGAGTAGCCACTGTCTGAGTGAGTTGTTTGATCTCTGCTTGGATATTCTTGATATCTTCTGATTTCAATATGCGATTCACAGCTCTCTTAATATTTTTAAGTTCCTGTGATGTAGGAAGATTTGATACTGTATTTTGCAAAGATTCAAGTGCCAATTTCACATTGTTTAATTCAGATGCATCAGCCACATTTTGCATGGCATTTTGGAGCAGGGCTATATCTGCCTGAGAGGGTGTTGATCGTTGTAAAATTTCAAGCTTTGTTTGGATATCATCTATCAAGTGATGAAAATGAGATAGTTCAGATTCAGTGTTGAGGTTTTCAAGCTTTGTGATTTGGTGCTGGACACTGACAAGAGTATCTACAATCCCAGGCAATTTGGATTCTTGTACATTTGTCAAATCACTTTGCACTGCTGCTATTGTACCTTCAAGATGGGTTATGGTACTTTGAATTTTTCCAAAATCTTCATATGTTTCAAGTTGCAGCTTAATGTTGGCTACACTCCGAGTTATTGCATTCAAAGCATCAGAAGATGGCAAGTTGTTCATAAAATTTTCAAGTGTCTCAATTTTTTCTTTAACCTCGGCTATGGCATTGTGCAGAGGATCCAGGTTAGGTATCTGGAGTGACTGAATCTGTTCTTTTAGAGTGGAAATCACTAGATCAAAATCTTCTTGTGATTTTATGCTTTTGACAATTGTTTGGAGCTGTGTCTGGACATTATTTATCTGCTCTTCTAATTGTTGTTTCAATTGCTCAGAGTTGTTAGCCTGGGTCTTAAATTTGGCTTGAAGAGCTGCTACAGCTTCTTCTAAACTTTGAAAATTATCTAATGTTGCCAGGTCAGTATATTTCTGAAGCAGCACTTTGAGTTCAGAATCAATTTTAAGAAGAGGGTCCATGCATTGTGATTGTAAATTTGTAATTTCTAATTGAAGACTGGCATTGAGTGTGGTCTGTAAAGCTTGCAAATCACTTCTTAATTTCTTGACTCTGACATCAAGCATCAGAATCTCATCACTGTGATCTTCATGTCTTGTGTGGCCAAATATATCATTAGGCATTTTTGTTTTACTGGTTATTTATTATAGAGTATCTGATTCTTAATTCTATAAAAAAAGGTATAAGCTTGTCATAAGATCCAGGAACCTCAATATATAAGCAGTCACCAGCAGAAACAGTATATACAGTGCCAGAAATCATGTTTGAGTGCTTGATTCTATAAATATTTCTCCCTACTGAAATTTTAACATCACCCTCAGGGGTTGTAATAAATTGCAATTGCCCACCTACAGGTAATTGGTAATGATTTAAATTATTGTTAAATATGTACAATATTTTACCTGTTTCTTCATCATTATCTGTAAGTATGCTGTTCAGATGAATAATTAACAAGCCACTCAGTTTAGACATTACAGATTGTAAATCAGGAGAGGGTTGTGGTGTAGGCAGGTCCATAATAGCCTGTTTTTTGAACCCAAATAAGTTCATAGGCATGTTTATTTATTTCAAATCATGCTCTGGAATTGGGCATTGATTTCCATTTTTCAAATCACAATGCCCCCAAGGTAAAGTATGTGTGCCACATGACAAAATGCATCTCTTGTCATCATGTGGGTCCAGGGCTACTTTTCTTACAATATTGCTAGTCAGCAAGTGATTCTCACTCTGAATTCTATTTTCTGATGTTCTGATTGAACTCTGTGATTTGATGCAATTTTTATAATCTTCAAATACAAGCTCTTTTTCAACAGTTACTCTGCCAATTCCCTTGGCTTTTTTGACAACAGCACTACATGTTTTAAAACTGTACATCTTGGCACTTAACCCAGCAAATTCCACAATAACATCACCAAGTGTCTCATCTTTTAACTTGCCAGGCACCTTTTTGTTGTGGGGTTGAATTCTTGCATGTTCACTGGTATCAAAGTATTGAAACAATTCAGGCTGTGACATATCTTGATAAACATCTTCTGTTTGAATATCAAGAATAAAACTATCCGTGTCCATGTACAATAATTTTACACGATCCTCATAATAAGGTTTCAGCACATCATAATACAATGTTAACATACGTAATTTGGACAATTCCAATATCGCAGCCCCTTCATAAATAGGTTTATCAAATTTGATTTTTGTTTTCATCATGTTGAAAAGTGCCATGTGCTCATCATAAATTCTTCTGTAATTGAAGTTGGGCTTTGCAACCAATTTTTTGCTCAGGCTGGGGTCAGTAATTATTTTAACATCGGTATGTTTCCTGACATTTTCAATAGTTTTGCCATACACTGAATTCACCATCAATTTAAACAAGCCCTTATCAAATTCGCTTTTTGCAGATGTTCGAAGCTCCGTATTTGTATCAATGTATGGTTTCAACCATCTTGAGTGCCTGAACCTCAAAACTTTGCCAACTTTGGTTACTTGAACACCATGTTTCATCAGGAACTGTAGGTTTTTGTAATATATGACATAGCCTTGTTTCGGCTCCAGAGTCGTCATGAGCTTCCTCTGTTTAGAGCCAGGTGAGCACTGAACCTCGGGAATTGGGGGCAGATCAGAAAATTTGTTGTGTAAATGATCTGGAAACATCAGATCAGTCTCTAAGAAGAGGCCATATTCACTGTCATCAAAGTCCTGAAGATCTTCAATATTGAAATCTTCGACCCACTCAAGCTCTGCATATGGCAGTTTATCCATCATAGCGTGACCATAGAGGTTGTTTGCATCCACATAAAGTATATAATTTGATGGCCGTGCTGGATCATAATCAGGCATATACTTGTTATTTGCTCTGGCATATCTCTGGGAACATTGCACCATCCCTCCTCTTATACATTCCTCCATAAACAGATACTTATCTTGATCGTGGATCAGATCCAATTGCTTTTTGGTATTGAAAAACATTGCAGACCATGCTAGGCCCGGAGCACTGTAAAAATACACTGGGTCCAGTCCATAATTTTGCATCGAAGATTTTCTGAATGTCTGTATTACATCAGCTGAGAGGGTCACATCAAGTTTCAAATAAGCCATGTGATAATCACCAAATGTCTCGCATTTGAAACTGTTCCACATCAACTTGGCATGGTAATAATCTTCATCAGTGATTCCAGATCCTCTGATTTTGCTGTAAAATGCTTCTTGTGGTGGCAGAGAACACTCATCAAATTTAGAAAAACCTGTAACATAATCATATGGGTATACACCCTTCCGCCTAATTAATTTCAGGTCCTGATTTGGAAACAATGCACGTGTGATTTTCAAGTCATCATCAGATAATTGAGTGGTCAGTGTGGCCAGGCTAGCAGGTAAAAATCTGTAAGAATCAAGAAATCTTATGTGAATAGGAACACCATCAACTTTAATTATCTTGCTAATAGATATATATTTCTCGTCATTTTCAGCTAAAATATTTAAATTCTGCTTGTCAAACCCCTCGTACCTGATCAGATGATGGAAATCATAATTGGATGCTCCATGGCAAAATATGGGGACAAATCTTGGTCTCTTGATCTTAATATTACAGCTATTACACAGGGCCATTAAGAATTTACCATCTGTATGAGAATGGTGATGAACCTTGATATTTGTATCTGAAAATTCACAATCACATACCGGGCATTTTTCTGCATTGTTGAAATCTTCAATCTGTTCCTCTGTTAAAGGCAACATGGGTTTTGATATTAATAAGATGTTAGATGCTATGTCACGGCACACATTTTCTATTCTATGTGCAAATTCTTTGATGGCATCTGGTCCCTTGTATGAATCTTCTTTAATAACAACACCATCCCGTATAACCATAAAACAAAAGCTGGAAGGTTCATGTAACTGGTACGGTGTAATTGATGATTCTTCTGGATCTGGGCTACAGAATGCAAAAGGATTGAGGTTCGATTCGAAATCACAGACAATATATACAGGGTGTTCCAACAAGGCTTCATACTTTTTGAATTCTGCTTTTTCACTTGGATTGGGCATCACCATATGAACAGGTTTATGGTTGCCACAGTATTTCAGATGCTCAATTAACTTGTTTTTAGCAATTTCTGCATTACATTCAGGAACCCCCTTCACCATTTTTTGACCATCAAATACAGTTAAACATCTTCTGCACAACTTGAATATTCTATGAGTTTTGTCTAGTTGTGTTCTCACTAAAGCTTCAAGATTATGTATCAGAGTATAATGATATGTGCCATCCTTTTCAATTAAGAGCAGATCAATCGGAATTGCAGATTCATCATCAAGTGTACTGATTCTGAGAGGTGCTATCGGGCAATTGCCAGTGGAACAAGTAAATACATTAATAGATAATTGTTTGCCATTGATGTGCCTGGCCCTTTTTTCAAATTTATCAATATTCTGAACTGACATTGGATATTCCAAACCCTCCATTACATCATCAAAATCATGTTCATGCTGTTTGTAATAACTTATTCTCTGAGGATTCCTTGAAACTGGATACAAAGCAGCTAATATACACCACAAAAAGCATTTCTGGTCGGTGTTTTTTATATTGACCACGGCTCTTTTGTTTTTGATATTAGCAGGCAATGGCAGATATGTAGATCCTTGTAATGGGCTGAATTCAGAAATATTAACATATAACTTGTATGGAGAACCGCATAGGCTCCATCCGGACTCTTTTGCCGCAAATTCAGAGTGTTTAATATTTAATTGAACTATTAAACTGCTTATTATTGTATCTGAATTTGAATTTGAATATACAGGTACAGTTTCTGTTAAGTGGGGATGTGTAAATTTTGTGCCGTTTGGTTTCTTATATTGTACAAACAATTTGAGGGAGAGCTTATAAGAGCCATTTTGTGCATTTAGAATTGCCTGCAGATCAGGATTTATACTGTTCAAGAAATTCTCAATGCCGCATCTTGGCTCTGATACAAACCGGTAATCCCTAAGTTGGGCATTAAAACTGCTATGTATGGGTGGTTCATAGCGTGGCTGCTTTGCAGATCCAGCATTAACAGGTGCTTCGTATTTTCTTTTCAGACCAGATGTGGATGGTTGTGGGGGCAATGTTGATGACTGTACATAAGAATTACACTTATGCCATTTGTAATATGCCTTGCTTAATATTTTATGGCATCTTGGACATATTTTCATGGCCTTTCTGCATTTCCTAGGCTTACATTGGTGCCTAGTCCAATAAGAACTAGATATATTTTTATTACACCGATTGCAATATTTTTGTTTTGGCATTTTTTCTTGTAGTTTATTATATAAGATTTTCTGGGCTTCAATTCCAAACTTTATACTTAATAAAAATATCAGTTGGGTTCAGCAGTTAATGGCTGAGCTGGTGCTTTTATACCCAAACAATAGCAGTAACTAGGTTTTGGTGATAGTTTTGCTGATGTACAACATACAAACCTCAACTGTTTATCAGCTAGCAGTGAATATCTTATGTGTGGGCAGTTGCATATATTTCAATCTTATATCAGGACTCGAACCCAAAGCCTCTGATTACAATGCCACAATATTAATACGTCTCCAAATAGAATATGCCCATATTTTACTGGGTTCTGAGACCCTTATGCAGACAAAATTGGATTTTGAACTGCCATAATATTTTCTAAGTCTTTGCCCAGGCTCATATTATCTGAACAGAATTGCTTTCAGCACGAGGGGGGTACAGTTCATTGCCACTGTGTGAAAATATGTATCTTTATCTCAATAATCTTTGTTACACTTTTACATGTTGTCTTGCATGACTAGGAATTTGTTACACTTTTTCCCCTGTCGTGCTGAAAGATTAATGACCTCTTCAGTGAATCATATAGAAAAATCATTAATGCCCCCCTTCTAGCGTGTCTCTTGCGTGCCGGCAAAGCATGCAAATGCTTACCCGCTTCTTCTCCTATTGTATTTGAGGAGGTGGTTATAAAACATGAGAAAATAAGAAAATTCAGTTTTTTGTACAATATATTATTGTAAAACACTTTTTACCAGGTTTTCAGATCTGGGAGTTGTATATCAACTATTCTCAAAATCTCACTTGTGGACATATTATTTTGCCACATGTTTTCAATCTTAAATATTATATGAGGACTCGAACCCGGAGCCCCTTGTTTACAAGACAAACAATATTAACATTTTGCCATCAGGAGAGGCTTTACATTTTATCAGGACTCAAACCCGAGCCTTTTGCTTACAAAGCAACAATATTAACATTTTGCCATCAGGAGAGGCTTCACATTTTATCAGGACTCAAACCCAGAGGCCTCCTGATTGCAAGGCAATAAAAA
Source organism: Lepisma saccharinum (assembly GCF_977018435.1). Lineage (NCBI taxonomy): Eukaryota > Metazoa > Arthropoda > Insecta > Zygentoma > Lepismatidae > Lepisma > Lepisma saccharinum. The sequence goes on from NW_028142978.1 coordinate 208,301, forward strand.
CCATGCACCACACTCCACTGGGCCTCAGAACCCAGTAACTATAAGCTTTATATTAATATACATGGCAGAATCAATCTGAGCTACACTAAAATTCAATTCCTGGGATTTTGACACACTATAAGCAATAAGATCATATGGGAACTTGGCATAATTTTAAATATAAGCAAATCTGTCTGAGAGGCTTTCACCCTTTCTACACTAGAATTCAAAATTCTTAAAATTAAGAGCATATCACACTGGAAGAATTGGGGTATAGGCCCCTCTTGGCATTGTTTTAAGTGTAAGCAAATCTATCTGTTGAGCCCTCGCCTTTTCTACACTAGAAATTCAGAATTTCTTAAAAATCAGAGCATATCACACTGGAAGAATTGGGGTATAGGCCCCTCTTGGCATTGTTTTAAGTGTAAGCAAATCTATCTGTTGAGCCCTCGCCTTTTCTACACTAGAAATTCAGAATTTCTTAAAAATCAGAGCATATCACACTGGAAGAATTGGGGTATAGGCCCCTCTTGGCATTGTTTTAAGTATAAGCAAATCTATCTGTTGAGCCCTCGCCTTTTCTACACTAGAAATTCAGAATTTCTTAAAAATCAGAGCATATCACACTGGAAGAATTGGGGTATAGGCCCCTCTTGGCATTGTTTTAAGTATAAGCAAATCTATCTGTTGAGCCCTCGCCTTTTCTACACTAGAAATTCAGAATTTCTTAAAAATCAGAGCATATCACACTGGAAGAATTGGGGTATAGGCCCCTCTTGGCATTGTTTTAAGTGTAAGCAAATCTGATTGTTCAATCAAATAGCCTCGCCTTTTCTACACTTAAAAGTTGTGCTGTCCGTAGCATAAACTATACTACTGAGGTTCCATATAAGGTCAAAAACTACATACTCAGATCTTCACCAAACTTTGCAGGGATACTTTGGATGTCAAGACACGTGGAAAAAACGTACAAAACAAGAGATTGGGGTCATCAGGATTTTGGACGAATTTTTTAAGAATTTTCAAATTTTCAGATGGGAGTTTCCAGATAAGGTCAAAAACTACATACTCAGATCTTCACCAAACTTTGCATGGATACATTATGTGTCAAGACACGTGGAAAAAACGTACAAAACAAAAGATTGGAGACATCAAGATTTTGGACGAATTTTTTAAGAATTTTCAAATTTTCAGATAGGAGGTTCCATATAAGGTCAAAAACTACATACTCAGATCTTCACCAAACTTTGCATGGATACATTATGTGTCAAGACACGTGGAAAAAACGTACAAAACAAAAGATTGGAGACATCAAGATTTTGGTCGAATTTTTTAAGAATTTTCAAATTTTCAGATGGGAGGTTCCAGATAAGGTCAAAAACTACATACTCAGATCTTCACCAAACTTTGCAGGGATACATTGGATGTCAAGACACGTGGAAAAAACGTACAAAACAAGAGATTGGGGTCATCAAGATTTTGGACGAATTTTTTAAGAATTTTCAAATTTTCAGATAGGAGGTTCCATATAAGGTCAAAAACTACATACTCAGATCTTCACCAAACTTTGCAGGGATACATTGGATGTCAAGACACGTGGAAAAAACGTACAAAACAAGAGATTGGAGACATCAAGATTTTCGACGAATTTTTTAAGAATTTTCAAATTTTCAGAAAGGATGTTCCAGATAAGGTCAAAAACGACATACTCAGATCTTCACCAAACTTTGCATGGATACATTGGATGTCAAGACACGTGGAAAAAACGTACAAAACAAGAGATTGGAGACATCAAGATTTTGGACGAATTTTTTAAGAATTCTCAAATTTTCAGAAAGGAGGTTCCATATAAGGTCAAAAACTACATACTCAGATCTTCACCAAACTTTGCAGGGATACTTTGGATGTCAAGACACGTGGAAAAAACGTACAAAACAAGAGATTGGGGTCATCAAGATTTTGGACGAATTTTTTAAGAATTTTCAAATTTTCAGATGGGAGGTTCAATATAAGGTCAAAAACTACATACTCAGATCTTCACCAAACTTTGCATGGATACATTGGATGTCAAGACACGTGGAAAAAACATACAAAACATAGGATTCGGAACATCAAGATTTTGGTCGAATTTTTTAAGAATTTTCAAATTTTCAGATAGGAGGTTCCATATAAGGTCAAAAACTACATACTCAGATCTTCACCAAACATTGCAGGAATACATTGGATGTCAAGACACGTGGAAAAAACGTACAAAACAAGAGATTGGGGTCATCAAGATTTTGCACGGATTTTTTAAGAATTTTCAAATTTTCAGATAGGAGGTTCCAGATGAGGTCAAAAACTACATACTCAGATCTTCACCAAACTTTGCAGGAATACTTTGCATGTCAAGACACGTGGAAAAAACGTACAAAACAAGAGATCGGAGACATCAAGATTTTCGACGAATTTTTTAAGAATTTTCAAATTTTCAGATGGGAGGTTCCAGATAAGGTCAAAAACGACATACTCAGATCTTCACCAAACTTTGCAGGGATCCATTGGAGGTCGAGACACGTGGAAAAAACGTACAAAACAAGAGATTGGAGACATCAAGATTTTGGACGAATTTTTTAAGAATTTTCAAATTTTCAGATAGGAGGTTCCATATAAGGTCAAAAACTACATACTCAGATCTTCACCAAACTTTGCAGGGATACATTGGATGTCAAGACACGTGGAAAAAACGTACAAAACAAGAGATTGGAGACATCAAGATTTTCGACGAATTTTTTAAGAATTTTCAAATTTTCAGAAAGGATGTTCCAGATAAGGTCAAAAACGACATACTCAGATCTTCACCAAACTTTGCAGGGATCCATTGGAGGTCGAGACACGTGGAAAAAACGTACAAAACGAGAGATTGGAGACATCAAGATTTTGGACGAATTTTTGAAGAATTTTCAAATTTTCAGATAGGAGGTTCCAGATAAGGTCTAAAACTACATACTCAGATCTCCACCAAACATTGCAGGAATACATTGGATGTCAAGACACGTGGAAAAAACGTACAAAACAAGAGATTGGAGACATCAAGATTTTCGACGAATTTTTGAAGAATTTTCAAATTTTCAGATAGGAGGTTCCAGATAAAGTCAAAAACTACATACTCAGATCTTCACCAAACGTTGCAGGGATACTTTGCATGTCAAGACACGTGGAAAAAACGTACAAAACAAAAGATTGGAGACATCAAGATTTTCGACGAATTTTTTAAAAATTTTCAAATTTTCAGATGGGAGGTTCCAGATAAGGTCAAAAACGACATACTCAGATCTTCACCAAACTTTGCATGGATACATTGGATGTCAAGACACGTGGAAAAAACGTACAAAACAAGAGATTGGAGACATCAAGATTTTGGACGAATTTTTTAAGAATTTTCAAATTTTCAGATGGGAGGTTCAATATAAGGTCAAAAACTACATACTCAGATCTTCACCAAACTTTGCAGGGATACTTTGGATGTCAAGACACGTGGAAAAAACGTACAAAACAAGAGATTGGGGTCATCAAGATTTTGGACGAATTTTTTAAGAATTTTCAAATTTTCAGATGGGAGGTTCAATATAAGGTCAAAAACTACATACTCAGATCTTCACCAAACTTTGCATGGATACATTGGATGTCAAGACACGTGGAAAAAACATACAAAACATAGGATTCGGAACTTCAAGATTTTGGTCGAATTTTTTAAGAATTTTCAAATTTTCAGATAGGAGGTTCCATATAAGGTCAAAAACTACATACTCAGATCTTCACCATACATTGCAGGAATACATTGGATGTCAAGACACGTGGAAAAAACGTACAAAACAAGAGATTGGGGTCATCAAGATTTTGCACGGATTTTTTAGGAATTTTCAAATTTTCAGATGGGAGGTTCCAGATAAGGTCAAAAACTACATACTCAGATCTTCACCAAACTTTGCAGGGATACATTGGATGTCAAGACACGTGGAAAAAACGTACAAAACAAGAGATTGGAGACATCAAGATTTTGGACGAATTTTTTAAGAATTTTCAAATTTTCAGATAGGAGGTTCCATATAAGGTCAAAAACTACATACTCAGATCTTCACCAAACTTTGCATGGATACATTATGTGTCAAGACACGTGGAAAAAACGTACAAAACAAAAGATTGGAGACATCAAGATTTTGGACGAATTTTTTAAGAATTTTCAAATTTTCAGATGGGAGGTTCCAGATAAGGTCAAAAACTACATACTCAGATCTTCACCAAACTTTGCAGGGATACATTGGATGTCAAGACACGTGGAAAAAACGTACAAAACAAGAGATTGGAGACATCAAGATTATGGACGAATTTTTTGAGAATTTTCAAATTTTCAGAAAGGAGGTTCCATATAAGGTCAAAAACTACATACTCAGATCTTCACCAAACTTTGCAGGGATACATTGGATGTCAAGACACGTGGAAAAAACGTACAAAACAAGAGATTGGAGACATCAAGATTTTCGACGAATTTTTTAAGAATTTTCAAATTTTCAGAAAGGATGTTCCAGATAAGGTCAAAAACGACATACTCAGATCTTCACCAAACTTTGCAGGGATACATTGGAGGTCGAGACACGTGGAAAAAACGTACAAAACAAGAGATTGGAGACATCAAGATTTTGGACGAATTTTTGAAGAATTTTCAAATTTTCTGATAGGAGGTCCCAGATAAGGTCAAAAACTACATACTCAGATCTCCACCAAACATTGCAGGGATACATTGGATGTCAAGACACGTGGAAAAAACGTACAAAACAAGAGATTGGAGACATCAAGATTTTCGACGAATTTTTGAAGAATTTTCAAATTTTCAGATAGGAGGTTCCAGATAAGGTCAAAAACGACATACTCAGATCTTCACCAAACTTTGCATGGATACATTGGATGTCAAGACACGTGGAAAAAACGTACAAAACAAGAGATTGGGGTCATCAAGATTTTGCACGGATTTTTTAGGAATTTTCAAATTTTCAGATGGGAGGTTCCAGATAAGGTCAAAAACTACATACTCAGATCTTCACCAAACTTTGCAGGGATACATTGGATGTCAAGACACGTGGAAAAAACGTACAAAACAAGAGATTGGAGACATCAAGATTTTGGACGAATTTTTTAAGAATTTTCAAATTTTCAGATAGGAGGTTCCATATAAGGTCAAAAACTACATACTCAGATCTTCACCAAACTTTGCATGGATACATTCTGTGTCAAGACACGTGGAAAAAACGTACAAAACAAAAGATTGGAGACATCAAGATTTTGGTCGAATTTTTTAAGAATTTTCAAATTTTCAGATGGGAGGTTCCAGATAAGGTCAAAAACTACATACTCAGATCTTCACCAAACTTTGCAGGGATACATTGGATGTCAAGACACGTGGAAAAAACGTACAAAAAAGAGATTGGAGACATCAAGATTTTGGACGAATTTTTTAACAATTTTCAAATTTTCAGAAAGGATGTTCCAGATAAGGTCAAAAACGACATACTCAGATCTTCACCAAACTTTGCAGGGATACATTGGATATCAAGACACGTGGAAAAAACGTACAAAACAAGAGATTGGAGACATCAAGATTTTCGACGAATTTTTTAAGAATTTTCAAATTTTCAGATAGGAGGTTCCAGATAAGGTCAGAAACTACATACTCAGATCTTCACCAAACGTTGCAGGGATACTTTGCATGTCAAGACACGTGGAAAAAACGTACAAAACAAAAGATTGGAGACATCAAGATTTTCGACGAATTTTTTAAGAATTTTCAAATTTTCAGATGGGAGGTTCCAGATAAGGTCAAAAACGACATACTCAGATCTTCACCAAACTTTGCATGGATACATTGGATGTCAAGACACGTGGAAAAAACGTACAAAACAAGAGATTGGAGACATCAAGATTTTGGACGAATTTTTTAAGAATTCTCAAATTTTCAGAAAGGAGGTTCCATATAAGGTCAAAAACTACATACTCAGATCTTCACCAAACTTTGCAGGGATACTTTGGATGTCAAGACACGTGGAAAAAACGTACAAAACAAGAGATTGGGATCATCAAGATTTTGGACGAATTTTTTAAGAATTTTCAAATTTTCAGATGGGAGGTTCAATATAAGGTCAAAAACTACATACTCAGATCTTCACCAAACTTTGCATGGATACATTGGATGTCAAGACACGTGGAAAAAACATACAAAACATAGGATTCGGAACATCAAGATTTTGGTCGAATTTTTTAAGAATTTTCAAATTTTCAGATAGGAGGTTCCATATAAGGTCAAAAACTACATACTCAGATCTTCACCAAACATTGCAGGAATACATTGGATGTCAAGACACGTGGAAAAAACGTACAAAACAAGAGATTGGGGTCATCAAGATTTTGCACGGATTTTTTAGGAATTTTCAAATTTTCAGATGGGAGGTTCCAGATAAGGTCAAAAACTACATACTCAGATCTTCACCAAACTTTGCAGGGATACATTGGATGTCAAGACACGTGGAAAAAACGTACAAAACAAGAGATTGGAGACATCAAGATTTTGGACGAATTTTTTAAGAATTTTCAAATTTTCAGATAGGAGGTTCCATATAAGGTCAAAAACTACATACTCAGATCTTCACCAAACTTTGCATGGATACATTATGTGTCAAGACACGTGGAAAAAACGTACAAAACAAAAGATTGGAGACATCAAGATTTTGGTAGAATTTTTCAAGAATTTTCAAATTTTCAGATGGGAGGTTCCAGATAAGGTCAAAAACTACATACTCAGATCTTCACCAAACTTTGCAGGGATACATTGGATGTCAAGACACGTGGAAAAAACGTACAAAAAAGAGATTGGAGACATCAAGATTTTGGACGAATTTTTTAAGAATTTTCAAATTTTCAGATAGGAGGTTCCATATAAGGTCAAAAACGACATACTCAGATCTTCACCAAACTTTGCAGGGATACATTGGATATCAAGACACGTGGAAAAAACGTACAAAACAAGAGATTGGAGACATCAAGATTTTGGACGAATTTTTTAAGAATTTTCAAATTTTCAGAAAGGATGTTCCAGATAAGGTCAAAAACGACATACTCAGATCTTCACCAAACTTTGCAGGGATCCATTGGAGGTCGAGACACGTGGAAAAAACGTACAAAACAAGAGATTGGAGACATCAAGATTTTGGACGAATTTTTGAAGAATTTTCAAATTTTCAGATAGGAGGTTCCAGATAAGGTCTAAAACTACATACTCAGATCTCCACCAAACATTGCAGGAATACATTGGATGTCAAGACACGTGGAAAAAACGTACAAAACAAGAGATTGGAGACATCAAGATTTTCGACGAATTTTTGAAGAATTTTCAAATTTTCAGATAGGAGGTTCCAGATAAGGTCAAAAACTACATACTCAGATCTTCACCAAACGTTGCAGGGATACTTTGCATGTCAAGACACGTGGAAAAAACGTACAAAACAAGAGATTGGAGACATCAAGATTTTCGACGAATTTTTTAAGAATTTTCAAATTTTCAGATGGGAGGTTCCAGATAAGGTCAAAAACGACATACTCAGATCTTCACCAAACTTTGCATGGATACATTGGATGTCAAGACACGTGGAAAAAACGTACAAAACAAGAGATTGGAGACATCAAGATTTTGGACGAATTTTTTAAGATTTCTCAAATTTTCAGAAAGGAGGTTCCATATAAGGTCAAAAACTACATACTCAGATCTTCACCAAACTTTGCAGGGATACTTTGGATGTCAAGACACGTGGAAAAAACGTACAAAACAAGAGATTGGGGTCATCAAGATTTTGGACGAATTTTTTAAGAATTTTCAAATTTTCAGATGGGAGGTTCAATATAAGGTCAAAAACTACATACTCAGATCTTCACCAAACTTTGCATGGATACATTGGATGTCAAGACACGTGGAAAAAACATACAAAACATAGGATTCGGAACATCAAGATTTTGGTCGAATTTTTTAAGAATTTTCAAATTTTCAGATAGGAGGTTCCATATAAGGTCAAAAACTACATACTCAGATCTTCACCAAACATTGCAGGAATACATTGGATGTCAAGCCACGTGGAAAAAACGTACAAAACAAGAGATTGGGGTCATCAAGATTTTGCACGGATTTTTTAGGAATTTTCAAATTTTCAGATGGGAGGTTCCAGATAAGGTCAAAAACTACATACTCAGATCTTCACCAAACTTTGCAGGGATACATTGGATGTCAAGACACGTGGAAAAAACGTACAAAACAAGAGATTGGAGACATCAAGATTTTGGACGAATTTTTTAAGAATTTTCAAATTTTCAGATAGGAGGTTCCATATAAGGTCATAAACTACATACTCAGATCTTCACCAAACTTTGCATGGATACATTATGTGTCAAGACACGTGGAAAAAACGTACAAAACAAAAGATTGGAGACATCAAGATTTTGGTCGAATTTTTTAAGAATTTTCAAATTTTCAGATGGGAGGTTCCAGATAAGGTCAAAAACTACATACTCAGATCTTCACCAAACTTTGCAGGGATACATTGGATGTCAAGACACGTGGAAAAAACGTACAAAAAAGAGATTGGAGACATCAAGATTTTGGACGAATTTTTTAACAATTTTCAAATTTTCAGAAAGGATGTTCCAGATAAGGTCAAAAACGACATACTCAGATCTTCACCAAACTTTGCAGGGATACATTGGATATCAAGACACGTGGAAAAAACGTACAAAACAAGAGATTGGAGACATCAAGATTTTGGACGATTTTTTTAAGAATTTTCAAATTTTCAGATAGGAGGTTCCAGATAAGGTCAAAAACTACATACTCAGATCTTCACCAAACTTTGCAGGGATACATTGGATGTCAAGACACGTGGAAAAAACGTACAAAACAAGAGATTGGGGTCATCAAGATTTTGGACGGATTTTTTAGGAATTTTCAAATTTTCAGATGGGAGGTTCCAGATAAGGTCAAAAACTACATACTCAGATCTTCACCAAACATTGCAGGGATACATTGGATGTCAAGACACGTGGAAAAAACGTACAAAAAAAGAGATTGGAGACATCAAAATTTTGGACGAATTTTTTAAGAATTTTCAAATTTTCAGATAGGAGGTTCCAGATGAGGTCAAAAACTACATACTCAGATCTTCACCAAACTTTGCAGGAATACTTTGCATGTCAAGACACGTGGAAAAAACGTACAAAACAAGAGATCGGAGACATCAAGATTTTCGACGAATTTTTTAAGAATTTTCAAATTTTCAGATGGGAGGTTCCAGATAAGGTCAAAAACGACATACTCAGATCTTCACCAAACTTTGCATGGATACATTGGATGTCAAGACACGTGGAAAAAACATACAAAACATAGGATTGGTGACATCAAGATTTTGGACGAATTTTTTAAGAATTTTCAAATTTTCAGATAGGAGGTTCCATATAAGGTCAAAAACTACATACTCATATCTTCACCAAACTTTGCAGGGATACATTGGATGTCAAGACACGTGGAAAAAACGTACAAAACAAGAGATTGGAGACATCAAGATTATGGACGAATTTTTTGAGAATTTTCAAATTTTCAGAAAGGAGGTTCCATATAAGGTCAAAAACTACATACTCAGATCTTCACCAAACTTTGCAGTGATACATTGGATGTCAAGAAACGTGGAAAACACGTACAAAACAAGAGATTGGAGACATCAAGGTTTTCGACGAATTTTTTAAGAATTTTCAAATTTTCAGAAAGGATGTTCCAGATAAGGTCAAAAACGACATACTCAGATCTTCACTAACTTTGCAGGGATACATTGGAGGTCGAGACACGTGGAAAAAACGTACAAAACAAGAGATTGGAGACATCAAGATTTTGGACGAATTTTTGAAGAATTTTCAAATTTTCAGATAGGAGGTTCCAGATAAGGTCAAAAACTACAGACTCAGATCTCCACCAAACATTGCAGGGATACATTGGATGTCAAGACACGTGGAAAAAACGTACAAAGCAAGAGATTGGAGACATCAAGATTTTCGACGAATTTTTGAAGAATTTTCAAATTTTCAGATAGGAGGTTCCAGATAAGGTCAAAAACTACATACTCAGATCTTCACCAAACGTTGCATGGATACATTATGTGTCAAGACACGTGGAAAAAACGTACAAAACAAAAGATTGGAGACATCAAGATTTTGGTCGAATTTTTTAAGAATTTTCAAATTTTCAGATGGGAGGTTCCAGATAAGGTCAAAAACTACATACTCAGATCTTCACCAAACTTTGCAGGGATCCATTGGAGGTCGAGACACGTGGAAAAAACGTACAAAACAAGAGATTGGAGACATCAAGATTTTGGACGAATTTTTGAAGAATTTTCAAATTTTCAGATAGGAGGTTCCAGATAAGGTCTAAAACTACATACTCAGATCTCCACCAAACATTGCAGGAATACATTGGATGTCAAGACACGTGGAAAAAACGTACAAAACAAGAGATTGGAGACATCAAGATTTTCGACGAATTTTTGAAGAATTTTCAAATTTTCAGATAGGAGGTTCCAGATAAGGTCAAAAACTACATACTCAGATCTTCACCAAACTTTGCAGGGATACTTTGGATGTCAAGACACGTGGAAAAAACGTACAAAACAAGAGATTGGGGTCATCAAGATTTTGGACGAATTTTTTAAGAATTTTCAAATTTTCAGATGGGAGGTTCAATATAAGGTCAAAAACTACATACTCAGATCTTCACCAAACTTTGCATGGATACATTGGATGTCAAGACACGTGGAAAAAACATACAAAACATAGGATTCGGAACATCAAGATTTTGGTAGAATTTTTTAAGAATTTTCAAATTTTCAGATAGGAGGTTCCATATAAGGTCAAAAACTACATACTCAGATCTTCACCAAACATTGCAGGAATACATTGGATGTCAAGCCACGTGGAAAAAACGTACAAAACAAGAGATTGGGGTCATCAAGATTTTGCACGGATTTTTTAGGAATTTTCAAATTTTCAGATGGGAGGTTCCAGATAAGGTCAAAAACTACATACTCAGATCTTCACCAAACTTTGCAGGGATACATTGGATGTCAAGACACGTGGAAAAAACGTACAAAACAAGAGATTGGAGACATCAAGATTTTGGACGAATTTTTTAAGAATTTTCAAATTTTCAGATAGGAGGTTCCATATAAGGTCATAAACTACATACTCAGATCTTCACCAAACTTTGCATGGATACATTATGTGTCAAGACACGTGGAAAAAACGTACAAAACAAAAGATTGGAGACATCAAGATTTTGGTCGAATTTTTTAAGAATTTTCAAATTTTCAGATGGGAGGTTCCAGATAAGGTCAAAAACTACATACTCAGATCTTCACCAAACTTTGCAGGGATACATTGGATGTCAAGACACGTGGAAAAAACGTACAAAAAAGAGATTGGAGACATCAAGATTTTGGACGAATTTTTTAACAATTTTCAAATTTTCAGAAAGGATGTTCCAGATAAGGTCAAAAACGACATACTCAGATCTTCACCAAACTTTGCAGGGATACATTGGATATCAAGACACGTGGAAAAAACGTACAAAACAAGAGATTGGAGACATCAAGATTTTGGACGATTTTTTTAAGAATTTTCAAATTTTCAGATAGGAGGTTCCAGATAAGGTCAAAAACTACATACTCAGATCTTCACCAAACTTTGCAGGGATACATTGGATGTCAAGACACGTGGAAAAAACGTACAAAACAAGAGATTGGGGTCATCAAGATTTTGGACGGATTTTTTAGGAATTTTCAAATTTTCAGATGGGAGGTTCCAGATAAGGTCAAAAACTACATACTCAGATCTTCACCAAACTTTGCATGGATACATTATGTGTCAAGACACGTGGAAAAAACGTACAAAACAAAAGATTGGAGACATCAAGATTTTGGTAGAATTTTTTAAGAATTTTCAAATTTTCAGATGGGAGGTTCCAGATAAGGTCAAAAACTACATACTCAGATCTTCACCAAACTTTGCAGGGATACATTGGATGTCAAGACACGTGGAAAAAACGTACAAAAAAGAGATTGGAGACATCAAGATTTTGGACGAATTTTTTAAGAATTTTCAAATTTTCAGATAGGAGGTTCCATATAAGGTCAAAAACGACATACTCAGATCTTCACCAAACTTTGCAGGGATACATTGGATATCAAGACACGTGGAAAAAACGTACAAAACAAGAGATTGGAGACATCAAGATTTTGGACGAATTTTTTAAGAATTTTCAAATTTTCAGAAAGGATGTTCCAGATAAGGTCAAAAACGACATACTCAGATCTTCACCAAACTTTGCAGGGATCCATTGGAGGTCGAGACACGTGGAAAAAACGTACAAAACAAGAGATTGGAGACATCAAGATTTTGGACGAATTTTTGAAGAATTTTCAAATTTTCAGATAGGAGGTTCCAGATAAGGTCTAAAACTACATACTCAGATCTCCACCAAACATTGCAGGAATACATTGGATGTCAAGACACGTGGAAAAAACGTACAAAACAAGAGATTGGAGACATCAAGATTTTCGACGAATTTTTGAAGAATTTTCAAATTTTCTGATAGGAGGTTCCAGATAAGGTCAAAAACTACATACTCAGATCTTCACCAAACGTTGCAGGGATACTTTGCATGTCAAGACACGTGGAAAAAACGTACAAAACAAGAGATTGGAGACATCAAGATTTTCGACGAATTTTTTAAGAATTTTCAAATTTTCAGATGGGAGGTTCCAGATAAGGTCAAAAACGACATACTCAGATCTTCACCAAACTTTGCATGGATACATTGGATGTCAAGACACGTGGAAAAAACGTACAAAACAAGAGATTGGAGACATCAAGATTTTGGACGAATTTTTTAAGATTTCTCAAATTTTCAGAAAGGAGGTTCCATATAAGGTCAAAAACTACATACTCAGATCTTCACCAAACTTTGCAGGGATACTTTGGATGTCAAGACACGTGGAAAAAACGTACAAAACAAGAGATTGGGGTCATCAAGATTTTGGACGAATTTTTTAAGAATTTTCAAATTTTCAGATGGGAGGTTCAATATAAGGTCAAAAACTACATACTCAGATCTTCACCAAACTTTGCATGGATACATTGGATGTCAAGACACGTGGAAAAAACATACAAAACATAGGATTCGGAACATCAAGATTTTGGTCGAATTTTTTAAGAATTTTCAAATTTTCAGATAGGAGGTTCCATATAAGGTCAAAAACTACATACTCAGATCTTCACCAAACATTGCAGGAATACATTGGATGTCAAGCCACGTGGAAAAAACGTACAAAACAAGAGATTGGGGTCATCAAGATTTTGCACGGATTTTTTAGGAATTTTCAAATTTTCAGATGGGAGGTTCCAGATAAGGTCAAAAACTACATACTCAGATCTTCACCAAACTTTGCAGGGATACATTGGATGTCAAGACACGTGGAAAAAACGTACAAAACAAGAGATTGGAGACATCAAGATTTTGGACGAATTTTTTAAGAATTTTCAAATTTTCAGATAGGAGGTTCCATATAAGGTCATAAACTACATACTCAGATCTTCACCAAACTTTGCATGGATACATTATGTGTCAAGACACGTGGAAAAAACGTACAAAACAAAAGATTGGAGACATCAAGATTTTGGTCGAATTTTTTAAGAATTTTCAAATTTTCAGATGGGAGGTTCCAGATAAGGTCAAAAACTACATACTCAGATCTTCACCAAACTTTGCAGGGATACATTGGATGTCAAGACACGTGGAAAAAACGTACAAAAAAGAGATTGGAGACATCAAGATTTTGGACGAATTTTTTAACAATTTTCAAATTTTCAGAAAGGATGTTCCAGATAAGGTCAAAAACGACATACTCAGATCTTCACCAAACTTTGCAGGGATACATTGGATATCAAGACACGTGGAAAAAACGTACAAAACAAGAGATTGGAGACATCAAGATTTTGGACGATTTTTTTAAGAATTTTCAAATTTTCAGATAGGAGGTTCCAGATAAGGTCAAAAACTACATACTCAGATCTTCACCAAACTTTGCAGGGATACATTGGATGTCAAGACACGTGGAAAAAACGTACAAAACAAGAGATTGGGGTCATCAAGATTTTGGACGGATTTTTTAGGAATTTTCAAATTTTCAGATGGGAGGTTCCAGATAAGGTCAAAAACTACATACTCGGATCTTCACCAAACATTGCAGGGATACATTGGATGTCAAGACACGTGGAAAAAACGTACAAAAAAAGAGATTGGAGACATCAAAATTTTGGACGAATTTTTTAAGAATTTTCAAATTTTCAGATAGGAGGTTCCAGATGAGGTCAAAAACTACATACTCAGATCTTCACCAAACTTTGCAGGAATACTTTGCATGTCAAGACACGTGGAAAAAACGTACAAAACAAGAGATCGGAGACATCAAGATTTTCGACGAATTTTTTAAGAATTTTCAAATTTTCAGATGGGAGGTTCCAGATAAGGTCAAAAACGACATACTCAGATCTTCACCAAACTTTGCATGGATACATTGGATGTCAAGACACGTGGAAAAAACATACAAAACATAGGATTGGTGACATCAAGATTTTGGACGAATTTTTTAAGAATTTTCAAATTTTCAGATAGGAGGTTCCATATAAGGTCAAAAACTACATACTCATATCTTCACCAAACTTTGCAGGGATACATTGGATGTCAAGACACGTGGAAAAAACGTACAAAACAAGAGATTGGAGACATCAAGATTATGGACGAATTTTTTGAGAATTTTCAAATTTTCAGAAAGGAGGTTCCATATAAGGTCAAAAACTACATACTCAGATCTTCACCAAACTTTGCAGGGATACATTGGATGTCAAGAAACGTGGAAAACACGTACAAAACAAGAGATTGGAGACATCAAGATTTTCGACGAATTTTTTAAGAATTTTCAAATTTTCAGAAAGGATGTTCCAGATAAGGTCAAAAACGACATACTCAGATCTTCACTAACTTTGCAGGGATACATTGGAGGTCGAGACACGTGGAAAAAACGTACAAAACAAGAGATTGGAGACATCAAGATTTTGGACGAATTTTTGAAGAATTTTCAAATTTTCAGATAGGAGGTTCCAGATAAGGTCAAAAACTACAGACTCAGATCTCCACCAAACATTGCAGGGATACATTGGATGTCAAGACACGTGGAAAAAACGTACAAAGCAAGAGATTGGAGACATCAAGATTTTCGACGAATTTTTGAAGAATTTTCAAATTTTCAGATAGGAGGTTCCAGATAAGGTCAAAAACTACATACTCAGATCTTCACCAAACGTTGCATGGATACATTATGTGTCAAGACACGTGGAAAAAACGTACAAAACAAAAGATTGGAGACATCAAGATTTTGGTCGAATTTTTTAAGAATTTTCAAATTTTCAGATGGGAGGTTCCAGATAAGGTCAAAAACTACATACTCAGATCTTCACCAAACTTTGCAGGGATACATTGCATGTCAAGACACGTGGAAAAAACGTACAAAACAAGAGATTGGAGACATCAAGATTTTCGACGAATTTTTTAAGAATTTTCAAATTTTCAGATGGGAGGTTCCAGATAAGGTCAAAAACGACATACTCAGATCTTCACCAAACTTTGCATGGATACATTGGATGTCAAGACACGTGGAAAAAACGTACAAAACAAGAGATTGGGGTCATCAAGATTTTGCACGGATTTTTTAGGAATTTTCAAATTTTCAGATGGGAGGTTCCAGATAAGGTCAAAAACTACATACTCAGATCTTCACCAAACTTTGCAGGGATACATTGGATGTCAAGACACGTGGAAAAAACGTACAAAACAAGAGATTGGAGACATCAAGATTTTGGACGAATTTTTTAAGAATTTTCAAATTTTCAGATAGGAGGTTCCATATAAGGTCAAAAACTACATACTCAGATCTTCACCAAACTTTGCATGGATACATTATGTGTCAAGACACGTGGAAAAAACGTACAAAACAAAAGATTGGAGACATCAAGATTTTGGTCGAATTTTTTAAGAATTTTCAAATTTTCAGATGGGAGGTTCCAGATAAGGTCAAAAACTACATACTCAGATCTTCACCAAACTTTGCAGGGATACATTGGATGTCAAGACACGTGGAAAAAACGTACAAAAAAGAGATTGGAGACATCAAGATTTTGGACGAATTTTTTAACAATTTTCAAATTTTCAGAAAGGATGTTCCAGATAAGGTCAAAAACGACATACTCAGATCTTCACCAAACTTTGCAGGGATACATTGGATATCAAGACACGTGGAAAAAACGTACAAAACAAGAGATTGGAGACATCAAGATTTTCGACGAATTTTTTAAGAATTTTCAAATTTTCAGATAGGAGGTTCCAGATAAGGTCAAAAACTACATACTCAGATCTTCACCAAACGTTGCAGGGATACTTTGCATGTCAAGACACGTGGAAAAAACGTACAAAACAAGAGATTGGAGACATCAAGATTTTGGACGAATTTTTTAAGAATTCTCAAATTTTCAGAAAGGAGGTTCCATATAAGGTCAAAAACTACATACTCAGATCTTCACCAAACTTTGCAGGGATACTTTGGATGTCAAGACACGTGGAAAAAACGTACAAAACAAGAGATTGGGGTCATCAGGATTTTGGACGAATTTTTTAAGAATTTTCAAATTTTCAGATGGGAGGTTCAATATAAGGTCAAAAACTACATACTCAGATCTTCACCAAATTTGCATGGATACATTGGATGTCAAGACACGTGGAAAAAACATACAAAACATAGGATTCGGAACATCAAGATTTTGGACGAATTTTTTAAGAATTTTCAAATTTTCAGATAGGAGGTTCCATATAAGGTCAAAAACTACATACTCAGATCTTCACCAAACATTGCAGGAATACATTGGATGTCAAGACACGTGGAAAAAACGTACAAAACAAGAGATTGGGGTCATCAAGATTTTGCACGGATTTTTTAGGAATTTTCAAATTTTCAGATGGGAGGTTCCAGATAAGGTCAAAAACTACATACTCAGATCTTCACCAAACTTTGCAGGGATACATTGGATGTCAAGACACGTGGAAAAAACGTACAAAACAAGAGATTGGAGACATCAAGATTTTGGACGAATTTTTTAAGAATTTTCAAATTTTCAGATAGGAGGTTCCATATAAGGTCAAAAACTACATACTCAGATCTTCACCAAACTTTGCATGGATACATTATGTGTCAAGACACGTGGAAAAAACGTACAAAACAAAAGATTGGAGACATCAAGATTTTGGTCGAATTTTTTAAGAATTTTCAAATTTTCAGATGGGAGGTTCCAGATAAGGTCAAAAACTACATACTCAGATCTTCACCAAACTTTGCAGGGATACATTGGATGTCAAGACACGTGGAAAAAACGTACAAAACAAGAGATTGGGGTCATCAAGATTTTGGACGAATTTTTTAAGAATTTTCAAATTTTCAGATAGGAGGTTCCATATAAGGTCAAAAACTACATACTCAGATCTTCACCAAACTTTGCAGGGATACATTGGATGTCAAGACACGTGGAAAAAACGTACAAAACAAGAGATTGGAGACATCAAGATTTTCGACGAATTTTTTAAGAATTTTCAAATTTTCAGAAAGGATGTTCCAGATAAGGTCAAAAACGACATACTCAGATCTTCACCAAACTTTGCAGGGATCCATTGGAGGTCGAGACACGTGGAAAAAACGTACAAAACAAGAGATTGGAGACATCAAGATTTTGGACGAATTTTTGAAGAATTTTCAAATTTTCAGATAGGAGGTTCCAGATAAGGTCTAAAACTACATACTCAGATCTCCACCAAACATTGCAGGAATACATTGGATGTCAAGACACGTGGAAAAAACGTACAAAACAAGAGATTGGAGACATCAAGATTTTCGACGAATTTTTGAAGAATTTTCAAATTTTCAGATAGGAGGTTCCAGATAAGGTCAAAAACTACATACTCAGATCTTCACCAAACTTTGCAGGGATACATTGGATGTCAAGACACGTGGAAAAAACGTACAAAAAAGAGATTGGAGACATCAAGATTTTGGACGAATTTTTTAACAATTTTCAAATTTTCAGAAAGGATGTTCCAGATAAGGTCAAAAACGACATACTCAGATCTTCACCAAACTTTGCATGGATACATTGGATGTCAAGACACGTGGAAAAAACGTACAAAACAAGAGATTGGAGACATCAAGATTTTGGACGAATTTTTTAAGAATTCTCAAATTTTCAGAAAGGAGGTTCCATATAAGGTCAAAAACTACATACTCAGATCTTCACCAAACTTTGCAGGGATACTTTGGATGTCAAGACACGTGGAAAAAACGTACAAAACAAGAGATTGGGGTCATCAAGATTTTGGACGAATTTTTTAAGAATTTTCAAATTTTCAGATGGGAGGTTCAATATAAGGTCAAAAACTACATACTCAGATCTTCACCAAACTTTGCATGGATACATTGGATGTCAAGACACGTGGAAAAAACATACAAAACATAGGATTCGGAACATCAAGATTTTGGTCGAATTTTTTAAGAATTTTCAAATTTTCAGATAGGAGGTTCCATATAAGGTCAAAAACTACATACTCAGATCTTCACCAAACATTGCAGGAATACATTGGATGTCAAGACACGTGGAAAAAACGTACAAAACAAGAGATTGGGGTCATCAAGATTTTGCACGGATTTTTTAAGAATTTTCAAATTTTCAGATAGGAGGTTCCAGATGAGGTCAAAAACTACATACTCAGATCTTCACCAAACTTTGCAGGAATACTTTGCATGTCAAGACACGTGGAAAAAACGTACAAAACAAGAGATCGGAGACATCAAGATTTTCGACGAATTTTTTAAGAATTTTCAAATTTTCAGATGGGAGGTTCCAGATAAGGTCAAAAACGACATACTCAGATCTTCACCAAACTTTGCAGGGATCCATTGGAGGTCGAGACACGTGGAAAAAACGTACAAAACAAGAGATTGGAGACATCAAGATTTTGGACGAATTTTTTAAGAATTTTCAAATTTTCAGATAGGAGGTTCCATATAAGGTCAAAAACTACATACTCAGATCTTCACCAAACTTTGCAGGGATACATTGGATGTCAAGACACGTGGAAAAAACGTACAAAACAAGAGATTGGAGACATCAAGATTTTCGACGAATTTTTTAAGAATTTTCAAATTTTCAGAAAGGATGTTCCAGATAAGGTCAAAAACGACATACTCAGATCTTCACCAAACTTTGCAGGGATCCATTGGAGGTCGAGACACGTGGAAAAAACGTACAAAACAAGAGATTGGAGACATCAAGATTTTGGACGAATTTTTGAAGAATTTTCAAATTTTCAGATAGGAGGTTCCAGATAAGGTCTAAAACTACATACTCAGATCTCCACCAAACATTGCAGGAATACATTGGATGTCAAGACACGTGGAAAAAACGTACAAAACAAGAGATTGGAGACATCAAGATTTTCGACGAATTTTTGAAGAATTTTCAAATTTTCAGATAGGAGGTTCCAGATAAAGTCAAAAACTACATACTCAGATCTTCACCAAACGTTGCAGGGATACTTTGCATGTCAAGACACGTGGAAAAAACGTACAAAACAAAAGATTGGAGACATCAAGATTTTCGACGAATTTTTTAAAAATTTTCAAATTTTCAGATGGGAGGTTCCAGATAAGGTCAAAAACGACATACTCAGATCTTCACCAAACTTTGCATGGATACATTGGATGTCAAGACACGTGGAAAAAACGTACAAAACAAGAGATTGGAGACATCAAAATTTTGGACGAATTTTTTAAGAATTTTCAAATTTTAGATGGGAGGTTCAATATAAGGTCAAAAACTACATACTCAGATCTTCACCAAACTTTGCAGGGATACTTTGGATGTCAAGACACGTGGAAAAAACGTACAAAACAAGAGATTGGGGTCATCAAGATTTTGGACGAATTTTTTAAGAATTTTCAAATTTTCAGATGGGAGGTTCAATATAAGGTCAAAAACTACATACTCAGATCTTCACCAAACTTTGCATGGATACATTGGATGTCAAGACACGTGGAAAAAACATACAAAACATAGGATTCGGAACATCAAGATTTTGGTCGAATTTTTTAAGAATTTTCAAATTTTCAGATAGGAGGTTCCATATAAGGTCAAAAACTACATACTCAGATCTTCACCATACATTGCAGGAATACATTGGATGTCAAGACACGTGGAAAAAACGTACAAAACAAGAGATTGGGGTCATCAAGATTTTGCACGGATTTTTTAGGAATTTTCAAATTTTCAGATGGGAGGTTCCAGATAAGGTCAAAAACTACATACTCAGATCTTCACCAAACTTTGCAGGGATACATTGGATGTCAAGACACGTGGAAAAAACGTACAAAACAAGAGATTGGAGACATCAAGATTTTGGACGAATTTTTTAAGAATTTTCAAATTTTCAGATAGGAGGTTCCATATAAGGTCAAAAACTACATACTCAGATCTTCACCAAACTTTGCATGGATACATTATGTGTCAAGACACGTGGAAAAAACGTACAAAACAAAAGATTGGAGACATCAAGATTTTGGACGAATTTTTTAAGAATTTTCAAATTTTCAGATGGGAGGTTCCAGATAAGGTCAAAAACTACATACTCAGATCTTCACCAAACTTTGCAGGGATACATTGGATGTCAAGACACGTGGAAAAAACGTACAAAACAAGAGGTTGGAGACATCAAGATTATGGACGAATTTTTTGAGAATTTTCAAATTTTCAGAAAGGAGGTTCCATATAAGGTCAAAAACTACATACTCAGATCTTCACCAAACTTTGCAGGGATACATTGGATGTCAAGACACGTGGAAAAAACGTACAAAACAAGAGATTGGAGACATCAAGATTTTCGAAGAATTTTTTAAGAATTTTCAAATTTTCAGAAAGGATGTTCCAGATAAGGTCAAAAACGACATACTCAGATCTTCACCAAACTTTGCAGGGATACATTGGAGGTCGAGACACGTGGAAAAAACGTACAAAACAAGAGATTGGAGACATCAAGATTTTGAACGAATTTTTGAAGAATTTTCAAATTTTCTGATAGGAGGTCCCAGATAAGGTCAAAAACTACATACTCAGATCTCCACCAAACATTGCAGGGATACATTGGATGTCAAGACACGTGGAAAAAACGTACAAAACAAGAGATTGGAGACATCAAGATTTTCGACGAATTTTTGAAGAATTTTCAAATTTTCAGATAGGAGGTTCCAGATAAGGTCAAAAACTACATACTCAGATCTTCACCAAACTTTGCAGGGATACATTGGATGTCAAGACACGTGGAAAAAACGTACAAAAAAGAGATTGGAGACATCAAGATTTTGGACGAATTTTTTAACAATTTTCAAATTTTCAGAAAGGATGTTCCAGATAAGGTCAAAAACGACATACTCAGATCTTCACCAAACTTTGCATGGATACATTGGATGTCAAGACACGTGGAAAAAACGTACAAAACAAGAGATTGGAGACATCAAGATTTTGGACGAATTTTTTAAGAATTCTCAAATTTTCAGAAAGGAGGTTCCATATAAGGTCAAAAACTACATACTCAGATCTTCACCAAACTTTGCAGGGATACTTTGGATGTCAAGACACGTGGAAAAAACGTACAAAACAAGAGATTGGGGTCATCAAGATTTTGGACGAATTTTTTAAGAATTTTCAAATTTTCAGATGGGAGGTTCAATATAAGGTCAAAAACTACATACTCAGATCTTCACCAAACTTTGCATGGATACATTGGATGTCAAGACACGTGGAAAAAACATACAAAACATAGGATTCGGAACATCAAGATTTTGGTCGAATTTTTTAAGAATTTTCAAATTTTCAGATAGGAGGTTCCATATAAGGTCAAAAACTACATACTCAGATCTTCACCAAACATTGCAGGAATACATTGGATGTCAAGACACGTGGAAAAAACGTACAAAACAAGAGATTGGGGTCATCAAGATTTTGCACGGATTTTTTAAGAATTTTCAAATTTTCAGATAGGAGGTTCCAGATGAGGTCAAAAACTACATACTCAGATCTTCACCAAACTTTGCAGGAATACTTTGCATGTCAAGACACGTGGAAAAAACGTACAAAACAAGAGATCGGAGACATCAAGATTTTCGACGAATTTTTTAAGAATTTTCAAATTTTCAGATGGGAGGTTCCAGATAAGGTCAAAAACGACATACTCAGATCTTCACCAAACTTTGCAGGGATCCATTGGAGGTCGAGACACGTGGAAAAAACGTACAAAACAAGAGATTGGAGACATCAAGATTTTGGACGAATTTTTTAAGAATTTTCAAATTTTCAGATAGGAGGTTCCATATAAGGTCAAAAACTACATACTCAGATCTTCACCAAACTTTGCAGGGATACATTGGATGTCAAGACACGTGGAAAAAACGTACAAAACAAGAGATTGGAGACATCAAGATTTTCGACGAATTTTTTAAGAATTTTCAAATTTTCAGAAAGGATGTTCCAGATAAGGTCAAAAACGACATACTCAGATCTTCACCAAACTTTGCAGGGATCCATTGGAGGTCGAGACACGTGGAAAAAACGTACAAAACAAGAGATTGGAGACATCAAGATTTTGGACGAATTTTTGAAGAATTTTCAAATTTTCAGATAGGAGGTTCCAGATAAGGTCTAAAACTACATACTCAGATCTCCACCAAACATTGCAGGAATACATTGGATGTCAAGACACGTGGAAAAAACGTACAAAACAAGAGATTGGAGACATCAAGATTTTCGACGAATTTTTGAAGAATTTTCAAATTTTCAGATAGGAGGTTCCAGATAAAGTCAAAAACTACATACTCAGATCTTCACCAAACGTTGCAGGGATACTTTGCATGTCAAGACACGTGGAAAAAACGTACAAAACAAAAGATTGGAGACATCAAGATTTTCGACGAATTTTTTAAAAATTTTCAAATTTTCAGATGGGAGGTTCCAGATAAGGTCAAAAACGACATACTCAGATCTTCACCAAACTTTGCATGGATACATTGGATGTCAAGACACGTGGAAAAAACGTACAAAACAAGAGATTGGAGACATCAAAATTTTGGACGAATTTTTTAAGAATTTTCAAATTTTCAGATGGGAGGTTCAATATAAGGTCAAAAACTACATACTCAGATCTTCACCAAACTTTGCAGGGATACTTTGGATGTCAAGACACGTGGAAAAAACGTACAAAACAAGAGATTGGGGTCATCAAGATTTTGGACGAATTTTTTAAGAATTTTCAAATTTTCAGATGGGAGGTTCAATATAAGGTCAAAAACTACATACTCAGATCTTCACCAAACTTTGCATGGATACATTGGATGTCAAGACACGTGGAAAAAACATACAAAACATAGGATTCGGAACATCAAGATTTTGGTCGAATTTTTTAAGAATTTTCAAATTTTCAGATAGGAGGTTCCATATAAGGTCAAAAACTACATACTCAGATCTTCACCATACATTGCAGGAATACATTGGATGTCAAGACACGTGGAAAAAACGTACAAAACAAGAGATTGGGGTCATCAAGATTTTGCACGGATTTTTTAGGAATTTTCAAATTTTCAGATGGGAGGTTCCAGATAAGGTCAAAAACTACATACTCAGATCTTCACCAAACTTTGCAGGGATACATTGGATGTCAAGACACGTGGAAAAAACGTACAAAACAAGAGATTGGAGACATCAAGATTTTGGACGAATTTTTTAAGAATTTTCAAATTTTCAGATAGGAGGTTCCATATAAGGTCAAAAACTACATACTCAGATCTTCACCAAACTTTGCATGGATACATTATGTGTCAAGACACGTGGAAAAAACGTACAAAACAAAAGATTGGAGACATCAAGATTTTGGACGAATTTTTTAAGAATTTTCAAATTTTCAGATGGGAGGTTCCAGATAAGGTCAAAAACTACATACTCAGATCTTCACCAAACTTTGCAGGGATACATTGGATGTCAAGACACGTGGAAAAAACGTACAAAACAAGAGGTTGGAGACATCAAGATTATGGACGAATTTTTTGAGAATTTTCAAATTTTCAGAAAGGAGGTTCCATATAAGGTCAAAAACTACATACTCAGATCTTCACCAAACTTTGCAGGGATACATTGGATGTCAAGACACGTGGAAAAAACGTACAAAACAAGAGATTGGAGACATCAAGATTTTCGAAGAGTTTTTTAAGAATTTTCAAATTTTCAGAAAGGATGTTCCAGATAAGGTCAAAAACGACATACTCAGATCTTCACCAAACTTTGCAGGGATACATTGGAGGTCGAGACACGTGGAAAAAACGTACAAAACAAGAGATTGGAGACATCAAGATTTTGGACGAATTTTTGAAGAATTTTCAAATTTTCTGATAGGAGGTCCCAGATAAGGTCAAAAACTACATACTCAGATCTCCACCAAACATTGCAGGGATACATTGGATGTCAAGACACGTGGAAAAAACGTACAAAACAAGAGATTGGAGACATCAAGATTTTCGACGAATTTTTGAAGAATTTTCAAATTTTCAGATAGGAGGTTCCAGATAAGGTCAAAAACTACATACTCAGATCTTCACCAAACGTTGCAGGGATACTTTGCATGTCAAGACACGTGGAAAAAACGTACAAAACAAGAGATTGGAGACATCAAGATTTTCGACGAATTTTTTAAGAATTTTCAAATTTTCAGATGGGAGGTTCCAGATAAGGTCAAAAACGACATACTCAGATCTTCACCAAACTTTGCATGGATACATTGGATGTCAAGACACGTGGAAAAAACGTACAAAACAAGAGATTGGGGTCATCAAGATTTTGCACGGATTTTTTAGGAATTTTCAAATTTTCAGATGGGAGGTTCCAGATAAGGTCAAAAACTACATACTCAGATCTTCACCAAACTTTGCAGGGATACATTGGATGTCAAGACACGTGGAAAAAACGTACAAAACAAGAGATTGGAGACATCAAGATTTTGGACGAATTTTTTAAGAATTTTCAAATTTTCAGATAGGAGGTTCCATATAAGGTCAAAAACTACATACTCAGATCTTCACCAAACTTTGCATGGATACATTATGTGTCAAGACACGTGGAAAAAACGTACAAAACAAAAGATTGGAGACATCAAGATTTTGGTCGAATTTTTTAAGAATTTTCAAATTTTCAGATGGGAGGTTCCAGATAAGGTCAAAAACTACATACTCAGATCTTCACCAAACTTTGCAGGGATACATTGGATGTCAAGACACGTGGAAAAAACGTACAAAAAAGAGATTGGAGACATCAAGATTTTGGACGAATTTTTTAACAATTTTCAAATTTTCAGAAAGGATGTTCCAGATAAGGTCAAAAACGACATACTCAGATCTTCACCAAACTTTGCAGGGATACATTGGATATCAAGACACGTGGAAAAAACGTACAAAACAAGAGATTGGAGACATCAAGATTTTCGACGAATTTTTTAAGAATTTTCAAATTTTCAGATAGGAGGTTCCATATAAGGTCAAAAACGACATACTCAGATCTTCACCAAACTTTGCATGGATACATTGGATGTCAAGACACGTGGAAAAAACGTACAAAACAAGAGATTGGAGACATCAAGATTTTGGACGAATTTTTTAAGAATTCTCAAATTTTCAGAAAGGAGGTTCCATATAAGGTCAAAAACTACATACTCAGATCTTCACCAAACTTTGCAGGGATACTTTGGATGTCAAGACACGTGGAAAAAACGTACAAAACAAGAGATTGGGGTCATCAAGATTTTGGACGAATTTTTTAAGAATTTTCAAATTTTCAGATGGGAGGTTAAATATAAGGTCAAAAACTACATACTCAGATCTTCACCAAACTTTGCATGGATACATTGGATGTCAAGACACGTGGAAAAAACATACAAAACATAGGATTCGGAACATCAAGATTTTGGTCGAATTTTTTAAGAATTTTCAAATTTTCAGATAGGAGGTTCCATATAAGGTCAAAAACTACATACTCAGATCTTCACCAAACATTGCAGGAATACATTGGATGTCAAGACACGTGGAAAAAACGTACAAAACAAGAGATTGGGGTCATCAAGATTTTGCACGGATTTTTTAGGAATTTTCAAATTTTCAGATGGGAGGTTCCAGATAAGGTCAAAAACTACATACTCAGATCTTCACCAAACTTTGCAGGGATACATTGGATGTCAAGACACGCTGAAAAAACGTACAAAACAAGAGATTGGAGACATCAAGATTTTGGACGAATTTTTTAAGAATTTTCAAATTTTCAGATAGGAGGTTCCATATAAGGTCAAAAACTACATACTCAGATCTTCACCAAACTTTGCATGGATACATTATGTGTCAAGACACGTGGAAAAAACGTACAAAACAAAAGATTGGAGACATCAAGATTTTGGTAGAATTTTTTAAGAATTTTCAAATTTTCAGATGGGAGGTTCCAGATAAGGTCAAAAACTACATACTCAGATCTTCACCAAACTTTGCAGGGATACATTGGATGTCAAGACACGTGGAAAAAACGTACAAAAAAGAGATTGGAGACATCAAGATTTTGGACGAATTTTTTAAGAATTTTCAAATTTTCAGATAGGAGGTTCCATATAAGGTCAAAAACGACATACTCAGATCTTCACCAAACTTTGCAGGGATACATTGGATATCAAGACACGTGGAAAAAACGTACAAAACAAGAGATTGGAGACATCAAGATTTTGGACGAATTTTTTAAGAATTTTCAAATTTTCAGAAAGGATGTTCCAGATAAGGTCAAAAACGACATACTCAGATCTTCACCAAACTTTGCAGGGATCCATTGGAGGTCGAGACACGTGGAAAAAACGTACAAAACAAGAGATTGGAGACATCAAGATTTTGGACGAATTTTTGAAGAATTTTCAAATTTTCAGATAGGAGGTTCCAGATAAGGTCTAAAACTACATACTCAGATCTCCACCAAACATTGCAGGAATACATTGGATGTCAAGACACGTGGAAAAAACGTACAAAACAAGAGATTGGAGACATCAAGATTTTCGACGAATTTTTGAAGAATTTTCAAATTTTCAGATAGGAGGTTCCAGATAAGGTCAAAAACTACATACTCAGATCTTCACCAAACGTTGCAGGGATACTTTGCATGTCAAGACACGTGGAAAAAACGTACAAAACAAGAGATTGGAGACATCAAGATTTTCGACGAATTTTTTAAGAATTTTCAAATTTTCAGATGGGAGGTTCCAGATAAGGTCAAAAACGACATACTCAGATCTTCACCAAACTTTGCATGGATACATTGGATGTCAAGACACGTGGAAAAAACGTACAAAACAAGAGATTGGAGACATCAAGATTTTGGACGAATTTTTTAAGATTTCTCAAATTTTCAGAAAGGAGGTTCCATATAAGGTCAAAAACTACATACTCAGATCTTCACCAAACTTTGCAGGGATACTTTGGATGTCAAGACACGTGGAAAAAACGTACAAAACAAGAGATTGGGGTCATCAAGATTTTGGACGAATTTTTTAAGAATTTTCAAATTTTCAGATGGGAGGTTCAATATAAGGTCAAAAACTACATACTCAGATCTTCACCAAACTTTGCATGGATACATTGGATGTCAAGACACGTGGAAAAAACATACAAAACATAGGATTCGGAACATCAAGATTTTGGTCGAATTTTTTAAGAATTTTCAAATTTTCAGATAGGAGGTTCCATATAAGGTCAAAAACTACATACTCAGATCTTCACCAAACATTGCTGGAATACATTGGATGTCAAGACACGTGGAAAAAACGTACAAAACAAGAGATTGGGGTCATCAAGATTTTGCACAGATTTTTTAGGAATTTTCAAATTTTCAGATGGGAGGTTCCAGATAAGGTCAAAAACTACATACTCAGATCTTCACCAAACTTTGCAGGGATACATTGGATGTCAAGACACGTGGAAAAAACGTACAAAACAAGAGATTGGAGACATCAAGATTTTGGACGAATTTTTTAAGAATTTTCAAATTTTCAGATAGGAGGTTCCATATAAGGTCAAAAACTACATACTCAGATCTTCACCAAACTTTGCATGGATACATTATGTGTCAAGACACGTGGAAAAAACGTACAAAACAAAAGATTGGAGACATCAAGATTTTGGTCGAATTTTTTAAGAATTTTCAAATTTTCAGATGGGAGGTTCCAGATAAGGTCAAAAACTACATACTCAGATCTTCACCAAACTTTGCAGGGATACATTGGATGTCAAGACACGTGGAAAAAACGTACAAAAAAGAGATTGGAGACATCAAGATTTTGGACGAATTTTTTAACAATTTTCAAATTTTCAGAAAGGATGTTCCAGATAAGGTCAAAAACGACATACTCAGATCTTCACCAAACTTTGCAGGGATACATTGGATATCAAGACACGTGGAAAAAACGTACAAAACAAGAGATTGGAGACATCAAGATTTTGGACGATTTTTTTAAGAATTTTCAAATTTTCAGATAGGAGGTTCCAGATAAGGTCAAAAACTACATACTCAGATCTTCACCAAACTTTGCAGGGATACATTGGATGTCAAGACACGTGGAAAAAACGTACAAAACAAGAGATTGGGGTCATCAAGATTTTGGACGGATTTTTTAGGAATTTTCAAATTTTCAGATGGGAGGTTCCAGATAAGGTCAAAAACTACATACTCAGATCTTCACCAAACATTGCAGGGATACATTGGATGTCAAGACACGTGGAAAAAACGTACAAAGAAAGAGATTGGAGACATCAAAATTTTGGACGAATTTTTTAAGAATTTTCAAATTTTCAGATAGGAGGTTCCAGATGAGGTCAAAAACTACATACTCAGATCTTCACCAAACTTTGCAGGAATACTTTGCATGTCAAGACACGTGGAAAAAACGTACAAAACAAGAGATCGGAGACATCAAGATTTTCGACGAATTTTTTAAGAATTTTCAAATTTTCAGATGGGAGGTTCCAGATAAGGTCAAAAACGACATACTCAGATCTTCACCAAACTTTGCATGGATACATTGGATGTCAAGACACGTGGAAAAAACATACAAAACATAGGATTGGTGACATCAAGATTTTGGACGAATTTTTTAAGAATTTTCAAATTTTCAGATAGGAGGTTCCATATAAGGTCAAAAACTACATACTCAGATCTTCACCAAACTTTGCAGGGATACATTGGATGTCAAGACACGTGGAAAAAACGTACAAAACAAGAGATTGGAGACATCAAGATTATGGACGAATTTTTTGAGAATTTTCAAATTTTCAGAAAGGAGGTTCCATATAAGGTCAAAAACTACATACTCAGATCTTCACCAAACTTTGCAGGGATACATTGGATGTCAAGAAACGTGGAAAACACGTACAAAACAAGAGATTGGAGACATCAAGATTTTCGACGAATTTTTTAAGAATTTTCAAATTTTCAGAAAGGATGTTCCAGATAAGGTCAAAAACGACATACTCAGATCTTCACTAACTTTGCAGGGATACATTGGAGGTCGAGACACGTGGAAAAAACGTACAAAACAAGAGATTGGAGACATCAAGATTTTGGACGAATTTTTGAAGAATTTTCAAATTTTCAGATAGGAGGTTCCAGATAAGGTCAAAAACTACATACTCAGATCTCCACCAAACATTGCAGGGATACATTGGATGTCAAGACACGTGGAAAAAACGTACAAAGCAAGAGATTGGAGACATCAAGATTTTCGACGAATTTTTGAAGAATTTTCAAATTTTCAGATAGGAGGTTCCAGATAAGGTCAAAAACTACATACTCAGATCTTCACCAAACGTTGCATGGATACATTATGTGTCAAGACACGTGGAAAAAACGTACAAAACAAAAGATTGGAGACATCAAGATTTTGGTCGAATTTTTTAAGAATTTTCAAATTTTCAGATGGGAGGTTCCAGATAAGGTCAAAAACTACATACTCAGATCTTCACCAAACTTTGCAGGGATACATTGGATGTCAAGACACGTGGAAAAAACGTACACAACAAGAGATTGGGGTCATCAAGATTTTGCACGGATTTTTTAGGAATTTTCAAATTTTCAGATGGGAGGTTCCAGATAAGGTCAAAAACTACATACTCAGATCTTCACCAAACTTTGCAGGGATACATTGGATGTCAAGACACGTGGAAAAAACGTACAAAACAAGAGATTGGAGACATCAAGATTTTGGACGAATTTTTTAAGAATTTTCAAATTTTCAGATAGGAGGTTCCATATAAGGTCAAAAACTACATACTCAGATCTTCACCAAACTTTGCATGGATACATTATGTGTCAAGACACGTGGAAAAAACGTACAAAACAAAAGATTGGAGACATCAAGATTTTGGTCGAATTTTTTAAGAATTTTCAAATTTTCAGATGGGAGGTTCCAGATAAGGTCAAAAACTACATACTCAGATCTTCACCAAACTTTGCAGGGATACATTGGATGTCAAGACACGTGGAAAAAACGTACAAAAAAGAGATTGGAGACATCAAGATTTTGGACGAATTTTTTAACAATTTTCAAATTTTCAGAAAGGATGTTCCAGATAAGGTCAAAAACGACATACTCAGATCTTCACCAAACTTTGCAGGGATACATTGGATATCAAGACACGTGGAAAAAACGTACAAAACAAGAGATTGGAGACATCAAGATTTTCGACGAATTTTTTAAGAATTTTCAAATTTTCAGATAGGAGGTTCCAGATAAGGTCAAAAACTACATACTCAGATCTTCACCAAACGTTGCAGGGATACTTTGCATGTCAAGACACGTGGAAAAAACGTACAAAACAAAAGATTGGAGACATCAAGATTTTCGACGAATTTTTTAAGAATTTTCAAATTTTCAGATGGGAGGTTCCAGATAAGGTCAAAAACGACATACTCAGA
Organism: Lepisma saccharinum; assembly: GCF_977018435.1. Classification (NCBI taxonomy): domain Eukaryota; kingdom Metazoa; phylum Arthropoda; class Insecta; order Zygentoma; family Lepismatidae; genus Lepisma; species Lepisma saccharinum. The sequence continues at coordinate 239,576 of NW_028142978.1, forward strand.
TCTTCACCAAACTTTGCATGGATACATTGGATGTCAAGACACGTGGAAAAAACGTACAAAACAAGAGATTGGAGACATCAAGATTTTGGACGAATTTTTTAAGAATTCTCAAATTTTCAGAAAGGAGGTTCCATATAAGGTCAAAAACTACATACTCAGATCTTCACCAAACTTTGCAGGGATACTTTGGATGTCAAGACACGTGGAAAAAACGTACAAAACAAGAGATTGGGGTCATCAAGATTTTGGACGAATTTTTTAAGAATTTTCAAATTTTCAGATGGGAGGTTCAATATAAGGTCAAAAACTACATACTCAGATCTTCACCAAACTTTGCAGGGATACATTGGATGTCAAGACACGTGGAAAAAACATACAAAACATAGGATTCGGAACATCAAGATTTTGGTCGAATTTTTTAAGAATTTTCAAATTTTCAGATAGGAGGTTCCATATAAGGTCAAAAACTACATACTCAGATCTTCACCAAACATTGCAGGAATACATTGGATGTCAAGACACGTGGAAAAAACGTACAAAACAAGAGATTGGGGTCATCAAGATTTTGCACGGATTTTTTAGGAATTTTCAAATTTTCAGATGGGAGGTTCCAGATAAGGTCAAAAACTACATACTCAGATCTTCACCAAACTTTGCAGGGATACATTGGATGTCAAGACACGTGGAAAAAACGTACAAAACAAGAGATTGGAGACATCAAGATTTTGGACGAATTTTTTAAGAATTTTCAAATTTTCAGATAGGAGGTTCCATATAAGGTCAAAAACTACATACTCAGATCTTCACCAAACTTTGCATGGATACATTATGTGTCAAGACACGTGGAAAAAACGTACAAAACAAAAGATTGGAGACATCAAGATTTTGGTCGAATTTTTTAAGAATTTTCAAATTTTCAGATGGGAGGTTCCAGATAAGGTCAAAAACTACATACTCAGATCTTCACCAAACTTTGCAGGGATCCATTGGATGTCAAGACACGTGGAAAAAACGTACAAAAAAGAGATTGGAGACATCAAGATTTTGGACGAATTTTTTAACAATTTTCAAATTTTCAGAAAGGATGTTCCAGATAAGGTCAAAAACGACATACTCAGATCTTCACCAAACTTTGCAGGGATACATTGGATATCAAGACACGTGGAAAAAACGTACAAAACAAGAGATTGGAGACATCAAGATTTTGGACGAATTTTTTAAGAATTTTCAAATTTTCAGATAGGAGGTTCCAGATAAGGTCAAAAACTACATACTCAGATCTTCACCAAACTTTGCAGGGATACATTGGATGTCAAGACACGTGGAAAAAACGTACAAAACAAGAGATTGGAGACATCAAGATTTTGGACGAATTTTTTAAGAATTTTCAAATTTTCAGATAGGAGGTTCCAGATGAGGTCAAAAACTACATACTCAGATCTTCACCAAACTTTGCAGGAATACTTTGCATGTCAAGACACGTGGAAAAAACGTACAAAACAAGAGATCGGAGACATCAAGATTTTCGACGAATTTTTTAAGAATTTTCAAATTTTCAGATGGGAGGTTCCAGATAAGGTCAAAAACGACATACTCAGATCTTCACCAAACTTTGCAGGGATCCATTGGAGGTCGAGACACGTGGAAAAAACGTACAAAACAAGAGATTGGAGACATCAAGATTTTGGACGAATTTTTTAAGAATTTTCAAATTTTCAGATGGGAGGTTCCAGATAAGGTCAAAAACGACATACTCAGATCTTCACCAAACTTTGCATGGATACATTGGATGTCAAGACACGTGGAAAAAACATACAAAACATAGGATTGGTGACATCAAGATTTTGGACGAATTTTTTAAGAATTTTCAAATTTTCAGATAGGAGGTTCCATATAAGGTCAAAAACTACATACTCAGATCTTCACCAAACTTTGCAGGGATACATTGGAGGTCGAGACACGTGGAAAAAAAGTACAAAACAAGAGATTGGGGTCATCAAGATTTTGGACGGATTTTTTAGGAATTTTCAAATTTTCAGATGGAAGGTTCCAGATAAGGTCAAAAACTACATACTCAGATCTTCACCAAACATTGCAGGGATACATTGGATGTCAAGACACGTGGAAAAAATGTACAAAACAAGAGATTGGAGACATCAAGATTTTGGACGAATTTTTTAAGAATTTTCAAATTTTCAGATAGGAGGTTCCAGATGAGGTCAAAAACTACATACTCAGATCTTCACCAAACTTTGCAGGAATACTTTGCATGTCAAGACACGTGGAAAAAACGTACAAAACAAGAGATCGGAGACATCAAGATTTTCGACGAATTTTTTAAGAATTTTCAAATTTTCAGATGGGAGGTTCCAGATAAGGTCAAAAACGACATACTCAGATCTTCACCAAACTTTGCAGGGATCCATTGGAGGTCGAGACACGTGGAAAAAACGTACAAAACAAGAGATTGGAGACATCAAGATTTTGGACGAATTTTTTAAGAATTTTCAAATTTTCAGATAGGAGGTTCCATATAAGGTCAAAAACTACATACTCAGATCTTCACCAAACTTTGCAGGGATACATTGGATGTCAAGACACGTGGAAAAAACGTACAAAACAAAAGATTGGAGACATCAAGATTTTCGACGAATTTTTTAAGAATTTTCAAATTTTCAGATAGGAGGTTCCAGATAAGGTCAAAAACTACATACTCAGATCTTCACCAAACTTTGCAGGGATACATTATGTGTCAAGACACGTGGAAAAAACGTACAAAACAAAAGATTGGAGACATCAAGATTTTGGTCGAATTTTTTAAGAATTTTCAAATTTTCAGATGGGAGGTTCCAGATAAGGTCAAAAACTACATACTCAGATCTTCACCAAACTTTGCAGGGATCCATTGGAGGTCGAGACACGTGGAAAAAACGTACAAAACAAGAGATTGGAGACATCAAGATTTTGGACGAATTTTTTAAGAATTTTCAAATTTTCAGATAGGAGGTTCCATATAAGGTCAAAAACTATATACTCAGATCTTCACCAAACTTTGCAGGGATACATTGGATATCAAGACACGTGGAAAAAACGTACAAAACAAGAGATTGGGGTCATCAAGATTTTGGACGGATTTTTTAGGAATTTTCAAATTTTCAGATGGGAGGTTCCAGATAAGGTCAAAAACTACATACTCAGATCTTCACCAAACATTGCAGGGATACATTGGATGTCAAGACACGTGGAAAAAACGTACAAAACAAGAGATTGGAGACATCAAGATTTTGGACGAATTTTTTAAGAATTTTCAAATTTTCAGATAGGAGGTTCCAGATGAGGTCAAAAACTACATACTCAGATCTTCACCAAACTTTGCAGGAATACTTTGCATGTCAAGACACGTGGAAAAAACGTACAAAACAAGAGATCGGAGACATCAAGATTTTCGACGAATTTTTTAAGAATTTTCAAATTTTCAGATGGGAGGTTCCAGATAAGGTCAAAAACGACATACTCAGATCTTCACCAAACTTTGCAGGGATCCATTGGAAGTCGAGACACGTGGAAAAAACGTACAAAACAAGAGATTGGAGACATCAAGATTTTCGACGAATTTTTTAAGAATTTTCAAATTTTCAGATGGGAGGTTCCAGATAAGGTCAAAAACGACATACTCAGATCTTCACCAAACTTTGCATGGTTACATTGGATGTCAAGACACGTGGAAAAAACATACAAAACATAGGATTGGTGACATCAAGATTTTGGACGAATTTTTTAAGAATTTTCAAATTTTCAGATAGGAGGTTCCATATAAGGTCAAAAACTACATACTCAGATCTTCACCAAACTTTGCAGGGATACATTGGAGGTCGAGACACGTGGAAAAAAAGTACAAAACAAGAGATTGGGGTCATCAAGATTTTGGACGGATTTTTTAGGAATTTTCAAATTTTCAGATGGGAGGTTCCAGGTAAGGTCAAAAACTACATACTCAGATCTTCACCAAACATTGCAGGGATACATTGGATGTCAAGACACGTGGAAAAAACGTACAAAACAAGAGATTGGAGACATCAAGATTTTGGACGAATTTTTTAAGAATTTTCAAATTTTCAGATAGGAGGTTCCAGATGAGGTCAAAAACTACATACTCAGATCTTCACCAAACTTTGCAGGAATACTTTGCATGTCAAGACACGTGGAAAAAACGTACAAAACAAGAGATCGGAGACATCAAGATTTTCGACGAATTTTTTAAGAATTTTCAAATTTTCAGATGGGAGGTTCCAGATAAGGTCAAAAACGACATACTCAGATCTTCACCAAACTTTGCAGGGATCCATTGGAGGTCGAGACACGTGGAAAAAACGTACAAAACAAGAGATTGGAGACATCAAGATTTTGGACGAATTTTTTAAGAATTTTCAAATTTTCAGATAGGAGGTTCCATATAAGGTCAAAAACTACATACTCAGATCTTCACCAAACTTTGCAGGGATACATTGGATGTCAAGACACGTGGAAAAAACGTACAAAACAAAAGATTGGAGACATCAAGATTTTCGACGAATTTTTTAAGAATTTTCAAATTTTCAGATAGGAGGTTCCAGATAAGGTCAAAAACTACATACTCAGATCTTCACCAAACTTTGCAGGGATACATTATGTGTCAAGACACGTGGAAAAAACGTACAAAACAAAAGATTGGAGACATCAAGATTTTGGTCGAATTTTTTAAGAATTTTCAAATTTTCAGATGGGAGGTTCCAGATAAGGTCAAAAACTACATACTCAGATCTTCACCAAACTTTGCAGGGATCCATTGGAGGTCGAGACACGTGGAAAAAACGTACAAAACAAGAGATTGGAGACATCAAGATTTTGGACGAATTTTTTAAGAATTTTCAAATTTTCAGATAGGAGGTTCCATATAAGGTCAAAAACTATATACTCAGATCTTCACCAAACTTTGCAGGGATACATTGGATATCAATACACGTGGAAAAAACGTACAAAACAAGAGATTGGGGTCATCAAGATTTTGGACGGATTTTTTAGGAATTTTCAAATTTTCAGATGGGAGGTTCCAGATAAGGTCAAAAACTACATACTCAGATCTTCACCAAACATTGCAGGGATACATTGGATGTCAAGACACGTGGAAAAAACGTACAAAACAAGAGATTGGAGACATCAAAATTTTGGACGAATTTTTTAAGAATTTTCAAATTTTCAGATAGGAGGTTCCAGATGAGGTCAAAAACTACATACTCAGATCTTCACCAAACTTTGCAGGAATACTTTGCATGTCAAGACACGTGGAAAAAACGTACAAAACAAGAGATCGGAGACATCAAGATTTTCGACGAATTTTTTAAGAATTTTCAAATTTTCAGATGGGAGGTTCCAGATAAGGTCAAAAACGACATACTCAGATCTTCACCAAACTTTGCATGGATACATTGGATGTCAAGACACGTGGAAAAAACATACAAAACATAGGATTGGTGACATCAAGATTTTGGACGAATTTTTTAAGAATTTTCAAATTTTCAGATAGGAGGTTCCATATAAGGTCAAAAACTACATACTCAGATCTTCACCAAACTTTGCAGGGATACATTGGAGGTCGAGACACGTGGAAAAAAAGTACAAAACAAGAGATTGGGGTCATCAAGATTTTGGACGGATTTTTTAGGAATTTTCAAATTTTCAGATGGGAGGTTCCAGATAAGGTCAAAAACTACATACTCAGATCTTCACCAAACATTGCAGGGATACATTGGATGTCAAGACACGTGGAAAAAACGTACAAAACAAGAGATTGGAGACATCAAGATTTTGGACGAATTTTTTAAGAATTTTCAAATTTTCAGATAGGAGGTTCCAGATGAGGTCAAAAACTACATACTCAGATCTTCACCAAACTTTGCAGGAATACTTTGCATGTCAAGACACGTGGAAAAAACGTACAAAACAAGAGATCGGAGACATCAAGATTTTCGACGAATTTTTTAAGAATTTTCAAATTTTCAGATGGGAGGTTCCAGATAAGGTCAAAAACGACATACTCAGATCTTCACCAAACTTTGCAGGGATCCATTGGAGGTCGAGACACGTGGAAAAAACGTACAAAACAAGAGATTGGAGACATCAAGATTTTGGACGAATTTTTTAAGAATTTTCAAATTTTCAGATAGGAGGTTCCATATAAGGTCAAAAACTACATACTCAGATCTTCACCAAACTTTGCAGGGATACATTGGATGTCAAGACACGTGGAAAAAACGTACAAAACAAGAGATTGGAGACATCAAGATTTTCGACGAATTTTTTAAGAATTTTCAAATTTTCAGAAAGGATGTTCCAGATAAGGTCAAAAACGACATACTCAGATCTTCACCAAACTTTGCAGGGATCCATTGGAGGTCGAGACACGTGGAAAAAACGTACAAAACAAGAGATTGGAGACATCAAGATTTTGGACGAATTTTTGAAGAATTTTCAAATTTTCAGATAGGAGGTTCCAGATAAGGTCTAAAACTACATACTCAGATCTCCACCAAACATTGCAGGAATACATTGGATGTCAAGACACGTGGAAAAAACGTACAAAACAAGAGATTGGAGACATCAAGATTTTCGACGAATTTTTGAAGAATTTTCAAATTTTCAGATAGGAGGTTCCAGATAAGGTCAAAAACTACATACTCAGATCTTCACCAAACGTTGCAGGGATACTTTGCATGTCAAGACACGTGGAAAAAACGTACAAAACAAAAGATTGGAGACATCAAGATTTTCGACGAATTTTTTAAGAATTTTCAAATTTTCAGATGGGAGGTTCCAGATAAGGTCAAAAACGACATACTCAGATCTTCACCAAACTTTGCATGGATACATTGGATGTCAAGACACGTGGAAAAAACGTACAAAACAAGAGATTGGAGACATCAAGATTTTGGACGAATTTTTTAAGAATTTTCAAATTTTCAGATGGGAGGTTCAATATAAGGTCAAAAACTACATACTCAGATCTTCACCAAACTTTGCAGGGATACTTTGGATGTCAAGACACGTGGAAAAAACGTACAAAACAAGAGATTGGGGTCATCAAGATTTTGGACGAATTTTTTAAGAATTTTCAAATTTTCAGATGGGAGGTTCAATATAAGGTCAAAAACTACATACTCAGATCTTCACCAAACTTTGCATGGATACATTGGATGTCAAGACACGTGGAAAAAACATACAAAACATAGGATTCGGAACATCAAGATTTTGGTCGAATTTTTTAAGAATTTTCAAATTTTCAGATAGGAGGTTCCATATAAGGTCAAAAACTACATACTCAGATCTTCACCAAACATTGCAGGAATACATTGGATGTCAAGACACGTGGAAAAAACGTACAAAACAAGAGATTGGGGTCATCAAGATTTTGCACGGATTTTTTAGGAATTTTCAAATTTTCAGATGGGAGGTTCCAGATAAGGTCAAAAACTACATACTCAGATCTTCACCAAACTTTGCAGGGATACATTGGATGTCAAGACACGTGGAAAAAACGTACAAAACAAGAGATTGGAGACATCAAGATTTTGGACGAATTTTTTAAGAATTTTCAAATTTTCAGATAGGAGGTTCCATATAAGGTCAAAAACTACATACTCAGATCTTCACCAAACTTTGCATGGATACATTATGTGTCAAGACACGTGGAAAAAACGTACAAAACAAAAGATTGGAGACATCAAGATTTTGGTCGAATTTTTTAAGAATTTTCAAATTTTCAGATGGGAGGTTCCAGATAAGGTCAAAAACTACATACTCAGATCTTCACCAAACTTTGCAGGGATACATTGGATGTCAAGACACGTGGAAAAAACGTACAAACAAGAGATTGGAGACATCAAGATTTTGGACGAATTTTTTAACAATTTTCAAATTTTCAGAAAGGATGTTCCAGATAAGGTCAAAAACGACATACTCAGATCTTCACCAAACTTTGCAGGGATACATTGGATATCAAGACACGTGGAAAAAACGTACAAAACAAGAGATTGGAGACATCAAGATTTTCGACGAATTTTTTAAGAATTTTCAAATTTTCAGATAGGAGGTTCCAGATAAGGTCAAAAACTACATACTCAGATCTTCACCAAACGTTGCAGGGATACTTTGCATGTCAAGACACGTGGAAAAAACGTACAAAACAAAAGATTGGAGACATCAAGATTTTCGACGAATTTTTTAAGAATTTTCAAATTTTCAGATGGGAGGTTCCAGATAAGGTCAAAAACGACATACTCAGATCTTCACCAAACTTTGCATGGATACATTGGATGTCAAGACACGTGGAAAAAACGTACAAAACAAGAGATTGGAGACATCAAGATTTTGGACGAATTTTTTAAGAATTCTCAAATTTTCAGAAAGGAGGTTCCATATAAGGTCAAAAACTACATACTCAGATCTTCACCAAACTTTGCAGCGATACTTTGGATGTCAAGACACGTGGAAAAAACGTACAAAACAAGAGATTGGGGTCATCAAGATTTTGGACGAATTTTTTAAGAATTTTCAAATTTTCAGATGGGAGGTTCAATATAAGGTCAAAAACTACATACTCAGATCTTCACCAAACTTTGCAGGGATACATTGGATGTCAAGACACGTGGAAAAAACATACAAAACATAGGATTCAGAACATCAAGATTTTGGTCGAATTTTTAAATTTTCAGATAGGAGGTTCCATATAAGGTCAAAAACTACTTACTCAGATCTTCACCAAACATTGCAGGAATACATTGGATGTCAAGACACGTGGAAAAAACGTACAAAACAAGAGATTGGGGTAATCAAGATTTTGCACGGATTTTTTAGGAATTTTCAAATTTTCAGATGGGAGGTTCCAGATAAGGTCAAAAACTACATACTCAGATCTTCACCAAACTTTGCAGGGATACATTGGATGTCAAGACACGTGGAAAAAACGTACAAAACAAGAGATTGGAGACATCAAGATTTTGGACGAATTTTTTAAGAATTTTCAAATTTTCAGATAGGAGGTTCCATATAAGGTCAAAAACTACATACTCAGATCTTCACCAAACTTTGCATGGATACATTATGTGTCAAGACACGTGGAAAAAACGTACAAAACAAAAGATTGGAGACATCAAGATTTTGGTCGAATTTTTTAAGAATTTTCAAATTTTCAGATGGGAGGTTCCAGATAAGGTCAAAAACTACATACTCAGATCTTCACCAAACTTTGCAGGGATCCATTGGATGTCAAGACACGTGGAAAAAACGTACAAAAAAGAGATTGGAGACATCAAGATTTCGGACGAATTTTTTAACAATTTTCAAATTTTCAGAAAGGATGTTCCAGATAAGGTCAAAAACGACATACTCAGATCTTCACCAAACTTTGCATGGATACATTGGATGTCAAGACACGTGGAAAAAACGTACAAAACAAGAGATTGGGGTCATCAAGATTTTGCACGGATTTTTTAGGAATTTTCAAATTTTCAGATGGGAGGTTCCAGATAAGGTCAAAAACTACATACTCAGATCTTCACCAAACTTTGCAGGGATACATTGGATGTCAAGACACGTGGAAAAAACGTACAAAACAAGAGATTGGAGACATCAAGATTTTGGACGAATTTTTTAAGAATTTTCAAATTTTCAGATAGGAGGTTCCATATAAGGTCAAAAACTACATACTCAGATCTTCACCAAACTTTGCATGGATACATTTTGTGTCAAGACACGTGGAAAAAACGTACAAAACAAAAGATTGGAGACATCAAGATTTTGGTCGAATTTTTTAAGAATTTTCAAATTTTCAGATGGGAGGTTCCAGATAAGGTCAAAAACTACGTACTCATATCTTCACCAAACTTTGCAGGGATACATTGGATGTCAAGACACGTGGAAAAAACGTACAAAAAAGAGATTGGAGACATCAAGATTTTGGACGAATTTTTTAACAATTTTCAAATTTTCAGAAAGGATGTTCCAGATAAGGTCAAAATCGACATACTCAGATCTTCACCAAACTTTGCAGGGATACATTGGATATCAAGACACGTGGAAAAAACGTACAAAACAAGAGATTGGAGACATCAAGATTTTCGACGAATTTTTTAAGAATTTTCAAATTTTCAGATAGGAGGTTCCAGATAAGGTCAAAAACTACATACTCAGATCTTCACCAAACGTTGCAGGGATACTTTGCATGTCAAGACACGTGGAAAAAACGTACAAAACAAAAGATTGGAGACATCAAGATTTTCGACGAATTTTTTAAGAATTTTCAAATTTTCAGATGGGAGGTTCCAGATAAGGTCAAAAACGACATACTCAGATCTTCACCAAACTTTGCATGGATACATTGGATGTCAAGACACGTGGAAAAAACGTACAAAACAAGAGATTGGAGACATCAAGATTTTGGACGAATTTTTTAAGAATTCTCAAATTTTCAGAAAGGAGGTTCCATATAAGGTCAAAAACTACATACTTAGATCTTCACCAAACTTTGCAGGGATACTTTGGATGTCAAGACACGTGGAAAAAACGTACAAAACAAGAGATTAGGTCATCAAGATTTTGGACGAATTTTTTAAGAATTTTCAAATTTTCAGATGGGAGGTTCAATATAAGGTCAAAAACTACATACTCAGATCTTCACCAAACTTTGCAGGGATACATTGGATGTCAAGACACGTGGAAAAAACATACAAAACATAGGATTCGGAACATCAAGATTTTGGTCGAATTTTTTAAGAATTTTCAAATTTTCAGATAGGAGGTTCCATATAAGGTCAAAAACTACATACTCAGATCTTCACCAAACATTGCAGGAATACATTGGATGTCAAGACACGTGGAAAAAACGTACAAAACAAGAGATTGGGGTCATCAAGATTTTGCACGGATTTTTTAGGAATTTTCAAATTTTCAGATGGGAGGTTCCAGATAAGGTCAAAAACTACATACTCAGATCTTCACCAAACTTTGCAGGGATACATTGGATGTCAAGACACGTGGAAAAAACGTACAAAACAAGAGATTGGAGACATCAAGATTTTGGACGAATTTTTTAAGAATTTTCAAATTTTCAGATAGGAGGTTCCATATAAGGTCAAAAACTACATACTCAGATCTTCACCAAACTTTGCATGGATACATTATGTGTCAAGACACGTGGAAAAAAAGTACAAAACAAAAGATTGGAGACATCAAGATTTTGGTCGAATTTTTTAAGAATTTTCAAATTTTCAGATGGGAGGTTCCAGATAAGGTCAAAAACTACATACTCAGATCTTCACCAAACTTTGCAGGGATCCATTGGATGTCAAGACACGTGGAAAAAACGTACAAAAAAGAGATTGGAGACATCAAGATTTTGGACGAATTTTTTAACAATTTTCAAATTTTCAGAAAGGATGTTCCAGATAAGGTCAAAAACGACATACTCAGATCTTCACCAAACTTTGCAGGGATACATTGGATATCAAGACACGTGGAAAAAACGTACAAAACAAGAGATTGGAGACATCAAGATTTTGGACGAATTTTTTAAGAATTTTCAAATTTTCAGATAGGAGGTTCCAGATAAGGTCAAAAACTACATACTCAGATCTTCACCAAACTTTGCAGGGATACATTGGATGTCAAGACACGTGGAAAAAACGTACAAAACAAGAGATTGGAGACATCAAGATTTTGGACGAATTTTTTAAGAATTTTCAAATTTTCAGATAGGAGGTTCCAGAGGAGGTCAAAAACTACATACTCAGATCTTCACCAAACTTTGCAGGAATACTTTGCATGTCAAGACACGTGGAAAAAACGTACAAAACAAGAGATCGGAGACATCAAGATTTTCGACGAATTTTTTAAGAATTTTCAAATTTTCAGATGGGAGGTTCCAGATAAGGTCAAAAACGACATACTCAGATCTTCACCAAACTTTGCAGGGATCCATTGGAGGTCGAGACACGTGGAAAAAACGTACAAAAGAAGAGATTGGAGACATCAAGATTTTGGACGAATTTTTTAAGAATTTTCAAATTTTCAGATAGGAGGTTCCATATAAGGTCAAAAACTACATACTCAGATCTTCACCAAACTTTGCAGGGATACATTGGATGTCAAGACACGTGGAAAAAACGTACAAAACAAGAGATTGGAGACATCAAGATTTTGGACGATTTTTTTAAAAATTTTCAAATTTTCAGAAATGCGGTTCCAGATAAGGTCAAAAACTACATACTCAGATCTTCACCAAACTTTGCAGGGATACATTGGATGTCAAGACACGTGGAAAAAACGTACAAAACAAGAGATTCGGGTCAACAAGATTTTGGACGGATTTTTTAGGAATTTTCAAATTTTCAGATGGGAGGTTCCAGATAAGGTCAAAAACTACATACTCAGATCTTTACCAAACTCTGCAGGGATACATTGTATGTCAAGACACGTGGAAAAAACATACAAAACATAGGATTGGGGACATCAAGATTTTGTTAAATTCTTTTAAGAATTTTCAAATTTTCAGATAGGAGGTTCCATATAAGGTCAAAAACTACATACTCAGATCTTCACCAAACATTGCAGGGATACATTGGATGTCAAGACACGTGGAAAGAACGTACAAAACAAGAGATTGGAGACATCAAGATTTTGGACGAATTTTTTAAGAATTTTCAAATTTTCAGATAGGAGGCTCCATATAAGGTCAAAAACTACATACTCAGATCTTCACCAAACATTGCAGGGATACATTGGATGTCAAGACACGTGGAAAAAACATACAAAACATAGGATTGGTGACATAAAGATTTTGGACGAATTTTTTAAGAATTTTCAAATTTTCAGATAGGAGGTTCCATATAAGGTCAAAAACTACATACTCAGATCTTCACCAAACTTTGCAGGGATACATTGGAGGTCGAGACACGTGGAAAAAAAGTACAAAACAAGAGATTGGGGTCATCAAGATTTTGGACGGATTTTTTAGGAATTTTCAAATTTTCAGATGGGAGGTTCCAGATAAGGTCAAAAACTACATACTCAGATCTTCACCAAACATTGCAGGGATACATTGGATGTCAAGACACGTGGAAAAAACGTACAAAACAAGAGATTGGAGACATCAAGATTTTGGACGAATTTTTTAAGAATTTTCAAATTTTCAGATAGGAGGTTCCAGATGAGGTCAAAAACTACATACTCAGATCTTCACCAAACTTTGCAGGAATACTTTGCATGTCAAGACACGTGGAAAAAACGTACAAAACAAGAGATCGGAGACATCAAGATTTTCGACGAATTTTTTAAGAATTTTCAAATTTTCAGATGGGAGGTTCCAGATAAGGTCAAAAACGACATACTCAGATCTTCACCAAACTTTGCAGGGATCCATTGGAGGTCGAGACACGTGGAAAAAACGTACAAAACAAGAGATTGGAGACATCAAGATTTTCGACGAATTTTTTAAGAATTTTCAAATTTTCAGATGGGAGGTTCCAGATAAGGTCAAAAACGACATACTCAGATCTTCACCAAACTTTGCATGGATACATTGGATGTCAAGACACGTGGAAAAAACATACAAAACATAGGATTGGTGACATCAAGATTTTGGACGAATTTTTTAAGAATTTTCAAATTTTCAGATAGGAGGTTCCATATAAGGTCAAAAACTACATACTCAGATCTTCACCAAACTTTGCAGGGATACATTGGAGGTCGAGACACGTGGAAAAAAAGTACAAAACAAGAGATTGGGGTCATCAAGATTTTGGACGGATTTTTTAGGAATTTTCAAATTTTCAGATGGGAGGTTCCAGATAAGGTCAAAAACTACATACTCAGATCTTCACCAAACATTGCAGGGATACATTGGATGTCAAGACACGTGGAAAAAACGTACAAAACAAGAGATTGGAGACATCAAGATTTTGGACGAATTTTTTAAGAATTTTCAAATTTTCAGATAGGAGGTTCCAGATGAGGTCAAAAACTACATACTCAGATCTTCACCAAACTTTGCAGGAATACTTTGCATGTCAAGACACGTGGAAAAAACGTACAAAACAAGAGATCGGAGACATCAAGATTTTCGACGAATTTTTTAAGAATTTTCAAATTTTCAGATGGGAGGTTCCAGATAAGGTCAAAAACGACATACTCAGATCTTCACCAAACTTTGCAGGGATCCATTGGAGGTCGAGACACGTGGAAAAAACGTACAAAACAAGAGATTGGAGACATCAAGATTTTGGACGAATTTTTTAAGAATTTTCAAATTTTCAGATAGGAGGTTCCATATAAGGTCAAAAACTACATACTCAGATCTTCACCAAACTTTGCAGGGATACATTGGATGTCAAGACACGTGGAAAAAACGTACAAAACAAAAGATTGGAGACATCAAGATTTTGGACGAATTTTTTAAGAATTTTCAAATTTTCAGATAGGAGGTTCCAGATAAGGTCAAAAACTACATACTCAGATCTTCACCAAACTTTGCAGGGATACATTATGTGTCAAGACACGTGGAAAAAACGTACAAAACAAAAGATTGGAGACATCAAGATTTTGGTCGAATTTTTTAAGAATTTTCAAATTTTCAGATGGGAGGTTCCAGATAAGGTCAAAAACTACATACTCAGATCTTCACCAAACTTTGCAGGGATCCATTGGAGGTCGAGACACGTGGAAAAAACGTACAAAACAAGAGATTGGAGACATCAAGATTTTGGACGAATTTTTTAAGAATTTTCAAATTTTCAGATAGGAGGTTCCATATAAGGTCAAAAACTACATACTCAGATCTTCACCAAACTTTGCAGGGATACATTGGATATCAAGACACGTGGAAAAAACGTACAAAACAAGAGATTGGAGACATCAAGATTTTGGACGAATTTTTTAAGAATTTTCAAATTTTCAGATGGGAGGTTCAATATAAGGTCAAAAACTACATACTCAGATCTTCACCAAACTTTGCAGGGATACATTGGATGTCAAGACACGTGGAAAAAACGTACAAAACAAGAGATTGGGGTCATCAAGATTTTGGACGGATTTTTTAGGAATTTTCAAATTTTCAGATGGGAGGTTCCAGATAAGGTCAAAAACTACATACTCAGATCTTCACCAAACATTGCAGGGATACATTGGATGTCAAGACACGTGGAAAAAACGTACAAAACAAGAGATTGGAGACATCAAAATTTTGGACGAATTTTTTAAGAATTTTCAATTTTTCAGATAGGAGGTTCCATATAAGGTCAAAAACTACATACTCAGATCTTCACCAAACTTTGCAGGGATACATTGGATGTCAAGACACGTGGGAAAAACGTACAAAATAAGAGATTGGAGACATCAAGATTTTGGACGAATTTTTTAAGAATTTTCAAATTTTCAGATGGGAGGTTCAATATAAGGTCAAAAACTACATACTCAGATCTTCACCAAACTTTGCAGGGATACATTGGATGTCAAGACACGTGGAAAAAACGTACAAAACAAGAGATTGGAGACATCAAGATTTTGGACGAATTTTTTAAGAATTTTCAAATTTTCAGATAGGAGGTTCCATATAAGGTCAAAAACTACATACTCAGATCTTCACCAAACTTTGCAGGGATACATTGGATATCAAGACACGTGGAAAAAACGTACAAAACAAGAGATTGGAGACATCAAGATTTTGGACGAATTTTTTAAGAATTTTCAAATTTTCAGATAGGAGGTTCCAGATAAGGTCAAAAACTACATACTCAGATCTTCACCAAACTTTGCAGGGATACATTGGATGTCAAGACACGTGGAAAAAACGTACAAAACAAGAGATTGGGGTCATGAAGATTTTGGACGGATTTTTTAGGAATTTTCAAATTTTCAGATGGGAGGTTCCAGATAAGGTCAAAAACTACATACTCAGATCTTCACCAAACATTGCAGGGATACATTGGATGTCAAGACACGTGGAAAAAACGTACAAAACAAGAGATTGGAGACATCAAAATTTTGGACGAATTTTTTAAGAATTTTCAAATTTTCAGATAGGAGGTTCCAGATGAGGTCAAAAACTACATACTCAGATCTTCACCAAACGTTGCAGGGATACATTGGATGTCAAGACACGTGGAAAAAACGTACAAAACAAGAGATTGGAGACATCAAGATTTTGGACGAATTTTTTAAGAATTTTCAAATTTTCAGATAGGAGGTTCCAGATGAGGTCAAAAACTACATACTCAGATCTTCACCAAACTTTGCAGGAATACTTTGCATGTCAAGACACGTGGAAAAAACGTACAAAACAAGAGATCGGAGACATCAAGATTTTCGACGAATTTTTTAAGAATTTTCAAATTTTCAGATGGGAGGTTCCAGATAAGGTCAAAAACGACATACTCAGATCTTCACCAAACTTTGCAGGGATCCATTGGAGGTCGAGACACGTGGAAAAAACGTACAAAACAAGAGATTGGAGACATCAAGATTTTGGACGAATTTTTTAAGAATTTTCAAATTTTCAGATAGGAGGTTCCATATAAGTTCAAAAACTGCATACTCAGATCTTCACCAAACTTTGCAGGGATACATTGGATGTCAAGACACGTGGAAAAAACGTACAAAACAAGAGATTGGAGACATCAAGATTTTCGACGAATTTTTTAAGAATTTTCAAATTTTCAGAAAGGATGTTCCAGATAAGGTCAAAAACGACATACTCAGATCTTCACCAAACTTTGCAGGGATCCATTGGAGGTCGAGACACGTGGAAAAAACGTACAAAACAAGAGATTGGAGACATCAAGATTTTGGACGAATTTTTGAAGAATTTTCAAATTTTCAGATAGGAGGTTCCAGATAAGGTCTAAAACTACATACTCAGATCTCCACCAAACATTGCAGGAATACATTGGATGTCAAGACACGTGGAAAAAACGTACAAAACAAGAGATTGGAGACATCAAGATTTTCGACGAATTTTTGAAGAATTTTCAAATTTTCAGATAGGAGGTTCCAGATAAGGTCAAAAACTACATACTCAGATCTTCACCAAACGTTGCAGGGATACTTTGCATGTCAAGACACGTGGAAAAAACGTACAAAACAAGAGATTGGAGACATCAAGATTTTCGACGAATTTTTTAAGAATTTTCAAATTTTCGGATGGGAGGTTCCAGATAAGGTCAAAAACGACATACTCAGATCTTCACCAAACTTTGCATGGATACATTGGATGTCAAGACACGTGGAAAAAACGTACAAAACAAGAGATTGGAGACATCAAGATTTTGGACGAATTTTTTAAGAATTCTCAAATTTTCAGAAAGGAGGTTCCATATAAGGTCAAAAACTACATACTCAGATCTTCACCAAACTTTGCAGGGATACATTGGATGTCAAGACACGTGGAAAAAACGTACAAAACAAGAGATTGGGGTCTTCAAGATTTTGGACGAATTTTTTAAGAATTTTCAAATTTTCACATAGGAGGTTCCAGATAAGGTCAAAAACTACATACTCAGATCTTCACCAAACGTTGCAGGGATACTTTGCATGTCAAGACACGTGGAAAAAACGTACAAAACAAGAGATTGGAGACATCAAGATTTTCGACGAATTTTTTAAGAATTTTCAAATTTTCAGATAGGAGGTTCCATATAAGGTCAAAAACTACATACTCAGATCTTCACCAAACATTGCAGGAATACATTGGATGTCAAGACACGTGGAAAAAACGTACAAAACAAGAGATTGGAGACATCAAGATTTTCGACGAATTTTTGAAGAATTTTCAAATTTTCAGATAGGAGGTTCCAGATAAGGTCAAAAACTACATACTCAGATCTTCACCAAACGTTGCAGGGATACTTTGCATGTCAAGACACGTGGAAAAAACGTACAAAACAAGAGATTGGAGACATCAAGATTTTCGACGAATTTTTTAAGAATTTTCAAATTTTCAGATAGGAGGTTCCATATAAGGTCAAAAACTACATACTCAGATCTTCACCAAACATTGCAGGAATACATTGGATGTCAAGACACGTGGAAAAAACGTACAAAACAAGAGATTGGGGTCATCAAGATTTTGCACGGATTTTTTAGGAATTTTCAAATTTTCAGATGGGAGGTTCCAGATAAGGTCAAAAACTACATACTCAGATCTTCACCAAACTTTGCAGGGATACATTGGATGTCAAGACACGTGGAAAAAACGTACAAAACAAGAGATTGGAGACATCAAGATTTTGGACGAATTTTTTAAGAATTTTCAAATTTTCAGATAGGAGGTTCCATATAAGGTCAAAAACTACATACTCAGATCTTCACCAAACTTTGCATGGATACATTATGTGTCAAGACACGTGGAAAAAACGTACAAAACAAAAGATTGGAGACATCAAGATTTTGGTCGAATTTTTTAAGAATTTTCAAATTTTCAGATGGGAGGTTCCAGATAAGGTCAAAAACTACATACTCAGATCTTCACCAAACTTTGCAGGGATACATTGGATGTCAAGACACGTGGAAAAAACGTACAAAACAAGAGATTGGAGACATCAAGATTATGGACGAATTTTTTGAGAATTTTCAAATTTTCAGAAAGGAGGTTCCATACAAGGTCAAAAACTACATACTCAGATCTTCACCAAACTTTGCAGGGATACATTGGATGTCAAGACACGTGGAAAAAACGTACAAAACAAGAGATTGGAGACATCAAGATTTTCGACGAATTTTTTAAGAATTTTCAAATTTTCAGAAAGGATGTTCCAGATAAGGTCAAAAACGACATACTCAGATCTTCACCAAACTTTGCAGGGATACATTGGAGGTCGAGACACGTGGAAAAAACGTACAAAACAAGAGATTGGAGACATCAAGATTTTGGACGAATTTTTGAAGAATTTTCAAATTTTCTGATAGGAGGTCCCAGATAAGGTCAAAAACTACATACTCAGATCTCCACCAAACATTGCAGGGATACATTGGATGTCAAGACACGTGGAAAAAACGTACAAAACAAGAGATTGGAGACATCAAGATTTTCGACGAATTTTTGAAGAATTTTCAAATTTTCAGATGGGCGGTTCCAGATAAGGTCAAAAACTACATACTCAGATCTTCACCAAACTTTGCAGGGATACATTGGATGTCAAGACACGTGGAAAAAACGTACAAAAAAGAGATTGGAGACATCAAGATTTTGGACGAATTTTTTAACAATTTTCAAATTTTCAGAAAGGATGTTCCAGATAAGGTCAAAAACGACATACTCAGATCTTCACCAAACTTTGCATGGATACATTGGATGTCAAGACACGTGGAAAAAACGTACAAAACAAGAGATTGGGGTCATCAAGATTTTGCACGGATTTTTTAGGAATTTTCAAATTTTCAGATGGGAGGTTCCAGATAAGGTCAAAAACTACATACTCAGATCTTCACCAAACTTTGCAGGGATACATTGGATGTCAAGACACGTGGAAAAAACGTACGAAACAAGAGATTGGAGACATCAAGATTTTGGACGAATTTTTTAAGAATTTTCAAATTTTCAGATAGGAGGTTCCATATAAGGTCAAAAACTACATACTCAGATCTTCACCAAACTTTGCATGGATACATTATGTGTCAAGACACGTGGAAAAAACGTACAAAACAAAAGATTGGAGACATCAAGATTTTGGTCGAATTTTTTAAGAATTTTCAAATTTTCAGATGGGAGGTTCCAGATAAGGTCAAAAACTACATACTCAGATCTTCACCAAACTTTGCAGGGATACATTGGATGTCAAGACACGTGGAAAAAACGTACAAAAAAGAGATTGGAGACATCAAGATTTTGGACGAATTTTTTAACAATTTTCAAATTTTCAGAAAGGATGTTCCAGATAAGGTCAAAAACGACATACTCAGATCTTCACCAAACTTTGCAGGGATACATTGGATATCAAGACACGTGGAAAAAACGTACAAAACAAGAGATTGGAGACATCAAGATTTTCGACGAATTTTTTAAGAATTTTCAAATTTTCAGATAGGAGGTTCCAGATAAGGTCAAAAACTACATACTCAGATCTTCACCAAACGTTGCAGGGATACTTTGCATGTCAAGACACGTGGAAAAAACGTACAAAACAAAAGATTGGAGACATCAAGATTTTCGACGAATTTTTTAAGAATTTTCAAATTTTCAGATGGGAGGTTCCAGATAAGGTCAAAAACGACATACTCAGATCTTCACCAAACTTTGCATGGATACATTGGATGTCAAGACACGTGGAAAAAACGTACAAAACAAGAGATTGGAGACATCAAGATTTTGGACGAATTTTTTAAGAATTCTCAAATTTTCAGAAAGGAGGTTCCATATAAGGTCAAAAACTACATACTCAGATCTTCACCAAACTTTGCAGGGATACTTTGGATGTCAAGACACGTGGAAAAAACGTACAAAACAAGAGATTGGGGTCATCAAGATTTTGGACGAATTTTTTAAGAATTTTCAAATTTTCAGATGGGAGGTTCAATATAAGGTCAAAAACTACATACTCAGATCTTCACCAAACTTTGCATGGATACATTGGATGTCAAGACACGTGGAAAAACATACAAAACATAGGATTCGGAACATCAAGATTTTGGTCGAATTTTTTAAGAATTTTCAAATTTTCAGATAGGAGGTTCCATATAAGGTCAAAAACTACATACTCAGATCTTCACCAAACATTGCAGGAATACATTGGATGTCAAGACACGTGGAAAAAACGTACAAAACAAGAGATTGGGGTCATCAAGATTTTGCACGGATTTTTTAGGAATTTTCAAATTTTCAGATGGGAGGTTCAATATAAGGTCAAAAACTACATACTCAGATCTTCACCAAACTTTGCAGGGATACATTGGATGTCAAGACACGTGGAAAAAAATACAAAACATAGGATTCGGAACATCAAGATTTTGGACGAATTTTTTAACAATTTTCAAATTTTCAGAAAGGATGTTCCAGATAAGGTCAAAAACGACATACTCAGATCTTCACCAAACTTTGCATGGATACATTGGATGTCAAGACACGTGGAAAAAACGTACAAAACAAGAGATTGGGGTCATCAAGATTTTGCACGGATTTTTTAGGAATTTTCAAATTTTCAGATGGGAGGTTCCAGATAAGGTCAAAAACTACATACTCAGATCTTCACCAAACTTTGCAGGGATACATTGGATGTCAAGACACGTGGAAAAAACGTACAAAACAAGAGATTGGAGACATCAAGATTTTGGACGAATTTTTTAAGAATTTTCAAATTTTCAGATAGGAGGTTCCATATAAGGTCAAAAACTACATACTCAGATCTTCACCAAACTTTGCATGGATACATTATGTGTCAAGACACGTGGAAAAAACGTACAAAACAAAAGATTGGAGACATCAAGATTTTGGTCGAATTTTTTAAGAATTTTCAAATTTTCAGATGGGAGGTTCCAGATAAGGTCAAAAACTACATACTCAGATCTTCACCAAACTTTGCAGGGATACATTGGATGTCAAGACACGTGGAAAAAACGTACAAAAAAGAGATTGGAGACATCAAGATTTTGGACGAATTTTTTAACAATTTTCAAATTTTCAGAAAGGATGTTCCAGATAAGGTCAAAAACGACATACTCAGATCTTCACCAAACTTTGCAGGGATACATTGGATATCAAGACACGTGGAAAAAACGTACAAAACAAGAGATTGGAGACATCAAGATTTTCGACGAATTTTTTAAGAATTTTCAAATTTTCAGATAGGAGGTTCCAGATAAGGTCAAAAACTACATACTCAGATCTTCACCAAACGTTGCAGGGATACTTTGCATGTCAAGACACGTGGAAAAAACGTACAAAACAAAAGATTGGAGACATCAAGATTTTCGACGAATTTTTTAAGAATTTTCAAATTTTCAGATGGGAGGTTCCAGATAAGGTCAAAAACGACATACTCAGATCTTCACCAAACTTTGCATGGATACATTGGATGTCAAGACACGTGGAAAAAACGTACAAAACAAGAGATTGGAGACATCAAGATTTTGGACGAATTTTTTAAGAATTCTCAAATTTTCAGAAAGGAGGTTCCATATAAGGTCAAAAACTACATACTCAGATCTTCACCAAACTTTGCAGGGATACTTTGGATGTCAAGACACGTGGAAAAAACGTACAAAACAAGAGATTGGGGTCATCAAGATTTTGGACGAATTTTTTAAGAATTTTCAAATTTTCAGATGGGAGGTTCAATATAAGGTCAAAAACTACATACTCAGATCTTCACCAAACTTTGCAGGGATACATTGGATGTCAAGACACGTGGAAAAAAATACAAAACATAGGATTCGGAACATCAAGATTTTGGTCGAATTTTTTAAGAATTTTCAAATTTTCAGATAGGAGGTTCCATATAAGGTCAAAAACTACATACTCAGATCTTCACCAAACATTGCAGGAATACATTGGATGTCAAGACACGTGGAAAAAACGTACAAAACAAGAGATTGGGGTCATCAAGATTTTGCACGGATTTTTTAGGAATTTTCAAATTTTCAGATGGGAGGTTCCAGATAAGGTCAAAAACTACATACTCAGATCTTCACCAAACTTTGCAGGGATACATTGGATGTCAAGACACGTGGAAAAAACGTACAAAACAAGAGATTGGAGACATCAAGATTTTGGACGAATTTTTTAAGAATTTTCAAATTTTCAGATAGGAGGTTCCATATAAGGTCAAAAACTACATACTCAGATCTTCACCAAACTTTGCATGGATACATTATGTGTCAAGACACGTGGAAAAAACGTACAAAACAAAAGATTGGAGACATCAAGATTTTGGTCGAATTTTTTAAGAATTTTCAAATTTTCAGATGGGAGGTTCCAGATAAGGTCAAAAACTACATACTCAGATCTTCACCAAACTTTGCAGGGATCCATTGGATGTCAAGACACGTGGAAAAAACGTACAAAAAAGAGATTGGAGACATCAAGATTTTGGACGAATTTTTTAACAATTTTCAAATTTTCAGAAAGGATGTTCCAGATAAGGTCAAAAACGACATACTCAGATCTTCACCAAACTTTGCAGGGATACATTGGATATCAAGACACGTGGAAGAAACGTACAAAACAAGAGATTGGAGACATCAAGATTTTGGACGAATTTTTTAAGAATTTTCAAATTTTCAGATAGGAGGTTCCAGATGAGGTCAAAAACTACATACTCAGATCTTCACCAAACTTTGCAGGAATACTTTGCATGTCAAGACACGTGGAAAAAACGTACAAAACAAGAGATCGGAGACATCAAGATTTTCGACGAATTTTTTAAGAATTTTCAAATTTTCAGATGGGAGGTTCCAGATAAGGTCAAAAACGACATACTCAGATCTTCACCAAACTTTGCAGGGATCCATTGGAGGTCGAGACACGTGGAAAAAACGTACAAAACAAGAGATTGGAGACATCAAGATTTTGGACGAATTTTTTAAGAATTTTCAAATTTTCAGATAGGAGGTTCCATATAAGGTCAAAAACTACATACTCAGATCTTCACCAAACTTTGCAGGGATACATTGGATGTCAAGACACGTGGAAAAAACGTACAAAACAAGAGATTGGAGACATCAAGATTTTGGACGATTTTTTTAAAAATTTTCAAATTTTCAGAAATGCGGTTCCAGATAAGGTCAAAAACTACATACTCAGATCTTCACCAAACTTTGCAGGGATACATTGGATGTCAAGACACGTGGAAAAAACATACAAAACATAGGATTGGGGACATCAAGCTTTTGTTAAATTCTTTTAAGAATTTTCAAATTTTCAGATAGGAGGTTCCATATAAGGTCAAAAACTACATACTCAGATCTTCACCAAACATTGCAGGGATACATTGGATGTCAAGACACGTGGAAAGAACGTACAAAACAAGAGATTGGAGACATCAAGATTTTGGACGAATTTTTTAAGAATTTTCAAATTTTCAGATAGGAGGCTCCATATAAGGTCAAAAACTACATACTCAGATCTTCACCAAACATTGCAGGGATACATTGGATGTCAAGACACGTGGAAAAAACGTACAAAACAAGAGATTGGAGACATCAAGATTTTGGACGAATTTTTTAAGAATTTTCAAATTTTCAGATAGGAGGTTCCAGATAAGGTCAAAAACTACATACTCAGATCTTCACCAAACGTTGCAGGGATACTTTGCATGTCAAGACACGTGGAAAAAACGTACAAAACAAGAGATCGGAGACATCAAGATTTTCGACGAATTTTTTAAGAATTTTCAAATTTTGAGATGGGAGGTTTCAGATAAGGTCAAAAACGACATACTCAGATCTTCACCAAACTTTGCATGGATACATTGGATGTCAAGACACGTGGAAAAAACATACAAAACATAGGATTGGGGTCATCAAGATTTTGCACGGATTTTTTAAGAATTTTCAAATTTTCAGATGGGAGGTTCCAGATAAGGTCAAAAACTACATACTCAGATCTTCACCAAACTTTGCAGGGATCCATTGGAGGTCGAGACACGTGGAAAAAACGTACAAAACAAGAGATTGGAGACATCAAGATTTTAGACGAATTTTTTAAGAATTTTCAAATTTTCAGATAGGAGGCTCCATATAAGGTCAAAAACTACATACTCAGATCTTCACCAAACTTTGCAGGGATACATTGGATATCAAGACACGTGGAAAAAACGTACAAAACAAGAGATTGGAGACATCAAGATTTTGGACGAATTTTTTAAGAATTTTCAAATTTTCAGATGGGAGGTTCAATATAAGGTCAAAAACTACATACTCAGATCTTCACCAAACTTTGCAGGGATACATTGGATGTCAAGACACGTGGAAAAAACGTACAAAACAAGAGATTGGGGTCATCAAGATTTTGGACGGATTTTTTAGGAATTTTCAAATTTTCAGATGGGAGGTTCCAGATAAGGTCAAAAACTACATACTCAGATCTTCACCAAACATTGCAGGGATACATTGGATGTCAAGACACGTGGAAAAAACGTACAAAACAAGAGATTGGAGACATCAAAATTTTGGACGAATTTTTTAAGAATTTTCAAATTTTCAGATAGGAGGTTCCATATAAGGTCAAAAACTACATACTCAGATCTTCACCAAACTTTGCAGGGATACATTGGATATCAAGACACGTGGAAAAAACGTACAAAACAAGAGATTGGAGACATCAAGATTTTGGACGAATTTTTTAAGAATTTTCAAATTTTCAGATGGGAGGTTCAATATAAGGTCAAAAACTACATACTCAGATCTTCACCAAACTTTGCAGGGATACATTGGATGTCAAGACACGTGGAAAAAACGTACAAAACAAGAGATTGGAGACATCAAGATTTTGGACGAATTTTTTAAGAATTTTCAAATTTTCAGATAGGAGGTTCCATATAAGGTCAAAAACTACATACTCAGATCTTCACCAAACTTTGCAGGGATCCATTGGATATCAAGACACGTGGAAAAAACGTACAAAACAAGAGATTGGAGACATCAAGATTTTGGACGAATTTTTTAAGAATTTTCAAATTTTCAGATAGGAGGTTCCAGATAAGGTCAAAAACTACATACTCAGATCTTCACCAAACTTTGCAGGGATACATTGGATGTCAAGACACGTGGAAAAAACGTACAAAACAAGAGATTGGGGTCATCAAGATTTTGGACGGATTTTTTAGGAATTTTCAAATTTTCAGATGGGAGGTTCCAGATAAGGTCAAAAACTACATACTCAGATCTTCACCAAACATTGCAGGGATACATTGGATGTCAAGACACGTGGAAAAAACGTACAAAACAAGAGATTGGAGACATCAAAATTTTGGACGAATTTTTTAAGAATTTTCAAATTTTCAGATAGGAGGTTCCAGATGAGGTCAAAAACTACATACTCAGATCTTCACCAAACTTTGCAGGAATACTTTGCATGTCAAGGCACGTGGAAAAAACGTACAAAACAAGAGATCGGAGACATCAAGATTTTCGACGAATTTTTTAAGAATTTTCAAATTTTCAGATGGGAGGTTCCAGATAAGGTCAAAAACGACATACTCAGATCTTCACCAAACTTTGCATGGATACATTGGATGTCAAGACACGTGGAAAAAACATACAAAACATAGGATTGGTGACATCAAGATTTTGGACGAATTTTTTAAGAATTTTCAAATTTTCAGATAGGAGGTTCCATATAAGGTCAAAAACTACATACTCAGATCTTCACCAAACTTTGCAGGGATACATTGGAGGTCGAGACACGTGGAAAAAAAGTACAAAACAAGAGATTGGGGTCATCAAGAATTTGGACGGATTTTTTAGGAATTTTCAAATTTTCAGATGGGAGGTTCCAGATAAGGTCAAAAACTACATACTCAGATCTTCACCAAACATTGCAGGGATACATTGGATGTCAAGACACGTGGAAAAAACGTACAAAACAAGAGATTGGAGACATCAAGATTTTGGACGAATTTTTTAAGAATTTTCAAATTTTCAGATAGGAGGTTCCAGATGAGGTCAAAAACTACATACTCAGATCTTCACCAAACTTTGCAGGAATACTTTGCATGTCAAGACACGTGGAAAAAACGTACAAAACAAGAGATCGGAGACATCAAGATTTTCGACGAATTTTTTAAGAATTTTCAAATTTTCAGATGGGAGGTTCCAGATAAGGTCAAAAACGACATACTCAGATCTTCACCAAACTTTGCAGGGATCCATTGGAGGTCGAGACACATGGAAAAAACGTACAAAACAAGAGATTGGAGACATCAAGATTTTGGACGAATTTTTTAAGAATTTTCAAATTTTCAGATAGGAGGTTCCATATAAGGTCAAAAACTACATACTCAGATCTTCACCAAACTTTGCAGGGATACATTGGATGTCAAGACACGTGGAAAAAACGTACAAAACAAGAGATTGGAGACATCAAGATTTTCGACGAATTTTTTAAGAATTTTCAAATTTTCAGAAAGGATGTTCCAGATAAGGTCAAAAACGACATACTCAGATCTTCACTAACTTTGCAGGGATACATTGGAGGTCGAGACACGTGGAAAAAACGTACAAAACAAGAGATTGGAGACATCAAGATTTTGGACGAATTTTTGAAGAATTTTCAAATTTTCAGATAGGAGGTTCCAGATAAGGTCTAAAACTACATACTCAGATCTCCACCAAACATTGCAGGAATACATTGGATGTCAAGACACGTGGAAAAAACGTACAAACAAGAGATTGGAGACATCAAGATTTTCGACGAATTTTTGAAGAATTTTCAAATTTTCAGATAGGAGGTTCCAGATAAGGTCAAAAACTACATACTCAGATCTTCACCAAACGTTGCAGGGATACTTTGCATGTCAAGACACGTGGAAAAAACGTACAAAACAAGAGATTGGAGACATCAAGATTTTCGACGAATTTTTTAAGAATTTTCAAATTTTCGGATGGGAGGTTCCAGATAAGGTCAAAAACGACATACTCAGATCTTCACCAAACTTTGCATGGATACATTGGATGTCAAGACACGTGGAAAAAACGTACAAAACAAGAGATTGGAGACATCAAGATTTTGGACGAATTTTTTAAGAATTCTCAAATTTTCAGAAAGGAGGTTCCATATAAGGTCAAAAACTACATACTCAGATCTTCACCAAACTTTGCAGGGATACATTGGATGTCAAGACACGTGGAAAAAACGTACAAAACAAGAGATTGGGGTCTTCAAGATTTTGGAAGAATTTTTTAAGAATTTTCAAATTTTCAGATAGGAGGTTCCAGATAAGGTCAAAAACTACATACTCAGATCTTCACCAAACGTTGCAGGGATACTTTGCATGTCAAGACACGTGGAAAAAACGTACAAAACAAGAGATTGGAGACATCAAGATTTTGGACGAATTTTTTAAGAATTTTCAAATTTTCAGATAGGAGGTTCCATATAAGGTCAAAAACTACATACTCAGATCTTCACCAAACTTTGCATGGATACATTATGTGTCAAGACACGTGGAAAAAACGTACAAAACAAAAGATTGGAGACATCAAGATTTTGGTCGAATTTTTTAAGAATTTTCAAATTTTCAGATGGGAGGTTCCAGATAAGGTCAAAAACTACATACTCAGATCTTCACCAAACTTTGCAGGGATACATTGGATGTTCAGACACGTGGAAAAAACGTACAAAACAAGAGATTGGAGACATCAAGATTATGGACGAATTTTTTGAGAATTTTCAAATTTTCAGAAAGGAGGTTCCAGATAAGGTCAAAAACTACATACTCAGATCTTCACCAAACTTTGCAGGGATACATTGGATGTCAAGACACGTGGAAAAAACGTACAAAACAAGAGATTGGAGACATCAAGATTTTCGACGAATTTTTTAAGAATTTTCAAATTTTCAGAAAGGATGTTCCAGATAAGGTCAAAAACGACATACTCAGATCTTCACCAAACTTTGCAGGGATACATTGGAGGTCGAGACACGTGGAAAAAACGTACAAAACAAGAGATTGGAGACATCAAGATTTTGGACGAATTTTTGAAGAATTTTCAAATTTTCTGATAGGAGGTCCCAGATAAGGTCAAAAACTACATACTCAGATCTCCACCAAACATTGCAGGGATACATTGGATGTCAAGACACGTGGAAAAAACGTACAAAACAAGAGATTGGAGACATCAAGATTTTCGACGAATTTTTGAAGAATTTTCAAATTTTCAGATGGGAGGTTCCATATAAGGTCAAAAACTACATACTCAGATCTTCACCAAACTTTGCAGGGATACATTGGATGTCAAGACACGTGGAAAAAACGTACAAAAAAGAGATTGGAGACATCAAGATTTTGGACGAATTTTTTAACAATTTTCAAATTTTCAGAAAGGATGTTCCAGATAAGGTCAAAAACGACATACTCAGATCTTCACCAAACTTTGCATGGATACATTGGATGTCAAGACACGTGGAAAAAACGTACAAAACAAGAGATTGGGGTCATCAAGATTTTGCACGGATTTTTTAGGAATTTTCAAATTTTCAGATGGGAGGTTCCAGATAAGGTCAAAAACTACATACTCAGATCTTCACCAAACTTTGCAGGGATACATTGGATGTCAAGACACGTGGAAAAAACGTACAAAACAAGAGATTGGAGACATCAAGATTTTGGACGAATTTTTTAAGAATTTTCAAATTTTCAGATAGGAGGTTCCATATAAGGTCAAAAACCACATACTCAGATCTTCACCAAACTTTGCATGGATACATTATGTGTCAAGACACGTGGAAAAAACGTACAAAACAAAAGATTGGAGACATCAAGATTTTGGTCGAATTTTTTAAGAATTTTCAAATTTTCAGATGGGAGGTTCCAGATAAGGTCAAAAACTACATACTCAGATCTTCACCAAACTTTGCAGGGATACATTGGATGTCAAGACACGTGGAAAAAACGTACAAAAAAGAGATTGGAGACATCAAGATTTTGGACGAATTTTTTAACAATTTTCAAATTTTCAGAAAGGATGTTCCAGATAAGGTCAAAAACGACATACTCAGATCTTCACCAAACTCTGCAGGGATACATTGGATATCAAGACACGTGGAAAAAACGTACAAAACAAGAGATTGGAGACATCAAGATTTTCGACGAATTTTTTAAGAATTTTCAAATTTTCAGATAGGAGGTTCCAGATAAGGTCAAAAATTACATACTCAGATCTTCACCAAACGTTGCAGGGATACTTTGCATGTCAAGACACGTGGAAAAAACGTACAAAACAAAAGATTGGAGACATCAAGATTTTCGACGAATTTTTTAAGAATTTTCAAATTTTCAGATGGGAGGTTCCAGATAAGGTCAAAAACGACATACTCAGATCTTCACCAAACTTTGCATGGATACATTGGATGTCAAGACACGTGGAAAAAACGTACAAAACAAGAGATTGGAGACATCAAGATTTTGGACGAATTTTTTAAGAATTCTCAAATTTTCAGAAAGGAGGTTCCATATAAGGTCAAAACTACATACTCAGATCTTCACCAAACTTTGCAGGGATACTTTGGATGTCAGGACACGTGGAAAAAACGTACAAAACAAGAGATTGGGGTCATCAAGATTTTGGACGAATTTTTTAAGAATTTTCAAATTTTCAGATGGGAGGTTCAATATAAGGTCAAAAACTACATACTCAGATCTTCACCAAACTTTGCAGGGATACATTGGATGTCAAGACACGTGGAAAAAACATACAAAACATAGGATTCGGAACATCAAGATTTTGGTCGAATTTTTTAAGAATTTTCAAATTTTCAGATAGGAGGTTCCATATAAGGTCAAAAACTACATACTCAGATCTTCACCAAACATTGCAGGAATACATTGGATGTCAAGACACGTGGAAAAAACGTACAAAACAAGAGATTGGGGTCATCAAGATTTTGCACGGATTTTTTAGGAATTTTCAAATTTTCAGATGGGAGGTTCCAGATAAGGTCAAAAACCACATACTCAGATCTTCACCAAACTTTGCAGGGATACATTGGATGTCAAGACACGTGGAAAAAACGTACAAAACAAGAGATTGGAGACATCAAGATTTTGGACGAATTTTTTAAGAATTTTCAAATTTTCAGATAGGAGGTTCCATATAAGGTCAAAAACTACATACTCAGATCTTCACCAAACTTTGCATGGATACATTATGTGTCAAGACACGTGGAAAAAACGTACAAAACAAAAGATTGGAGACATCAAGATTTTGGTCGAATTTTTTAAGAATTTTCAAATTTTCAGATGGGAGGTTCCAGATAAGGTCAAAAACTACATACTCAGATCTTCACCAAACTTTGCAGGGATCCATTGGATGTCAAGACACGTGGAAAAAACGTACAAAAAAGAGATTGGAGACTTCAAGATTTTGGACGAATTTTTTAACAATTTTCAAATTTTCAGAAAGGATGTTCCAGATAAGGTCAAAAACGACATACTCAGATCTTCACCAAACTTTGCAGGGATACATTGGATATCAAGACACGTGGAAAAAACGTACAAAACAAGAGATTGGAGACATCAAGATTTTGGACGAATTTTTTAAGAATTTTCAAATTTTCAGATAGGAGGTTCCAGATAAGGTCAAATACTACATACTCAGATCTTCACCAAACTTTGCAGGGATACATTGGATGTCAAGACACGTGGAAAAAACGTACAAAACAAGAGATTGGAGACATCAAGATTTTGGACGAATTTTTTAAGAATTTTCAAATTTTCAGATAGGAGGTTCCAGATGAGGTCAAAAACTACATACTCAGATCTTCACCAAACTTTGCAGGAATACTTTGCATGTCAAGACACGTGGAAAAAACGTACAAAACAAGAGATCGGAGACATCAAGATTTTCGACGAATTTTTTAAGAATTTTCAAATTTTCAGATGGGAGGTTCCAGATAAGGTCAAAAACGACATACTCAGATCTTCACCAAACTTTGCAGGGATCCATTGGAGGTCGAGACACGTGGAAAAAACGTACAAAACAAGAGATTGGAGACATCAAGATTTTGGACGAATTTTTTAAGAATTTTCAAATTTTCAGATAGGAGGTTCCATATAAGGTCAAAAACTACATACTCAGATCTTCACCAAACTTTGCAGGGATACATTGGATGTCAAGACACGTGGAAAAAACGTACAAAACAAGAGATTGGAGACATCAAGATTTTGGACGATTTTTTTAAAAATTTTCAAATTTTCAGAAATGCGGTTCCAGATAAGGTCAAAAACTACATACTCAGATCTTCACCAAACTTTGCAGGGATACATTGGATGTCAAGACACGTGGAAAAAACGTACAAAACAAGAGATTCGGGTCAACAAGATTTTGGACGGATTTTTTAGGAATTTTCAAATTTTCAGATGGGAGGTTCCAGATAAGGTCAAAAACTACATACTCAGATCTTCACCAAACTCTGCAGGGATACATTGTATGTCAAGACACGTGGAAAAAACATACAAAACATAGGATTGGGGACATCAAGATTTTGTTAAATTCTTTTAAGAATTTTCAAATTTTCAGATAGGAGGTTCCATATAAGGTCAAAAACTACATACTCAGATCTTCACCAAACATTGCAGGGATACATTGGATGTCAAGACACGTGGAAAGAACGTACAAAACAAGAGATTGGAGACATCAAGATTTTCGACGAATTTTTTAAGAATTTTCAAATTTTCAGATAGGAGGCTCCATATAAGGTCAAAAACTACATACTCAGATCTTCACCAAACATTGCAGGGATACATTGGATGTCAAGACACGTGGAAAAAACGTACAAAACAAGAGATTGGAGACATCAAGATTTTGGACGAATTTTTTAAGAATTTTCAAATTTTCAGATAGGAGGTTCCAGATAAGGTCAAAAACTACATACTCAGATCTTCACCAAACTTTGCAGGGATACTTTGCATGTCAAGACACGTGGAAAAAACGTACAAAACAAGAGATCGGAGACATCAAGATTTTCGACGAATTTTTTAAGAATTTTCAAATTTTCAGATGGGAGGTTCCAGATAAGGTCAAAAACGACATACTCAGATCTTCACCAAACTTTGCATGGATACATTGGATGTCAAGACACGTGGAAAAAACATACAAAACATAGGATTGGTGACATCAAGATTTTGGACGAATTTTTTAAGAATTTTCAAATTTTCAGATAGGAGGTTCCATATAAGGTCAAAAACTACATACTCAGATCTTCACCAAACTTTGCAGGGATACATTGGAGGTCGAGACACGTGGAAAAAAGTACAAAACAAGAGATTGGGGTCATCAAGATTTTGGACGGATTTTTTAGGAATTTTCAAATTTTCAGATGGGAGGTTCCAGATAAGGTCAAAAACTACATACTCAGATCTTCACCAAACATTGCAGGGATACATTGGATGTCAAGACACGTGGAAAAAACGTACAAAACAAGAGATTGGAGACATCAAGATTTTGGACGAATTTTTTAAGAATTTTCAAATTTTCAGATAGGAGGTTCCAGATGAGGTCAAAAACTACATACTCAGATCTTCACCAAACTTTGCAGGAATACTTTGCATGTCAAGACACGTGGAAAAAACGTACAAAACAAGAGATCGGAGACATCAAGATTTTCGACGAATTTTTTAAGAATTTTCAAATTTTCAGATGGGAGGTTCCAGATAAGGTCAAAAACGACATACTCAGATCTTCACCAAACTTTGCAGGGATCCATTGGAGGTCGAGACACGTGGAAAAAACGTACAAAACAAGAGATTGGAGACATCAAGATTTTGGACGAATTTTTTAAGAATTTTCAAATTTTCAGATGGGAGTTTCCAGATAAGGTCAAAAACGACATACTCAGATCTTCACCAAACTTTGCATGGATACATTGGATGTCAAGACACGTGGAAAAAACATACAAAACATAGGATTGGTGACATCAAGATTTTGGACGAATTTTTTAAGAATTTTCAAATTTTCAGATAGGAGGTTCCATATAAGGTCAAAAACTACATACTCAGATCTTCACCAAACTTTGCAGGGATACATTGGAGGTCGAGACACGTGGAAAAAAAGTACAAAACAAGAGATTGGGGTCATCAAGATTTTGGACGGATTTTTTAGGAATTTTCAAATTTTCAGATGGGAGGTTCCAGATAAGGTAAAAAACTACATACTCAGATCTTCACCAAACATTGCAGGGATACATTGGATGTCAAGACACGTGGAAAAAACGTACAAAACAAGAGATTGGAGACATCAAGATTTTGGACGAATTTTTTAAGAATTTTCAAATTTTCAGATAGGAGGTTCCAGATGAGGTCAAAAACTACATACTCAGATCTTCACCAAACTTTGCAGGAATACTTTGCATGTCAAGACACGTGGAAAAAACGTACAAAACAAGAGATCGGAGACATCAAGATTTTCGACGAATTTTTTAAGAATTTTCAAATTTTCTGATGGGAGGTTCCAGATAAGGTCAAAAACGACATACTCAGATCTTCACCAAACTTTGCAGGGATCCATTGGAGGTCGAGACACGTGGAAAAAACGTACAAAACAAGAGATTGGAGACATCAAGATTTTGGACGAATTTTTTAAGAATTTTCAAATTTTCAGATAGGAGGTTCCATATAAGGTCAAAAACTACATACTCAGATCTTCACAAAACTTTGCAGGGATACATTGGATGTCAAGACACGTGGAAAAAACGTACAAAACAAAAGATTGGAGACATCAAGATTTTCGACGAATTTTTTAAGAATTTTCAAATTTTCAGATAGGAGGTTCCAGATAAGGTCAAAAACTACATACTCAGATCTTCACCAAACTTTGCAGGGATACATTATGTGTCAAGACACGTGGAAAAAACGTACAAAACAAAAGATTGGAGACATCAAGATTTTGGTCGAATTTTTTAAGAATTTTCAAATTTTCAGATGGGAGGTTCCAGATAAGGTCAAAAACTACATACTCAGATCTTCACCAAACTTTGCAGGGATCCATTGGAGGTCGAGACACGTGGAAAAAACGTACAAAACAAGAGATTGGAGACATCAAGATTTTGGACGAATTTTTTAAGAATTTTCAAATTTTCAGATAGGAGGTTCCATATAAGGTCAAAAACTACATACTCAGATCTTCACCAAACTTTGCAGGGATACATTGGATATCAAGACACGTGGAAAAAACGTACAAAACAAGAGATTGGAGACATCAAGATTTTCGACGAATTTTTTAAGAATTTTCAAATTTTCAGATGGGAGGTTCAATATAAGGTCAAAAACTACATACTCAGATCTTCACCAAACTTTGCAGGGATACATTGGATGTCAAGACACGTGGAAAAAACGTACAAAACAAGAGATTTGGGGTCATCAAGATTTTGGACGGATTTTTTAGGAATTTTCAAATTTTCAGATGGGAGGTTCCAGATAAGGTCAAAAACTACATACTCAGATCTTCACCAAACATTGCAGGGATACATTGGATGTCAAGACACGTGGAAAAAACGTACAAAACAAGAGATTGGAGACATCAAAATTTTGGACGAATTTTTTAAGAATTTTCAAATTTTCAGATAGGAGGTTCCAGATGAGGTCAAAAACTACATACTCAGATCTTCACCAAACTTTGCAGGAATACTTTGCATGTCAAGACACGTGGAAAAAACGTACAAAACAAGAGATCGGAGACATCAAGATTTTCGACGAATTTTTTAAGAATTTTCAAATTTTCAGATGGGAGGTACCATATAAGGTCAAAAACGACATACTCAGATCTTCACCAAACTTTGCATGGATACATTGGATGTCAAGACACGTGGAAAAAACATACAAAACATAGGATTGGTGACATCAAGATTTTGGACGAATTTTTTAAGAATTTTCAAATTTTCAGATAGGAGGTTCCATATAAGGTCAAAAACTACATACTCAGATCTTCACCAAACTTTGCAGGGATACATTGGAGGTCGAGACACGTGGAAAAAAAGTACAAAACAAGAGATTGGGGTCATCAAGATTTTGGACGGATTTTTTAGGAATTTTCAAATTTTCAGATGGGAGGTTCAGATAAGGTCAAAAACTACATACTCAGATCTTCACCAAACATTGCAGGGATACATTGGATGTCAAGACACGTGGAAAAAACGTACAAAACAAGAGATTGGAGACATCAAGATTTTGGACGAATTTTTTAAGAATTTTCAAATTTTCAGATAGGAGGTTCCAGATGAGGTCAAAAAC
Source organism: Lepisma saccharinum (assembly GCF_977018435.1). Lineage (NCBI taxonomy): Eukaryota > Metazoa > Arthropoda > Insecta > Zygentoma > Lepismatidae > Lepisma > Lepisma saccharinum. Next base: position 275,533 of record NW_028142978.1, read on the forward strand.
TACATACTCAGATCTTCACCAAACTTTGCAGGAATACTTTGCATGTCAAAACACGTGGAAAAAACGTACAAAACAAGAGATCGGAGACATCAAGATTTTGGACGAATTTTTTAAGAATTATCAAATTTTCAGATGGGAGGTTCCAGATAAGGTCAAAAACGACATACTCAGATCTTCACCAAACTTTGCAGGGATCCATTGGAGGTCGAGACACGTGGAAAAAACGTACAAAACAAGAGATTGGAGACATCAAGATTTTGGACGAATTTTTTAAGAATTTTCAAATTTTCAGATAGGAGGTTCCATATAAGGTCAAAAACTACATACTCAGATCTTCACCAAACTTTGCAGGGATACATTGGATGTCAAGACACGTGGAAAAAACGTACAAAACAAGAGATTGGAGACATCAAGATTTTCGACGAATTTTTTAAGAATTTTCAAATTTTCAGAAAGGATGTTCCAGATAAGGTCAAAAACGACATACTCAGATCTTCACCAAACTTTGCAGGGATCCATTGGAGGTCGAGACACGTGGAAAAACGTACAAAACAAGAGATTGGAGACATCAAGATTTTGGACGAATTTTTGAAGAATTTTCAAATTTTCAGATAGGAGGTTCCAGATAAGGTCTAAAACTACATACTCAGATCTCCACCAAACATTGCAGGAATACATTGGATGTCAAGACACGTGGAAAAAACGTACAAAACAAGAGATTGGAGACATCAAGATTTTCGACGAATTTTTGAAGAATTTTCAAATTTTCAGATAGGAGGTTCCAGATAAGGTCAAAAACTACATACTCAGATCTTCACCAAACGTTGCAGGGATACTTTGCATGTCAAGACACGTGGAAAAAACGTACAAAACAAAAGATTGGAGACATCAAGATTTTCGACGAATTTTTTAAGAATTTTCAAATTTTCAGATGGGAGGTTCCAGATAAGGTCAAAAACGACATACTCAGATCTTCACCAAACTTTGCATGGATACATTGGATGTCAAGACACGTGGAAAAAACGTACAAAACAAGAGATTGGAGACATCAAGATTTTGGACGAATTTTTTAAGAATTTTCAAATTTTCAGATGGGAGGTTCAATATAAGGTCAAAAACTACATACTCAGATCTTTACCAAACTTTGCAGGGATACTTTGGATGTCAAGACACGTGGAAAAAACGTACAAAACAAGAGATTGGGGTCATCAAGATTTTGGACGATTTTTTTAAGAATTTTCAAATTTTCAGATGGGAGGTTCAATATAAGGTCAAAAACTACATACTCAGATCTTCACCAAACTTTGCATGGATACATTGGATGTCAAGACACGTGGAAAAAACATACAAAACATAGGATTCGGAACATCAAGATTTTGGTCGAATTTTTTAAGAATTTTCAAATTTTCAGATAGGAGGTTCCATATAAGGTCAAAAACTACATACTCAGATCTTCACCAAACATTGCAGGAATACATTGGATGTCAAGACACGTGGAAAAAACGTACAAAACAAGAGATTGGGGTCATCAAGATTTTGCACGGATTTTTTAGGAATTTTCAAATTTTCAGATGGGAGGTTCCAGATAAGGTCAAAAACTACATACTCAGATCTTCACCAAACTTTGCAGGGATACATTGGATGTCAAGAAACGTGGAAAAAACGTACAAAACAAGAGATTGGAGACATCAAGATTTTGGACGAATTTTTTAAGAATTTTCAAATTTTCAGATAGGAGGTTCCAGATGAGGTCAAAAACTACATACTCAGATCTTCACCAAACTTTGCAGGAATACTTTGCATGTCAAGACACGTGGAAAAAACGTACAAAACAAGAGATCGGAGACATCAAGATTTTCGACGAATTTTTTAAGAATTTTCAAATTTTCAGATGGGAGGTTCCAGATAAGGTCAAAAACGACATACTCAGATCTTCACCAAACTTTGCAGGGATCCATTGGAGGTCGAGACACGTGGAAAAAACGTACAAAACAAGAGATTGGAGACATCAAGATTTTGGACGAATTTTTTAAGAATTTTCAAATTTTCAGATGGGAGTTTCCAGATAAGGTCAAAAACGACATACTCAGATCTTCACCAAACTTTGCATGGATACATTGGATGTCAAGACACGTGGAAAAAACATACAAAACATAGGATTGGTGACATCAAGATTTTGGACGAATTTTTTAAGAATTTTCAAATTTTCAGATAGGAGGTTCCATATAAGGTCAAAAACTACATACTCAGATCTTCACCAAACTTTGCAGGGATACATTGGAGGTCGAGACACGTGGAAAAAAAGTACAAAACAAGAGATTGGGTCATCAAGATTTTGGACGGATTTTTTAGGAATTTTCAAATTTTCAGATGGGAGGTTCCAGATAAGGTAAAAAACTACATACTCAGATCTTCACCAAACATTGCAGGGATACATTGGATGTCAAGACACGTGGAAAAAACGTACAAAACAAGAGATTGGAGACATCAAGATTTTGGACGAATTTTTTAAGAATTTTCAAATTTTCAGATAGGAGGTTCCAGATGAGGTCAAAAACTACATACTCAGATCTTCACCAAACTTTGCAGGAATACTTTGCATGTCAAGACACGTGGAAAAAACGTACAAAACAAGAGATCGGAGACATCAAGATTTTCGACGAATTTTTTAAGAATTTTCAAATTTTCTGATGGGAGGTTCCAGATAAGGTCAAAAACGACATACTCAGATCTTCACCAAACTTTGCAGGGATCCATTGGAGGTCGAGACACGTGGAAAAAACGTACAAAACAAGAGATTGGAGACATCAAGATTTTGGACGAATTTTTTAAGAATTTTCAAATTTTCAGATAGGAGGTTCCATATAAGGTCAAAAACTACATACTCAGATCTTCACAAAACTTTGCAGGGATACATTGGATGTCAAGACACGTGGAAAAAACGTACAAAACAAAAGATTGGAGACATCAAGATTTTCGACGAATTTTTTAAGAATTTTCAAATTTTCAGATAGGAGGTTCCAGATAAGGTCAAAAACTACATACTCAGATCTTCACCAAACTTTGCAGGGATACATTATGTGTCAAGACACGTGGAAAAAACGTACAAAACAAAAGATTGGAGACATCAAGATTTTGGTCGAATTTTTTAAGAATTTTCAAATTTTCAGATGGGAGGTTCCAGATAAGGTCAAAAACTACATACTCAGATCTTCACCAAACTTTGCAGGGATCCATTGGAGGTCGAGACACGTGGAAAAAACGTACAAAACAAGAGATTGGAGACATCAAGATTTTGGACGAATTTTTTAAGAATTTTCAAATTTTCAGATAGGAGGTTCCATATAAGGTCAAAAACTACATACTCAGATCTTCACCAAACTTTGCAGGGATACATTGGATATCAAGACACGTGGAAAAAACGTACAAAACAAGAGATTGGAGACATCAAGATTTTGGACGAATTTTTTAAGAATTTTCAAATTTTCAGATGGGAGGTTCAATATAAGGTCAAAAACTACATACTCAGATCTTCACCAAACTTTGCAGGGATACATTGGATGTCAAGACACGTGGAAAAAACGTACAAAACAAGAGATTTGGGGTCATCAAGATTTTGGACGGATTTTTTAGGAATTTTCAAATTTTCAGATGGGAGGTTCCAGATAAGGTCAAAAACTACATACTCAGATCTTCACCAAACATTGCAGGGATACATTGGATGTCAAGACACGTGGAAAAAACGTACAAAACAAGAGATTGGAGACATCAAAATTTTGGACGAATTTTTTAAGAATTTTCAAATTTTCAGATAGGAGGTTCCAGATGAGGTCAAAAACTACATACTCAGATCTTCACCAAACTTTGCAGGAATACTTTGCATGTCAAGACACGTGGAAAAAACGTACAAAACAAGAGATCGGAGACATCAAGATTTTCGACGAATTTTTTAAGAATTTTCAAATTTTCAGATGGGAGGTACCATATAAGGTCAAAAACGACATACTCAGATCTTCACCAAACTTTGCATGGATACATTGGATGTCAAGACACGTGGAAAAAACATACAAAACATAGGATTGGTGACATCAAGATTTTGGACGAATTTTTTAAGAATTTTCAAATTTTCAGATAGGAGGTTCCATATAAGGTCAAAAACTACATACTCAGATCTTCACCAAACTTTGCAGGGATACATTGGAGGTCGAGACACGTGGAAAAAAAGTACAAAACAAGAGATTGGGGTCATCAAGATTTTGGACGGATTTTTTAGGAATTTTCAAATTTTCAGATGGGAGGTTCAGATAAGGTCAAAAACTACATACTCAGATCTTCACCAAACATTGCAGGGATACATTGGATGTCAAGACACGTGGAAAAAACGTACAAAACAAGAGATTGGAGACATCAAGATTTTGGACGAATTTTTTAAGAATTTTCAAATTTTCAGATAGGAGGTTCCAGATGAGGTCAAAAACTACATACTCAGATCTTCACCAAACTTTGCAGGAATACTTTGCATGTCAAGACACGTGGAAAAAACGTACAAAACAAGAGATCGGAGACATCAAGATTTTGGACGAATTTTTTAAGAATTATCAAATTTTCAGATGGGAGGTTCCAGATAAGGTCAAAAACGACATACTCAGATCTTCACCAAACTTTGCAGGGATCCATTGGAGGTCGAGACACGTGGAAAAAACGTACAAAACAAGAGATTGGAGACATCAAGATTTTGGACGAATTTTTTAAGAATTTTCAAATTTTCAGATAGGAGGTTCCATATAAGGTCAAAAACTACATACTCAGATCTTCACCAAACTTTGCAGGGATACATTGGATGTCAAGACACGTGGAAAAAACGTACAAAACAAGAGATTGGAGACATCAAGATTTTCGACGAATTTTTTAAGAATTTTCAAATTTTCAGAAAGGATGTTCCAGATAAGGTCAAAAACGACATACTCAGATCTTCACCAAACTTTGCAGGGATCCATTGGAGGTCGAGACACGTGGAAAAACGTACAAAACAAGAGATTGGAGACATCAAGATTTTGGACGAATTTTTGAAGAATTTTCAAATTTTCAGATAGGAGGTTCCAGATAAGGTCTAAAACTACATACTCAGATCTCCACCAAACATTGCAGGAATACATTGGATGTCAAGACACGTGGAAAAAACGTACAAAACAAGAGATTGGAGACATCAAGATTTTCGACGAATTTTTGAAGAATTTTCAAATTTTCAGATAGGAGGTTCCAGATAAGGTCAAAAACTACATACTCAGATCTTCACCAAACGTTGCAGGGATACTTTGCATGTCAAGACACGTGGAAAAAACGTACAAAACAAAAGATTGGAGACATCAAGATTTTCGACGAATTTTTTAAGAATTTTCAAATTTTCAGATGGGAGGTTCCAGATAAGGTCAAAAACGACATACTCAGATCTTCACCAAACTTTGCATGGATACATTGGATGTCAAGACACGTGGAAAAAACGTACAAAACAAGAGATTGGAGACATCAAGATTTTGGACGAATTTTTTAAGAATTTTCAAATTTTCAGATGGGAGGTTCAATATAAGGTCAAAAACTACATACTCAGATCTTTACCAAACTTTGCAGGGATACTTTGGATGTCAAGACACGTGGAAAAAACGTACAAAACAAGAGATTGGGGTCATCAAGATTTTGGACGATTTTTTTAAGAATTTTCAAATTTTCAGATGGGAGGTTCAATATAAGGTCAAAAACTACATACTCAGATCTTCACCAAACTTTGCATGGATACATTGGATGTCAAGACACGTGGAAAAAACATACAAAACATAGGATTCGGAACATCAAGATTTTGGTCGAATTTTTTAAGAATTTTCAAATTTTCAGATAGGAGGTTCCATATAAGGTCAAAAACTACATACTCAGATCTTCACCAAACATTGCAGGAATACATTGGATGTCAAGACACGTGGAAAAAACGTACAAAACAAGAGATTGGGGTCATCAAGATTTTGCACGGATTTTTTAGGAATTTTCAAATTTTCAGATGGGAGGTTCCAGATAAGGTCAAAAACTACATACTCAGATCTTCACCAAACTTTGCAGGGATACATTGGATGTCAAGAAACGTGGAAAAAACGTACAAAACAAGAGATTGGAGACATCAAGATTTTGGACGAATTTTTTAAGAATTTTCAAATTTTCAGATAGGAGGTTCCATATAAGGTCAAAAACTACATACTCAGATCTTCACCAAACTTTGCATGGATACATTATATTTAAAACACGTGGAAAAAACGTACAAAACAAAAGATTGGAGACATCAAGATTTTGGTCGAATTTTTTAAGAATTTTCAAATTTTCAGATGGGAGGTTCCAGATAAGGTCAAAAACTACATACTCAGATCTTCACCAAACTTTGCAGGGATACATTGGATGTCAAGACACGTGGAAAAAACGTACAAAAAAGAGATTGGAGACATCAAGATTTTGGACGAATTTTTTAACAATTTTCAAATTTTCAGAAAGGATGTTCCAGATAAGGTCAAAAACGACATACTCAGATCTTCACCAAACTTTGCAGGGATACATTGGATATCAAGACACGTGGAAAAAACGTACAAAACAAGAGATTGGAGACATCAAGATTTTCGACGAATTTTTTAAGAATTTTCAAATTTTCAGATAGGAGGTTCCAGATAAGGTCAAAAACTACATACTCAGATCTTCACCAAACGTTGCAGGGATACTTTGCATGTCAAGACACGTGGAAAAAACGTACAAAACAAAAGATTGGAGACATCAAGATTTTCGACGAATTTTTTAAGAATTTTCAAATTTTCAGATGGGAGGTTCCAGATAAGGTCAAAAACGACATACTCAGATCTTCACCAAACTTTGCATGGATACATTGGATGTCAAGACACGTGGAAAAAACGTACAAAACAAGAGATTGGAGACATCAAGATTTTGGACGAATTTTTTAAGAATTCTCAAATTTTCAGAAAGGAGGTTCCATATAAGGTCAAAAACTACATACTCAGATCTTCACCAAACTTTGCAGGGATACTTTGGATGTCAAGACACGTGGAAAAACGTACAAAACAAGAGATTGGGGTCATCAAGATTTTGGACGAATTTTTTAAGAATTTTCAAATTTTCAGATGGGAGGTTCAATATAAGGTCAAAAACTACATACTCAGATCTTCACCAAACTTTGCAGGGATACATTGGATGTCAAGACACGTGGAAAAAACATACAAAACATAGGATTCGGAACATCAAGATTTTGGTCGAATTTTTTAAGAATTTTCAAATTTTCAGATAGGAGGTTCCATATAAGGTCAAAAACTACATACTCAGATCTTCACCAAACACTGCAGGAATACATTGGATGTCAAGACACGTGGAAAAAACGTACAAAACAAGAGATTGGGGTCATCAAGATTTTGCACGGATTTTTAATAATTTTCAAATTTTCAGATGGGAGGTTCCAGATAAGGTCAAAAACTACATACTCAGATCTTCACCAAACTTTGCAGGGATACATTGGATGTCAAGACACGTGGAAAAAACGTACAAAACAAGAGATTGGAGACATCAAGATTTTGGACGATTTTTTTAAGAATTTTCAAATTTTCAGATAGGAGGTTCCATATAAGGTCAAAAACTACATACTCAGATCTTCACCAAACTTTGCATGAATACATTATGTGTCAAGACACGTGGAAAAAACGTACAAAACAAAAGATTGGAGACATCAAGATTTTGGTCGAATTTTTTAAGAATTTTCAAATTTTCAGATGGGAGGTTCCAGATAAGGTCAAAAACTACATACTCAGATCTTCACCAAACTTTGCAGGGATCCATTGGATGTCAAGACACATGGAAAAAACGTACAAAAAAGAGATTGGAGACATCAAGATTTTGGACGAATTTTTTAACAATTTTCAAATTTTCAGAAAGGATGTTCCAGATAAGGTCAAAAACGACATACTCAGATCTTCACCAAACTTTGCATGGATACATTGGATGTCAAGACACGTGGAAAAAACGTACAAAACAAGAGATTGGGGTCATCAAGATTTTGCACGGATTTTTTAGGAATTTTCAAATTTTCAGATGGGAGGTTCCAGATAAGGTCAAAAACTACATACTCAGATCTTCACCAAACTTTGCAGGGATACATTGGATGTCAAGACACGTGGAAAAAACGTACAAAACAAGAGATTGGAGACATCAAGATTTTGGACGAATTTTTTAAGAATTTTCAAATTTTCAGATAGGAGGTTCCATATAAGGTCAAAAACTACATACTCAGATCTTCACCAAACTTTGCATGGATACATTATGTGTCAAGACACGTGGAAAAAACGTACAAAACAAAAGATTGGAGACATCAAGATTTTGGTCGAATTTTTTAAGAATTTTCAAATTTTCAGATGGGAGGTTCCAGATAAGGTCAAAAACTACATACTCAGATCTTCACCAAACTTTGCAGGGATACATTGGATGTCAAGACACGTGGAAAAAACGTACAAAACAAAAGATTGGAGACATCAAGATTTTCGACGAATTTTTTAAGAATTTTCAAATTTTCAGATGGGAGGTTCCAGATAAGGTCAAAAACGACATACTCAGATCTTCACCAAACTTTGCATGGATACATTGGATGTCAAGACACGTGGAAAAAACGTACAAAACAAGAGATTGGAGACATCAAGATTTTGGACGAATTTTTTAAGAATTCTCAAATTTTCAGAAAGGAGGTTCCATATAAGGTCAAAAACTACATACTCAGATCTTCACCAAACTTTGCAGGGATACTTTGGATGTCAAGACACGTGGAAAAAACGTACAAAACAAGAGATTGGGGTCATCAAGATTTTGGACGAATTTTTTAAGAATTTTCAAATTTTCAGATGGGAGGTTCAATATAAGGTCAAAAACTACATACTCAGATCTTCACCAAACTTTGCAGGGATACATTGGATGTCAAGACACGTGGAAAAAACATACAAAACATAGGATTCGGAACATCAAGATTTTGGTCGAATTTTTTAAGAATTTTCAAATTTTCAGATAGGAGGTTCCATATAAGGTCAAAAACTACATACTCAGATCTTCACCAAACATTGCAGGAATACATTGGATGTCAAGACACGTGGAAAAAACGTACAAAACAAGAGATTGGGGTCATCAAGATTTTGCACGGATTTTTTAGGAATTTTCAAATTTTCAGATGGGAGGTTCCAGATAAGGTCAAAAACTACATACTCAGATCTTCACCAAACTTTGCAGGGATACATTGGATGTCAAGACACGTGGAAAAAACGTACAAAACAAGAGATTGGAGACAGTAGTGGGTTTTATGCTACGGACAGGACGAGAAAGTACGAACCTCTCTCCAGCAGCTTTGGCCATACTTAAAACTTGGTCAACATGCCCATTTGAGTTTTTTTGCTCAAGTGTAGAGCTCTTATAATTTAAGATTTTTGTAAAAATGCCCTCGGGAATTTTTCAGAAAGTACGAACCCCTCCTCAAGCAGATTTGCTATACTTACAAAAGTTGCATTAGCCAGATTTTTGTCAAAAATTGATATATTTTTGGCCACACCAGAAATTAAGCTTATAGTATGTTTTTCTGTCAAAATCCCAGGAATCTTGAATTGATATCTATTGGGTTCTGAGACCGAGTGGAGTGTGGTGCATTGCCTTGTAATCAGGAGGGTTTTGGGTTTGAGTTCTTATAAAATCTGATGGCAAAATGTTAATATTGTTGTTTTGTAAACAAAGGGGCTTTGGGTTAGAGTCCTGATAGATGTGGCATTCCATATGTGAGATTTTGCTCTGTTGATAGCTCCCAGATCTTAAATTTGGTAAAAAATGTTATACAACAGAGCAAAATTATTCTCTATTAAGAATCACCAGAGTTTTGTTATCTGGGAGCTCAACAATACGGGGGCAAAACTGCATAATCAATACAATAGAATGGAGGTCATGTAAATATTGCATGCTCTTTCCAATCTTTTGATCAGTCCCATGTTTCGGCCAACAATTAATTATGCATGCCCGGGAGTTTTATGCCAACAGATATAATCTATACTGCGTCTTTTCAGAGAGTTATTTATTATTAAAGAGTAATTGCCTTCATTCTGTTTGCCTGAGTGATTATATCTATTGATATTACCTCTATTGTGCCTTTTCCGAGGGGAAATTACATGTTATTTGTCATGGAACTCAAAGAGAAATTCTTATCTATACTATGCCTCTTTTCAGGGACCATCCATCATATTGAGGAAATTCCTGGATATTGTCATTGCAAACTGAATTGCATTTAGGCTTGGTCTTGTTGTATACAAGTCTGTAACTTACAGAATAATTATTGCAATATTTCTGTATTTCAGCTTTTGGCAGTATTTTAGGTAGGTATCTGCTACGAGCAGAGGTGGTATAAAATGGGTAAGTAATATATTTCCTGACGGTAAAGTATTGTTTTATATCCAAAGAGTTTCTGTGTTTGAATCGTGTCTCTAGTTCGAGTTGCTGTTTTAAGTCCATTTTATGCACAGTAAGGCTAATCGGGACTGGCCCTACAGTTTTAAAGTGGGATCCGAGCCACTTGTGCCTCCACCGGGTATCGAACCCGGGACCTCTTGATTACAAGGCAATGATGCTACCACTGCGCCATGGGGGAAGCCCTGAATCGTGCTTCTAGAATTGCTCTGTGACCCGCTCATTTCTCACATCATAAATATATGATTTTTCACCTATGAGAATAACGCTACATATGGTGTCATCTGGTAAAGCCTCGTGGAATTCACAGATAATTTTAATGTTTGTTCTGTCATTAACCACAACCTGTTTTCTTTTCGAAGTGTTAATTACAAACATGGGTCTCCGTTCCTTGAATTCATCTGGTGTGTAGTACAGGTCTGTATTCCCGGTAGTGACCCTTTTGAAAGCCGAAAAAGCCTCATATAATTTAAGAAAATCATCCTTGGACATGTCTAAATTATAATTTTCCCTAGGGAATACCTCATTTCTGCCATTTTTAAGATATATGTTTTTGATGTTGCAGTTATCAAATCTACTTGAATTTTTTTCCTGATTATTGTGTCTCCTAGTCTGAAACAGTACCACTACAAAATCGGGCATGTCAAATTGTATGCTGGAGAATGAATTTGTTGCATCAAATTCATAATAGGTACCAGTGGCAACCTTCTGTACGCATTGATATGTGTAAAATTGCAGAGGAACCTGTGGATTTTTTAGGATATCTGCTTTGTATTTAAGAGCGTAACTGGCTTCATACTCAACAACGGGGATTCTTAACTCCATAGTCTGAATAATGCACTTGCCCTCATCAGGTAAGGTATTGGGCAGAGCTTCTCCTGTAGGGTTTATCGCACTGTACCTCATCAAAGCATTATTATCATTTGCAGCTCTTCTAAATGTAATTCTTAACCCACCCTTCCACATGATATCTTTGTAATCTGAGAAGAATCCTGGCAACAGGCGCATGGGGAACAGCACTGTGTGGCTCTTGGTTAATATCTTATCACCAGCTTCAAATCCGCCTATTTTGTAGTATGAAGCCTCGGTTTTGGATAATTTTAATGTGGCCAAAGCTGTGGAGGTAATGCCGGGATAATCTATTCTGTTTATAACAACGCCATGCTTTCTGATCTCAATTTCAGAGAACAGATGCGGCACAAAATTGTCTACAAGTCTTATATTTGAATTTGCCGGGTAATCTGTTCCATCGAGCTTTACAACATCAAATTTGATGTATAGATCTGCTCTGTGGGGGTGTATAAAGCCGTCCCCTACATCAAGGTCAACCTCAACCTGTGTGTTGGGTTGATTTAAATTTGCAAATGTCCTCCTGTTTGGGGGGAATGATTGTAGCTCATAACTCTCAATATTTTCCATTGTATGTATTTTTATTTAAATATTAATCTCTATGATTGCAGTTGTTGTGGCTCCAGCAAAATCAACTAATTCTTCTTTTTCATTAGTGACCATCAATTCAATATAATCTATTCTATTATGGCACACAGGAAAATATAATGTTGGGGATGGATTGTAGATGATGGGCTCCATGAATTCGGAATTAGGTTTAAATGTTGCAATGATGCCAGTTTGTTTGTGAGTGCCTATGCCATTTGATTTGGTGATCATACCTTCGGCCACATTACAGTGAATATTCAGAGTCTCTATGGCTAAGAATTTGGGTATATTCATAGCAGTGTGTTTGATGGCCGGTTCAAGTTTTGTGTTGTTCTCAAAGCCTAGCAGCTCTCCTATAGTACCCAGATGCACTGTTTCTGTAGCAGATACAATCTCTACTCTGTGAGTGACAGAATTTTGACTTAAAACTATACCTCTGGGTAAGTGAGCATTTAGAGTGGACAGATTATATTGCCCTGGAGTGATGACAATTTTTTGATCCCCTACTGCAATTGTGTTGTTGTGGTGCGTAATATTAGGGATCAGGTACATGCCGTAAAATGCTCTGAGAGCTATTGTTTTGGGATACACTATGTCATCGTGCAATTTGAGTTTCAATATTGAATTTTGGCTGGTGAGATGGAATACCCCCATGATGTTTCAGATACCACAAGGCTTTTTGAAAATTTTCAATTGATGGTTTATTTATTTGAGACATGTATCTGAGAACAGATAAACACAAATGTCCGCAATTAACATCTTTGAAGTTTTGAACACGGGCATTATTGTAATAAAGATTGGGTGATTTTAGATATTTTACTAAATTTTCAGGTGGAACACCTCCAAATGAATCAAACACAAATGCCTCATTGTTTAAATATTTAAGATAACAAATCCAGTGAGTGCCCTGATTTTTGAACTCATCCAAATTAACAATGCCACACTCTTTGTTCAGTGGTTGTTCCGGTAAAGAATCAGACATGTACACACCCCTAAAATGTTTGATGCCCAGTGGCTTGATTAAAGCTTCAATATCTTGGTTTGTAAGCGGCTCTTGTTTTTTTTAAACTTATTCATGGCTCTCTTAAAACCTTTGCCTTTTTTCTCCATGGCCAGGTTATGGCACCACTGCTCATCTAATTCTGCCCTATTTTTCTTGGCATCTATTACTGTTTTTGCTATGGCAGCTGATCCCCCAGCCAAGCTCCCAACAGCCCCGAGAGCAGCTAAGATGGCAGGGATGGTAAATATGAAGCCCCCTACATGTGATTTTTTCCTGGATTGTTGTAATTTTTTTAATTGGGGTGTGCTAAGCAACAATTTCATACCATGCCCCTTTGCAAGACAAGAGCTTTTTTTCTTGCGCTGCTTTTTGGTCAAGAGACTGTCAATAGTTTTAAGAGATTTGAGACCCGCATAAGGTACTTGATACATAACACCCTTGGCCTTCATCCTATGTTTATTATATACAAATTCACAGCCCCCACCCCAGTTTTTGTTTGGTGCTCATAGCTATGGTGGTTCCCAATGCTGCTATTTTTTCACTTAAAGAAGCATCTTTGCTTACAAATCTGCCAAATGCAGCCTCTTCTAATTTCTTGTCTGCAACATGTCTCTTGTCAAGATCAGAATGTGTGTTGTATGCTATGTCATGGTCTCTGCAAGCAGCATCTAGGGGATTAACACCAGGGTCCCCTCTGTTTAATCTATGATCCAATTTTGTACCGGGACCGCAATACTGATAGCCTGGAATGTGTAGTTCAAATGGCAGCTTGTTTATAATGTCATTAACCAGCCCCCGACCCTCAGAAATATTCCAAAATTTAGGTGGTAGAGTATTAATAATTTTTATGAGATATCCAATCCCTTTAGGGTCATTCACTATAAAATTAGACAATTTTGTGCTTATCATGTCCATAATTCCAACCTTTTCATTGTAAAAATTGTGGTTCCCTGCATTTTCCTCCCCAGCTATCACCAATAACCTATCTACAAGTTTCCTGACATCATCAACCCACACAAATTCTTTGGGCAGTGTGTTGTATTGTTTGATTCCACTGCCAGTCTTGATCTGTGACCATATGGGCTTGATTAAATTATTGTATTTTGCTCCACTGCTAGACTTGACTCTTTTTTGTGTGGGATCATTGTTCTGGTATAGAGCATCTGATTTTATTAATATTTCTTTGTAATGTTCATAATCCTGATCTGTATAGCTGCCAGGTCTCTTCCTAGTCATCAGTTCCCACAATCCAGGTGTTCCGGGGTACTTAACAAAACCACCTTTTTCTCCGAGACGAGATTCTGAATAAACAATCAGATCATCCCCCATAAAAGTTACTCTGAAATTGCCAATTCTATGTATGATGCTCCCGTCAAGCTCTGTGTCAGCATATAAGCCAAAGACCTCATCTTTGTTGTCTTTAGGTGTGCTTAAATATTTTTGAGCAAGAAGACCCAATTCAATAGGATCCAGAGTAGCTTCAATTCTTCGAGGAGCAACAGGACTAGGTGTATGAATACTGGAAAGTGGGGTGAATGGATAATCTAATATGTTCCTAGCAGCTACAGGCACAAGCTCTGTGATCAAATCTTGATTCTGCTCTGTAACAGTTTTGATATTCTTACCTAAATTATTAATAGCATCAATGACAGGCTGTTCTGTTTGTTTGTGTTTTTCATAAATTCCACGGTTCTCTGATTTCCATCCCTTAAATCTTTTTACAAGATAATCTCTTAACTTAAGATCATCAATGACTGGTCGTTTCATGGTTGTTTATTTATGTCTCAACGTCTAGAAAATCGTTGATTTTATTTCTGTATTTGCCAGTATTAGGTGTTCTTGTCATATCAATTGTGACAAACCCATAACTGTCCTGGCTCCAGCACTTGCTGCAAAACTTGGAAAAATCATTGTAGCTCAAGTCCCCACCTACATATTCATCGTGTATGTGTTTGAGGTTGGTATGATCTTGATGAAACACACATATAAAATTGCTGTTGTCTCGGATCAGTTGCTTCGGTATTTTAGAAAAAGTCTGTGCCAGGTAGAAGCAGTCAATGTTTTTGTGTCGGCCCTGTGTAAAGAAATTTCTAACCTTGTTTTGATTATCCAGTATAATGTCATCAAACACAACAACAGAATTATCGAGACATTCATCAAGTGGCTTAACATCTGATTCAAAAGTGGCAATATCCAGTCCATCATATAGCTTCATCAGCTGCTGATATTTTAATTGTTCCAAGCTCTTAGAGAAGACATACAAGTGCCTGTTTTTCCAGTCTAACCAGTTGGGTGCCAATAAAAAATTATCAACCATTAGTGTAGTTTTACCACAAGCAGATGGCCCAACAATAAGACACCTAATATTATCAGGCAGCAGCACTCCATTTATCTTATTCTGCTGTTCAGGTTCTGGCAGCCTTTTTATAACATCCCAGGTACTCATATTATTACTTTGTCTGCATCGATCCAGCTGTTTTCCGGATGACCCAGCCATTTGACAAATAACTTGTTGCCTTTTCTGCGGATGATTTTTTCTATGAGATATGTGTCGGGCTGTTTAGTTTTGCTGAGCTCTTGTTCATAGAACCTGCCTTTGAGAATTTCTCCTCGGTGATCTTTTATTATATATGTGTTAAGGGTCCCGGGTTTAACTTGAACTACTGTAAATAATTCGGTGCTCCAGTTTCTCGTAAAGCCTCTCTTGAATAAGTGCTTATATTTGCTGATTCTTACTTGGTCACCCACCCTGTATTTGGCCCTTCTTGTTGTTGGCTGGTATCTAGGATAATAAACAGTCCTGATCAATTTTTGCTCATCAGATGAAGTTACTTCAGAGGGTTTCATGTTGATTGTGGAATGGACCGAGTTGTTATATTTATGTAGAAGTTCTGGAAGAATATTAATCCATTTATAATTACCTTGGAGGGTAAATTGTTTATACATAAGATTTTTTAAGGTTCTGTTGAATCTCTCTACAATTGAGGCTTTAAGATCACTGTAACTCGAGTAATGTTTTATTGCCTGGCTTTTAATAAATTGTTGGAACACAGAATTATAAAATTCTTTGCCATTATCTGTTTGCAAATAGCGCGGTGATCTTCCTGAATGATTGATGATTGTCCTGAGGGCTTCTGTAACACATTTTCCAGTCTTGGATTTGAGTGGCACAGCCCAGGCAAATTTTGAAAATGTGTCTATTACAGTGAGTAGATACTTGTAGCCCTTGTTGATTTTGTCTAAGTTTTTCAGCTGTCCACTTGCCATTTCAATCAAGTCCCCTTGCCATAAATCATCTATGCCTTTTGTGACTACTGGCAGTCTCTTAAAATTATGTCTGGCTTGTCTGTGTAATTCATCAACAATAATTTCTCTAGACATAATATGAAAACAAGAATATTGCAACTATGGGGTGTTCAGCAGCTGAGACTGCAGGATTTTCTAAATATAATTTGTCTCCTATTTGTATTTTAAATTCCAGAGAGCCATCATCTTCAGTATAGGCTGTTTCTAATGTGTTGGGGTCTGTAAAATCCTCCAATTCTACACTGGTGATTTTCACTTTGTTATCAGCATTTGTTATTGATAAGGTGGGGTAGTGGTGTGCCTGTGGTTGAAGCCAATATTTGATCTTGATTGGTCTCAATGTGCCCCCAACAAAAAACTGGTAATAAAATTGTGCAGGGGACAGCATATATATTTTGCCACCTGGTGTAAATGGCGAATCATATTCTTTGTTGGGGATGCTGTACAATTCAAGAATTACTGTATGTTTTGGATTCTCGATTATGCCCGTTATTTCTTTTTCTGCTGTGAGCAATCTGCTTGTTACAGATTCAAGGTGCTCATTGATGGTCCTAACAACATCATCGTGGCCTGGCTTAATTTTTATGTCTACAATAAGTTTCTTGTATTGTTGCACAATCTCTTGAAGCTGGGTGGCAAAAACAGACAGAGCATTTGCTTGATTGGATTCCATGGTCCCTAGCTGTTGCTTGATATTAGCTACAATTTGTTGTAAATTTTCAACAACTGCCAATTTTGAATTTTGGGTTGTAAGATCATGGACCTGTCTTCTGATATCCTCAAACAGGGCATGCAGTTCATTAATATGTTGATTGGTTGGAAGAGTGGCCACTGTCTGAGTGAGTTGTTTGATCTCTGCTTGGATATTCTTGATATCTTCTGATTTCAATATCCTATTCACAGCTCTCTTAATATTTTTAAGTTCCTGTGATGTGGGAAGATTTGATACTGTATTCTGCAAAAATTCAAGTGCCAATTTTACATTGTTTAATTCAGAAGCATCAGCCACATTTTGCATAGCATTTTGGAGCAGGGCTATATCTGCCTGAGAGGGTGTGGATTGTTGTAAAATTTCAAGCTTTGTTTGGATATCATCGATCAAGTGATGAAAATGAGATAGCTCAGATTCAGTGTTGAGGTTTTCAAGCTTTGTGATTTGGTGCTGGACACTGACAAGTGTATCTACAATTCCAGGCAATCGGGATTCTTGTACATTTGCCAAATCACTTTGCACTGCTGCTATTGTACCTTCAAGATGGGTTATGGTACTTTGAATTTTTCCAAAATCTTCATATGTTTCAAGTTGCAGCTTAATGTTGGCAACACTCCGAGTTATTGCATTCAAAGCATCAGAAGATGGCAAATTGTTCATAAAATTTTCAAGTGTCTCAATTTTTTCTTTAACCTCAGCTATGGCATTGTGCAGAGGATCCAGATTAGGTATCTGGAGTGATTGAATCTGTTCTTTTAGAGTGGAAATGACTAGATCAAAATCTTCCTGTGACTTTATGCTTTTGACAATTGTTTGGAGCTGTGTCTGGACATTATTTATTTGCTCTTCCAATTGTTGTTTCAATTGCTCGGAGTTGGTGGCCTGGGTCTTAAATTTGGCTTGAAGAGCTGCTACAGCTTCTTCTAAACTTTGAAAATTATCCAATGTTGCCAGATCAGTATATTTCTGAAGCAATAACTTGAGTTCGGAATCAATTTTAAGAAGAGGGTCCATGCATTGTGATTGTAAATTTGTAATCTCTAATTGAAGACTGGCATTGAGTGTGGTCTGTAAAGCTTGTAAATCACTTCTTAATTTCTTGACTCTGACATCAAGCATCAGAATCTCATCACTGTGATCTTCATGTCTTGTATGGCCAAATATATCATTAGGCATTTTTGTTTTAGTGGTTATTTATTATAGAGTATCTGATTCTTAATTCTATAAAAAAGGGTATAAGCTTGTCATAGGATCCAGGGACCTCAATATATAAGCAGTCACCAGCAGAAACAGTATATACAGTGCCAGAAACCATGTTTGAGTGCTTAATTCTGTAAATATTTCTCCCTACTGAAATTTTAACATCACCCTCAGGGGTTGTAATAAATTGCAATTGACCACCTACAGGTAATTGGTAATGATTTAAATTATTGTTAAATATGTACAATATTTTACCTGTTTCATCATCAACATCTGTAAGTATGCTGTTCAGATGAATAATTAACAAGCCACTCAGTTTAGATATCATATCAGAAGAGGGTTGTGGTGTTGGTAGCTCCATAATAGCCTGTTTTTTGAACCCAAATAAGTTCATAGGCATGTTTATTTATTTCAAATCATGCTCTGTAATTGGGCATTGTTTGCCACTTTTCAAATCACAATGCCCCCAAGGTAGAGTATGTATGCCACATGATAAAATGCATCTCTTATCATCATGTGGGTCCAGGGCCACTTTTCTTACAATATTGCTAGTCAACAAGTGATCCTCACTCTGAATTCTATTTTCTGATGTTCTGATTGAATTCTGGGATTTGATGCAATTTTTATAATCTTCAAATTCAAGATCTTTTTCAACAGTCACTCTGCCAATGCCCTTGGCCTTTTTGACAACAGCACTACATGTTTTAAAACTATACATCTTGGCACTTAACCCAGCAAATTCCACAATAACATCACCAAGTGTCTCATCTTTTAACTTGCCAGGCACCTTTTTGTTGTGGGGTTGAATCTTTGTATGTTCACTGGTATCAAAGTATTGAAGCAATTCAGGCTGTGACATATCTTGATAAACATCTTCTGTTTGAATATCAAGAATAAAACTATCCGTGTCCATGTACAATAATTTTACACGATCACCATAAAAAGGTTTCAGCACATCATAATACAATATTAACATATGTAATTTGGACAATTCCAATATCACAGCCCCTACATAAATAGGTTTATCAAACTTGATCTTTGTTTTCATCATGTTGAAAAGTGCCATGTACTCATCATAAATTCTTCTGTAATTGAAGTTGGGCTTTGCAACCAATTTTTTGCTCCGGCTGGGGTCAGTAATTATTTTAACATCGGTATGTTTCCTGACATTTTCAATTGTTTTGCCATATACAGAATTCACCATCAATTTAAACAGGCTCTTATCAAATTGGCTCTTTGCAGATGTTCGAAGCTCCGTGTTTGTATCAATATAAGGTTTCAACCATTCTGAGTGCCTGAACCTCAAAACTTTGCCAACTTTGGTCACTTGAACACCATGTTTCATCAGGAACTGTAGGTTTTTGTAATATAAGACACAACCCTGTTTCGGCTCCAGGGTCATCATGAGCTTCTTCTGTTTAGAACCAGGTGAGCACTGAACCTCGGGAATTGGGGGCAGATCAGAAAATTTATTGTGCAAATGATCTGGAAATATCAGATCAGCCTCAAAGATGAGACCATGTTCACTGTCATCAAAATTCTGAAGATCTTCAATATTGAAATCTTCAACCCACTCAAGCTCTGCATATGGCAGTTTTTGCATCATGGCGTGACCATAGAGGTTGTTTGCATCCACATACAGTATATAATTTGATGGCCGTGCTGGATCATAATCAGGCATATACTTGTTATTTGCTCTGGCATATCTCTGGGAACATTGCACCATCCCTCCTCTTATACATTTCTCCATAAACAGATACATATCTTGATCTTGGATTAGATCCAATTGCTTTTTGGTATTGAAAAACGTTGCGGCCCATGCTAGGCCCGGGGCACTGTAAAAATACACCGGGTCCAGTCCATAATTTTGCATGGAAGATTTTCTGAATGTCTGTATTACATCAGCTGAGATGGTCACATCAAGTTTCAAATAAGCCATGTGATAATCACGAAATGTCTTGCATTTTAAACTCTTCCACATCAATTTGGCATGGTGATAATCTTCATCAGTGATTCCAGATCCTCTGATTTTGCTGTAAAATGCTTCTTGTGGTGGCAGGGAACACTCATCAAATTTAGAAAAATCTGTGACATAGTCATATGGATATACACCCTTCCGCCTAATTAATTTCAGGTCCTGATTTGGAAACGAGGCACGTGTGATTTTCAAGTCATCATCAGATAATTGAGAGGCCAGTGTAGCCAAGCTAGCAGGTAAAAATCTGTAAGAATCAAGAAATCTTATGTAAATAGGAACACCATCAACTTTAATTATTTTGCTAATAGATATATATTTCTCATCATTTTCAGCTAAAATATTTAAATTCTGCTTCTCAAACCCCTCGTACCTGATCAGATGATGGAAATCATAATTGGATGCTCCATGGCAAAATATGGGGATAAATCTTGGTCTCTTGATCTTAATATTACAGCTATTACACAGGGCCTGTTTATATCGACCATCTGTATGAGAATGGTGATGAACCTTAATATTTGTATCTGAAAATTCAGAATCACATACCGGGCATTTTTCTGCATTGTTGAAATCTTCAATCTGTTCCTCTGTTAAAGGCAACATAGGCTTTGATTTTAATAAGATGTTAGATGCTATGTCACGGCACACATTTTCTATTCTATGTGCAAATTCTTTGATGGCATCTTCTCCCATGTATGAATATTCTTTACTAGCTACACCATCCTGTACAACCACATAACAAAAGCTGGAAGGTTCATGTTGCTGGTATGGTGTACTTGATGATTCTTCTGGATCTGGGCTACAGAATGCAATAGGTTTGAGGTTCGATTCGAAATCACAGACAATATATGCTGGGTGTTCCAACAAGGCTTCATACTTTTTGAATTTGCAATTTTCACTTGGATTGGGCATCACCATATGAACAGGTTTATGGTTGCCACAGTATTTCAGATGCTCAATTAACTTGTTTTTTGCAATTTCTGCATTTTTTTCACAAACACCATTTACCATTTTTTGACCATCAAATACAGTTAAACATCTTCTGCACAACTTAAATATTCTATTAGATTTGTCTAGTTGTGTTCTGACTATAGCTTCAAGATTATGTATCAGAGTATAATGGTATGTATCATCTCCTTCAATTAAAAGCAGATCAATCGGAATAGCAGATTCATCATCAATTGTACTGATTCTGAGAGGTGCTATCGGGCAATTGCCAGTGGAACAAATAAATACATTAATAGATAATTGTTTGCCATTGATGTGCCTGGCCTTTTTTTCAAATTTATCAATATTCTGAACTGACATTGGATATTCCAAACCCTCCATTACATCGTCAAAATCATGTTCATGCTGTTTGTAATAAGTTATTCTCTCAGGATGGCTTGAAACTGGATACAAAGCAGCTAATATACACCACAAAAAGCATTTCTGGTCGGCATTTTTTATATTGACCACGGCTCTTTTGTTTTTGATATTAGCAGGCAATGGTACATAAGTAGATCCTTGTAATGGGCTGAATTCAGAAATATTAACATATAACTTGTGTGATGAACCGCATAGGCTCCATCCTGATTCTTTTGCCGCAAATTCAGAGTGTTTGATGTTCAGTTGATTTATCAAGCTGCTTATTATTGTGTCTGAATTTGCATTTGAATATACAGGTACAGTTTCTGTTATGTGGGGCTGTGTAAATTTTGTGCCGTTTGGCTTCTTATATTGTACAAACAATTTGAGGGACAGTTTATAAGAGCCATTTTGTGCATTAAGAATTGCCTGCAGATCAGAATTTACACTGTTCAAGAAATTCTCAATGCCACATCTTGGCTCTGATACAAACCGGTGATCCCTTAATTGGCCGTTAAAACTGCTACGGATAGGTTCATGGCGTGGCTGCTTTGCTGCTCTGGCATTAACAGGTGCTTCGTGCCTTCTTTTCAAACCAGATGTTGATGACTGTGCAGAGCAAGTATCTTTATGTTTATATGTGAAATATTCCATGTTATATTTTCTATTGCATTTGGGGCAAATTTTTGTGGGAGTTTTGTATTTGTCTGGATTACAAATTTTTTGATGCTTGGCCCAATTAGAGCTGGATATATTTTTATTGCACTGATTACAATATTTTTGATTCGGCATTTTTGCTGTTGTTTATTATATACAATTTCCTGGGTTTCAATTCAAAACTTTATACTGAATAAAAAATATCAGTTGGGTTCAGCACTGTGATTTGTATGTGTATATGTATATATGTATATATACACTTAATATTTTTGGTTTTGGTATTTATATAAAATTTCCTGGGATTCAAATCTAATCTCTATGGATTAATATTATTAATATTAATCTTATGACAGGTTGTAAAGCCAATAGCTTACAAGTGGAAAATCATTCACACTGACCCAAATGCCTGCACGAACATGCATCTATAGAATGGCAATAACCTTGTTATGTATAACAGGCTGGGACAAATATAAGCTTGACTCTAAATATGACTGGATTACAACAAATAACAGATTTTATATTGTTCAATTAAACCAAACAGGCCTGTAAGTATAAGAAGCACTGTATCAACACGTCTGTTCCCCTCAGTCACTCTCACATAACTGGCTGATGCAATAATCGGGAATTTCTGTAAATACTGGCGCTGAGGAAAAAAATCAATACTACCGTCTCGGGAATTGCGCACATTGCCACAGAGGGGAAACATGCAAAAACGGACCAATTCTAGAGGTAGGCTCTGCATATTGCATTGTTTTAATATTGGATAAGCAAATTGAACAGTATCCAATTGAACTTAAACCTGAAGTAAATATGTATAGGTAGGTATGGATACAAGTTTATAGACAAACTAATGCAATTTTTGTAAATCTGCTTGAGGAGTAGTTTGATATTTTCCAAATTATAAAATTCTTGGCTTAGGCAGGTACTACACTTAAACAAATAAACATGTTGAGCAAGTTTTAAGTATAGCAAATCTGCTTGAGGAGGGGTTCGTACTTTCTGAAAAATTCCCGAGGGCATTTTTACAAAAATCTTAAATTATAAGAGCTCTACACTTGAGCAAAAAAACTCAAATGGGCATGTTGACCAAGTTTTAAGTATGGCCAAAGCTGCTGGAGAGAGGTTCGTACTTTCTCGTCCTGTCCGTAGCATAAAACCCACTACTGGAGACATCAAGATTTTGGACGAATTTTTTAAGAATTTTCAAATTTTCAGATAGGAGGTTCCATATAAGGTCAAAAACTACATACTCAGATCTTCACCAAACTTTGCATGGATACATTATGTGTCAAGACACGTGGAAAAAACGTACAAAACAAAAGATTGGAGACATCAAGATTTTGGTCGAATTTTTTAAGAATTTTCAAATTTTCAGATGGGAGGTTCCAGATAAGGTCAAAAACTACATACTCAGATCTTCACCAAACTTTGCAGGGATCCATTGGATGTCAAGACACGTGGAAAAAACGTACAAAAAAGAGATTGGAGACATCAAGATTTTGGACGAATTTTTTAACAATTTTCAAATTTTCAGAAAGGATGTTCCAGATAAGGTCAAAAACGACATACTCAGATCTTCACCAAACTTTGCAGGGATACATTGGATATCAAGACACGTGGAAAAAACGTACAAAACAAGAGATTGGAGACATCAAGATTTTGGACGAATTTTTTAAGAATTTTCAAATTTTCAGATAGGAGGTTCCAGATAAGGTCAAAAACTACATACTCAGATCTTCACCAAACTTTGCAGGGATACATTGGATGTCAAGACACGTGGAAAAAACGTACAAAACAAGAGATTGGAGACATCAAGATTTTGGACGAATTTTTTAAGAATTTTCAAATTTTCAGATAGGAGGTTCCAGATGAGGTCAAAAACTACATACTCAGATCTTCACCAAACTTTGCAGGAATACTTTGCATGTCAAGACACGTGGAAAAAACGTACAAAACAAGAGATCGGAGACATCAAGATTTTCGACGAATTTTTTAAGAATTTTCAAATTTTCAGATGGGAGGTTCCAGATAAGGTCAAAAACGACATACTCAGATCTTCACCAAACTTTGCATTGATCCATTGGAGGTCGAGACACGTGGAAAAAACGTACAAAACAAGAGATTGGAGACATCAAGATTTTGGACGAATTTTTTAAGAATTTTCAAATTTTCAGATAGGAGGTTCCATATAAGGTCAAAAACTACATACTCAGATCTTCACCAAACTTTGCAGGGATACATTGGATGTCAAGACACGTGGAAAAAACGTACAAAACAAGAGATTGGAGACATCAAGATTTTGGACGATTTTTTTAAAAATTTTCAAATTTTCAGAAATGCGGTTCCAGATAAGGTCAAAAACTACATACTCAGATCTTCACCAAACTTTGCAGGGATACATTGGATGTCAAGACACGTGGAAAAAACGTACAAAACAAGAGATTCGGGTCAACAAGATTTTGGACGGATTTTTTAGGAATTTTCAAATTTTCAGATGGGAGGTTCCAGATAAGGTCAAAAACTACATACTCAGATCTTCACCAAACTCTGCAGGGATACATTGTATGTCAAGACACGTGGAAAAAACATACAAAACATAGGATTGGGGACATCAAGATTTTGTTAAATTCTTTTAAGAATTTTCAAATTTTCAGATAGGAGGTTCCAGATAAGGTCAAAAACTACATACTCAGATCTTCACCAAACATTGCAGGGATACATTGGATGTCAAGACACGTGGAAAGAACGTACAAAACAAGAGATTGGAGACATCAAGATTTTGGACGAATTTTTTAAGAATTTTCAAATTTT
Source organism: Lepisma saccharinum (assembly GCF_977018435.1). Classification (NCBI taxonomy): domain Eukaryota; kingdom Metazoa; phylum Arthropoda; class Insecta; order Zygentoma; family Lepismatidae; genus Lepisma; species Lepisma saccharinum. Next base: position 300,499 of record NW_028142978.1, read on the forward strand.
CAGATAGGAGGCTCCATATAAGGTCAAAAACTACATACTCAGATCTTCACCAAACATTGCAGGGATACATTGGATGTCAAGACACGTGGAAAAAACGTACAAAACAAGAGATTGGAGACATCAAGATTTTGAACGAATTTTTTAAGAATTTTCAAATTTTCAGATAGGAGGTTCCAGATAAGGTCAAAAACTACATACTCAGATCTTCACCAAACGTTGCAGGGATACTTTGCATGTCAAGACACGTGGAAAAAACGTACAAAACAAGAGATCGGAGACATCAAGATTTTCGACGAATTTTTTAAGAATTTTCAAATTTTCAGATGGGAGTTTCCAGATAAGGTCAAAAACGACATACTCAGATCTTCACCAAACTTTGCATGGATACATTGGATGTCAAGACACGTGGAAAAAACATACAAAACATAGGATTGGTGACATCAAGATTTTGGACGAATTTTTTAAGAATTTTCAAACTTTCAGATAGGAGGTTCCATATAAGGTCAAAAACTACATACTCAGATCTTCACCAAACTTTGCAGGGATACATTGGAGGTCGAGACACGTGGAAAAAAAGTACAAAACAAGAGATTGGGGTCATCAAGATTTTGGACGGATTTTTTAGGAATTTTCAAATTTTCAGATGGGAGGTTCCAGATAAGGTCAAAAACTACATACTCAGATCTTCACCAAACATTGCAGGGATACATTGGATGTCAAGACACGTGGAAAAAACGTACAAAACAAGAGATTGGAGACATCAAGATTTTGGACGAATTTTTTAAGAATTTTCAAATTTTCAGATAGGAGGTTCCAGATGAGGTCAAAAACTACATACTCAGATCTTCACCAAACTTTGCAGGAATACTTTGCATGTCAAGACACGTGGAAAAAACGTACAAAACAAGAGATCGGAGACATCAAGATTTTCGACGAATTTTTTAAGAATTTTCAAATTTTCAGATGGGAGGTTCCAGATAAGGTCAAAAACGACATACTCAGATCTTCACCAAACTTTGCAGGGATCCATTGGAGGTCGAGACACGTGGAAAAAACGTACAAAACAAGAGATTGGAGACATCAAGATTTTGGACGAATTTTTTAAGAATTTTCAAATTTTCAGATAGGAGGTTCCATATAAGGTCAAAAACTACATACTCAGATCTTCACCAAACTTTGCAGGGATACATTGGATGTCAAGACACGTGGAAAAAACGTACAAAACAAAAGATTGGAGACATCAAGATTTTCGACGAATTTTTTAAGAATTTTCAAATTTTCAGATAGGAGGTTCCAGATAAGGTCAAAAACTACATACTCAGATCTTCACCAAACTTTGCAGGGATACATTATGTGTCAAGACACGTGGAAAAAACGTACAAAACAAAAGATTGGAGACATCAAGATTTTGGTCGAATTTTTTAAGAATTTTCAAATTTTCAGATGGGAGGTTCCAGATAAGGTCAAAAACTACATACTCAGATCTTCACCAAACTTTGCAGGGATCCATTGGAGGTCGAGACACGTGGAAAAAACGTACAAAACAAGAGATTGGAGACATCAAGATTTTGGACGAATTTTTGAAGAATTTTCAAATTTTCAGATAGGAGGTTCCATATAAGGTCAAAAACTACATACTCAGATCTTCACCAAACTTTGCAGGGATCCATTGGATATCAAGACACGTGGAAAAAACGTACAAAACAAGAGATTGGAGACATCAAGATTTTGGACGAATTTTTTAAGAATTTTCAAATTTTCAGATGGGAGGTTCAATATAAGGTCAAAAACTACATACTCAGATCTTCACCAAACTTTGCAGGGATACATTGGATGTCAAGACACGTGGAAAAAACGTACAAAACAAGAGATTGGGGTCATCAAGATTTTGGACGGATTTTTTAGGAATTTTCAAATTTTCAGATGGGAGGTTCCAGATAAGGTCAAAAACTACATACTCAGATCTTCACCAAACATTGCAGGGATACATTGGATGTCAAGACACGTGGAAAAAACGTACAAAACAAGAGATTGGAGACATCAAAATTTTGGACGAATTTTTTAAGAATTTTCAAATTTTCAGATAGGAGGTTCCATATAAGGTCAAAAACTACATACTCAGATCTTCACCAAACTTTGCAGGGATACATTGGATATCAAGACACGTGGAAAAAACGTACAAAACAAGAGATTGGAGACATCAAGATTTTGGACGAATTTTTTAAGAATTTTCAAATTTTCAGATGGGAGGTTCAATATAAGGTCAAAAACTACATACTCAGATCTTCACCAAACTTTGCAGGGATACATTGGATGTCAAGACACGTGGAAAAAACGTACAAAACAAGAGATTGGAGACATCAAGATTTTGGACGAATTTTTTAAGAATTTTCAAATTTTCAGATAGGAGGTTCCATATAAGGTCAAAAACTACATACTCAGATCTTCACCAAACTTTGCAGGGATACATTGGATATCAAGACACGTGGAAAAAACGTACAAAACAAGAGATTGGAGACATCAAGATTTTGGACGAATTTTTTAACAATTTTCAAATTTTCAGATAGGAGGTTCCAGATAAGGTCAAAAACTACAAACTCAGATCTTCACCAAACTTTGCAGGGATACATTGGATGTCAAGACACGTGGAAAAAACGTACAAAACAAGAGATTGGGGTCATCAAGATTTTGGACGGATTTTTTAGGAATTTTCAAATTTTCAGATGGGAGGTTCCAGTTAAGGTCAAAAACTACATACTCAGATCTTCACCAAACATTGCAGGGATACATTGGATGTCAAGACACGTGGAAAAAACGAACAAAACAAGAGATTGGAGACATCAAAATTTTGGACGAATTTTTTAAGAATTTTCAAATTTTCAGATGGGAGGTTCCAGATAAGGTCAAAAACGACATACTCAGATCTTCACCAAACTTTGCATGGATACATTGGATGTCAAGACACGTGGAAAAAACATACAAAACATAGGATTGGTGACATCAAGATTTTGGACGAATTTTTTAAGAATTTTCAAATTTTCAGATAGGAGGTTCCATATAAGGTCAAAAACTACATACTCAGATCTTCACCAAACTTTGCAGGGATACATTGGAGGTCGAGACACGTGGAAAAAAAGTACAAAACAAGAGATTGGGGTCATCAAGATTTTGGACGGATTTTTTGGAATTTTCAAATTTTCAGATGGGAGGTTCCAGATAAGGTCAAAAACTACATACTCAGATCTTCACCAAACATTGCAGGGATACATTGGATGTCAAGACACGTGGAAAAAACGTACAAAACAAGAGATTGGAGACATCAAGATTTTGGAAGAATTTTTTAAGAATTTTCAAATTTTCAGATAGGAGGTTCCAGATGAGGTCAAAAACTACATACTCAGATCTTCACCAAACTTTGCAGGAATACTTTGCATGTCAATACACGTGGAAAAAACGTACAAAACAAGAGATCGGAGACATCAAGATTTTCGACGAATTTTTTAAGAATTTTCAAATTTTCAGATGGGAGGTTCCAGATAAGGTCAAAAACGACATACTCAGATCTTCACCAAACTTTGCAGGGATCCATTGGAGGTCGAGACACGTGGAAAAAACGTACAAAACAAGAGATTGGAGACATCAAGATTTTGGACGAATTTTTTAAGAATTTTCAAATTTTCAGATAGGAGGTTCCATATAAAGTCAAAAACTACATACTCAGATCTTCACCAAACTTTGCAGGGATACATTGGATGTCAAGACACGTGGAAAAAACGTACAAAACAAGAGATTGGAGACATCAAGATTTTCGACGAATTTTTTAAGAATTTTCAAATTTTCAGAAAGGATGTTCCAGATAAGGTCAAAAACGACATACTCAGATCTTCACCAAACTTTGCAGGGATCCATTGGAGGTCGAGACACGTGGAAAAAACGTACAAAACAAGAGATTGGAGACATCAAGATTTTGGACGAATTTTTGAAGAATTTTCAAATTTTCAGATAGGAGGTTCCAGATAAGGTCTAAAACTACATACTCAGATCTCCACCAAACATTGCAGGAATACATTGGATGTCAAGACACGTGGAAAAAACGTACAAAACAAGAGATTGGAGACATCAAGATTTTCGACGAATTTTTGAAGAATTTTCAAATTTTCAGATAGGAGGTTCCAGATAAGGTCAAAAACTACATACTCAGATCTTCACCAAACGTTGCAGGGATACTTTGCATGTCAAGACACGTGGAAAAAACGTACAAAACAAAAGATTGGAGACATCAAGATTTTCGACGAATTTTTTAAGAATTTTCAAATTTTCAGATGGGAGGTTCCAGATAAAGTCAAAAACGACATACTCAGATCTTCACCAAACTTTGCATGGATACATTGGATGTCAAGACACGTGGAAAAAACGTACAAAACAAGAGATTGGAGACATCAAGATTTTCGACGAATTTTTTAAGAATTTTCAAATTTTCAGATGGGAGGTTCAATATAAAGTCAAAAACTACATACTCAGATCTTCACCAAACTTTGCAGGGATACTTTGGATGTCAAGACACGTGGAAAAAACGTACAAAACAAGAGATTGGGGTCATCAAGATTTTGGACGAATTTTTTAAGAATTTTCAAATTTTCAGATGGGAGGTTCAATATAAGGTCAAAAACTACATACTCAGATCTTCACCAAACTTTGCATGGATACATTGGATGTCAAGACACGTGGAAAAAACATACAAAACATAGGATTCTGAACATCAAGATTTTGGTCGAATTTTTTAAGAATTTTCAAATTTTCAGATAGGAGGTTCCATATAAGGTCAAAAACTACATACTCAGATCTTCACCAAACATTGCAGGAATACATTGGATGTCAAGACACGTGGAAAAAACGTACAAAACAAGAGATTGTTGTCATCAAGATTTTGCACGGATTTTTTAGGAATTTTCAAATTTTCAGATGGGAGGTTCCAGATAAGGTCAAAAACTACATACTCAGATCTTCACCAAACTTTGCAGGGATACATTGGATGTCAAGACACGTGGAAAAAACGTACAAAACAAGAGATTGGATACATCAAGATTTTGGACGAATTTTTTAAGAATTTTCAAATTTTCAGATAGGAGGTTCCATATAAGGTCAAAAACTACATACTCAGATCTTCACCAAACTTTGCATGGATACATTATGTGTCAAGACACGTGGAAAAAACGTACAAAACAAAAGATTGGAGACATCAAGATTTTGGTCGAATTTTTTAAGAATTTTCAAATTTTCAGATGGGAGGTTCCAGATAAGGTCAAAAACTACATACTCAGATCTTCACCAAACTTTGCAGGGATACATTGGATGTCAAGACACGTGGAAAAAACGTACAAAAAAGAGATTGGAGACATCAAGATTTTGGACGAATTTTTTAACAATTTTCAAATTTTCAGAAAGGATGTTCCAGATAAGGTCAAAAACTACATACTCAGATCTTCACCAAACTTTGCAGGGATACATTGGATGTCAAGACACGTGGAAAAAACGTACAAAACAAGAGATTGGAGACATCAAGATTTTGGACGAATTTTTTAAGAATTTTCAAATTTTCAGAAAGGAGGTTCCATATAAGGTCAAAAACTACATACTCAGATCTTCACCAAACTTTGCAGGGATACATTGGATGTCAAGACACGTGGAAAAAACGTACAAAACAAGAGATTGGAGACATCAAGATTTTCGACGAATTTTTTAAGAATTTTCAAATTTTCAGAAAGGATGTTCCAGATAAGGTCAAAAACGACATACTCAGATCTTCACCAAACTTTGCAGGGATACATTGGAGGTCGAGACACGTGGAAAAAACGTACAAAACAAGAGATTGGAGACATCAAGATTTTGGACGAATTTTTGAAGAATTTTCAAATTTTCTGATAGGAGGTCCCAGATAAGGTCAAAAACTACATACTCAGATCTCCACCAAACATTGCAGGGATACATTGGATGTCAAGACACGTGGAAAAAACGTACAAAACAAGAGATTGGAGACATCAAGATTTTGGACGAATTTTTTAACAATTTTCAAATTTTCAGAAAGGATGTTCCAGATAAGGTCAAAAACTACATACTCAGATCTTCACCAAACTTTGCAGGGATACATTGGATGTCAAGACACGTGGAAAAAACGTACAAAACAAGAGATTGGAGACATCAAGATTTTCGACGAATTTTTGAAGAATTTTCAAATTTTCAGATGGGAGGTTCCAGATAAGGTCAAAAACTACATACTCAGATCTTCACCAAACTCTGCAGGGATACATTGGATGTCAAGACACGTGGAAAAAACGTACAAAAAAGAGATTGGAGACATCAAGATTTTGGACGAATTTTTTAACAATTTTCAAATTTTCAGAAAGGATGTTCCAGATAAGGTCAAAAACGACATACTCAGATCTTCACCAAACTTTGCATGGATACATTGGATGTCAAGACACGTGGAAAAAACGTACAAAACAAGAGATTGGGGTCATCAAGATTTTGCACGGATTTTTTAGGAATTTTCAAATTTTCAGATGGGAGGTTCCAGATAAGGTCAAAAACTACATACTCAGATCTTCACCAAACTTTGCAGGGATACATTGGATGTCAAGACACGTGGAAAAAACGTACAAAACAAGAGATTGGAGACATCAAGATTTTGGACGAATTTTTTAAGAATTTTCAAATTTTCAGATAGGAGGTTCCATATAAGGTCAAAAACTACATACTCAGATCTTCACCAAACTTTGCATGGATACATTATGTGTCAAGTCACGTGGAAAAAACGTACAAAACAAAAGATTGGAGACATCAAGATTTTGGTCGAATTTTTTAAGAATTTTCAAATTTTCAGATGGGAGGTTCCAGATAAGGTCAAAAACTACATACTCAGATCTTCAACAAACTTTGCAGGGATACATTGGATGTCAAGACACGTGGAAAAAACGTACAAAAAAGAGATTGGAGACATCAAGATTTTGGACGAATTTTTTAACAATTTTCAAATTTTCAGAAAGGATGTTCCAGATAAGGTCAAAAACGACATACTCAGATCTTCACCAAACTTTGCAGGGATACATTGGATATCAAGAAACGTGGAAAAAACGTACAAAACAAGAGATTGGAGACATCAAGATTTTCGACGAATTTTTTAAGAATTTTCAAATTTTCAGATAGGAGGTTCCAGATAAGGTCAAAAACTACATACTCAGATCTTCACCAAACGTTGCAGGGATACTTTGCATGTCAAGACACGTGGAAAAAACGTACAAAACAAAAGATTGGAGACATCAAGATTTTCGACGAATTTTTTAAGAATTTTCAAATTTTCAGATGGGAGGTTCCAGATAAGGTCAAAAACGACATACTCAGATCTTCACCAAACTTTGCATGGATACATTGGATGTCAAGACACGTGGAAAAAACGTACAAAACAAGAGATTGGAGACATCAAGATTTTGGACGAATTTTTTAAGAATTCTCAAATTTTCAGAAAGGAGGTTCCATATAAGGTCAAAAACTACATACTCAGATCTTCACCAAACTTTGCAGGGATACTTTGGATGTCAAGACACGTGGAAAAAACGTACAAAACAAGAGATTGGGGTCATCAAGATTTTGGACGAATTTTTTAAGAATTTTCAAATTTTCAGATGGGAGGTTCAATATAAGGTCAAAAACTACATACTCAGATCTTCACCAAACTTTGCAGGGATACATTGGATGTCAAGACACGTGGAAAAAACATACAAAACATAGGATTCGGAACATCAAGATTTTGGTCGAATTTTTTAAGAATTTTCAAATTTTCAGATAGGAGGTTCCATATAAGGTCAAAAACTACATACTCAGATCTTCACCAAACATTGCAGGAATACATTGGATGTCAAGACACGTGGAAAAAACGTACAAAACAAGAGATTGGGGTCATCAAGATTTTGCACGGATTTTTTAGGAATTTTCAAATTTTCAGATGGGAGGTTCCAGATAAGGTCAAAAACTACATACTCAGATCTTCACCAAACTTTGCAGGGATACATTGGATGTCAAGACACGTGGAAAAAACGTACAAAACAAGAGATTGGAGACATCAAGATTTTGGACGAATTTTTTAAGAATTTTCAAATTTTCAGATAGGAGGTTCCATATAAGGTCAAAAACTACATACTCAGATCTTCACCAAACTTTGCATGGATACATTATGTGTCAAGACACGTGGAAAAAACGTACAAAACAAAAGATTGGAGACATCAAGATTTTGGTCGAATTTTTTAAGAATTTTCAAATTTTCAGATGGGAGGTTCCAGATAAGGTCAAAAACTACATACTCAGATCTTCACCAAACTTTGCAGGGATCCATTGGATGTCAAGACACGTGGAAAAAACGTACAAAAAAGAGATTGGAGACATCAAGATTTTGGACGAATTTTTTAACAATTTTCAAATTTTCAGAAAGGATGTTCCAGATAAGGTCAAAAACGACATACTCAGATCTTCACCAAACTTTGCAGGGATACATTGGATATCAAGACACGTGGAAAAAACGTACAAAACAAGAGATTGGAGACATCAAGATTTTGGACGAATTTTTTAAGAATTTTCCAGATAAGGTCAAAAACTACATACTCAGATCTTCACCAAACTTTGCAGGGATACATTGGATGTCAAGACACGTGGAAAAAACGTACAAAACAAGAGATTGGGGTCATCAAGATTTTGGACGGATTTTTTAGGAATTTTCAAATTTTCAGATGGGAGGTTCCAGATAAGGTCAAAAACTACATACTCAGATCTTCACCAAACATTGCAGGGATACATTGGATGTCAAGACACGTGGAAAAAACGTACAAAACAAGAGATTGGAGACATCAAAATTTTGGACGAATTTTTTAAGAATTTTCAAATTTTCAGATAGGAGGTTCCAGATGAGGTCAAAAACTACATACTCAGATCTTCACCAAACTTTGCAGGAATACTTTGCATGTCAAGACACGTGGAAAAAACGTACAAAACAAGAGATCGGAGACATCAAGATTTTCGACGAATTTTTTAAGAATTTTCAAATTTTCAGATGGGAGGTTCCAGATAAGGTCAAAAACGACATACTCAGATCTTCACCAAACTTTGCATGGATACATTGGATGTCAAGACACGTGGAAAAAACATACAAAACATAGGATTGGTGACATCAAGATTTTGGACGAATTTTTTAAGAATTTTCAAATTTTCAGATAGGAGGTTCCATATAAGGTCAAAAACTACATACTCAGATCTTCACCAAACTTTGCAGGGACACATTGGAGGTCGAGACACGTGGAAAAAAAGTACAAAACAAGAGATTGGGGTCATCAAGATTTTGGACGGATTTTTTAGGAATTTTCAAATTTTCAGATGGGAGGTTCCAGATAAGGTCAAAAACTACATACTCAGATCTTCACCAAACATTGCAGGGATACATTGGATGTCAAGACACGTGGAAAAAACGTACAAAACAAGAGATTGGAGACATCAAGATTTTGGACGAATTTTTTAAGAATTTTCAAATTTTCAGATAGGAGGTTCCAGATGAGGTCAAAAACTACATACTCAGATCTTCACCAAACTTTGCAGGAATACTTTGCATGTCAAGACACGTGGAAAAAACGTACAAAACAAGAGATCGGAGACATCAAGATTTTCGACGAATTTTTTAAGAATTTTCAAATTTTCAGATGGGAGGTTCCAGATAAGGTCAAAAACTACATACTCAGATCTTCACCAAACTTTGCAGGGATACATTGGATGTCAAGACACGTGGAAAAAACGTACAAAACAAGAGATTGGAGACATCAAGATTTTCGACGAATTTTTTAAGAATTTTCAAATATTCAGAAAGGATGTTCCAGATAAGGTCAAAAACGACATACTCAGATCTTCACCAAACTTTGCAGGGATCCATTGGAGGTCGAGACACGTGGAAAAAACGTACAAAACAAGAGATTGGAGACATCAAGATTTTGGACGAATTTTTGAAGAATTTTCAAATTTTCAGATAGGAGGTTCCAGATAAGGTCTAAAACTACATACTCAGATCTCCACCAAACATTGCAGGAATACATTGGATGTCAAGACACGTGGAAAAAACGTACAAAACAAGAGATTGGAGACATCAAGATTTTCGACGAATTTTTGAAGAATTTTCAAATTTTCAGATAGGAGGTTCCAGATAAGGTCAAAAACTACATACTCAGATCTTCACCAAACGTTGCAGGGATACTTTGCATGTCAAGACACGTGGAAAAAACGTACAAAACAAAAGATTGGAGACATCAAGATTTTGGTCGAATTTTTTAAGAATTTTCAAATTTTCAGATGGGAGGTTCCAGATAAGGTCAAAAACGACATACTCAGATCTTCACCAAACTTTGCATGGATACATTGGATGTCAAGACACGTGGAAAAAACGTACAAAACAAGAGATTGGAGACATCAAGATTTTGGACGAATTTTTTAAGAATTTTCAAATTTTCAGATGGGAGGTTCAATATAAGGTCAAAAACTACATACTCAGATCTTCACCAAACTTTGCAGGGATACTTTGGATGTCAAGACACGTGGAAAAAACGTACAAAACAAGAGATTGGGGTCATCAAGATTTTGGACGAATTTTTTAAGAATTTTCAAATTTTCAGATGGGAGGTTCAATATAAGGTCAAAAACTACATACTCAGATCTTCACCAAACTTTGCATGGATACATTGGATGTCAAGACACGTGGAAAAAACATACAAAACATAGGATTCGGAACATCAAGATTTTGGTCGAATTTTTTAAGAATTTTCAAATTTTCAGATAGGAGGTTCCATATAAGGTCAAAAACTACATACTCAGAACTTCACCAAACATTGCAGGAATACATTGGATGTCAAGACACGTGGAAAAAACGTACAAAACAAGAGATTGGGGTCATCAAGATTTTGCACGGATTTTTTAGGAATTTTCAAATTTTCAGATGGGAGGTTCCAGATAAGGTCAAAAACTACATACTCAGATCTTCACCAAACTTTGCAGGGATACATTGGATGTCAAGACACGTGGAAAAAACGTACAAAACAAGAGATTGGAGACATCAAGATTTTGGACGAATTTTTTAAGAATTTTCAAATTTTCAGATAGGAGGTTCCATATAAGGTCAAAAACTACATACTCAGATCTTCACCAAACTTTGCATGGATACATTATGTGTCAAGACACGTGGAAAAAACGTACAAAACAAAAGATTGGAGACATCAAAATTTTGGTCGAATTTTTTAAGAATTTTCAAATTTTCAGATGGGAGGTTCCAGATAAGGTCAAAAACTACATACTCAGATCTTCACCAAACTTTGCAGGGATACATTGGATGTCAAGACACGTGGAAAAAACGTACAAAAAAGAGATTGGAGACATCAAGATTTTGGACGAATTTTTTAACAATTTTCAAATTTTCAGAAAGGATGTTCCAGATAAGGTCAAAAACTACATACTCAGATCTTCACCAAACTTTGCAGGGATACATTGGATGTCAAGACACGTGGAAAAAACGTACAAAACAAGAGATTGGAGACATCAAGATTATGGACGAATTTTTTGAGAATTTTCAAATTTTCAGAAAGGAGGTTCCATATAAGGTCAAAAACTACATACTCAGATCTTCACCAAACTTTGCAGGGATACATTGGATGTCAAGACACGTGGAAAAAACTTACAAAACAAGAGATTGGAGACATCAAGATTTTCGACGAATTTTTTAAGAATTTTCAAATTTTCAGAAAGGATGTTCCAGATAAGGTCAAAAACGACATACTCAGATCTTCACCAAACTTTGCAGGGATACATTGGAGGTCGAGACACGTGGAAAAAACGTACAAAACAAGAGATTGGAGACATCAAGATTTTGGACGAATTTTTGAAGAATTTTCAAATTTTCTGATAGGAGGTCCCAGATAAGGTCAAAAACTACATACTCAGATCTCCACCAAACATTGCAGGGATACATTGGATGTCAAGACACGTGGAAAAAACGTACAAAACAAGAGATTGGAGACATCAAGATTTTCGACGAATTTTTGAAGAATTTTCAAATTTTCAGATGGGAGGTTCCAGATAAGGTCAAAAACTACATACTCAGATCTTCACCAAACTTTGCAGGGATACATTGGATGTCAAGACACGTGGAAAAAACGTACAAAAAAGAGATTGGAGACATCAAGATTTTGGACGAATTTTTTAACAATTTTCAAATTTTCAGAAAGGATGTTCCAGATAAGGTCAAAAACGACATACTCAGATCTTCACCAAACTTTGCATGGATACATTGGATGTCAAGACACGTGGAAAAAACGTACAAAACAAGAGATTGGGGTCATCAAGATTTTGCACGGATTTTTTAGGAATTTTCAAATTTTCAGATGGGAGGTTCCAGATAAGGTCAAAAACTACATACTCAGATCTTCACCAAACTTTGCAGGGATACATTGGATGTCAAGACACGTGGAAAAAACGTACAAAACAAGAGATTGGAGACATCAAGATTTTGGACGAATTTTTTAAGAATTTTCAAATTTTCAGATAGGAGGTTCCATATAAGGTCAAAAACTACATACTCAGATCTTCACCAAACTTTGCATGGATACATTATGTGTCAAGACACGTGGAAAAAACGTACAAAACAAAAGATTGGAGACATCAAGATTTTGGTCGAATTTTTTAAGAATTTTCAAATTTTCAGATGGGAGGTTCCAGATAAGGTCAAAAACTACATACTCAGATCTTCACCAAACTTTGCATGGATACATTGGATGTCAAGACACGTGGAAAAAACGTACAAAAAAGAGATTGGAGACATCAAGATTTTGGACGAATTTTTTAACAATTTTCAAATTTTCAGAAAGGATGTTCCAGATAAGGTCAAAAACGACATACTCAGATCTTCACCAAACTTTGCAGGGATACATTGGATATCAAGACACGTGGAAAAAACGTACAAAACAAGAGATTGGAGACATCAAGATTTTCGACGAATTTTTTAAGAATTTTCAAATTTTCAGATAGGAGGTTCCAGATAAGGTCAAAAACTACATACTCAGATCTTCACCAAACGTTGCAGGGATACTTTGCATGTCAAGACACGTGGAAAAAACGTACAAAACAAAAGATTGGAGACATCAAGATTTTCGACGAATTTTTTAAGAATTTTCAAATTTTCAGATGGGAGGTTCCAGATAAGGTCAGAAACGACATACTCAGATCTTCACCAAACTTTGCATGGATACATTGGATGTCAAGACACGTGGAAAAAACGTACAAAACAAGAGATTGGAGACATCAAGATTTTGGACGAATTTTTTAAGAATTCTCAAATTTTCAGAAAGGAGGTTCCATATAAGGTCAAAAACGACATACTCAGATCTTCACCAAACTTTGCAGGGATACTTTGGATGTCAAGACACGTGGAAAAAACGTACAAAACAAGAGATTAGGGTCATCAAGATTTTGGACGAATTTTTTAAGAATTTTCAAATTTTCAGATGGGAGGTTCAATATAAGGTCAAAAACTACATACTCAGATCTTCACCAAACTTTGCAGGGATACATTGGATGTCAAGACACGTGGAAAAAACATACAAAACATAGGATTCGGAACATCAAGATTTTGGTCGAATTTTTTAAGAATTTTCAAATTTTCAGATAGGAGGTTCCATATAAGGTCAAAAACTACATACTCAGATCTTCACCAAACATTGCAGGAATACATTGGATGTCAAGACACGTGGAAAAAACGTACAAAACAAGAGATTGGGGTCATCAAGATTTTGCACGGATTTTTTAGGAATTTTCAAATTTTCAGATGGGAGGTTCCAGATAAGGTCAAAAACTACATACTCAGATCTTCACCAAACTTTGCAGGGATACATTGGATGTCAAGACACGTGGAAAAAACGTACAAAACAAGAGATTGGAGACATCAAGATTTTGGACGAATTTTTTAAGAATTTTCAAATTTTCAGATAGGAGGTTCCATATAAGGTCAAAAACTACATACTCAGATCTTCACCAAACTTTGCATGGATACATTATGTGTCAAGACACGTGGAAAAAACGTACAAAACAAAAGATTGGAGACATCAAGATTTTGGTCGAATTTTTTAAGAATTTTCAAATTTTCAGATGGGAGGTTCCAGATAAGGTCAAAAACTACATACTCAGATCTTCACCAAACTTTGCAGGGATCCATTGGATGTCAAGACACGTGGAAAAAACGTACAAAAAAGAGATTGGAGACATCAAGATTTTGGACGAATTTTTTAACAATTTTCAAATTTTCAGAAAGGATGTTCCAGATAAGGTCAAAAACGACATACTCAGATCTTCACCAAACTTTGCAGGGATACATTGGATATCAAGACACGTGGAAAAAACGTACAAAACAAGAGATTGGAGACATCAAGATTTTGGACGAATTTTTTAAGAATTTTCAAATTTTCAGATAGGAGGTTCCAGATAAGGTCAAAAACTACATACTCAGATCTTCACCAAACTTTGCAGGGATACATTGGATGTCAAGACACGTGGAAAAAACGTAAAAAACAAGAGATTGGAGACATCAAGATTTTGGACGAATTTTTGAAGAATTTTCAAATTTTCAGATAGGAGGTTCCAGATGAGGTCAAAAACTACATACTCAGATCTTCACCAAACTTTGCAGGAATACTTTGCATGTCAAGACACGTGGAAAAAACGTACAAAACAAGAGATCGGAGACATCAAGATTTTCGACGATTTTTTTAAGAATTTTCAAATTTTCAGATGGGAGGTTCCAGATAAGGTCAAAAACGACATACTCAGATCTTCACCAAACTTTGCAGGGATCCATTGGAGGTCGAGACACGTGGAAAAAACGTACAAAACAAGAGATTGGAGACATCAAGATTTTGGACGAATTTTTTAAGAATTTTCAAATTTTCAGATAGGAGGTTCCATATAAGGTCAAAAACTACATACTCAGATCTTCACCAAACTTTGCAGGGATACATTGGATGTCAAGACACGTGGAAAAAACGTACAAAACAAGAGATTGGAGACATCAAGATTTTGGACGATTTTTTTAAAAAATTTCAAATTTTCAGAAATGCGGTTCCAGATAAGGTCAAAAACTACATACTCAGATCTTCACCAAACTTTGCAGGGATACATTGGATGTCAAGACACGTGGAAAAAACGTACAAAACAAGAGATTCGGGTCAACAAGATTTTGGACGGATTTTTTAGGAATTTTCAAATTTTCAGATGGGAGGTTCCAGATAAGGTCAAAAACTACATACTCAGATCTTCACCAAACTCTGCAGGGATACATTGTATGTCAAGACACGTGGAAAAAACATACAAAACATAGGATTGGGGACATCAAGATTTTGTTAAATTCTTTTAAGAATTTTCAAATTTTCAGATAGGAGGTTCCATATATGGTCAAAATCTACATACTCAGATCTTCACCAAACATTGCAGGGATACATTGGATGTCAAGACACGTGGAAAGAACGTACAAAACAAGAGATTGGAGACATCAAGATTTTGGACGAATTTTTTAAGAATTTTCAAATTTTCAGATAGGAGGCTCCATATAAGGTCAAAAACTACATACTCAGATCTTCACCAAACATTGCAGGGATACATTGGATGTCAAGACACGTGGAAAAAACGTACAAAACAAGAGATTGGAGACATCAAGATTTTGGACGAATTTTTTAAGAATTTTCAAATTTTCAGATAGGAGGTTCCAGATAAGGTCAAAAACTACATACTCAGATCTTCACCAAACGTTGCAGGGATACTTTGCATGTCAAGACACGTGGAAAAAACGTACAAAACAAGAGATTGGAGACATCAAGATTTTCGACGAATTTTTTAAGAATTTTCAAATTTTCAGATGGGAGGTTCCAGATAAGGTCAAAAACGACATACTCAGATCTTCACCAAACTTTGCATGGATACATTGGATGTCAAGACACGTGGAAAAAACGTACAAAACAAGAGATTGGGGTCATCAAGATTTTGCACGGATTTTTTAAGAATTTTCAAATTTTCAGATGGGAGGTTCAAGATAAGGTCAAAAACGACATACTCAGATCTTCACCAGACTTTGCATGGATACATTGGATGTCAAGACACGTGGAAAAAACGTACAAAACAAGAGATTGGAGACATCAAGATTTTGGACGAATTTTTTAAGAATTCTCAAATTTTCAGAAAGGAGGTTCCATATAAGGTCAAAAACTACATACTCAGATCTTCACCAAACTTTACAGGGATACTTTGGATGTCAAGACACGTGGAAAAAACGTACAAAACAAGAGATTGGGGTCATCAAGATTTTGGACGAATTTTTTAAGAATTTTCAAATTTTCAGATGGGAGGTTCAATATAAGGTCAAAAACTACATACTCAGATCTTCACCAAACTTTGCATGGATACATTGGATGTCAAGACACGTGGAAAAAACATACAAAACATAGGATTCGGAACATCAAGATTTTGGTCGAATTTTTTAAGAATTTTCAAATTTTCAGATAGGAGGTTCCATATAAGGTCAAAAACTACATACTCAGATCTTCACCAAACTTTGCAGGGATACATTGGATGTCAAGACACGTGGAAAAAACGTACAAAACAAGAGATTGGAGACATCAAGATTTTCGACGAATTTTTTAAGAATTTTCAAATTTTCAGAAAGGATGTTCCAGATAAGGTCAAAAACGACATACTCAGATCTTCACCAAACTTTGCAGGGATACATTGGAGGTCGAGACACGTGGAAAAAACGTACAAAACAAGAGATTGGAGACATCAAGAATTTGGACGAATTTTTGAAGAATTTTCAAATTTTCTGATAGGAGGTCCCAGATAAGGTCAAAAACTACATACTCAGATCTCCACCAAACATTGCAGGGATACATTGGATGTCAAGACACATGGAAAAAACGTACAAAACAAGAGATTGGAAACATCAAGGTTTTCGACGAATTTTTGAAGAATTTTCAAATTTTCAGATAGGAGGTTCCAGATAAGGTCAAAAACGACATACTCAGATCTTCACCAAACTTTGCAGGGATCCATTGGAGGTCGAGACACGTGGAAAAAACGTACAAAACAAGAGATTGGAGACATCAAGATTTTGGACGAATTTTTTAAGAATTTTCAAATTTTCAGATAGGAGGTTCCATATAAGGTCAAAAACTACATACTCAGATCTTCACCAAACTTTGCAGGGATACATTGGATGTCAAGACACGTGGAAAAAACGTACAAAACAAGAGATTGGAGACATCAAGATTTTGGACGATTTTTTTAAAAAATTTCAAATTTTCAGAAATGCGGTTCCAGATAAGGTCAAAAACTACATACTCAGATCTTCACCAAACTTTGCAGGGATACATTGGATGTCAAGACACGTGGAAAAAACGTACAAAACAAGAGATTCGGGTCAACAAGATTTTGGACGGATTTTTTAGGAATTTTCAAATTTTCAGATGGGAGGTTCCAGATAAGGTCAAAAACTACATACTCAGATCTTCACCAAACTCTGCAGGGATACATTGTATGTCAAGACACGTGGAAAAAACATACAAAACATAGGATTGGGGACATCAAGATTTTGTTAAATTCTTTTAAGAATTTTCAAATTTTCAGATAGGAGGTTCCATATAAGGTCAAAATCTACATACTCAGATCTTCACCAAACATTGCAGGGATACATTGGATGTCAAGACACGTGGAAAGAACGTACAAAACAAGAGATTTGAGACATCAAGATTTTGGACGAATTTTTTAAGAATTTTCAAATTTTCAGATAGGAGGCTCCATATAAGGTCAAAACTACATACTCAGATCTTCACCAAACATTGCAGGGATACATTGGATGTCAAGACACGTGGAAAAAACGTACAAAACAAGAGATTGGAGACATCAAGATTTTGGACGAATTTTTTAAGAATTTTCAAATTTTCAGATAGGAGGTTCCAGATAAGGTCAAAAACTACATACTCAGATCTTCACCAAACGTTGCAGGGATACTTTGCATGTCAAGACACGTGGAAAAAACGTACAAAACAAGAGATTGGAGACATCAAGATTTTCGACGAATTTTTTAAGAATTTTCAAATTTTCAGATGGGAGGTTCCAGATAAGGTCAAAAACGACATACTCAGATCTTCACCAAACTTTGCATGGATACATTGGATGTCAAGACACGTGGAAAAAACGTACAAAACAAGAGATTGGGGTCATCAAGATTTTGCACGGATTTTTTAAGAATTTTCAAATTTTCAGATGGGAGGTTCCAGATAAGGTCAAAAACTACATACTCAGATCTTCACCAAACTTTGCAGGGATACATTGGATGTCAAGACACGTGGAAAAAACGTACAAAACAAGAGATTGGAGACATCAAGATTTTGGACGAATTTTTTAAGAATTTTCAAATTTTCAGATAGGAGGTTCCAGATGAGGTCAAAAACTACATACTCAGATCTTCACCAAACTTTGCAGGAATACTTTGCATGTCAAGACACGTGGAAAAAACGTACAAAACAAGAGATCGGAGACATCAAGATTTTCGACGATTTTTTTAAGAATTTTCAAATTTTCAGATGGGAGGTTCCAGATAAGGTCAAAAACGACATACTCAGATCTTCACCAAACTTTGCAGGGATCCATTGGAGGTCGAGACACGTGGAAAAAACGTACAAAACAAGAGATTGGAGACATCAAGATTTTGGACGAATTTTTTAAGAATTTTCAAATTTTCAGATAGGAGGTTCCATATAAGGTCAAAAACTACATACTCAGATCTTCACCAAACTTTGCAGGGATACATTGGATGTCAAGACACGTGGAAAAAACGTACAAAACAAGAGATTGGAGACATCAAGATTTTGGACGATTTTTTTAAAAATTTTCAAATTTTCAGAAATGCGGTTCCAGATAAGGTCAAAAACTACATACTCAGATCTTCACCAAACTTTGCAGGGATACATTGGATGTCAAGACACGTGGAAAAAACGTACAAAACAAGAGATTCGGGTCAACAAGATTTTGGACGGATTTTTTAGGAATTTTCAAATTTTCAGATGGGAGGTTCCAGATAAGGTCAAAAACTACATACTCAGATCTTCACCAAACTCTGCAGGGATACATTGTATGTCAAGACACGTGGAAAAAACATACAAAACATAGGATTGGGGACATCAAGATTTTGTTAAATTCTTTTAAGAATTTTCAAATTTTCAGATAGGAGGTTCCATATAAGGTCAAAAACTACATACTCAGATCTTCACCAAACATTGCAGGGATACATTGGATGTCAAGACACGTGGAAAGAACGTACAAAACAAGAGATTGGAGACATCAAGATTTTGGACGAATTTTTTAAGAATTTTCAAATTTTCAGATAGGAGGCTCCATATAAGGTCAAAAACTACATACTCAGATCTTCACCAAACATTGCAGGGATACATTGGATGTCAAGACACGTGGAAAAAACGTACAAAACAAGAGATTGGAGACATCAAGATTTTGGACGAATTTTTTAAGAATTTTCAAATTTTCAGATAGGAGGTTCCAGATAAGGTCAAAAACTACATACTCAGATCTTCACCAAACGTTGCAGGGATACTTTGCATGTCAAGACACGTGGAAAAAACGTACAAAACAAGAGATTGGAGACATCAAGATTTTCGACGAATTTTTTAAGAATTTTCAAATTTTCAGATGGGAGGTTCCAGATAAGGTCAAAAACGACATACTCAGATCTTCACCAAACTTTGCATGGATACATTGGATGTCAAGACACGTGGAAAAAACGTACAAAACAAGAGATTGGGGTCATCAAGATTTTGCACGGATTTTTTAAGAATTTTCAAATTTTCAGATGGGAGGTTCCAGATAAGGTCAAAAACGACATACTCAGATCTTCACCAGACTTTGCATGGATACATTGGATGTCAAGACACGTGGAAAAAACGTACAAAACAAGAGATTGGAGACATCAAGATTTTGGACGAATTTTTTAAGAATTCTCAAATTTTCAGAAAGGAGGTTCCATATAAGGTCAAAAACTACATACTCAGATCTTCACCAAACTTTACAGGGATACTTTGGATGTCAAGACACGTGGAAAAAACGTACAAAACAAGAGATTGGGGTCATCAAGATTTTGGACGAATTTTTTAAGAATTTTCAAATTTTCAGATGGGAGGTTCAATATAAGGTCAAAAACTACATACTCAGATCTTCACCAAACTTTGCATGGATACATTGGATGTCAAGACACGTGGAAAAAACATACAAAACATAGGATTCGGAACATCAAGATTTTGGTCGAATTTTTTAAGAATTTTCAAATTTTCAGATAGGAGGTTCCATATAAGGTCAAAAACTACATACTCAGATCTTCACCAAACTTTGCAGGGATACATTGGATGTCAAGACACGTGGAAAAAACGTACAAAACAAGAGATTGGAGACATCAAGATTTTCGACGAATTTTTTAAGAATTTTCAAATTTTCAGAAAGGATGTTCCAGATAAGGTCAAAAACGACATACTCAGATCTTCACCAAACTTTGCAGGGATACATTGGAGGTCGAGACACGTGGAAAAAACGTACAAAACAAGAGATTGGAGACATCAAGATTTTGGACGAATTTTTGAAGAATTTTCAAATTTTCTGATAGGAGGTCCCAGATAAGGTCAAAAACTACATACTCAGATCTCCACCAAACATTGCAGGGATACATTGGATGTCAAGACACATGGAAAAAACGTACAAAACAAGAGATTGGAAACATCAAGGTTTTCGACGAATTTTTGAAGAATTTTCAAATTTTCAGATAGGAGGTTCCAGATAAGGTCAAAAACTACATACTCAGATCTTCACCAAACGTTGCAGGGATACTTTGCATGTCAAGACACGTGGAAAAAACGTACAAAACAAGAGATTGGAGACATCAAGATTTTCGACGAATTTTTTAAGAATTTTCAAATTTTCAGATGGGAGGTTCCAGATAAGGTCAAAAACGACATACTCAGATCTTCACCAAACTTTGCATGGATACATTGGATGTCAAGACACGTGGAAAAAACGTACAAAACAAGAGATTGGGGTCATCAAGATTTTGCACGGATTTTTATAGGATTTTCAAATTTTCAGATGGGAGGTTCCAGATAAGGTCAAAAACTACATACTCAGATCTTCACCAAACGTTGCAGGGATACTTTGCATGTCAAGACACGTGGAAAAAACGTACAAAACAAAAGATTGGAGACATCAAGATTTTCGACGAATTTTTTAAGAATTTTCAAATTTTCAGATGGGAGGTTCCAGATAAGGTCAAAAACGACATACTCAGATCTTCACCAAACTTTGCATGGATACATTGGATGTCAAGACACGTGGAAAAAACGTACAAAACAAGAGATTGGAGACATCAAGATTTTGGACGAATTTTTTAAGAATTTTCAAATTTTCAGATAGGAGGTTCCAGATAAGGTCAAAAACTACATACTCAGATCTTCACCAAACTTTGCAGGGATACATTGGATGTCAAGACACGTGGAAAAAACGTACAAAACAAGAGATTGGGGTCATCAAGATTTTGGACGGATTTTTTAGGAATTTTCAAATTTTCAGATGGGAGGTTCCAGATAAGGTCAAAAACTACATACTCAGATCTTCACCAAACATTGCAGGGATACATTGGATGTCAAGACACGTGGAAAAAACGTACAAAACAAGAGATTGGAGACATCAAAATTTTGGACGAATTTTTTAAGAATTTTCAAATTTTCAGATAGGAGGTTCCAGATGAGGTCAAAAACTACATACTCAGATCTTCACCAAACTTTGCAGGAATACTTTGCATGTCAAGACACGTGGAAAAAACGTACAAAACAAGAGATCGGAGACATCAAGATTTTCGACGAATTTTTTAAGAATTTTCAAATTTTCAGATGGGAGGTTCCAGATAAGGTCAAAAACGACATACTCAGATCTTCACCAAACTTTGCATGGATACATTGGATGTCAAGACACGTGGAAAAAACATACAAAACATAGGATTGGTGACATCAAGATTTTGGACGAATTTTTTAAGAATTTTCAAATTTTCAGATAGGAGGTTCCATATAAGGTCAAAAACTACATACTCAGATCTTCACCAAACTTTGCAGGGATACATTGGAGGTCGAGACACGTGGAAAAAAAGTACAAAACAAGAGATTGGGGTCATCAAGATTTTGGACGGATTTTTTAGGAATTTTCAAATTTTCAGATGGGAGGTTCCAGATAAGGTCAAAAACTACATACTCAGATCTTCACCAAACATTGCAGGGATACATTGGATGTCAAGACACGTGGAAAAAACGTACAAAACAAGAGATTGGAGACATCAAGATTTTGGACGAATTTTTTAAGAATTTTCAAATTTTCAGATAGGAGGTTCCAGATCAGGTCAAAAACTACATACTCAGATCTTCACCAAACTTTGCAGGAATACTTTGCATGTCAAGACACGTGGAAAAAACGTACAAATCAAGAGATTGGGGTCATCAAGATTTTGCACGGATTTTTTAGGAATTTTCAAATTTTCAGATGGGAGGTTCCAGATAAGGTCAAAAACTACATACTCAGATCTTCACCAAACTTTGCAGGGATACATTGGATGTCAAGACACGTGGAAAAAACGTACAAAACAAGAGATTGGAGACATCAAGATTTTGGACGAATTTTTTAAGAATTTTCAAATTTTCAGATAGGAGGTTCCATATAAGGTCAAAAACTACATACTCAGATCTTCACCAAACTTTGCATGGATACATTATGTGTCAAGACACGTGGAAAAAACGTACAAAACAAAAGATTGGAGACATCAAGATTTTGGTCGAATTTTTTAAGAATTTTCAAATTTTCAGATGGGAGGTTCCAGATAAGGTCAAAAACTACATACTCAGATCTTCACCAAACTTTGCAGGGATACATTGGATGTCAAGACACGTGGAAAAAACGTACAAAACAAGAGATTGGAGACATCAAGATTTTCGACGAATTTTTTGAGAATTTTCAAATTTTCAGATAGGAGGTTCCAGATAAGGTCAAAAACTACATACTCAGATCTTCACCAAACGTTGCAGGGATACTTTGCATGTCAAGACACGTGGAAAAAACGTACAAAACAAGAGATTGGAGACATCAAGATTTTCGACGAATTTTTTAAGAATTTTCAAATTTTCAGATGGGAGGTTCCAGATAAGGTCAAAAACGACATACTCAGATCTTCACCAAACTTTGCATTGATCCATTGGAGGTCGAGACACGTGGAAAAAACGTACAAAACAAGAGATCGGAGACATCAAGATTTTGGACGAATTTTTGAAGAATTTTCAAATTTTCAGATGGGAGGTTCCAGATAAGGTCAAAAACTACATACTCAGATCTTCACCAAACTTTGCAGGGATACATTGGATGTCAAGACACGTGGAAAAAACGTACAAAACAAGAGATTGGAGACATCAAGATTTTGGACGAATTTTTTAAGAATTTTCAAATTTTCAGATAGGAGGTTCCATATAAGGTCAAAAACTACATACTCAGATCTTCACCAAACTTTGCAGGAATACTTTGCATGTCAAGACACGTGGAAAAAACGTACAAAACAAGAGATTGGAGACATCAAGATTTTCGACGAATTTTTTAAGAATTTTCAAATTTTCAGAAAGGATGTTCCAGATAAGGTCAAAAACGACATACTCAGATCTTCACCAAACTTTGCAGGGATCCATTGGAGGTCGAGACACGTGGAAAAAACGTACAAAACAAGAGATTGGAGACATCAAGATTTTCGACGAATTTTTTAAGAATTTTCAAATTTTCAGAAAGGATGTTCCAGATAAGGTCAAAAACGACATACTCAGATCTTCACCAAACTTTGCAGGGATACATTGGAGGTCGAGACACGTGGAAAAAACGTACAAAACAAGAGATTGGAGACATCAAGATTTTGGACGAATTTTTGAAGAATTTTCAAATTTTCTGATAGGAGGTCCCAGATAAGGTCAAAAACTACATACTCAGATCTCCACCAAACATTGCAGGGATACATTGGATGTCAAGACACGTGGAAAAAACTTACAAAACAAGAGATTGGAGACATCAAGATTTTCGACGAATTTTTGAAGAATTTTCAAATTTTCAGATAGGAGGTTCCATATAAGGTCAAAAACTACATACTCAGATCTTCACCAAACGTTGCAGGGATACTTTGCATGTCAAGACACGTGGAAAAAACGTACAAAACAAGAGATTGGAGACATCAAGATTTTCGACGAATTTTTTAAGAATTTTCAAATTTTCAGATGGGAGGTTCCAGATAAGGTCAAAAACTACATACTCAGATCTTCACCAAACTTTGCATGGATACATTGGATGTCAAGACACGTGGAAAAAACGTACAAAACAAGAGATTGGAGACATCAAGATTTTGGACGAATTTTTTAAGAATTTTCAAATTTTCAGATAGGAGGTTCCAGATAAGGTCAAAAACTACATACTCAGATCTTCACCAAACTTTGCAGGGATACATTGGATGTCAAGACACGTGGAAAAAACGTACAAAACAAGAGATTGGGGTCATCAAGATTTTGGACGGATTTTTTAGGAATTTTCAAATTTTCAGATGGGAGGTTCCAGATAAGGTCAAAAACTACATACTCAGATCTTCACCAAACATTGCAGGGATACATTGGATGTCAAGACACGTGGAAAAAACGTACAAAACAAGAGATTGGAGACATCAAAATTTTGGACGAATTTTTTAAGAATTTTCAAATTTTCAGATAGGAGGTTCCAGATGAGGTCAAAAACTACATACTCAGATCTTCACCAAACTTTGCAGGAATACTTTGCATGTCAAGACACGTGGAAAAAACGTACAAAACAAGAGATCGGAGACATCAAGATTTTCGACGAATTTTTTAAGAATTTTCAAATTTTCAGATGGGAGGTTCCAGATAAGGTCAAAAACGACATACTCAGATCTTCACCAAACTTTGCATGGATACATTGGATGTCAAGACACGTGGAAAAAACATACAAAACATAGGATTGGTGACATCAAGATTTTGGACGAATTTTTTAAGAATTTTCAAATTTTCAGATAGGAGGTTCCATATAAGGTCAAAAACTACATACTCAGATCTTCACCAAACTTTGCAGGGATACATTGGAGGTCGAGACACGTGGAAAAAAAGTACAAAACAAGAGATTGGGGTCATCAAGATTTTGGACGGATTTTTTAGGAATTTTCAAATTTTCAGATGGGAGGTTCCAGATAAGGTCAAAAACTACATACTCAGATCTTCACCAAACATTGCAGGGATACATTGGATGTCAAGACACGTGGAAAAAACGTACAAAACAAGAGATTGGAGACATCAAGATTTTGGACGAATTTTTTAAGAATTTTCAAATTTTCAGATAGGAGGTTCCAGATCAGGTCAAAAACTACATACTCAGATCTTCACCAAACTTTGCAGGAATACTTTGCATGTCAAGACACGTGGAAAAAACGTACAAATCAAGAGATTGGGGTCATCAAGATTTTGCACGGATTTTTTAGGAATTTTCAAATTTTCAGATGGGAGGTTCCAGATAAGGTCAAAAACTACATACTCAGATCTTCACCAAACTTTGCAGGGATACATTGGATGTCAAGACACGTGGAAAAAACGTACAAAACAAGAGATTGGAGACATCAAGATTTTGGACGAATTTTTTAAGAATTTTCAAATTTTCAGATAGGAGGTTCCATATAAGGTCAAAAACTACATACTCAGATCTTCACCAAACTTTGCAAGGATACATTATGTGTCAAGACACGTGGAAAAAACGTACAAAACAAAAGATTGGAGACATCAAGATTTTGGTCGAATTTTTTAAGAATTTTCAAATTTTCAGATGGGAGGTTCCAGATAAGGTCAAAAACTACATACTCAGATCTTCACCAAACTTTGCAGGGATACATTGGATGTCAAGACACGTGGAAAAAACGTACAAAACAAGAGATTGGAGACATCAAGATTTTCGACGAATTTTTTGAGAATTTTCAAATTTTCAGATAGGAGGTTCCAGATAAGGTCAAAAACTACATACTCAGATCTTCACCAAACGTTGCAGGGATACTTTGCATGTCAAGACACGTGGAAAAAACGTACAAAACAAGAGATTGGAGACATCAAGATTTTCGACGAATTTTTTAAGAATTTTCAAATTTTCAGATGGGAGGTTCCAGATAAGGTCAAAAACGACATACTCAGATCTTCACCAAACTTTGCAGGGATCCATTGGAGGTCGAGACACGTGGAAAAAACGTACAAAACAAGAGATTGGAGACATCAAGATTTTGGACGAATTTTTGAAGAATTTTCAAATTTTCAGATGGGAGGTTCCAGATAAGGTCAAAAACTACATACTCAGATCTTCACCAAACTTTGCAGGGATACATTGGATGTCAAGACACGTGGAAAAAACGTACAAAACAAGAGATTGGAGACATCAAGATTTTGGACGAATTTTTTAAGAATTTTCAAATTTTCAGATAGGAGGTTCCATATAAGGTCAAAAACTACATACTCAGATCTTCACCAAACTTTGCAGGAATACTTTGCATGTCAAGACACGTGGAAAAAACGTACAAAACAAGAGATTGGAGACATCAAGATTTTCGACGAATTTTTTAAGAATTTTCAAATTTTCAGAAAGGATGTTCCAGATAAGGTCAAAAACGACATACTCAGATCTTCACCAAACTTTGCAGGGATCCATTGGAGGTCGAGACACGTGGAAAAAAACGTACAAAACAAGAGATTGGAGACATCAAGATTTTGGACGAATTTTTGAAGAATTTTCAAATTTTCAGATAGGAGGTTCCAGATAAGGTCTAAAACTACATACTCAGATCTTCACCAAACTTTGCAGGGATACATTGGAGGTCGAGACACGTGGAAAAAACGTACAAAACAAGAGATTGGAGACATCAAGATTTTGGACGAATTTTTTAAGAATTTTCAAATTTTCAGATAGGAGGTTCCATATAAGGTCAAAAACTACATACTCAGATCTTCACCAAACTTTGCAGGAATACTTTGCATGTCAAGACACGTGGAAAAAACGTACAAAACAAGAGATTGGAGACATCAAGATTTTCGACGAATTTTTTAAGAATTTTCAAATTTTCAGAAAGGATGTTCCAGATAAGGTCAAAAACGACATACTCAGATCTTCACCAAACTTTGCAGGGATCCATTGGAGGTCGAGACACGTGGAAAAAACGTACAAAACAAGAGATTGGAGACATCAAGATTTTCGACGAATTTTTTAAGAATTTTCAAATTTTCAGAAAGGATGTTCCAGATAAGGTCAAAAACGACATACTCAGATCTTCACCAAACTTTGCAGGGATACATTGGAGGTCGAGACACGTGGAAAAAACGTACAAAACAAGAGATTGGAGACATCAAGATTTTGGACGAATTTTTGAAGAATTTTCAAATTTTCTGATAGGAGGTCCCAGATAAGGTCAAAAACTACATACTCAGATCTCCACCAAACATTGCAGGGATACATTGGATGTCAAGACACGTGGAAAAAACGTACAAAACAAGAGATTGGAGACATCAAGATTTTCGACGAATTTTTGAAGAATTTTCAAATTTTCAGATAGGAGGTTCCAGATAAGGTCAAAAACTACATACTCAGATCTTCACCAAACGTTGCAGGGATACTTTGCATGTCAAGACACGTGGAAAAAACGTACAAAACAAGAGATTGGAGACATCAAGATTTTCGACGAATTTTTTAAGAATTTTCAAATTTTCAGATGGGAGGTTCCAGATAAGGTCAAAAACGACATACTCAGATCTTCACCAAACTTTGCATGGATACATTGGATGTCAAGACACGTGGAAAAAACGTACAAAACAAGAGATTGGGGTCATCAAGATTTTGCACGGATTTTTTAGGAATTTTCAAATTTTCAGATGGGAGGTTCCAGATAAGGTCAAAAACTACATACTCAGATCTTCACCAAACTTTGCAGGGATCCATTGGAGGTCGAGACACGTGGAAAAAACGTACAAAACAAGAGATTGGAGACATCAAGATTTTGGACGAATTTTTTAAGAATTTTCAAATTTTCAGATAGGAGGTTCCATATAAGGTCAAAAACTACATACTCAGATCTTCACCAAACTTTGCAGGGATACATTGGATGTCAAGACACGTGGAAAAAACGTACAAAACAAGAGATTGGAGACATCAAGATTTTCGACGAATTTTTTAAGAATTTTCAAATTTTCAGAAAGGATGTTCCAGATAAGGTCAAAAACGACATACTCAGATCTTCACCAAACTTTGCAGGGATCCATTGGAGGTCGAGACACGTGGAAAAAACGTACAAAACAAGAGATTGGAGACATCAGGATTTTGGACGAATTTTTGAAGAATTTTCAAATTTTCAGATAGGAGGTTCCAGATAAGGTCTAAAACTACATACTCAGATCTCCACCAAACATTGCAGGAATACATTGGATGTCAAGACACGTGGAAAAAACGTACAAAACAAGAGATTGGAGACATCAAGATTTTCGACGAATTTTTGAAGAATTTTCAAATTTTCAGATAGGAGGTTCCAGATAAGTTCAAAAACTACATACTCAGATCTTCACCAAACGTTGCAGGGATACTTTGCATGTCAAGACACGTGGAAAAAACGTACAAAACAAAAGATTGGAGACATCAAGATTTTCGACGAATTTTTTAAGAATTTTCAAATTTTCAGATGGGAGGTTCCAGATAAGGTCAAAAACGACATACTCAGATCTTCACCAAACTTTGCATGGATACATTGGATGTCAAGACACGTGGAAAAAACGTACAAAACAAGAGATTGGAGACATCAAGATTTTGGACGAATTTTTTAAGAATTCTCAAATTTTCAGAAAGGAGGTTCCATATAAGGTCAAAAACTACATACTCAGATCTTCACCAAACTTTGCAGGGATACTTTGGATGTCAAGACACGTGGAAAAAACGTACAAAACAAGAGATTGGGGTCATCAAGATTTTGGACGAATTTTTTAAGAATTTTCAAATTTTCAGATGGGAGGTTCAATATAAGGTCAAAAACTACATACTCAGATCTTCACCAAACTTTGCATGGATACATTGGATGTCAAGACACGTGGAAAAAACATACAAAACATAGGATTCGGAACATCAAGATTTTGGTCGAATTTTTTAAGAATTTTCAAATTTTCAGAAAGGATGTTCCAGATAAGGTCAAAAACGACATACTCAGATCTTCACCAAACTTTGCAGGGATACATTGGATATCAAGACACGTGGAAAAAACGTACAAAACAAGAGATTGGAGACATCAAGATTTTGGACGAATTTTTGAAGAATTTTCAAATTTTCTGATAGGAGGTCCCAGATAAGGTCAAAAACTACATACTCAGATCTCCACCAAACATTGCAGGGATACATTGGATGTCAAGACACGTGGAAAAAACGTACAAAACAAGAGATTGGAGACATCAAGATTTTGGACGAATTTTTGAAGAATTTTCAAATTTTCAGATAGGAGGTTCCAGATAAGGTCAAAAACTACATACTCAGATCTTCACCAAACGTTGCAGGGATACTTTGCATGTCAAGACACGTGGAAAAAACGTACAAAACAAGAGATTGGAGACATCAAGATTTTCGACGAATTTTTTAAGAATTTTCAAATTTTCAGATGGGAGGTTCCAGATAAGGTCAAAAACGACATACTCAGATTTTCAAAAAACTTTGCAGGGATCCATTGGAGGTCGAGACACGTGGAAAAAACGTACAAAACAAGAGATTGGAGACATCAAGATTTTGGACGAATTTTTGAAGAATTTTCAAATTTTCAGATGGGAGGTTCCAGATAAGGTCAAAAACTACATACTCAGATCTTCACCAAACTTTGCAGGGATACATTGGATGTCAAGACACGTGGAAAAAACGTACAAAACAAGAGATTGGAGACATCAAGATTTTGGACGAATTTTTTAAGAATTTTCAAATTTTCAGATGGGAGGTTCCAGATAAGGTCAAAAACGACATACTCAGATCTTCACCAAACTTTGCAGGGTTCCATTGGATGTCAAGACACGTGGAAAAAACATAGAAAACATAGGATTGGTGACATCAAGATTTTGGACGAATTTTTTAAGAATTTTCAAATTTTCAGATAGGAGGTTCCATATAAGGTCAAAAACTACATACTCAGATCTTCACCAAACTTTGCAGGGATACATTGGAGGTCGAGACACGTGGAAAAAAAGTACAAAACAAGAGATTGGGGTCATCAAGATTTTGGACGGATTTTTTAGGAATTTTCAAATTTTCAGATGGGAGGTTCCAGATAAGGTCAAAAACTACATACTCAGATCTTCACCAATCATTGCAGGGATACATTGGATGTCAAGACACGTGGAAAAAACGTACAAAACAAGAGATTGGAGACATCAAGATTTTGGACGAATTTTTTAAGAATTTTCAAATTTTCAGATAGGAGGTTCCAGATGAGGTCAAAAACTACATACTCAGATCTTCACCAAACTTTGCAGGGATCCATTGGATGTCAAGACACGTGGAAAAAACATACAAAACATAGGATTGGTGACATCAAGATTTTGGACGAATTTTTTAAGAATTTTCAAATTTTCAGATAGGAGGTTCCATATAAGGTCAAAAACTACATACTCAGATCTTCACCAAACTTTGCAGGGATACATTGGAGGTCGAGACACGTGGAAAAAAAGTACAAAACAAGAGATTGGGGTCATCAAGATTTTGGACGGATTTTTTAGGAATTTTCAAATTTTCAGATGGGAGGTTCCAGATAAGGTCAAAAACTACATACTCAGATCTTCACCAAACATTGCAGGGATACATTGGATGTCAAGACACGTGGAAAAAACGTACAAAACAAGAGATCGGAGACATCAAGATTTTCGACGAATTTTTTAAGAATTTTCAAATTTTCAGATGGGAGGTTCCAGATAAGGTCAAAAACGACATACTCAGATCTTCACCAAACTTTGCAGGAATACATTGGATGTCAAGACACGTGGAAAAAACATACAAAACATAGGATTGGTGACATCAAGATTTTGGACGAATTTTTTAAGAATTTTCAAATTTTCAGATAGGAGGTTCCATATAAGGTCAAAAACTACATACTCAGATCTTCACCAAACTTTGCATGGATACATTGGATGTCAAGACACGTGGAAAAAACGTACAAAACAAGAGATTGGGGTCATCAAGATTTTGCACGGATTTTTTAGGAATTTTCAAATTTTCAGATGGGAGGTTCCAGATAAGGTCAAAAACTACATACTCAGATCTTCACCAAACTTTGCAGGGATCCATTGGAGGTCGAGACACGTGGAAAAAACGTACAAAACAAGAGATTGGAGACATCAAGATTTTGGACGAATTTTTTAAGAATTTTCAAATTTTCAGATAGGAGGTTCCATATAAGGTCAAAAACTACATACTCAGATCTTCACCAAACTTTGCAGGGATACATTGGATGTCAAGACACGTGGAAAAAACGTACAAAACAAGAGATTGGAGACATCAAGATTTTCGACGAATTTTTTAAGAATTTTCAAATTTTCAGAAAGGATGTTCCAGATAAGGTCAAAAACGACATACTCAGATCTTCACCAAACTTTGCAGGGATCCATTGGAGGTCGAGACACGTGGAAAAAACGTACAAAACAAGAGATTGGAGACATCAAGATTTTGGACGAATTTTTGAAGAATTTTCAAATTTTCAGATAGGAGGTTCCAGATAAGGTCTAAAACTACATACTCAGATCTCCACCAAACATTGCAGGAATACATTGGATGTCAAGACACGTGGAAAAAACGTACAAAACAAGAGATTGGAGACATCAAGATTTTCGACGAATTTTTGAAGAATTTTCAAATTTTCAGATAGGAGGTTCCAGATAAGGTCAAAAACTACATACTCAGATCTTCACCAAACGTTGCAGGGATACTTTGCATGTCAAGACACGTGGAAAAAACGTACAAAACAAAAGATTGGAGACATCAAGATTTTCGACGAATTTTTTAAGAATTTTCAAATTTTCAGATGGGAGGTTCCAGATAAGGTCAAAAACGACATACTCAGATCTTCACCAAACTTTGCATGGATACATTGGATGTCAAGACACGTGGAAAAAACGTACAAAACAAGAGATTGGAGACATCAAGATTTTGGACGAATTTTTTAAGAATTCTCAAATTTTCAGAAAGGAGGTTCCATATAAGGTCAAAAACTACATACTCAGATCTTCACCAAACTTTGCAGGGATACTTTGGATGTCAAGACACGTGGAAAAAACGTACAAAACAAGAGATTGGGGTCATCAAGATTTTGGACGAATTTTTTAAGAATTTTCAAATTTTCAGATGGGAGGTTCAATATAAGGTCAAAAACTACATACTCAGATCTTCACCAAACTTTGCATGGATACATTGGATGTCAAGACACGTGGAAAAAACATACAAAACATAGGATTCGGAACATCAAGATTTTGGTCGAATTTTTTAAGAATTTTCAAATTTTCAGAAAGGATGTTCCAGATAAGGTCAAAAACGACATACTCAGATCTTCACCAAACTTTGCAGGGATACATTGGATATCAAGACACGTGGAAAAAACGTACAAAACAAGAGATTGGAGACATCAAGATTTTGGACGAATTTTTGAAGAATTTTCAAATTTTCTGATAGGAGGTCCCAGATAAGGTCAAAAACTACATACTCAGATCTCCACCAAACATTGCAGGGATACATTGGATGTCAAGACACGTGGAAAAAACGTACAAAACAAGAGATTGGAGACATCAAGATTTTGGACGAATTTTTGAAGAATTTTCAAATTTTCAGATAGGAGGTTCCAGATAAGGTCAAAAACTACATACTCAGATCTTCACCAAACGTTGCAGGGATACTTTGCATGTCAAGACACGTGGAAAAAACGTACAAAACAAGAGATTGGAGACATCAAGATTTTCGACGAATTTTTTAAGAATTTTCAAATTTTCAGATGGGAGGTTCCAGATAAGGTCAAAAACGACATACTCAGATTTTCAAAAAACTTTGCAGGGATCCATTGGAGGTCGAGACACGTGGAAAAAACGTACAAAACAAGAGATTGGAGACATCAAGATTTTGGACGAATTTTTGAAGAATTTTCAAATTTTCAGATGGGAGGTTCCAGATAAGGTCAAAAACTACATACTCAGATCTTCACCAAACTTTGCAGGGATACATTGGATGTCAAGACACGTGGAAAAAACGTACAAAACAAGAGATTGGAGACATCAAGATTTTGGACGAATTTTTTAAGAATTTTCAAATTTTCAGATGGGAGGTTCCAGATAAGGTCAAAAACGACATACTCAGATCTTCACCAAACTTTGCAGGGTTCCATTGGATGTCAAGACACGTGGAAAAAACATAGAAAACATAGGATTGGTGACATCAAGATTTTGGACGAATTTTTTAAGAATTTTCAAATTTTCAGATAGGAGGTTCCATATAAGGTCAAAAACTACATACTCAGATCTTCACCAAACTTTGCAGGGATACATTGGAGGTCGAGACACGTGGAAAAAAAGTACAAAACAAGAGATTGGGGTCATCAAGATTTTGGACGGATTTTTTAGGAATTTTCAAATTTTCAGATGGGAGGTTCCAGATAAGGTCAAAAACTACATACTCAGATCTTCACCAATCATTGCAGGGATACATTGGATGTCAAGACACGTGGAAAAAACGTACAAAACAAGAGATTGGAGACATCAAGATTTTGGACGAATTTTTTAAGAATTTTCAAATTTTCAGATAGGAGGTTCCAGATGAGGTCAAAAACTACATACTCAGATCTTCACCAAACTTTGCAGGGATACATTGGAGGTCGAGACACGTGGAAAAAAAGTACAAAACAAGAGATTGGGGTCATCAAGATTTTGGACGGATTTTTTAGGAATTTTCAAATTTTCAGATGGGAGGTTCCAGATAAGGTCAAAAACTACATACTCAGATCTTCACCAAACATTGCAGGGATACATTGGATGTCAAGACACGTGGAAAAAACGTACAAAACAAGAGATCGGAGACATCAAGATTTTCGACGAATTTTTTAAGAATTTTCAAATTTTCAGATGGGAGGTTCCAGATAAGGTCAAAAACGACATACTCAGATCTTCACCAAACTTTGCAGGAATACATTGGATGTCAAGACACGTGGAAAAAACATACAAAACATAGGATTGGTGACATCAAGATTTTGGACGAATTTTTTAAGAATTTTCAAATTTTCAGATAGGAGGTTCCATATAAGGTCAAAAACTACATACTCAGATCTTCACCAAACTTTGCAGGGATACATTGGAGGTCGAGACACGTGGAAAAAAAGTACAAAACAAGAGATTGGGGTCATCAAGATTTTGGACGGATTTTTTAGGAATTTTCAAATTTTCAGATGGGAGGTTCCAGATAAGGTCAAAAACTACATACTCAGATCTTCACCAAACATTGCAGGGATACATTGGATGTCAAGACACGTGGAAAAAACGTACAAAACAAGAGATTGGAGACATCAAGATTTTGGACGAATTTTTTAAGAATTTTCAAATTTTCAGATAGGAGGTTCCAGATGAGGTCAAAAACTACATACTCAGATCTTCACCAAACTTTGCAGGAATACTTTGCATGTCAAGACACGTGGAAAAAACGTACAAAACAAGAGATCGGAGACATCAAGATTTTCGACGAATTTTTTAAGAATTTTCAAATTTTCAGATGGGAGGTTCCAGATAAGGTCAAAAACGACATACTCAGATCTCCACCAAACATTGCAGGAATACATTGGATGTCAAGACACGTGGAAAAAACGTACAAAACAAGAGATTGGAGACATCAAGATTTTCGACGAATTTTTGAAGAATTTTCAAATTTTCAGATAGGAGGTTCCAGATAAGGTCAAAAACTACATACTCAGATCTTCACCAAACGTTGCAGGGATACTTTGCATGTCAAGACACGTGGAAAAAACGTACAAAACAAAAGATTGGAGACATCAAGATTTTCGACGAATTTTTTAAGAATTTTCAAATTTTCAGATGGGAGGTTCCAGATAAGGTCAAAAACGACATACTCAGATCTTCACCAAACTTTGCATGGATACATTGGATGTCAAGACACGTGGAAAAAACGTACAAAACAAGAGATTGGAGACATCAAGATTTTGGACGAATTTTTTAAGAATTCTCAAATTTTCAGATAGGAGGTTCCAGATGAGGTCAAAAACTACATACTCAGATCTTCACCAAACTTTGCAGGGATACTTTGGATGTCAAGACACGTGGAAAAAACGTACAAAACAAGAGATTGGGGTCATCAAGATTTTGGACGAATTTTTTAAGAATTTTCAAATTTTCAGATGGGAGGTTAAATATAAGGTCAAAAACTACATACTCAGATCTTCACCAAACATTGCAGGGATACATTGGATGTCAAGACACGTGGAAAAAACGTACAAAACAAGAGATTGGAGACATCAAGATTTTGGACGAATTTTTTAAGAATTTTCAAATTTTCAGATAGGAGGTTCCAGATGAGGTCAAAAACTACATACTCAGATCTTCACCAAACTTTGCAGGAATACTTTGCATGTCAAGACACGTGGAAAAAACGTACAAAACAAGAGATTGGGGTCATCAAGATTTTGCACGGATTTTTTAGGAATTTTCAAATTTTCAGATGGGAGGTTCCAGATAAGGTCAAAAACTACATACTCAGATCTTCACCAAACTTTGCAGGGATACATTGGATGTCAAGACACGTGGAAAAAACGTACAAAACAAGAGATTGGAGACATCAAGATTTTGGACGAATTTTTTAAGAATTTTCAAATTTTCAGATAGGAGGTTCCATATAAGGTCAAAAACTACATACTCAGATCTTCACCAAACTTTGCATGGATACATTATGTGTCAAGACACGTGGAAAAAACGTACAAAACAAAAGATTGGAGACATCAAGATTTTGGTCGAATTTTTGAAGAATTTTCAAATTTTCTGATAGGAGGTCCCAGATAAGGTCAAAAACTACATACTCAGATCTCCACCAAACTTTGCAGGGATACATTGGATGTCAAGACACGTGGAAAAAACGTACAAAACAAGAGATTGGAGACATCAAGATTTTCGACGAATTTTTGAAGAATTTTCAAATTTTCAGATAGGAGGTTCCAGATAAGGTCAAAAACTACATACTCAGATCTTCACCAAACGTTGCAGGGATACTTTGCATGTCAAGACACGTGGAAAAAACGTACAAAACAAGAGATTGGAGACATCAAGATTTTCGACGAATTTTTTAAGAATTTTCAAATTTTCAGATGGGAGGTTCCAGATAAGGTCAAAAACGACATACTCAGATCTTCACCAAACTTTGCAGGGATCCATTGGAGGTCGAGACACGTGGAAAAAACGTAGAAAACAAGAGATTGGAGACATCAAGATTTTGGACGAATTTTTGAAGAATTTTCAAATTTTCAGATGGGAGGTTCCAGATAAGGTCAAAAACTACATACTCAAATCTTCACCAAACTTTGCAGGGATACATTGGATGTCAAGACACGTGGAAAAAACGTACAAAACAAGAGATTGGAGACATCAAGATTTTGGACGAATTTTTTAAGAATTTTCAAATTTTCAGATAGGAGGTTCCATATAAGGTCAAAAACTACATACTCAGATCTTCACCAAACTTTGCAGGAATACTTTGCATGTCAAGACACGTGGAAAAAACGTACAAAACAAGAGATTGGAGACATCAAGATTTTCGACGAATTTTTTAAGAATTTTCAAATTTTCAGAAAGGATGTTCCAGATAAGGTCAAAAACGACATACTCAGATCTTCACCAAACTTTGCAGGGATCCATTGGAGGTCGAGACACGTGGAAAAAACGTACAAAACAAGAGATTGGAGACATCAAGATTTTGGACGAATTTTTGAAGAATTTTCAAATTTTCAGATAGGAGGTTCCAGATAAGGTCTAAAACTACATACTCAGATCTTCACCAAACTTTGCAGGGATACATTGGAGGTCGAGACACGTGGAAAAAACGTACAAAACAAGAGATTGGAGACATCAAGATTTTGGACGAATTTTTTAAGAATTTTCAAATTTTCAGATAGGAGGTTCCAGATAAGGTCAAAAACTACATACTCAGATCTTCACCAAACTTTGCAGGAATACTTTGCATGTCAAGACACGTGGAAAAAACGTACAAAACAAGAGATTGGAGACATCAAGATTTTCGACGAATTTTTTAAGAATTTTCAAATTTTCAGAAAGGATGTTCCAGATAAGGTCAAAAACGACATACTCAGATCTTCACCAAACTTTGCAGGGATCCATTGGAGGTCGAGACACGTGGAAAAAACGTACAAAACAAGAGATTGGAGACATCAAGATTTTCGACGAATTTTTTAAGAATTTTCAAATTTTCAGAAAGGATGTTCCAGATAAGGTCAAAAACGACATACTCAGATCTTCACCAAACTTTGCAGGGATACATTGGAGGTCGAGACACGTGGAAAAAACGTACAAAACAAGAGATTGGAGACATCAAGATTTTGGACGAATTTTTGAAGAATTTTCAAATTTTCTGATAGGAGGTCCCAGATAAGGTCAAAAACTACATACTCAGATCTCCACCAAACATTGCAGGGATACATTGGATGTCAAGACACGTGGAAAAAACGTACAAAACAAGAGATTGGAGACATCAAGATTTTCGACGAATTTTTGAAGAATTTTCAAATTTTCAGATAGGAGGTTCCAGTTAAGGTCAAAAACTACATACTCAGATCTTCACCAAACGTTGCAGGGATACTTTGCATGTCAAGACACGTGGAAAAAACGTACAAAACAAGAGATTGGAGACATCAAGATTTTCGACGAATTTTTTAAGAATTTTCAAATTTTCAGATGGGAGGTTCCAGATAAGGTCAAAAACGACATTCTCAGATCTTCACCAAACTTTGCATGGATACATTGGATGTCAAGACACGTGGAAAAAACGTACAAAACAAGAGATTGGGATCATCAAGATTTTGCACGGATTTTTTAGGAATTTTCAAATTTTCAGATGGGAGGTTCCAGATAAGGTCAAAAACTACATACTCAGATCTTCACCAAACTTTGCAGGGATCCATTGGAGGTCGAGACACGTGGAAAAAACGTACAAAACAAGAGATTGGAGACATCAAGATTTTGGACGAATTTTTTAAGAATTTTCAAATTTTCAGATAGGAGGTTCCATATAAGGTCAAAAACTACATACTCAGATCTTCACCAAACTTTGCAGGGATACATTGGATGTCAAGACACGTGGAAAAAACGTACAAAACAAGAGATTGGAGACATCAAGATTTTCGACGAATTTTTTAAGAATTTTCAAATTTTCAGAAAGGATGTTCCAGATAAGGTCAAAAACGACATACTCAGATCTTCACCAAACTTTGCAGGGATCCATTGGAGGTCGAGACACGTGGAAAAAAATTACAAAACAAGAGATTGGAGACATCAAGATTTTGGACGAATTTTTGAAGAATTTTCAAATTTTCAGATAGGAGGTTCCAGATAAGGTCTAAAACTACATACTCAGATCTCCACCAAACATTGCAGGAATACATTGGATGTCAAGACACGTGGAAAAAACGTACAAAACAAGAGATTGGAGACATCAAGAATTTCGACGAATTTTTTAAGAATTTTCAAATTTTCAGATGGGAGGTTCCAGATAAGGTCAAAAACGACATACTCAGATCTTCACCAAACTTTGCATGGATACATTGGATGTCAAGACACGTGGAAAAAACGTACAAAACAAGAGATTGGGGTCATCAAGATTTTGCACGGATTTTTTAGGAATTTTCAAATTTTCAGATGGGAGGTTCCAGATAAGGTCAAAAACTACATACTCAGATCTTCACCAAACTTTGCAGGGATCCATTGGAGGTCGAGACACGTGGAAAAAACGTACAAAACAAGAGATTGAAGACATCAAGAGTTTGGACGAATTTTTTAAGAATTTTCAAATTTTCAGATAGGAGGTTCCATATAAGGTCAAAAACTACATACTCAGATCTTCACCAAACTTTGCAGGGATACATTGGATGTCAAGACACGTGGAAAAAACGTACAAAACAAGAGATTGGAGACATCAAGATTTTCGACGAATTTTTTAAGAATTTTCAAATTTTCAGAAAGGATGTTCCAGATAAGGTCAAAAACGACATACTCAGATCTTCACCAAACTTTGCAGGGATCCATTGGAGGTCGAGACACGTGGAAAAAACGTACAAAACAAGAGATTGGAGACATCAAGATTTTGGACGAATTTTTGAAGAATTTTCAAATTTTCAGATAGGAGGTTCCAGATAAGGTCTAAAACTACATACTCAGATCTCCACCAAACATTGCAGGAATACATTGGATGTCAAGACACGTGGAAAAAACGTACAAAACAAGAGATTGGAGACATCAAGATTTTCGACGAATTTTTGAAGAATTTTCAAATTTTCAGATAGGAGGTTCCAGATAAGGTCAAAAACTACATACTCAGATCTTCACCAAACGTTGCAGGGATACTTTGCATGTCAAGACACGTGGAAAAAACGTACAAAACAAAAGATTGGAGACATCAAGATTTTCGACGAATTTTTTAAGAATTTTCAAATTTTCAGATGGGAGGTTCCAGATAAGGTCAAAAACGACATACTCAGATCTTCACCAAACTTTGCATGGATACATTGGATGTCAAGACACGTGGAAAAAACGTACAAAACAAGAGATTGGAGACATCAAGATTTTGGACGAATTTTTTAAGAATTCTCAAATTTTCAGAAAGGAGGTTCCATATAAGGTCAAAAACTACATACTCAGATCTTCACCAAACTTTGCAGGGATACTTTGGATGTCAAGACACGTGGAAAAAACGTACAAAACAAGAGATTGGGGTCATCAAGATTTTGGACGAATTTTTTAAGAATTTTCAAATTTTCAGATGGGATGTTCAATATAAGGTCAAAAACTACATACTCAGATCTTCACCAAACTTTGCATGGATACATTGGATGTCAAGACACGTGGAAAAAACATACAAAACATAGGATTCGGAACATCAAGATTTTGGTCGAATTTTTTAAGAATTTTCAAATTTTCAGAAAGGATGTTCCAGATAAGGTCAAAAACGACATACTCAGATCTTCACCAAACTTTGCAGGGATACATTGGATATCAAGACACGTGGAAAAAACGTACAAAACAAGAGATTGGAGACATCAAGATTTTGGACGAATTTTTGAAGAATTTTCAAATTTTCTGATAGGAGGTCCCAGATAAGGTCAAAAACTACATACTCAGATCTCCACCAAACATTGCAGGGATACATTGGATGTCAAGACACGTGGAAAAAACGTACAAAACAAGAGATTGGAGACATCAAGATTTTGGACGAATTTTTGAAGAATTTTCAAATTTTCAGATAGGAGGTTCCAGATAAGGTCAAAAACTACATACTCAGATCTTCACCAAACGTTGCAGGGATACTTTGCATGTCAAGACACGTGGAAAAAACGTACAAAACAAGAGATTGGAGACATCAAGATTTTCGACGAATTTTTTAAGAATTTTCAAATTTTCAGATGGGAGGTTCCAGATAAGGTCAAAAACGACATACTCAGATTTTCACCAAACTTTGCAGGGATCCATTGGAGGTCGAGACACGTGGAAAAAACGTACAAAACAAGAGATTGGAGACATCAAGATTTTGGACGAATTTTTGAAGAATTTTCAAATTTTCAGATGGGAGGTTCCAGATAAGGTCAAAAACTACATACTCAGATCTTCACCAAACTTTGCAGGGATACATTGGATGTCAAGACACGTGGAAAAAACGTACAAAACAAGAGATTGGAGACATCAAGATTTTGGACGAATTTTTTAAGAATTTTCAAATTTTCAGATGGGAGGTTCCAGATAAGGTCAAAAACGACATACTCAGATCTTCACCAAACTTTGCAGGGTTCCATTGGATGTCAAGACACGTGGAAAAAACATAGAAAACATAGGATTGGTGACATCAAGATTTTGGACGAATTTTTTAAGAATTTTCAAATTTTCAGATAGGAGGTTCCATATAAGGTCAAAAACTACATACTCAGATCTTCACCAAACTTTGCAGGGATACATTGGAGGTCGAGACACGTGGAAAAAAAGTACAAAACAAGAGATTGGGGTCATCAAGATTTTGGACGGATTTTTTAGGAATTTTCAAATTTTCAGATGGGAGGTTCCAGATAAGGTCAAAAACTACATACTCAGATCTTCACCAAACATTGCAGGGATACATTGGATGTCAAGACACGTGGAAAAAACGTACAAAACAAGAGATTGGAGACATCAAGATTTTGGACGAATTTTTTAAGAATTTTCAAATTTTCAGATAGGAGGTTCCAGATGAGGTCAAAAACTACATACTCAGATCTTCACCAAACTTTGCAGGGATCCATTGGATGTCAAGACACGTGGAAAAAACATACAAAACATAGGATTGGTGACATCAAGATTTTGGACGAATTTTTTAAGAATTTTCAAATTTTCAGATAGGAGGTTCCATATAAGGTCAAAAACTACATACTCAGATCTTCACCAAACTTTGCAGGGATACATTGGAGGTCGAGACACGTGGAAAAAAAGTACAAAACAAGAGATTGGGGTCATCAAGATTTTGGACGGATTTTTTAGGAATTTTCAAATTTTCAGATGGGAGGTTCCAGATAAGGTCAAAAACTACATACTCAGATCTTCACCAAACATTGCAGGGATACATTGGATGTCAAGACACGTGGAAAAAACGTACAAAACAAGAGATTGGAGACATCAAGATTTTGGACGAATTTTTTAAGAATTTTCAAATTTTCAGATAGGAGGTTCCAGATGAGGTCAAAAACTACATACTCAGATCTTCACCAAACTTTGCAGGAATACTTTGCATGTCAAGACACGTGGAAAAAACGTACAAAACAAGAGATCGGAGACATCAAGATTTTCGACGAATTTTTTAAGAATTTTCAAATTTTCAGATGGGAGGTTCCAGATAAGGTCAAAAACGACATACTCAGATCTTCACCAAACTTTGCAGGAATACATTGGATGTCAAGACACGTGGAAAAAACATACAAAACATAGGATTGGTGACATCAAGATTTTGGACGAATTTTTTAAGAATTTTCAAATTTTCAGATAGGAGGTTCCATATAAGGTCAAAAACTACATACTCAGATCTTCACCAAACTTTGCAGGGATACATTGGAGGTCGAGACACGTGGAAAAAAAGTGCAAAACAAGAGATTGGGGTCATCAAGATTTTGGACGGATTTTTTAGGAATTTTCAAATTTTCAGATGGGAGGTTCCAGATAAGGTCAAAAACTACATACTC
This sequence comes from Lepisma saccharinum, assembly GCF_977018435.1. Classification (NCBI taxonomy): domain Eukaryota; kingdom Metazoa; phylum Arthropoda; class Insecta; order Zygentoma; family Lepismatidae; genus Lepisma; species Lepisma saccharinum. The sequence continues at coordinate 343,229 of NW_028142978.1, forward strand.
AGATCTTCACCAAACATTGCAGGGATACATTGGATGTCAAGACACGTGGAAAAAACGTACAAAACAAGAGATTGGAGACATCAAGATTTTGGACGAATTTTTTAAGAATTTTCAAATTTTCAGATAGGAGGTTCCAGATGAGGTCACAAACTACATACTCAGATCTTCACCAAACTTTGCAGGAATACTTTGCATGTCAAGACACGTGGAAAAAACGTACAAAACAAGAGATCGGAGACATCAAGGTTTTCGACGAATTTTTTAAGAATTTTCAAATTTTCAGATAGGAGGTTCCAGATAAGGTCAAAAACGACATACTCAGATCTCCACCAAACATTGCAGGAATACATTGGATGTCAAGACACGTGGAAAAAACGTACAAAACAAGAGATTGGAGACATCAAGATTTTCGACGAATTTTTGAAGAATTTTCAAATTTTCAGATAGGAGGTTCCAGATAAGGTCAAAAACTACATACTCAGATCTTCACCAAACGTTGCAGGGATACTTTGCATGTCAAGACACGTGGAAAAAACGTACAAAACAAAAGATTGGAGACATCAAGATTTTCGACGAATTTTTTAAGAATTTTCAAATTTTCAGATGGGAGGTTCCAGATAAGGTCAAAAACGACATACTCAGATCTTCACCAAACTTTGCATGGATACATTGGATGTCAAGACACGTGGAAAAAACGTACAAAACAAGAGATTGGAGACATCAAGATTTTGGACGAATTTTTTAAGAATTCTCAAATTTTCAGAAAGGAGGTTCCATATAAGGTCAAAAACTACATACTCAGATCTTCACCAAACTTTGCAGGGTTCCATTGGATGTCAAGACACGTGGAAAAAACATAGAAAACATAGGATTGGTGACATCAAGATTTTGGACGAATTTTTTAAGAATTTTCAAATTTTCAGATAGGAGGTTCCATATAAGGTCAAAAACTACATACTCAGATCTTCACCAAACTTTGCAGGGATACATTGGAGGTCGAGACACGTGGAAAAAAAGTACAAAACAAGAGATTGGGGTCATCAAGATTTTGGACGGATTTTTTAGGAATTTTCAAATTTTCAGATAGGAGGTTCCAGATAAGGTCAAAAACTACATACTCAGATCTTCACCAAACATTGCAGGGATACATTGGATGTCAAGACACGTGGAAAAAACGTACAAAACAAGAGATTGGAGACATCAAGATTTTGGACGAATTTTTTAAGAATTTTCAAATTTTCAGATAGGAGGTTCCAGATGAGGTCAAAAACTACATACTCAGATCTTCACCAAACTTTGCAGGGATCCATTGGATGTCAAGACACGTGGAAAAAACATACAAAACATAGGATTGGTGACATCAAGATTTTGGACGAATTTTTTAAGAATTTTCAAATTTTCAGATAGGAGGTTCCATATAAGGTCAAAAACTACATACTCAGATCTTCACCAAACTTTGCAGGGATACATTGGAGGTCGAGACACGTGGAAAAAAAGTACAAAACAAGAGATTGGGGTCATCAAGATTTTGGACGGATTTTTTAGGAATTTTCAAATTTTCAGATGGGAGGTTCCAGATAAGGTCAAAAACTACATACTCAGATCTTCACCAAACATTGCAGGGATACATTGGATGTCAAGACACGTGGAAAAAACGTACAAAACAAGAGATTGGAGACATCAAGATTTTGGACGAATTTTTTAAGAATTTTCAAATTTTCAGATAGGAGGTTCCAGATGAGGTCAAAAACTACATACTCAGATCTTCACCAAACTTTGCAGGAATACTTTGCATGTCAAGACACGTGGAAAAAACGTACAAAACAAGAGATCGGAGACATCAAGATTTTCGACGAATTTTTTAAGAATTTTCAAATTTTCAGATGGGAGGTTCCAGATAAGGTCAAAAACGACATACTCAGATCTTCACCAAACTTTGCAGGAATACATTGGATGTCAAGACACGTGGAAAAAACATACAAAACATAGGATTGGTGACATCAAGATTTTGGACGAATTTTTTAAGAATTTTCAAATTTTCAGATAGGAGGTTCCATATAAGGTCAAAAACTACATACTCAGATCTTCACCAAACTTTGCAGGGATACATTGGAGGTCGAGACACGTGGAAAAAAAGTGCAAAACAAGAGATTGGGGTCATCAAGATTTTGGACGGATTTTTTAGGAATTTTCAAATTTTCAGATGGGAGGTTCCAGATAAGGTCAAAAACTACATACTCAGATCTTCACCAAACATTGCAGGGATACATTGGATGTCAAGACACGTGGAAAAAACGTACAAAACAAGAGATTGGAGACATCAAGATTTTGGACGAATTTTTTAAGAATTTTCAAATTTTCAGATAGGAGGTTCCAGATGAGGTCACAAACTACATACTCAGATCTTCACCAAACTTTGCAGGAATACTTTGCATGTCAAGACACGTGGAAAAAACGTACAAAACAAGAGATCGGAGACATCAAGATTTTCGACGAATTTTTTAAGAATTTTCAAATTTTCAGATGGGAGGTTCCAGATAAGGTCAAAAACGACATACTCAGATCTCCACCAAACATTGCAGGAATACATTGGATGTCAAGACACGTGGAAAAAACGTACAAAACAAGAGATTGGAGACATCAAGATTTTCGACGAATTTTTGAAGAATTTTCAAATTTTCAGATAGGAGGTTCCAGATAAGGTCAAAAACTACATACTCAGATCTTCACCAAACGTTGCAGGGATACTTTGCATGTCAAGACACGTGGAAAAAACGTACAAAACAAAAGATTGGAGACATCAAGATTTTCGACGAATTTTTTAAGAATTTTCAAATTTTCAGATGGGAGGTTCCAGATAAGGTCAAAAACGACATACTCAGATCTTCACCAAACTTTGCATGGATACATTGGATGTCAAGACACGTGGAAAAAACGTACAAAACAAGAGATTGGAGACATCAAGATTTTGGACGAATTTTTTAAGAATTCTCAAATTTTCAGATAGGAGGTTCCAGATGAGGTCAAAAACTACATACTCAGATCTTCACCAAACTTTGCAGGGATACTTTGGATGTCAAGACACGTGGAAAAAACGTACAAAACAAGAGATTGGGGTCATCAAGATTTTGGACGAATTTTTTAAGAATTTTCAAATTTTCAGATGGGAGGTTAAATATAAGGTCAAAAACTACATACTCAGATCTTCACCAAACATTGCAGGGATACATTGGATGTCAAGACACGTGGAAAAAACGTACAAAACAAGAGATTGGAGACATCAAGATTTTGGACGAATTTTTTAAGAATTTTCAAATTTTCAGATAGGAGGTTCCAGATGAGGTCAAAAACTACATACTCAGATCTTCACCAAACTTTGCAGGAATACTTTGCATGTCAAGACACGTGGAAAAAACGTACAAAACAAGAGATTGGGGTCATCAAGATTTTGCACGGATTTTTTAGGAATTTTCAAATTTTCAGATGGGAGGTTCCAGATAAGGTCAAAAACTACATACTCAGATCTTCACCAAACTTTGCAGGGATACATTGGATGTCAAGACACGTGGAAAAAACGTACAAAACAAGAGATTGGAGACATCAAGATTTTGGACGAATTTTTTAAGAATTTTCAAATTTTCAGATAGGAGGTTCCATATAAGGTCAAAAACTACATACTCAGATCTTCACCAAACTTTGCATGGATACATTATGTGTCAAGACACGTGGAAAAAACGTACAAAACAAAAGATTGGAGACATCAAGATTTTGGTCGAATTTTTGAAGAATTTTCAAATTTTCTGATAGGAGGTCCCAGATAAGGTCAAAAACTACATACTCAGATCTCCACCAAACTTTGCAGGGATACATTGGATGTCAAGACACGTGGAAAAAACGTACAAAACAAGAGATTGGAGACATCAAGATTTTCGACGAATTTTTGAAGAATTTTCAAATTTTCAGATAGGAGGTTCCAGATAAGGTCAAAAACTACATACTCAGATCTTCACCAAACGTTGCAGGGATACTTTGCATGTCAAGACACGTGGAAAAAACGTACAAAACAAGAGATTGGAGACATCAAGATTTTCGACGAATTTTTTAAGAATTTTCAAATTTTCAGATGGGAGGTTCCAGATAAGGTCAAAAACGACATACTCAGATCTTCACCAAACTTTGCAGGGATCCATTGGAGGTCGAGACACGTGGAAAAAACGTAGAAAACAAGAGATTGGAGACATCAAGATTTTGGACGAATTTTTGAAGAATTTTCAAATTTTCAGATGGGAGGTTCCAGATAAGGTCAAAAACTACATACTCAAATCTTCACGAAACTTTGCAGGGATACATTGGATGTCAAGACACGTGGAAAAAACGTACAAAACAAGAGATTGGAGACATCAAGATTTTGGACGAATTTTTTAAGAATTTTCAAATTTTCAGATAGGAGGTTCCATATAAGGTCAAAAACTACATACTCAGATCTTCACCAAACTTTGCAGGAATACTTTGCATGTCAAGACACGTGGAAAAAACGTACAAAACAAGAGATTGGAGACATCAAGATTTTGGACGAATTTTTTAAGAATTTTCAAATTTTCAGATGGGAGGTTCCAGATAAGGTCAAAAACGACATACTCAGATCTTCACCAAACTTTGCAGGGTTCCATTGGATGTCAAGACACGTGGAAAAAACATAGAAAACATAGGATTGGTGACATCAAGATTTTGGACGAATTTTTTAAGAATTTTCAAATTTTCAGATAGGAGGTTCCATATAAGGTCAAAAACTACATACTCAGATCTTCACCAAACTTTGCAGGGATACATTGGAGGTCGAGACACGTGGAAAAAAAGTACAAAACAAGAGATTGGGGTCATCAAGATTTTGGACGGATTTTTTAGGAATTTTCAAATTTTCAGATGGGAGGTTCCAGATAAGGTCAAAAACTACATACTCAGATCTTCACCAAACATTGCAGGGATACATTGGATGTCAAGACACGTGGAAAAAACGTACAAAACAAGAGATTGGAGACATCAAGATTTTGGACGAATTTTTTAAGAATTTTCAAATTTTCAGATAGGAGGTTCCAGATGAGGTCAAAAACTACATACTCAGATCTTCACCAAACTTTGCAGGGATCCATTGGATGTCAAGACACGTGGAAAAAACATACAAAACATAGGATTGGTGACATCAAGATTTTGGACGAATTTTTTAAGAATTTTCAAATTTTCAGATAGGAGGTTCCATATAAGGTCAAAAACTACATACTCAGATCTTCACCAAACTTTGCAGGGATACATTGGAGGTCGAGACACGTGGAAAAAAAGTACAAAACAAGAGATTGGGGTCATCAAGATTTTGGACGGATTTTTTAGGAATTTTCAAATTTTCAGATGGGAGGTTCCAGATAAGGTCAAAAACTACATACTCAGATCTTCACCAAACATTGCAGGGATACATTGGATGTCAAGACACGTGGAAAAAACGTACAAAACAAGAGATTGGAGACATCAAGATTTTGGACGAATTTTTTAAGAATTTTCAAATTTTCAGATAGGAGGTTCCAGATGAGGTCAAAAACTACATACTCAGATCTTCACCAAACTTTGCAGGAATACTTTGCATGTCAAGACACGTGGAAAAAACGTACAAAACAAGAGATCGGAGACATCAAGATTTTCGACGAATTTTTTAAGAATTTTCAAATTTTCAGATGGGAGGTTCCAGATAAGGTCAAAAACGACATACTCAGATCTTCACCAAACTTTGCAGGAATACATTGGATGTCAAGACACGTGGAAAAAACATACAAAACATAGGATTGGTGACATCAAGATTTTGGACGAATTTTTTAAGAATTTTCAAATTTTCAGATAGGAGGTTCCATATAAGGTCAAAAACTACATACTCAGATCTTCACCAAACTTTGCAGGGATACATTGGAGGTCGAGACACGTGGAAAAAAAGTGCAAAACAAGAGATTGGGGTCATCAAGATTTTGGACGGATTTTTTAGGAATTTTCAAATTTTCAGATGGGAGGTTCCAGATAAGGTCAAAAACTACATACTCAGATCTTCACCAAACATTGCAGGGATACATTGGATGTCAAGACACGTGGAAAAAACGTACAAAACAAGAGATTGGAGACATCAAGATTTTGGACGAATTTTTTAAGAATTTTCAAATTTTCAGATAGGAGGTTCCAGATGAGGTCACAAACTACATACTCAGATCTTCACCAAACTTTGCAGGAATACTTTGCATGTCAAGACACGTGGAAAAAACGTACAAAACAAGAGATCGGAGACATCAAGATTTTCGACGAATTTTTTAAGAATTTTCAAATTTTCAGATGGGAGGTTCCAGATAAGGTCAAAAACGACATACTCAGATCTCCACCAAACATTGCAGGAATACATTGGATGTCAAGACACGTGGAAAAAACGTACAAAACAAGAGATTGGAGACATCAAGATTTTCGACGAATTTTTGAAGAATTTTCAAATTTTCAGATAGGAGGTTCCAGATAAGGTCAAAAACTACATACTCAGATCTTCACCAAACGTTGCAGGGATACTTTGCATGTCAAGACACGTGGAAAAAACGTACAAAACAAAAGATTGGAGACATCAAGATTTTCGACGAATTTTTTAAGAATTTTCAAATTTTCAGATGGGAGGTTCCAGATAAGGTCAAAAACGACATACTCAGATCTTCACCAAACTTTGCATGGATACATTGGATGTCAAGACACGTGGAAAAAACGTACAAAACAAGAGATTGGAGACATCAAGATTTTGGACGAATTTTTTAAGAATTCTCAAATTTTCAGATAGGAGGTTCCAGATGAGGTCAAAAACTACATACTCAGATCTTCACCAAACTTTGCAGGGATACTTTGGATGTCAAGACACGTGGAAAAAACGTACAAAACAAGAGATTGGGGTCATCAAGATTTTGGACGAATTTTTTAAGAATTTTCAAATTTTCAGATGGGAGGTTAAATATAAGGTCAAAAACTACATACTCAGATCTTCACCAAACATTGCAGGGATACATTGGATGTCAAGACACGTGGAAAAAACGTACAAAACAAGAGATTGGAGACATCAAGATTTTGGACGAATTTTTTAAGAATTTTCAAATTTTCAGATAGGAGGTTCCAGATGAGGTCAAAAACTACATACTCAGATCTTCACCAAACTTTGCAGGAATACTTTGCATGTCAAGACACGTGGAAAAAACGTACAAAACAAGAGATTGGGGTCATCAAGATTTTGCACGGATTTTTTAGGAATTTTCAAATTTTCAGATGGGAGGTTCCAGATAAGGTCAAAAACTACATACTCAGATCTTCACCAAACTTTGCAGGGATACATTGGATGTCAAGACACGTGGAAAAAACGTACAAAACAAGAGATTGGAGACATCAAGATTTTGGACGAATTTTTTAAGAATTTTCAAATTTTCAGATAGGAGGTTCCATATAAGGTCAAAAACTACATACTCAGATCTTCACCAAACTTTGCATGGATACATTATGTGTCAAGACACGTGGAAAAAACGTACAAAACAAAAGATTGGAGACATCAAGATTTTGGTCGAATTTTTGAAGAATTTTCAAATTTTCTGATAGGAGGTCCCAGATAAGGTCAAAAACTACATACTCAGATCTCCACCAAACTTTGCAGGGATACATTGGATGTCAAGACACGTGGAAAAAACGTACAAAACAAGAGATTGGAGACATCAAGATTTTCGACGAATTTTTGAAGAATTTTCAAATTTTCAGATAGGAGGTTCCAGATAAGGTCAAAAACTACATACTCAGATCTTCACCAAACGTTGCAGGGATACTTTGCATGTCAAGACACGTGGAAAAAACGTACAAAACAAGAGATTGGAGACATCAAGATTTTCGACGAATTTTTTAAGAATTTTCAAATTTTCAGATGGGAGGTTCCAGATAAGGTCAAAAACGACATACTCAGATCTTCACCAAACTTTGCAGGGATCCATTGGAGGTCGAGACACGTGGAAAAAACGTAGAAAACAAGAGATTGGAGACATCAAGATTTTGGACGAATTTTTGAAGAATTTTCAAATTTTCAGATGGGAGGTTCCAGATAAGGTCAAAAACTACATACTCAAATCTTCACCAAACTTTGCAGGGATACATTGGATGTCAAGACACGTGGAAAAAACGTACAAAACAAGAGATTGGAGACATCAAGATTTTGGACGAATTTTTTAAGAATTTTCAAATTTTCAGATAGGAGGTTCCATATAAGGTCAAAAACTACATACTCAGATCTTCACCAAACTTTGCAGGAATACTTTGCATGTCAAGACACGTGGAAAAAACGTACAAAACAAGAGATTGGAGACATCAAGATTTTCGACGAATTTTTTAAGAATTTTCAAATTTTCAGAAAGGATGTTCCAGATAAGGTCAAAAACGACATACTCAGATCTTCACCAAACTTTGCAGGGATCCATTGGAGGTCGAGACACGTGGAAAAAACGTACAAAACAAGAGATTGGAGACATCAAGATTTTGGATGAATTTTTGAAGAATTTTCAAATTTTCAGATAGGAGGTTCCAGATAAGGTCTAAAACTACATACTCAGATCTTCACCAAACTTTGCAGGGATACATTGGAGGTCGAGACACGTGGAAAAAACGTACAAAACAAGAGATTGGAGACATCAAGATTTTGGACGAATTTTTTAAGAATTTTCAAATTTTCAGATAGGAGGTTCCATATAAGGTCAAAAACTACATACTCAGATCTTCACCAAACTTTGCAGGAATACTTTGCATGTCAAGACACGTGGAAAAAACGTACAAAACAAGAGATTGGAGACATCAAGATTTTCGACGAATTTTTTAAGAATTTTCAAATTTTCAGAAAGGATGTTCCAGATAAGGTCAAAAACGACATACTCAGATCTTCACCAAACTTTGCAGGGATCCATTGGAGGTCGAGACACGTGGAAAAAACGTACAAAACAAGAGATTGGAGACATCAAGATTTTCGACGAATTTTTTAAGAATTTTCAAATTTTCAGAAAGGATGTTCCAGATAAGGTCAAAAACGACATACTCAGATCTTCACCAAACTTTGCAGGGATACATTGGAGGTCGAGACACGTGGAAAAAACGTACAAAACAAGAGATTGGAGACATCAAGATTTTGGACGAATTTTTGAAGAATTTTCAAATTTTCTGATAGGAGGTCCCAGATAAGGTCAAAAACTACATACTCAGATCTCCACCAAACATTGCAGGGATACATTGGATGTCAAGACACGTGGAAAAAACGTACAAAACAAGAGATTGGAGACATCAAGATTTTCGACGAATTTTTGAAGAATTTTCAAATTTTCAGATAGGAGGTTCCAGTTAAGGTCAAAAACTACATACTCAGATCTTCACCAAACGTTGCAGGGATACTTTGCATGTCAAGACACGTGGAAAAAACGTACAAAACAAGAGATTGGAGACATCAAGATTTTCGACGAATTTTTTAAGAATTTTCAAATTTTCAGATGGGAGGTTCCAGATAAGGTCAAAAACGACATACTCAGATCTTCACCAAACTTTGCATGGATACATTGGATGTCAAGACACGTGGAAAAAACGTACAAAACAAGAGATTGGGATCATCAAGATTTTGCACGGATTTTTTAGGAATTTTCAAATTTTCAGATGGGAGGTTCCAGATAAGGTCAAAAACTACATACTCAGATCTTCACCAAACTTTGCAGGGATCCATTGGAGGTCGAGACACGTGGAAAAAACGTACAAAACAAGAGATTGGAGACATCAAGATTTTGGACGAATTTTTTAAGAATTTTCAAATTTTCAGATAGGAGGTTCCATATAAGGTCAAAAACTACATACTCAGATCTTCACCAAACTTTGCAGGGATACATTGGATGTCAAGACACGTGGAAAAAACGTACAAAACAAGAGATTGGAGACATCAAGATTTTCGACGAATTTTTTAAGAATTTTCAAATTTTCAGAAAGGATGTTCCAGATAAGGTCAAAAACGACATACTCAGATCTTCACCAAACTTTGCAGGGATCCATTGGAGGTCGAGACACGTGGAAAAAAATTACAAAACAAGAGATTGGAGACATCAAGATTTTGGACGAATTTTTGAAGAATTTTGAAATTTTCAGATAGGAGGTTCCAGATAAGGTCTAAAACTACATACTCAGATCTCCACCAAACATTGCAGGAATACATTGGATGTCAAGACACGTGGAAAAAACGTACAAAACAAGAGATTGGAGACATCAAGATTTTCGACGAATTTTTTAAGAATTTTCAAATTTTCAGATAGGAGGTTCCAGATAAGGTCAAAAACTACATACTCAGATCTTCACCAAACGTTGCAGGGATACTTTGCATGTCAAGACACGTGGAAAAAACGTACAAAACAAAAGAATGGAGACATCAAGATTTTCGACGAATTTTTTAAGAATTTTCAAATTTTCAGATGGGAGGTTCCAGATAAGGTCAAAAACGACATACTCAGATCTTTACCAAACTTTGCATGGATACATTGGATGTCAAGACACGTGGAAAAAACGTACAAAACAAGAGATTGGAGACATCAAGATTTTGGACGAATTTTTTAAGAATTCTCAAATTTTCAGAAAGGAGGTTCCATATAAGGTCAAAAACTACATACTCAGATCTTCACCAAACTTTGCAGGGATACTTTGGATGTCAAGACACGTGGAAAAAACGTACAAAACAAGAGATTGGGGTCATCAAGATTTTGGACGAATTTTTTAAGAATTTTCAAATTTTCAGATGGGAGGTTCAATATAAGGTCAAAAACTACATACTCAGATCTTCACCAAACTTTGCATGGATACATTGGATGTCAAGACACGTGGAAAAAACATACAAAACATAGGATTCGGAACATCAAGATTTTGGTCGAATTTTTTAAGAATTTTCAAATTTTCAGAAAGGATGTTCCAGATAAGGTCAAAAACGACATACTCAGATCTTCACCAAACTTTGCAGGGATACATTGGATATCAAGACACGTGGAAAAAACGTACAAAACAAGAGATTGGAGACATCAAGATTTTGGACGAATTTTTGAAGAATTTTCAAATTTTCTGATAGGAGGTGACAGATAAGGTCAAAAACTACATACTCAGATCTCCACCAAACATTGCAGGGATACATTGGATGTCAAGACACGTGGAAAAAACGTACAAAACAAGAGATTGGAGACATCAAGATTTTCGACGAATTTTTGAAGAATTTTCAAATTTTCAGATAGGAGGTTCCAGATAAGGTCAAAAACTACATACTCAGATCTTCACCAAACGTTGCAGGGATACTTTGCATGTCAAGACACGTGGAAAAAACGTACAAAACAAGAGATTGGAGACATCAAGATTTTCGACGAATTTTTTAAGAATTTTCAAATTTTCAGATGGGAGGTTCCAGATAAGGTCAAAAACTACATACTCAGATCTTCACCAAACTTTGCAGGGATCCATTGGATGTCAAGACACGTGGAAAAAACATACAAAACATAGGATTGGTGACATCAAGATTTTGGACGAATTTTTTAAGAATTTTCAAATTTTCAGATGGGAGGTTCCAGATAAGGTCAAAAACTACATACTCAGATCTTCACCAAACTTTGCAGGGATACATTGGATGTCAAGACACGTGGAAAAAACGTACAAAACAAGAGATTGGAGACATCAAGATTTTGGACGAATTTTTTAAGAATTTTCAAATTTTCAGATGGGAGGTTCCAGATAAGGTCAAAAACGACATACACAGATCTTCACCAAACTTTGCAGGGATCCATTGGATGTCAAGACACGTGGAAAAAACATACAAAACATAGGATTGGTGACATCAAGATTTTGGACGAATTTTTTAAGAATTTTTAAATTTTCAGATAGGAGGTTCCATATAAGGTCAAAAACTACATACTCAGATCTTCACCAAACTTTGCAGGGATACATTGGAGGTCGAGACACGTGGAAAAAAAGTACAAAACAAGAGATTGGGGTCATCAAGATTTTGGACGGATTTTTTAGGAATTTTCAAATTTTCAGATGGGAGGTTCCAGATAAGGTCAAAAACTACATACTCAGATCTTCACCAAACATTGCAGGGATACATTGGATGTCAAGACACGTGGAAAAAACGTACAAAACAAGAGATTGGAGACATCAAGATTTTGGACGAATTTTTTAAGAATTTTCAAATTTTCAGATAGGAGGTTCCAGATGAGGTCAAAAACTACATACTCAGATCTTCACCAAACTTTGCAGGGATCCATTGGATGTCAAGACACGTGGAAAAAACATACAAAACATAGGATTGGTGACATCAAGATTTTGGACGAATTTTTTAAGAATTTTCAAATTTTCAGATAGGAGGTTCCAGATGAGGTCAAAAACTACATACTCAGATCTTCACCAAACTTTGCAGGAATACTTTGCATGTCAAGACACGTGGAAAAAACGTACAAAACAAGAGATCGGAGACATCAAGATTTTCGACGAATTTTTTAAGAATTTTCAAATTTTCAGATGGGAGGTTCCAGATAAGGTCAAAAACGACATACTCAGATCTTCACCAAACTTTGCAGGAATACATTGGATGTCAAGACACGTGGAAAAAACATACAAAACATAGGATTGGTGACATCAAGATTTTGGACGAATTTTTTAAGAATTTTCAAATTTTCAGATAGGAGGTTCCATATAAGGTCAAAAACTACATACTCAGATCTTCACCAAACTTTGCAGGGATACATTGGAGGTCGAGACACGTGGAAAAAAAGTACAAAACAAGAGATTGGGGTCATCAAGATTTTGGACGGATTTTTTAGGAATTTTCAAATTTTCAGATGGGAGGTTCCAGATAAGGTCAAAAACTACATACTCAGATCTTCACCAAACATTGCAGGGATACATTGGATGTCAAGACACGTGGAAAAAACGTACAAAACAAGAGATTGGAGACATCAAGATTTTGGACGAATTTTTTAAGAATTTTCAAATTTTCAGATAGGAGGTTCCAGATGAGGTCAAAAACTACATACTCAGATCTTCACCAAACTTTGCAGGAATACTTTGCATGTCAAGACACGTGGAAAAAACGTACAAAACAAGAGATCGGAGACATCAAGATTTTCGACGAATTTTTTAAGAATTTTCAAATTTTCAGATGGGAGGTTCCAGATAAGGTCAAAAACGACATACTCAGATCTCCACCAAACATTGCAGGAATACATTGGATGTCAAGACACGTGGAAAAAACGTACAAAACAAGAGATTGGAGACATCAAGATTTTCGACGAATTTTTGAAGAATTTTCAAATTTTCAGATAGGAGGTTCCAGATAAGGTCAAAAACTACATACTCAGATCTTCACCAAACGTTGCAGGGATACTTTGCATGTCAAGACACGTGGAAAAAACGTACAAAACAAAAGATTGGAGACATCAAGATTTTCGACAAATTTTTTAAGAATTTTCAAATTTTCAGATGGGAGGTTCCAGATAAGGTCAAAAACGACATACTCAGATCTTCACCAAACTTTGCAGGGATCCATTGGAGGTCGAGACACGTGGAAAAAACGTACAAAACAAGAGATTGGAGACATCAAGATTTTGGACGAATTTTTGAAGAATTTTCAAATTTTCAGATGGGAGGTTCCAGATAAGGTCAAAAACTACATACTCAGATCTTCACCAAACTTTGCAGGGATACATTGGATGTCAAGACATGTGGAAAAAACGTACAAAACAAGAGATTGGAGACATTAAGATTTTGGACGAATTTTTTAAGAATTTTCAAATTTTCAGATAGGAGGTTCCATATAAGGTCAAAAACTACATACTCAGATCTTCACCAAACTTTGCAGGAATACTTTGCATGTCAAGACACGTGGAAAAAACGTACAAAACAAGAGATTGGAGACATCAAGATTTTCGACGAATTTTTTAAGAATTTTCAAATTTTCAGAAAGGATGTTCCAGATAAGGTCAAAAACGACATACTCAGATCTTCACCAAACTTTGCAGGGATCCATTGGAGGTCGAGACACGTGGAAAAAACGTACAAAACAAGAGATTGGAGACATCAAGATTTTGGACGAATTTTTGAAGAATTTTCAAATTTTCAGATAGGAGGTTCCAGATAAGGTCTAAAACTACATACTCAGATCTTCACCAAACTTTGCAGGGATACATTGGAGGTCGAGACACGTGGAAAAAACGTACAAAACAAGAGATTGGAGACATCAAGATTTTGGACGAATTTTTTAAGAATTTTCAAATTTTCAGATAGGAGGTTCCATATAAGGTCAAAAACTACATACTCAGATCTTCACCAAACTTTGCAGGAATACTTTGCATGTCAAGACACGTGGAAAAAACGTACAAAACAAGAGATTGGAGACATCAAGATTTTCGACGAATTTTTTAAGAATTTTCAAATTTTCAGAAAGGATGTTCCAGATAAGGTCAAAAACGACATACTCAGATCTTCACCAAACTTTGCAGGGATCCATTGGAGGTCGAGACACGTGGAAAAAAAGTACAAAACAAGAGATTGGAGACTTCAAGATTTTCGACGAATTTTTTAAGAATTTTCAAATTTTCAGAAAGGATGTTCCAGATAAGGTCAAAAACGACATACTCAGATCTTCACCAAACTTTGCAGGGATCCATTGGAGGTCGAGACACGTGGAAAAAACGTACAAAACAAGAGATTGGAGACATTAAGATTTTGGACGAATTTTTTAAGAATTCTCAAATTTTCAGATAGGAGGTTCCAGATGAGGTCAAAAACTACATACTCAGATCTTCACCAAACTTTGCAGGGATACTTTGGATGTCAAGACACGTGGAAAAAACGTACAAAACAAGAGATTGGGGTCATCAAGATTTTGGACGAATTTTTTAAGAATTTTCAAATTTTCAGATGGGAGGTTCAATATAAGGTCAAAAACTACATACTCAGATCATCACCAAACATTGCAGGGATACATTGGATGTCAAGACACGTGGAAAAAACGTACAAAACAAGAGATTGGAGACATCAAGATTTTGGACGAATTTTTTAAGAATTTTCAAATTTTCAGATAGGAGGTTCCAGATGAGGTCAAAAACTACATACTCAGATCTTCACCAAACTTTGCAGGAATACTTTGCATGTCAAGACACGTGGAAAAAACGTACAAAACAAGAGATTGGGGTCATCAAGATTTTGCACGGATTTTTTAGGAATTTTCAAATTTTCAGATGGGAGGTTCCAGATAAGGTCAAAAACTACATACTCAGATCTTCACCAAACTTTGCAGGGATACATTGGATGTCAAGACACGTGGAAAAAACGTACAAAACAAGAGATTGGAGACATCAAGATTTTGGACGAATTTTTTAAGAATTTTCAAATTTTCAGATAGAAGGTTCCATATAAGGTCAAAAACTACATACTCAGATCTTCACCAAACTTTGCATGGATACATTATGTGTCAAGACACGTGGAAAAAACGTACAAAACAAAAGATTGGAGACATCAAGATTTTGGTCGAATTTTTGAAGAATTTTCAAATTTTCAGATAGGAGGTCCCAGATAAGGTCAAAAACTACATACTCAGATCTCCACCAAACTTTGCAGGGATACATTGGATGTCAAGACACGTGGAAAAAACGTACAAAACAAGAGATTGGAGACATCAAGATTTTCGACGAATTTTTGAAGAATTTTCAAATTTTCAGATAGGAGGTTCCAGATAAGGTCAAAAACTACATACTCAGATCTTCACCAAACGTTGCAGGGATACTTTGCATGTCAAGACACGTGGAAAAAACGTACAAAACAAGAGATTGGAGACATCAAGATTTTCGACGAATTTTTTAAGAATTTTCAAATTTTCAGATGGGAGGTTCCAGATAAGGTCAAAAACGACATACTCAGATCTTCACCAAACTTTGCAGGGATCCATTGGAGGTCGAGACACGTGGAAAAAACGTACAAAACAAGAGATTGGAGACATCAAGATTTTGGACGAATTTTTGAAGAATTTTCAAATTTTCAGATGGGAGGTTCCAGATAAGGTCAAAAACTACATACTCAGATCTTCACCAAACTTTGCAGGGATACATTGGATGTCAAGACACGTGGAAAAAACGTACAAAACAAGAGATTGGAGACATCAAGATTTTGGACGAATTTTTTAAGAATTTTCAAATTTTCAGATAGGAGGTTCTATATAAGGTCAAAAACTACATACTCAGATCTTCCCCAAACTTTGCAGGAATACTTTGCATGTCAAGACACGTGGAAAAAACGTACAAAACAAGAGATTGGAGACATCAAGATTTTCGACGAATTTTTTAAGAATTTTCAAATTTTCAGAAAGGATGTTCCAGATAAGGTCAAAAACGACATACTCAGATCTTCACCAAACTTTGCAGGGATCCATTGGAGGTCGAGACACGTGGAAAAAACGTACAAAACAAGAGATTGGAGACATCAAGATTTTGGACGAATTTTTGAAGAATTTTCAAATTTTCAGATAGGAGGTTCCAGATAAGGTCTAAAACTACATACTCAGATCTTCACCAAACTTTGCAGGGATACATTGGAGGTCGAGACACGTGGAAAAAACGTACAAAACAAGAGATTGGAGACATCAAGATTTTGGAAGAATTTTTAAAGAATTTTCAAATTTTCAGATAGGAGGTTCCATATAAGGTCAAAGTCTACATACTCAGATCTTCACCAAACTTTGCAGGAAATCTTTGCATGTCAAGACACGTGGAAAAAACGTACAAAACAAGAGATTGGAGACATCAAGATTTTCGACGAATTTTTTAAGAATTTTCAAATTTTCAGAAAGGATGTTCCAGATAAGGTCAAAAACGACATACTCAGATCTTCACCAAACTTTGCAGGGATCCATTGGAGGTCGAGACACGTGGAAAAAACGTACAAAACAAGAGATTGGAGACATCAAGATTTTCGACGAATTTTTTAAGAATTTTCAAATTTTCAGAAAGGATGTTCCAGATAAGGTCAAAAACGACATACTCAGATCTTCACCAAACTTTGCAGGGATACATTGGAGGTCGAGACACGTGGAAAAAACGTACAAAACAAGAGATTGGAGACATCAAGATTTTGGACGAATTTTTGAAGAATTTTCAAATTTTCTGATAGGAGGTCCCAGATAAGGTCAAAAACTACATACTCAGATCTCCACCAAACATTGCAGGGATACATTGGATGTCAAGACACGTGGAAAAAACGTACAAAACAAGAGATTGGAGACATCAAGATTTTCGACGAATTTTTTAAGAATTTTCAAATTTTCAGATGGGAGGTTCCAGATAAGGTCAAAAACGACATACTCAGATCTTCACCAAACTTTGCATGGATACATTGGATGTCAAGACACGTGGAAAAAACGTACAAAACAAGAGATTGGGGTCATCAAGATTTTGCACGGATTTTTTAGGAATTTTCAAATTTTCAGATGGGAGGTTCCAGATAAGGTCAAAAACTACATACTCAGATCTTCACCAAACTTTGCAGGGATCCATTGGAGGTCGAGACACGTGGAAAAAACGTACAAAACAAGAGATTGGAGACATCAAGATTTTGGACGAATTTTTTAAGAATTTTCAAATTTTCAGATAGGAGGTTCCATATAAGGTCAAAAACGACATACTCAGATCTTCACCAAACTTTGCAGGGATACATTGGATGTCAAGACACGTGGAAAAAACGTACAAAACAAGAGATTGGAGACATCAAGATTTTGGACGAATTTTTTAAGAATTTTCAAATTTTCAGATGGGAGGTTCCAGATAAGGTCAAAAACTACATACTCAGATCTTCACCAAACTTTGCAGGGATACATTGGATGTCAAGACACGTGGAAAAAACGTACAAAACAAGAGATTGGAGACATTAAGATTTTGGACGAATTTTTTAAGAATTTTCAAATTTTCAGATAGGAGGTTCCATATAAGGTCAAAAACTACATACTCAGATCTTCACCAAACTTTGCAGGAATACTTTGCATGTCAAGACACGTGGAAAAAACGTACAAAACAAGAGATTGGAGACATCAAGATTTTCGACGAATTTTTTAAGAATTTTCAAATTTTCAGAAAGGATGTTCCAGATAAGGTCAAAAACGACATACTCAGATCTTCACCAAACTTTGCAGGGATCCATTGGAGGTCGAGACACGTGGAAAAAACGTACAAAACAAGAGATTGGAGACATCAAGATTTTGGACGAATTTTTGAAGAATTTTCAAATTTTCAGATAGGAGGTTCCAGATAAGGTCTAAAACTACATACTCAGATCTTCACCAAACTTTGCAGGGATACATTGGAGGTCGAGACACGTGGAAAAAACGTACAAAACAAGAGATTGGAGACATCAAGATTTTGGACGAATTTTTTAAGAATTTTCAAATTTTCAGATAGGAGGTTCCATATAAGGTCAAAAACTACATACTCAGATCTTCACCAAACTTTGCAGGAATACTTTGCATGTCAAGACACGTGGAAAAAACGTACAAAACAAGAGATTGGAGACATCAAGATTTTCGACGAATTTTTTAAGAATTTTCAAATTTTCAGAAAGGATGTTCCAGATAAGGTCAAAAACGACATACTCAGATCTTCACCAAACTTTGCAGGGATCCATTGGAGGTCGAGACACGTGGAAAAAAAGTACAAAACAAGAGATTGGAGACATCAAGATTTTCGACGAATTTTTTAAGAATTTTCAAATTTTCAGAAAGGATGTTCCAGATAAGGTCAAAAACGACATACTCAGATCTTCACCAAACTTTGCAGGGATCCATTGGAGGTCGAGACACGTGGAAAAAACGTACAAAACAAGAGATTGGAGACATTAAGATTTTGGACGAATTTTTTAAGAATTCTCAAATTTTCAGATAGGAGGTTCCAGATGAGGTCAAAAACTACATACTCAGATCTTCACCAAACTTTGCAGGGATACTTTGGATGTCAAGACACGTGGAAAAAACGTACAAAACAAGAGATTGGGGTCATCAAGATTTTGGACGAATTTTTTAAGAATTTTCAAATTTTCAGATGGGAGGTTCAATATAAGGTCAAAAACTACATACTCAGATCATCACCAAACATTGCAGGGATACATTGGATGTCAAGACACGTGGAAAAAACGTACAAAACAAGAGATTGGAGACATCAAGATTTTGGACGAATTTTTTAAGAATTTTCAAATTTTCAGATAGGAGGTTCCAGATGAGGTCAAAAACTACATACTCAGATCTTCACCAAACTTTGCAGGAATACTTTGCATGTCAAGACACGTGGAAAAAACGTACAAAACAAGAGATTGGGGTCATCAAGATTTTGCACGGATTTTTTAGGAATTTTCAAATTTTCAGATGGGAGGTTCCAGATAAGGTCAAAAACTACATACTCAGATCTTCACCAAACTTTGCAGGGATACATTGGATGTCAAGACACGTGGAAAAAACGTACAAAACAAGAGATTGGAGACATCAAGATTTTGGACGAATTTTTTAAGAATTTTCAAATTTTCAGATAGAAGGTTCCATATAAGGTCAAAAACTACATACTCAGATCTTCACCAAACTTTGCATGGATACATTATGTGTCAAGACACGTGGAAAAAACGTACAAAACAAAAGATTGGAGACATCAAGATTTTGGTCGAATTTTTGAAGAATTTTCAAATTTTCAGATAGGAGGTCCCAGATAAGGTCAAAAACTACATACTCAGATCTCCACCAAACTTTGCAGGGATACATTGGATGTCAAGACACGTGGAAAAAACGTACAAAACAAGAGATTGGAGACATCAAGATTTTCGACGAATTTTTGAAGAATTTTCAAATTTTCAGATAGGAGGTTCCAGATAAGGTCAAAAACTACATACTCAGATCTTCACCAAACGTTGCAGGGATACTTTGCATGTCAAGACACGTGGAAAAAACGTACAAAACAAGAGATTGGAGACATCAAGATTTTCGACGAATTTTTTAAGAATTTTCAAATTTTCAGATGGGAGGTTCCAGATAAGGTCAAAAACGACATACTCAGATCTTCACCAAACTTTGCAGGGATCCATTGGAGGTCGAGACACGTGGAAAAAACGTACAAAACAAGAGATTGGAGACATCAAGATTTTGGACGAATTTTTGAAGAATTTTCAAATTTTCAGATGGGAGGTTCCAGATAAGGTCAAAAACTACATACTCAGATCTTCACCAAACTTTGCAGGGATACATTGGATGTCAAGACACGTGGAAAAAACGTACAAAACAAGAGATTGGAGACATCAAGATTTTGGACGAATTTTTTAAGAATTTTCAAATTTTCAGATAGGAGGTTCTATATAAGGTCAAAAACTACATACTCAGATCTTCACCAAACTTTGCAGGAATACTTTGCATGTCAAGACACGTGGAAAAAACGTACAAAACAAGAGATTGGAGACATCAAGATTTTCGACGAATTTTTTAAGAATTTTCAAATTTTCAGAAAGGATGTTCCAGATAAGGTCAAAAACGACATACTCAGATCTTCACCAAACTTTGCAGGGATCCATTGGAGGTCGAGACACGTGGAAAAAACGTACAAAACAAGAGATTGGAGACATCAAGATTTTGGACGAATTTTTTAAGAATTTTCAAATTTTCAGATAGGAGGTTCCAGATAAGGTCTAAAACTACATACTCAGATCTTCACCAAACTTTGCAGGGATACATTGGAGGTCGAGACACGTGGAAAAAACGTACAAAACAAGAGATTGGAGACATCAAGATTTTGGAAGAATTTTTAAAGAATTTTCAAATTTTCAGATAGGAGGTTCCATATAAGGTCAAAGTCTACATACTCAGATCTTCACCAAACTTTGCAGGAAATCTTTGCATGTCAAGACACGTGGAAAAAACGTACAAAACAAGAGATTGGAGACATCAAGATTTTCGACGAATTTTTTAAGAAATTTCAAATTTTCAGAAAGGATGTTCCAGATAAGGTCAAAAACGACATACTCAGATCTTCACCAAACTTTGCAGGGATCCATTGGAGGTCGAGACACGTGGAAAAAACGTACAAAACAAGAGATTGGAGACATCAAGATTTTCGACGAATTTTTTAAGAATTTTCAAATTTTCAGAAAGGATGTTCCAGATAAGGTCAAAAACGACATACTCAGATCTTCACCAAACTTTGCAGGGATACATTGGAGGTCGAGACACGTGGAAAAAACGTACAAAACAAGAGATTGGAGACATCAAGATTTTGGACGAATTTTTGAAGAATTTTCAAATTTTCTGATAGGAGGTCCCAGATAAGGTCAAAAACTACATACTCAGATCTCCACCAAACATTGCAGGGATACATTGGATGTCAAGACACGTGGAAAAAACGTACAAAACAAGAGATTGGAGACATCAAGATTTTCGACGAATTTTTGAAGAATTTTCAAATTTTCAGATAGGAGGTTCCAGATAAGGTCAAAAACTACATACTCAGATCTTCACCAAACGTTGCAGGGATACTTTGCATGTCAAGACACGTGGAAAAAACGTACAAAACAAGAGATTGGAGACATCAAGATTTTCGACGAATTTTTTAAGAATTTTCAAATTTTCAGATGGGAGGTTCCAGATAAGGTCAAAAACGATATACTCAGATCTTCACCAAACTTTGCATGGATACATTGGATGTCAAGACACGTGGAAAAAACGTACAAAACAAGAGATTGGGGTCATCAAGATTTTGCACGGATTTTTTAGGAATTTTCAAATTTTCAGATGGGAGGTTCCAGATAAGGTCAAAAACTACATACTCAGATCTTCACCAAACTTTGCAGGGATCCATTGGAGGTCGAGACACGTGGAAAAAACGTACAAAACAAGAGATTGGAGACATCAAGATTTTGGACGAATTTTTTAAGAATTTTCAAATTTTCAGATAGGAGGTTCCATATAAGGTCAAAAACGACATACTCAGATCTTCACCAAACTTTGCAGGGATACATTGGATGTCAAGACACGTGGAAAAAACGTACAAAACAAGAGATTGGAGACATCAAGATTTTCGACGAATTTTTTAAGAATTTTCAAATTTTCAGAAAGGATGTTCCAGATAAGGTCAAAAACGACATACTCAGATCTTCACCAAACTTTGCAGGGATCCATTGGAGGTCGAGACACGTGGAAAAAATGTACAAAACAAGAGATTGGAGACATCAAGATTTTGGACGAATTTTTGAAGAATTTTCAAATTTTCAGATAGGAGGTTCCAGATAAGGTCTAAAACTACATACTCAGATCTCCACCAAACATTGCAGGAATACATTGGATGTCAAGACACGTGGAAAAAACGTACAAAACAAGAGATTGGAGACATCAAGATTTTCGACGAATTTTTGAAGAATTTTCAAATTTTCAGATAGGAGGTTCCAGATAAGGTCAAAAACTACATACTCAGATCTTCACCAAACGTTGCAGGGATACTTTGCATGTCAAGACACGTGGAAAAAACGTACAAAACAAAAGATTGGAGACATCAAGATTTTCGACGAATTTTTTAAGAATTTTCAAATTTTCAGATGGGAGGTTCCAGATAAGGTCAAAAACGACATACTCAGATCTTCACCAAACTTTGCATGGATACATTGGATGTGAAGACACGTGGAAAAAACGTACAAAACAAGAGATTGGAGACATCAAGATTTTGGACGAATTTTTTAAGAATTCTCAAATTTTCAGATGGGAGGTTCCATATAAGGTCAAAAACTACATACTCAGATCTTCACCAAACTTTGCAGGGATACTTTGGATGTCAAGACACGTGGAAAAAACGTACGAAACAAGAGATTGGGGTCATCAAGATTTTGGACGAATTTTTTAAGAATTTTCAAATTTTCAGATGGGAGGTTCAATATAAGGTCAAAAACTACATACTCAGATCTTCACCAAACTTTGCATGGATACATTGGATGTCAAGACATGTGGAAAAAACGTACAAAACATAGGATTCGGAACATCAAGATTTTGGTCGAATTTTTTAAGAATTTTCAAATTTTCAGAAAGGATGTTCCAGATAAGGTCAAAAACGACATTCTCAGATCTTCACCAAACTTTGCAGGGATACATTGGATGTCAAGACACGTGGAAAAAACGTACAAAACAAGAGATTGGAGACATCAAGATTTTGGACGAATTTTTTTAAGAATTCTCAAATTTTCAGAAAGGAGGTTCCATATAAGGTCAAAAACTACATACTCAGATCTTCACCAAACTTTGCAGGGATACTTTGGATGTCAAGACACGTGGAAAAAACGTACAAAACAAGAGATTGGGGTCATCAAGATTTTGGACGAATTTTTTAAGAATTTTCAAATTTTCAGATGGGAGGTTCAATATAAGGTCAAAAACTACATACTCAGATCTTCACCAAACTTTGCATGGATACATTGGATGTCAAGACACGTGGAAAAAACATACAAAACATAGGATTCGGAACATCAAGATTTTGGTCGAATTTTTTAAGAATTTTCAAATTTTCAGATAGGAGGTTCCATATAAGGTCAAAAACTACATACTCAGATCTTCACCAAACATTGCAGGAATACGTTGGATGTCAAGACACGTGGAAAAAACGTACAAAACAAGAGATTGGGGTCATCAAGATTTTGCACGGATTTTTTAGGAATTTTCAAATTTTCAGATGGGAGGTTCCAGATAAGGTCAAAAACTACATACTCAGATCTTCACCAAACTTTGCAGGGATACATTGGATGTCAAGACACGTGGAAAAAACGAACAAAACAAGAGATTGGAGACATCAAGATTTTGGACGAATTTTTTAAGAATTTTCAAATTTTCAGATAGGAGGTTCCAGATGAGGTCAAAAACTACATACTCAGATCTTCACCAAACTTTGCAGGAATACTTTGCATGTCAAGACACGTGGAAAAAACGTACAAAACAAGAGATCGGAGACATCAAGATTTTCGACGAATTTTTTAAGAATTTTCAAATTTTCAGATGGGAGGTTCCAGATAAGGTCAAAAACGACATACTCAGATCTCCACCAAACATTGCAGGAATACATTGGATGTCAAGACACGTGGAAAAAACGTACAAAACAAGAGATTGGAGACATCAAGATTTTCGACGAATTTTTTAAGAATTTTCAAATTTTCAGATAGGAGGTTCCAGATAAGGTCAAAAACTACATACTCAGATCTTCACCAAACGTTGCAGGGATACTTTGCATGTCAAGACACGTGGAAAAAACGTACAAAACAAAAGATTGGAGACATCAAGATTTTCGACGAATTTTTTAAGAATTTTCAAATTTTCAGATGGGAGGTTCCAGATAAGGTCAAAAACGACATACTCAGATCTTCACCAAACTTTGCATGGATACATTGGATGTCAAGACACGTGGAAAAAACGTACAAAACAAGAGATTGGAGACATTAAGATTTTGGACGAATTTTTTAAGAATTCTCAAATTTTCAGATAGGAGGTTCCAGATGAGGTCAAAAACTACATACTCAGATCTTCACCAAACTTTGCAGGGATACTTTGGATGTCAAGACACGTGGAAAAAACGTACAAAACAAGAGATTGGGGTCATCAAGATTTTGGACGAATTTTTTAAGAATTTTCAAATTTTCAGATGGGAGGTTCAATATAAGGTCAAAAACTACATACTCAGATCTTCACCAAACATTGCAGGGATACATTGGATGTCAAGACACGTGGAAAAAACGTACAAAACAAGAGATTGGAGACATCAAGATTTTGGACGAATTTTTTAAGAATTTTCAAATTTTCAGATAGGAGGTTCCAGATGAGGTCAAAAACTACATACTCAGATCTTCACCAAACTTTGCAGGAATACTTTGCATGTCAAGACACGTGGAAAAAACGTACAAAACAAGAGATTGGGGTCATCAAGATTTTGCACGGATTTTTTAGGAATTTTCAAATTTTCAGATGGGAGGTTCCAGATAAGGTCAAAAACTACATACTCAGATCTTCACCAAACTTTGCAGGGATACATTGGATGTCAAGACACGTAAAAAAAACGTACAAAACAAGAGATTGGAGACATCAAGATTTTGGACGAATTTTTTAAGAATTTTCAAATTTTCAGATAGGAGGTTCCATATAAGGTCAAAAACTACATACTCAGATCTTCACCAAACTTTGCATGGATACATTATGTGTCAAGACACGTGGAAAAAACGTACAAAACAAAAGATTGGAGACATCAAGATTTTGGTCGAATTTTTGAAGAATTTTCAAATTTTCTGATAGGAGGTCCCAGATAAGGTCAAAAACTACATACTCAGATCTCCACCAAACTTTGCAGGGATACATTGGATGTCAAGACACGTGGAAAAAACGTACAAAACAAGAGATTGGAGACATCAAGATTTTCGACGAATTTTTGAAGAATTTTCAAATTTTCAGATAGGAGGTTCCATATAAGGTCAAAGTCTACATACTCAGATCTTCACCAAACTTTGCAGGAAATCTTTGCATGTCAAGACACGTGGAAAAAACGTACAAAACAAGAGATTGGAGACATCAAGATTTTCGACGAATTTTTTAAGAATTTTCAAATTTTCAGAAAGGATGTTCCAGATAAGGTCAAAAACGACATACTCAGATCTTCACCAAACTTTGCAGGGATCCATTGGAGGTCGAGACACGTGGAAAAAACGTACAAAACAAGAGATTGGAGACATCAAGATTTTCGACGAATTTTTTAAGAATTTTCAAATTTTCAGAAAGGATGTTCCAGATAAGGTCAAAAACGACATACTCAGATCTTCACCAAACTTTGCAGGGATACATTGGAGGTCGAGACACGTGGAAAAAACGTACAAAACAAGAGATTGGAGACATCAAGATTTTGGACGATTTTTTGAAGAATTTTCAAATTTTCTGATAGGAGGTCCCAGATAAGGTCAAAAACTACATACTCAGATCTCCACCAAACATTGCAGGGATACATTGGATGTCAAGACACGTGGAAAAAACGTACAAAACAAGAGATTGGAGACATCAAGATTTTCGACGAATTTTTGAAGAATTTTCAAATTTTCAGATAGGAGGTTCCAGATAAGGTCAAAAACTACATACTCAGATCTTCACCAAACGTTGCAGGGATACTTTGCATGTCAAGACACGTGGAAAAAACGTACAAAACAAGAGATTGGAGACATCAAGATTTTGGACGAATTTTTTAAGAATTTTCAAATTTTCAGATGGGAGGTTCCAGATAAGGTCAAAAACGACATACTCAGATCTTCACCAAACTTTGCATGGATACATTGGATGTCAAGACACGTGGAAAAAACGTACAAAACAAGAGATTGGGGTCATCAAGATTTTGCACGGATTTTTTAGGAATTTTCAAATTTTCAGATGGGAGGTTCCAGATAAGGTCAAAAACTACATACTCAGATCTTCACCAAACTTTGCAGGGATCCATTGGAGGTCGAGACACGTGGAAAAAACGTACAAAACAAGAGATTGGAGACATCAAGATTTTGGACGAATTTTTTAAGAATTTTCAAATTTTCAGATAGGAGGTTCCATATAAGGTCAAAAACGACATACTCAGATCTTCACCAAACTTTGCGCGGATCCATTGGAGGTCGAGACACGTGGAAAAAATGTACAAAACAAGAGATTGGAGACATCAAGATTTTGGACGAATTTTTGAAGAATTTTCAAATTTTCAGATAGGAGGTTCCAGATAAGGTCTAAAACTACATACTCAGATCTCCACCAAACATTGCAGGGATACATTGGATGTCAAGACACGTGGAAAAAACGTACAAAACAAGAGATTGGAGACATCAAGATTTTCGACGAATTTTTTAAGAATTTTCAAATTTTCAGAAAGGATGTTCCAGATAAGGTCAAAAACGACATACTCAGATCTTCACCAAACTTTGCAGGGATCCATTGGAGGTCGAGACACGTGGAAAAAATGTACAAAACAAGAGATTGGAGACATCAAGATTTTGGACGAATTTTTGAAGAATTTTCAAATTTTCAGATAGGAGGTTCCAGATAAGGTCTAAAACTACATACTCAGATCTCCACCAAACATTGCAGGAATACATTGGATGTCAAGACACGTGGAAAAAACGTACAAAACAAGAGATTGGAGACATCAAGATTTTGGACGAATTTTTTAAGAATTTTCAAATTTTCAGATAGGAGGTTCCAGATAAGGTCAAAAACTACATACTCAGATCTTCACCAAACGTTGCAGGGATACTTTGCATGTCAAGACACGTGGAAAAAACGTACAAAACAAAAGATTGGAGACATCAAGATTTTCGACGAATTTTTTAAGAATTTTCAAATTTTTAGATGGGAGGTTCCAGATAAGGTCAAAAACGACATACTCAGATCTTCACCAAACTTTGCATGGATACATTGGATGTGAAGACACGTGGAAAAAACGTACAAAACAAGAGATTGGAGACATCAAGATTTTGGACGAATTTTTTAAGAATTCTCAAATTTTCAGATGGGAGGTTCCATATAAGGTCAAAAACTACATACTCAGATCTTCACCAAACTTTGCAGGGATACTTTGGATGTCAAGACACGTGGAAAAAACGTACGAAACAAGAGATTGGGGTCATCAAGATTTTGGACGAATTTTTTAAGAATTTTCAAATTTTCAGATGGGAGGTTCAATATAAGGTCAAAAACTACATACTCAGATCTTCACCAAACTTTGCATGGATACATTGGATGTCAAGACACGTGGAAAAAACGTACAAAACATAGGATTCGGAACATCAAGATTTTGGTCGAATTTTTTAAGAATTTTCAAATTTTCAGAAAGGATGTTCCAGATAAGGTCAAAAACGACATACTCAGATCTTCACCAAACTTTGCAGGGATACATTGGATGTCAAGACACGTGGAAAAAACGTACAAAACAAGAGATTGGAGACATCAAGATTTTGGACGAATTTTTTTAAGAATTCTCAAATTTTCAGAAAGGAGGTTCAATATAAGGTCAAAAACTACATACTCAGATCTTCACCAAACTTTGCATGGATACATTGGATGTCAAGACACGTGGAAAAAACGTACAAAACATAGGATTCGGAACATCAAGATTTTGGTCGAATTTTTTAAGAATTTTCAAATTTTCAGAAAGGATGTTCCAGATAAGGTCAAAAACGACATACTCAGATCTTCACCAAACTTTGCATGGATACATTGGATGTCAAGACACGTGGAAAAAACATACAAAACATAGGATTCGGAACATCAAGATTTTGGTCGAATTTTTTAAGAATTTTCAAATTTTCAGATAGGAGGTTCCATATAAGGTCAAAAACTACATACTCAGATCTTCACCAAACATTGCAGGAATACATTGGATGTCAAGACACGTGGAAAAAACGTACAAAACAAGAGATTGGGGTCATCAAGATTTTGCACGGATTTTTTAGGAATTTTCAAATTTTCAGATGGGAGGTTCCAGATAAGGTCAAAAACTACATACTCAGATCTTCACCAAACCTTGCAGGGATACATTGGATGTCAAGACACGTGGAAAAAACGAACAAAACAAGAGATTGGAGACATCAAGATTTTGGACGAATTTTTTAAGAATTTTCAAATTTTCAGATAGGAGGTTCCAGATGAGGTCAAAAACTACATACTCAGATCTTCACCAAACTTTGCAGGAATACTTTGCATGTCAAGACACGTGGAAAAAACGTACAAAACAAGAGATCGGAGACATCAAGATTTTCGACGAATTTTTTAAGAATTTTCAAATTTTCAGATGGGAGGTTCCAGATAAGGTCAAAAACGACATACTCAGATCTCCACCAAACATTGCAGGAATACATTGGATGTCAAGACACGTGGAAAAAACGTACAAAACAAGAGATTGGAGACATCAAGATTTTCGACGAATTTTTGAAGAATTTTCAAATTTTCAGATAGGAGGTTCCAGATAAGGTCAAAAACTACATACTCAGATCTTCACCAAACGTTGCAGGGATACTTTGCATGTCAAGACACGTGGAAAAAACGTACAAAACAAAAGATTGGAGACATCAAGATTTTCGACGAATTTTTTAAGAATTTTCAAATTTTCAGATGGGAGGTTCCAGATAAGGTCAAAAACGACATACTCAGATCTTCACCAAACTTTGCATGGATACATTGGATGTCAAGACACGTGGAAAAAACGTACAAAACAAGAGATTGGAGACATTAAGATTTTGGACGAATTTTTTAAGAATTCTCAAATTTTCAGATAGGAGGTTCCAGATGAGGTCAAAAACTACATACTCAGATCTTCACCAAACTTTGCAGGGATACTTTGGATGTCAAGACACGTGGAAAAAACGTACAAAACAAGAGATTGGGGTCATCAAGATTTTGGACGAATTTTTTAAGAATTTTCAAATTTTCAGATGGGAGGTTCAATATAAGGTCAAAAACTACATACTCAGATCTTCACCAAACATTGCAGGGATACATTGGATGTCAAGACACGTGGAAAAAACGTACAAAACAAGAGATTGGAGACATCAAGATTTTGGACGAATTTTTTAAGAATTTTCAAATTTTCAGATAGGAGGTTCCAGATTAGGTCAAAAACTACATACTCAGATCTTCACCAAACTTTGCAGGAATACTTTGCATGTCAAGACACGTGGAAAAAACGTACAAAACAAGAGATTGGGGTCATCAAGATTTTGCACGGATTTTTTAGGAATTTTCAAATTTTCAGATGGGAGGTTCCAGATAAGGTCAAAAACTACATACTCAGATCTTCACCAAACTTTGCAGGGATACATTGGATGTCAAGACACGTAAAAAAAACGTACAAAACAAGAGATTGGAGACATCAAGATTTTGGACGAATTTTTTAAGAATTTTCAAATTTTCAGATAGGAGGTTCCATATAAGGTCAAAAACTACATACTCAGATCTTCACCAAACTTTGCATGGATACATTATGTGTCAAGACACGTGGAAAAAACGTACAAAACAAAAGATTGGAGACATCAAGATTTTGGTCGAATTTTTGAAGAATTTTCAAATTTTCTGATAGGAGGTCCCAGATAAGGTCAAAAACTACATACTCAGATCTCCACCAAACTTTGCAGGGATACATTGGATGTCAAGACACGTGGAAAAAACGTACAAAACAAGAGATTGGAGACATCAAGATTTTCGACGAATTTTTGAAGAATTTTCAAATTTTCAGATAGGAGGTTCCAGATAAGGTCAAAAACTACATACTCAGATCTTCACCAAACGTTGCAGGGATACTTTGCATGTCAAGACACGTGGAAAAAACGTACAAAACAAGAGATTGGAGACATCAAGATTTTCGACAAATTTTTTAAGAATTTTCAAATTTTCAGATGGGAGGTTCCAGATAAGGTCAAAAACTACATACTCAGATCTCCACCAAACTTTGCAGGGATACATTGGATGTCAAGACACGTGGAAAAAACGTACAAAACAAGAGATTGGAGACATCAAGATTTTCGACGAATTTTTGAAGAATTTTCAAATTTTCAGATAGGAGGTTCCAGATAAGGTCAAAAACTACATACTCAGATCTTCACCAAACGTTGCAGGGATACTTTGCATGTCAAGACACGTGGAAAAAACGTACAAAACAAGAGATTGGAGACGTCAAGATTTTCGACAAATTTTTTAAGAATTTTCAAATTTTCAGATGGGAGGTTCCAGATAAGGTCAAAAACGACATACTCAGATCTTCACCAAACTTTGCAGGGATCCATTGGAGGTCGAGACACGTGGAAAAAACGTACAAAACAAGAGATTGGAGACATCAAGATTTTGGACGAATTTTTGAAGAATTTTCAAATTTTCAGATGGGAGGTTCCAGATAAGGTCAAAAACTACATACTCAGATCTTCACCAAACTTTGCAGGGATACATTGGATGTCAAGACACGTGGAAAAAACGTACAAAACAAGAGATTGGAGACATCAAGATTTTGGACGAATTTTTTAAGAATTTTCAAATTTTCAGATAGGAGGTTCCATATAAGGTCAAAAACTACATACTCAGATCTTCACCAAACTTTGCAGGAATACTTTGCATGTCAAGACACGTGGAAAAAACGTACAAAACAAGAGATTGGAGACATCAAGATTTTCGACGAATTTTTTAAGAATTTTCAAATTTTCAGAAAGGATGTTCCAGATAAGGTCAAAAACGACATACTCAGATCTTCACCAAACTTTGCAGGGATCCATTGGAGGTCGGGACACGTGGAAAAAACGTACAAAACAAGAGATTGGAGACATCAAGATTTTGGACGAATTTTTGAAGAATTTTCAAATTTTCAGATAGGAGGTTCCAGATAAGGTCTAAAACTACATACTCAGATCTTCACCAAACTTTGCAGGGATACATTGGAGGTCGAGACACGTGGAAAAAACGTACAAAACAAGAGATTGGAGACATCAAGATTTTCGACGAATTTTTTAAGAATTTTCAAATTTTCAGAAAGGATGTTCCAGATAAGGTCAAAAACGACATACTCAGATCTTCACCAAACTTTGCAGGGATCCATTGGAGGTCGAGACACGTGGAAAAAACGTACAAAACAAGAGATTGGAGACATCAAGATTTTCGACGAATTTTTTAAGAATTTTCCAATTTTCAGAAAGGATGTTCCAGATAAGGTCAAAAACGACATACTCAGATCTTCACCAAACTTTGCAGGGATACATTGGAGGTCGAGACACGTGGAAAAAACGTACAAAACAAGAGATTGGAGACATCAAGATTTTGGACGAATTTTTGAAGAATTTTCAAATTTTCTGATAGGAGGTCCCAGATAAGGTCAAAAACTACATACTCAGATCTCCACCAAACATTGCAGGGATACATTGGATGTCAAGACACGTGGAAAAAACGTACAAAACAAGAGATTGGAGACATCAAGATTTTCGACGAATTTTTTAAGAATTTTCAAATTTTCAGATGGGAGGTTCCAGATAAGGTCAAAAACGACATACTCAGATCTCCACCAAACATTGCAGGAATACATTGGATGTCAAGACACGTGGAAAAAACGTACAAAACAAGAGATTGGAGACATCAAGATTTTCGACGAATTTTTGAAGAATTTTCAAATTTTCAGATAGGAGGTTCCAGATAAGGTCAAAAACTACATACTCAGATCTTCGCCAAACGTTGCAGGGATACTTTGCATGTCAAGACACGTGGAAAAAACGTACAAAACAAAAGATTGGAGACATCAAGATTTTCGACGAATTTTTTAAGAATTTTCAAATTTTCAGATGGGAGGTTCCAGATAAGGTCAAAAACGACATACTCAGATCTTCACCAAACTTTGCATGGATACATTGGATGTCAAGACACGTGGAAAAAACGTACAAAACAAGAGATTGGAGACATTAAGATTTTGGACGAATTTTTTAAGAATTCTCAAATTTTCAGATAGGAGGTTCCAGATGAGGTCAAAAACTACATACTCAGATCTTCACCAAACTTTGCAGGGATACTTTGGATGTCAAGACACGTGGAAAAAACGTACAAAACAAGAGATTGGGGTCATCAAGATTTTGGACGAATTTTTTAAGAATTTTCAAATTTTCAGATGGGAGGTTCAATATAAGGTCAAAAACTACATACTCAGATCTTCACCAAACATTGCAGGGATACATTGGATGTCAAGACACGTGGAAAAAACGTACAAAACAAGAGATTGGAGACATCAAGATTTTGGACGAATTTTTTAAGAATTTTCAAATTTTCAGATAGGAGGTTCCAGATGAGGTCAAAAACTACATACTCAGATCTTCACCAAACTTTGCAGGAATACTTTGCATGTCAAGACACGTGGAAAAAACGTACAAAACAAGAGATTGGGGTCATCAAGATTTTGCACGGATTTTTTAGGAATTTTCAAATTTTCAGATGGGAGGTTCCAGATAAGGTCAAAAACTACATACTCAGATCTTCACCAAACTTTGCAGGGATACATTGGATGTCAAGACACGTGGAAAAAACGTACAAAACAAGAGATTGGAGACATCAAGATTTTGGACGAATTTTTTAAGAATTTTCAAATTTTCAGATAGGAGGTTCCATATAAGGTCAAAAACTACATACTCAGATCTTCACCAAACTTTGCATGGATACATTATGTGTCAAGACACGTGGAAAAAACGTACAAAACAAAAGATTGGAGACATCAAGATTTTGGTCGAATTTTTGAAGAATTTTCAAATTTTCTGATAGGAGGTCCCAGATAAGGTCAAAAACTACATACTCAGATCTCCACCAAACTTTGCAGGGATACATTGGATGTCAAGACACGTGGAAAAAACGTACAAAACAAGAGATTGGAGACATCAAGATTTTCGACGAATTTTTGAAGAATTTTCAAATTTTCAGATAGGAGGTTCCAGATAAGGTCAAAAAATACATACTCAGATCTTCACCAAACGTTGCAGGGATACTTTGCATGTCAAGACACGTGGAAAAAACGTACAAAACAAGAGATTGGAGACATCAAGATTTTCGACAAATTTTTTAAGAATTTTCAAATTTTCAGATGGGAGGTTCCAGATAAGGTCAAAAACGACATACTCAGATCTTCACCAAACTTTGCAGGGATCCATTGGAGGTCGAGACACGTGGAAAAAACGTACAAAACAAGAGATTGGAGACATCAAGATTTTGGACGAATTTTTGAAGAATTTTCAAATTTTCAGATGGGAGGTTCCAGATAAGGTCAAAAACTACATACTCAGATCTTCACCAAACTTTGCAGGGATACATTGGATGTCAAGACACGTGGAAAAACGTACAAAACAAGAGATTGGAGACATCAAGATTTTGGACGAATTTTTTAAGAATTTTCAAATTTTCAGATAGGAGGTTCCATATAAGGTCAAAAACTACATACTCAGATCTTCACCAAACTTTGCAGGAATACTTTGCATGTCAAGACACATGGAAAAAACGTACAAAACAAGAGATTGGAGACATCAAGATTTTCGACGAATTTTTTAAGAATTTTCAAATTTTCAGAAAGGATGTTCCAGATAAGGTCAAAAACGACATACTCAGATCTTCACCAAACTTTGCAGGGATCCATTGGAGGTCGAGACACGTGGAAAAAACGTACAAAACAAGAGATTGGAGACATCAAGATTTTGGACGAATTTTTGAAGAATTTTCAAATTTTCAGATAGGAGGTTCCAGATAAGGTCTAAAACTACATACTCAGATCTTCACCAAACTTTGCAGGGATACATTGGAGGTCGAGACACGTGGAAAAAACGTACAAAACAAGAGATTGGAGACATCAAGATTTTGGACGAATTTTTTAAGAATTTTCAAATTTTCAGATAGGAGGTTCCATATAAGGTCAAAAACTACATACTCAGATCTTCACCAAACTTTGCAGGAATACTTTGCATGTCAAGACACGTGGAAAAAACGTACAAAACAAGAGATTGGAGACATCAAGATTTTCGACGAATTTTTTAAGAATTTTCAAATTTTCAGAAAGGATGTTCCAGATAAGGTCAAAAACGACATACTCAGATCTTCACCAAACTTTGCAGGGATCCATTGGAGGTCGAGACACGTGGAAAAAACGTACAAAACAAGAGATTGGAGACATCAAGATTTTCGACGAATTTTTTAAGAATTTTCAAATTTTCAGAAAGGATGTTCCAGATAAGGTCAAAAACGACATACTCAGATCTTCACCAAACTTTGCAGGGATACATTGGAGGTCGAGACACGTGGAAAAAACGTACAAAACAAGAGATTGGAGACATCAAGATTTTGGACGAATTTTTGAAGAATTTTCAAATTTTCTGATAGGAGGTCCCAGATAAGGTCAAAAACTACATACTCAGATCTCCACCAAACATTGCAGGGATACATTGGATGTCAAGACACGTGGAAAAAACGTACAAAACAAGAGATTGGAGACATCAAGATTTTCGACGAATTTTTGAAGAATTTTCAAATTTTCAGATAGGAGGTTCCAGATAAGGTCAAAAACTACATACTCAGATCTTCACCAAACGTTGCAGGGATACTTTGCATGTCAAGACACGTGGAAAAAACGTACAAAACAAGAGATTGGAGACATCAAGATTTTCGACGAATTTTTTAAGAATTTTCAAATTTTCTGATAGGAGGTCCCAGATAAGATCAAAAACTACATACTCAGATCTCCACCAAACATTGCAGGGATACATTGGATGTCAAGACACGTGGAAAAAACGTACAAAACAAGAGATTGGAGACATCAAGATTTTCGACGAATTTTTGAAGAATTTTCAAATTTTCAGATAGGAGGTTCCAGATAAGGTCAAAAACTACATACTCAGATCTTCACCAAACGTTGCAGGGATACTTTGCATGTCAAGACACGTGGAAAAAACGTACAAAACAAGAGATTGGAGACATCAAGATTTTCGACGAATTTTTTAAGAATTTTCAAATTTTCAGATGGGAGGTTCCAGATAAGGTCAAAAACGACATACTCAGATCTTCACCAAACTTTGCATGGATACATTGGATGTCAAGACACGTGGAAAAAACGTACAAAACAAGAGATTGGGGTCATCAAGATTTTGCACGGATTTTTTAGGAATTTTCAAATTTTCAGATGGGAGGTTCCAGATAAGGTCAAAAACTACATACTCAGATCTTCACCAAACTTTGCAGGGATCCATTGGAGGTCGAGACACGTGGAAAAAACGTACAAAACAAGAGATTGGAGACATCAAGATTTTGGACGAATTTTTGAAGAATTTTCAAATTTTCAGATGGGAGGTTCCAGATAAGGTCAAAAACTACATACTCAGATCTTCACCAAACTTTGCAGGGATACATTGGATGTCAAGACACGTGGAAAAAACGTACAAAACAAGAGATTGGAGACATCAAGATTTTGGACGAATTTTTTAAGAATTTTCAAATTTTCAGATAGGAGGTTCCATATAAGGTCAAAAACTACATACTCAGATCTTCACCAAACTTTGCAGGAATACTTTGCATGTCAAGACACGTGGAAAAAACGTACAAAACAAGAGATTGGAGACATCAAGATTTTCGACGAATTTTTTAAGAATTTTCAAATTTTCAGAAAGGATGTTCCAGATAAGGTCAAAAACGACATACTCAGATCTTCACCAAACTTTGCAGGGATCCATTGGAGGTCGAGACACGTGGAAAAAACGTACAAAACAAGAGATTGGAGACATCAAGATTTTGGACGAATTTTTGAAGAATTTTCAAATTTTCAGATAGGAGGTTCCAGATAAGGTCTAAAACTACATACTCAGATCTTCACCAAACTTTGCAGGGATACATTGGAGGTCGAGACACGTGGAAAAAACGTACAAAACAAGAGATTGGAGACATCAAGATTTTGGACGAATTTTTTAAGAATTTTCAAATTTTCAGATAGGAGGTTCCATATAAGGTCAAAAACTACATACTCAGATCTTCACCAAACTTTGCAGGAATACTTTGCATGTCAAGACACGTGGAAAAAACGTACAAAACAAGAGATTGGAGACATCAAGATTTTCGACGAATTTTTTAAGAATTTTCAAATTTTCAGAAAGGATGTTCCAGATAAGGTCAAAAACGACATACTCAGATCTTCACCAAACTTTGCAGGGATCCATTGGAGGTCGAGACACGTGGAAAAAACGTACAAAACAAGAGATTGGAGACATCAAGATTTTCGACGAATTTTTTAAGAATTTTCAAATTTTCAGAAAGGATGTTCCAGATAAGGTCAAAAACGACATACTCAGATCTTCACCAAACTTTGCAGGGATACATTGGAGGTCGAGACACGTGGAAAAAACGTACAAAACAAGAGATTGGAGACATCAAGATTTTGGACGAATTTTTGAAGAATTTTCAAATTTTCTGATAGGAGGTCCCAGATAAGGTCAAAAACTACATACTCAGATCTCCACCAAACATTGCAGGGATACATTGGATGTCAAGACACGTGGAAAAAACGTACAAAACAAGAGATTGGAGACATCAAGATTTTCGACGAATTTTTTAAGAATTTTCAAATTTTCAGATGGGAGGTTCCAGATAAGGTCAAAAACTACATACTCAGATCTTCACCAAACTTTGCAGGGATCCATTGGAGGTCGAGACACGTGGAAAAAACGTACAAAACAAGAGATTGGAGACATTAAGATTTTGGACGAATTTTTTAAGAATTCTCAAATTTTCAGATAGGAGGTTCCAGATGAGGTCAAAAACTACATACTCAGATCTTCACCAAACTTTGCAGGGATACTTTGGATGTCAAGACACGTGGAAAAAACGTACAAAACAAGAGATTGGGGTCATCAAGATTTTGGACGAATTTTTTAAGAATTTTCAAATTTTCAGATGGGAGGTTCAATATAAGGTCAAAAACTACATACTCAGATCTTCACCAAACATTGCAGGGATACATTGGATGTCAAGACACGTGGAAAAAACGTACAAAACAAGAGATTGGAGACATCAAGATTTTGGACGAATTTTTTAAGAATTTTCAAATTTTCAGATAGGAGGTTCCAGATGAGGTCAAAAACTACATACTCAGATCTTCACCAAACTTTGCAGGAATACTTTGCATGTCAAGACACGTGGAAAAAACGTACAAAACAAGAGATTGGGGTCATCAAGATTTTGCACGGATTTTTTAGGAATTTTCAAATTTTCAGATGGGAGGTTCCAGATAAGGTCAAAAACTACATACTCAGATCTTCACCAAACTTTGCAGGGATACATTGGATGTCAAGACACGTGGAAAAAACGTACAAAACAAGAGATTGGAGACATCAAGATTTTGGACGAATTTTTTAAGAATTTTCAAATTTTCAGATAGGAGGTTCCATATAAGGTCAAAAACTACATACTCAGATCTTCACCAAACTTTGCATGGATACATTATGTGTCAAGACACGTGGAAAAAACGTACAAAACAAAAGATTGGAGACATCAAGATTTTGGTCGAATTTTTGAAGAATTTTCAAATTTTCTGATAGGAGGTCCCAGATAAGGTCAAAAACTACATACTCAGATCTCCACCAAACTTTGCAGGGATACATTGGATGTCAAGACACGTGGAAAAAACGTACAAAACAAGAGATTGGAGACATCAAGATTTTCGACGAATTTTTGAAGAATTTTCAAATTTTCAGATAGGAGGTTCCAGATAAGGTCAAAAAATACATACTCAGATCTTCACCAAACGTTGCAGGGATACTTTGCATGTCAAGACACGTGGAAAAAACGTACAAAACAAGAGATTGGAGACATCAAGATTTTCGACAAATTTTTTAAGAATTTTCAAATTTTCAGATGGGAGGTTCCAGATAAGGTCAAAAACGACATACTCAGATCTTCACCAAACTTTGCAGGGATCCATTGGAGGTCGAGACACGTGGAAAAAACGTACAAAACAAGAGATTGGAGACATCAAGATTTTGGACGAATTTTTGAAGAATTTTCAAATTTTCAGATGGGAGGTTCCAGATAAGGTCAAAAACTACATACTCAGATCTTCACCAAACTTTGCAGGGATACATTGGATGTCAAGACACGTGGAAAAACGTACAAAACAAGAGATTGGAGACATCAAGATTTTGGACGAATTTTTTAAGAATTTTCAAATTTTCAGATAGGAGGTTCCATATAAGGTCAAAAACTACATACTCAGATCTTCACCAAACTTTGCAGGAATACTTTGCATGTCAAGACACATGGAAAAAACGTACAAAACAAGAGATTGGAGACATCAAGATTTTCGACGAATTTTTTAAGAATTTTCAAATTTTCAGAAAGGATGTTCCAGATAAGGTCAAAAACGACATACTCAGATCTTCACCAAACTTTGCAGGGATCCATTGGAGGTCGAGACACGTGGAAAAAACGTACAAAACAAGAGATTGGAGACATCAAGATTTTGGACGAATTTTTGAAGAATTTTCAAATTTTCAGATAGGAGGTTCCAGATAAGGTCTAAAACTACATACTCAGATCTTCACCAAACTTTGCAGGGATACATTGGAGGTCGAGACACGTGGAAAAAACGTACAAAACAAGAGATTGGAGACATCAAGATTTTGGACGAATTTTTTAAGAATTTTCAAATTTTCAGATAGGAGGTTCCATATAAGGTCAAAAACTACATACTCAGATCTTCACCAAACTTTGCAGGAATACTTTGCATGTCAAGACACGTGGAAAAAACGTACAAAACAAGAGATTGGAGACATCAAGATTTTCGACGAATTTTTTAAGAATTTTCAAATTTTCAGAAAGGATGTTCCAGATAAGGTCAAAAACGACATACTCAGATCTTCACCAAACTTTGCAGGGATCCATTGGAGGTCGAGACACGTGGAAAAAACGTACAAAACAAGAGATTGGAGACATCAAGATTTTCGACGAATTTTTTAAGAATTTTCAAATTTTCAGAAAGGATGTTCCAGATAAGGTCAAAAACGACATACTCAGATCTTCACCAAACTTTGCAGGGATACATTGGAGGTCGAGACACGTGGAAAAAACGTACAAAACAAGAGATTGGAGACATCAAGATTTTGGACGAATTTTTGAAGAATTTTCAAATTTTCTGATAGGAGGTCCCAGATAAGGTCAAAAACTACATACTCAGATCTCCACCAAACATTGCAGGGATACATTGGATGTCAAGACACGTGGAAAAAACGTACAAAACAAGAGATTGGAGACATCAAGATTTTCGACGAATTTTTGAAGAATTTTCAAATTTTCAGATAGGAGGTTCCAGATAAGGTCAAAAACTACATACTCAGATCTTCACCAAACGTTGCAGGGATACTTTGCATGTCAAGACACGTGGAAAAAACGTACAAAACAAGAGATTGGAGACATCAAGATTTTCGACGAATTTTTTAAGAATTTTCAAATTTTCTGATAGGAGGTCCCAGATAAGGTCAAAAACTACATACTCAGATCTCCACCAAACATTGCAGGGATACATTGGATGTCAAGACACGTGGAAAAAACGTACAAAACAAGAGATTGGAGACATCAAGATTTTCGACGAATTTTTGAAGAATTTTCAAATTTTCAGATAGGAGGTTCCAGATAAGGTCAAAAACTACATACTCAGATCTTCACCAAACGTTGCAGGGATACTTTGCATGTCAAGACACGTGGAAAAAACGTACAAAACAAGAGATTGGAGACATCAAGATTTTCGACGAATTTTTTAAGAATTTTCAAATTTTCAGATGGGAGGTTCCAGATAAGGTCAAAAACGACATACTCAGATCTTCACCAAACTTTGCATGGATACATTGGATGTCAAGACACGTGGAAAAAACGTACAAAACAAGAGATTGGGGTCATCAAGATTTTGCACGGATTTTTTAGGAATTTTCAAATTTTCAGATGGGAGGTTCCAGATAAGGTCAAAAACTACATACTCAGATCTTCACCAAACTTTGCAGGGATCCATTGGAGGTCGAGACACGTGGAAAAAACGTACAAAACAAGAGATTGGAGACATCAAGATTTTGGACGAATTTTTTAAGAATTTTCAAATTTTCAGATAGGAGGTTCCATATAAGGTCAAAAACGACATACTCAGATCTTCACCAAACTTTGCAGGGATACATTGGATGTCAAGACACGTGGAAAAAACGTACAAAACAAGAGATTGGAGACATCAAGATTTTCGACGAATTTTTTAAGAATTTTCAAATTTTCAGAAAGGATGTTCCAGATAAGGTCAAAAACGACATACTCAGATCTTCACCAAACTTTGCAGGGATCCATTGGAGGTCGAGACACGTGGAAAAAACGTACAAAACAAGAGATTGGAGACATCAAGATTTTGGACGAATTTTTGAAGAGTTTTCAAATTTTCAGATAGGAGGTTCCAGATAAGGTCTAAAACTACATACTCAGATCTCCACCAAACATTGCAGGAATACATTGGATGTCAAGACACGTGGAAAAAACGTACAAAACAAGAGATTGGAGACATCAAGATTTTCGACGAATTTTTGAAGAATTTTCAAATTTTCAGATAGGAGGTTCCAGATAAGGTCAAAAACTACATACTCAGATCTTCACCAAACGTTGCAGGGATACTTTGCATGTCAAGACACGTGGAAAAAACGTACAAAACAAAAGATTGGAGACATCAAGATTTTCGACGAATTTTTTAAGAATTTTCAAATTTTCAGATGGGAGGTTCCAGATAAGGTCAAAAACGACATACTCAGATCTTCACCAAACTTTGCATGGATACATTGGATGTGAAGACACGTGGAAAAAACGTACAAAACAAGAGATTGGAGACATCAAGATTTTGGACGAATTTTTTAAGAATTCTCAAATTTTCAGATGGGAGGTTCCATATAAGGTCAAAAACTACATACTCAGATCTTCACCAAACTTTGCAGGGATACTTTGGATGTCAAGACACGTGGAAAAAACGTACGAAACAAGAGATTGGGGTCATCAAGATTTTGGACGAATTTTTTAAGAATTTTCAAATTTTCAGATGGGAGGTTCAATATAAGGTCAAAAACTACATACTCAGATCTTCACCAAACTTTGCATGGATACATTGGATGTCAAGACACGTGGAAAAAACGTACAAAACATAGGATTCGGAACATCAAGATTTTGGTCGAATTTTTTAAGAATTTTCAAATTTTCAGAAAGGATGTTCCAGATAAGGTCAAAAACGACATACTCAGATCTTCACCAAACTTTGCAGGGATACATTGGATGTCAAGACACGTGGAAAAAACGTACAAAACAAGAGATTGGAAACATCAAGATTTTGGACGAATTTTTTAAGAATTCTCAAATTTTCAGAAAGGAGGTTCCATATAAGGTCAAAAACTACATACTCAGATCTTCACCAAACTTTGCAGGGATACTTTGGATGTCAAGACACGTGGAAAAAACGTACAAAACAAGAGATTGGGGTCATCAAGATTTTGGACGAATTTTTTAAGAATTTTCAAATTTTCAGATGGGAGGTTCAATATAAGGTCAAAAACTACATACTCAGATCTTCACCAAACTTTGCATGGATACATTGGATGTCAAGACACGTGGAAAAAACATACAAAACATAGGATTCGGAACATC
Organism: Lepisma saccharinum; assembly: GCF_977018435.1. NCBI lineage: Eukaryota > Metazoa > Arthropoda > Insecta > Zygentoma > Lepismatidae > Lepisma > Lepisma saccharinum. The sequence goes on from NW_028142978.1 coordinate 385,551, forward strand.
AAGATTTTGGTCGAATTTTTTAAGAATTTTCAAATTTTCAGATAGGAGGTTCCATATAAGGTCAAAAACTACATACTCAGATCTTCACCAAACATTGCAGGAATACATTGGATGTCAAGACACGTGGAAAAAACGTACAAAACAAGAGATTGGGGTCATCAAGATTTTGCACGGATTTTTTAGGAATTTTCAAATTTTCAGATGGGAGGTTCCAGATAAGGTCAAAAACTACATACTCAGATCTTCACCAAACTTTGCAGGGATACATTGGATGTCAAGACACGTGGAAAAAACGAACAAAACAAGAGATTGGAGACATCAAGATTTTGGACGAATTTTTTAAGAATTTTCAAATTTTCAGATAGGAGGTTCCAGATGAGGTCAAAAACTACATACTCAGATCTTCACCAAACTTTGCAGGAATACTTTGCATGTCAAGACACGTGGAAAAAACGTACAAAACAAGAGATCGGAGACATCAAGATTTTCGACGAATTTTTTAAGAATTTTCAAATTTTCAGATGGGAGGTTCCAGATAAGGTCAAAAACGACATACTCAGATCTCCACCAAACATTGCAGGAATACATTGGATGTCAAGACACGTGGAAAAAACGTACAAAACAAAAGATTGGAGACATCAAGATTTTCGACGAATTTTTTAAGAATTTTCAAATTTTCAGATGGGAGGTTCCAGATAAGGTCAAAAACGACATACTCAGATCTTCACCAAACTTTGCATGGATACATTGGATGTCAAGACACGTGGAAAAAACGTACAAAACAAGAGATTGGAGACATTAAGATTTTGGACGAATTTTTTAAGAATTCTCAAATTTTCAGATAGGAGGTTCCAGATGAGGTCAAAAACTACATACTCAGATCTTCACCAAACTTTGCAGGGATACTTTGGATGTCAAGACACGTGGAAAAAACGTACAAAACAAGAGATTGGGGTCATCAAGATTTTGGACGAATTTTTTAAGAATTTTCAAATTTTCAGATGGGAGGTTCAATATAAGGTCAAAAACTACATACTCAGATCTTCACCAAACATTGCAGGGATACATTGGATGTCAAGACACGTGGAAAAAACGTACAAAACAAGAGATTGGAGACATCAAGATTTTGGACGAATTTTTTAAGAATTTTCAAATTTTCAGATAGGAGGTTCCAGATGAGGTCAAAAACTACATACTCAGATCTTCACCAAACTTTGCAGGAATACTTTGCATGTCAAGACACGTGGAAAAAACGTACAAAACAAGAGATTGGGGTCATCAAGATTTTGCACGGATTTTTTAGGAATTTTCAAATTTTCAGATGGGAGGTTCCAGATAAGGTCAAAAACTACATACTCAGATCTTCACCAAACTTTGCAGGGATACATTGGATGTCAAGACACGTGGAAAAAACGTACAAAACAAGAGATTGGAGACATCAAGATTTTGGACGAATTTTTTAAGAATTTTCAAATTTTCAGATAGGAGGTTCCATATAAGGTCAAAAACTACATACTCAGATCTTCACCAAACTTTGCATGGATACATTATGTGTCAAGACACGTGGAAAAAACGTACAAAACAAAAGATTGGAGACATCAAGATTTTGGTCGAATTTTTGAAGAATTTTCAAATTTTCTGATAGGAGGTCCCAGATAAGGTCAAAAACTACATACTCAGATCTCCACCAAACTTTGCAGGGATACATTGGATGTCAAGACACGTGGAAAAAACGTATAAAACAAGAGATTGGAGACATCAAGATTTTCGACGAATTTTTGAAGAATTTTCAAATTTTCAGATAGGAGGTTCCAGATAAGGTCAAAAACTACATACTCAGATCTTCACCAAACGTTGCAGGGATACTTTGCATGTCAAGACACGTGGAAAAAACGTACAAAACAAGAGATTGGAGACATCAAGATTTTCGACAAATTTTTTAAGAATTTTCAAATTTTCAGATGGGAGGTTCCAGATAAGGTCAAAAACGACATACTCAGATCTTCACCAAACTTTGCAGGGATCCATTGGAGGTCGAGACACGTGGAAAAAACGTACAAAACAAGAGATTGGAGACATCAAGATTTTGGACGAATTTTTGAAGAATTTTCAAATTTTCAGATGGGAGGTTCCAGATAAGGTCAAAAACTACATACTCAGATCTTCACCAAACTTTGCAGGGATACATTGGATGTCAAGACACGTGGAAAAAACGTACAAAACAAGAGATTGGAGACATCAAGATTTTGGACGAATTTTTTAAGAATTTTCAAATTTTCAGATAGGAGGTTCCATATAAGGTCTAAAACTACATACTCAGATCTTCACCAAACTTTGCAGGAATACTTTGCATGTCAAGACACGTGGAAAAAACGTACAAAACAAGAGATTGGAGACATCAAGATTTTCGACGAATTTTTGAAGAATTTTCAAATTTTCAGATAGGAGGTTCCAGATAAGGTCAAAAACTACATACTCAGATCTTCACCAAACGTTGCAGGGATACTTTGCATGTCAAGACACGTGGAAAAAACGTACAAAACAAAAGATTGGAGACACCAAGATTTTCGACGAATTTTTTAAGAATTTTCAAATTTTCAGATGGGAGGTTCCAGATAAGGTCAAAAACGACATACTCAGATCTTCACCAAACTTTGCATGGATACATTGGATGTCAAGACACGTGGAAAAAACGTACAAAACAAGAGATTGGGGTCATCAAGATTTTGCACGGATTTTTTAGGAATTTTCAAATTTTCAGATGGGAGGTTCCAGATAAGGTCAAAAACTACATACTCAGATCTTCACCAAACTTTGCAGGGATCCATTGGAGGTCGAGACACGTGGAAAAAACGTACAAAACAAGAGATTGGAGACATCAAGATTTTGGACGAATTTTTTAAGAATTTTCAAATTTTCAGATGGGAGGTTCCATATAAGGTCAAAAACGACATACTCAGATCTTCACCAAACTTTGCAGGGATACATTGGATGTCAAGACACGTGGAAAAAACGTACAAAACAAGAGATTGGAGACATCAAGATTTTCGACGAATTTTTTAAGAATTTTCAAATTTTCAGAAAGGATGTTCCAGATAAGGTCAAAAACGACATACTCAGATCTTCACCAAACTTTGCAGGGATCCATTGGAGGTCGAGACACGTGGAAAAAACGTACAAAACAAGAGATTGGAGACATCAAGATTTTGGACGAATTTTTGAAGAGTTTTCAAATTTTCAGATAGGAGGTTCCAGATAAGGTCTAAAACTACATACTCAGATCTCCACCAAACATTGCAGGAATACATTGGATGTCAAGACACGTGGAAAAAACGTACAAAACAAGAGATTGGAGACATCAAGATTTTCGACGAATTTTTGAAGAATTTTCAAATTTTCAGATAGGAGGTTCCAGATAAGGTCAAAAACTACATACTCAGATCTTCACCAAACGTTGCAGGGATACTTTGCATGTCAAGACACGTGGAAAAAACGTACAAAACAAAAGATTGGAGACATCAAGATTTTCGACGAATTTTTTAAGAATTTTCAAATTTTCAGATGGGAGGTTCCAGATAAGGTCAAAAACGACATACTCAGATCTTCACCAAACTTTGCATGGATACATTGGATGTGAAGACACGTGGAAAAAACGTACAAAACAAGAGATTGGAGACATCAAGATTTTGGACGAATTTTTTAAGAATTCTCAAATTTTCAGATGGGAGGTTCCATATAAGGTCAAAAACTACATACTCAGATCTTCACCAAACTTTGCAGGGATACTTTGGATGTCAAGACACGTGGAAAAAACGTACGAAACAAGAGATTGGGGTCATCAAGATTTTGGACGAATTTTTTAAGAATTTTCAAATTTTCAGATGGGAGGTTCAATATAAGGTCAAAAACTACATACTCAGATCTTCACCAAACTTTGCATGGATACATTGGATGTCAAGACACGTGGAAAAAACGTACAAAACATAGGATTCGGAACATCAAGATTTTGGTCGAATTTTTTAAGAATTTTCAAATTTTCAGAAAGGATGTTCCAGATAAGGTCAAAAACGACATACTCAGATCTTCACCAAACTTTGCAGGGATACATTGGATGTCAAGACACGTGGAAAAAACGTACAAAACAAGAGATTGGAAACATCAAGATTTTGGACGAATTTTTTAAGAATTCTCAAATTTTCAGAAAGGAGGTTCCATATAAGGTCAAAAACTACATACTCAGATCTTCACCAAACTTTGCAGGGATACTTTGGATGTCAAGACACGTGGAAAAAACGTACAAAACAAGAGATTGGGGTCATCAAGATTTTGGACGAATTTTTTAAGAATTTTCAAATTTTCAGATGGGAGGTTCAATATAAGGTCAAAAACTACATACTCAGATCTTCACCAAACTTTGCATGGATACATTGGATGTCAAGACACGTGGAAAAAACATACAAAACATAGGATTCGGAACATCAAGATTTTGGACGAATTTTTTAAGAATTTTCAAATTTTCAGATAGGAGGTTCCAGATGAGGTCAAAAACTACATACTCAGATCTTCACCAAACTTTGCAGGAATACTTTGCATGTCAAGACACGTGGAAAAAACGTACAAAACAAGAGATCGGAGACATCAAGATTTTCGACGAATTTTTTAAGAATTTTCAAATTTTCAGATGGGAGGTTCCAGATAAGGTCAAAAACGACATACTCAGATCTCCACCAAACATTGCAGGAATACATTGGATGTCAAGACACGTGGAAAAAACGTACAAAACAAAAGATTGGAGACATCAAGATTTTCGACGAATTTTTTAAGAATTTTCAAATTTTCAGATGGGAGGTTCCAGATAAGGTCAAAAACGACATACTCAGATCTTCACCAAACTTTGCATGGATACATTGGATGTCAAGACACGTGGAAAAAACGTACAAAACAAGAGATTGGAGACATTAAGATTTTGGACGAATTTTTTAAGAATTCTCAAATTTTCAGATAGGAGGTTCCAGATGAGGTCAAAAACTACATACTCAGATCTTCACCAAACTTTGCAGGGATACTTTGGATGTCAAGACACGTGGAAAAAACGTACAAAACAAGAGATTGGGGTCATCAAGATTTTGGACGAATTTTTTAAGAATTTTCAAATTTTCAGATGGGAGGTTCAATATAAGGTCAAAAACTACATACTCAGATCTTCACCAAACATTGCAGGGATACATTGGATGTCAAGACACGTGGAAAAAACGAACAAAACAAGAGATTGGAGACATCAAGATTTTGGACGAATTTTTTAAGAATTTTCAAATTTTCAGATAGGAGGTTCCAGATGAGGTCAAAAACTACATACTCAGATCTTCACCAAACTTTGCAGGAATACTTTGCATGTCAAGACACGTGGAAAAAACGTACAAAACAAGAGATCGGAGACATCAAGATTTTCGACGAATTTTTTAAGAATTTTCAAATTTTCAGATGGGAGGTTCCAGATAAGGTCAAAAACGACATACTCAGATCTCCACCAAACATTGCAGGAATACATTGGATGTCAAGACACGTGGAAAAAACGTACAAAACAAAAGATTGGAGACATCAAGATTTTCGACGAATTTTTTAAGAATTTTCAAATTTTCAGATGGGAGGTTCCAGATAAGGTCAAAAACGACATACTCAGATCTTCACCAAACTTTGCATGGATACATTGGATGTCAAGACACGTGGAAAAAACGTACAAAACAAGAGATTGGAGACATTAAGATTTTGGACGAATTTTTTAAGAATTCTCAAATTTTCAGATAGGAGGTTCCAGATGAGGTCAAAAACTACATACTCAGATCTTCACCAAACTTTGCAGGGATACTTTGGATGTCAAGACACGTGGAAAAAACGTACAAAACAAGAGATTGGGGTCATCAAGATTTTGGACGAATTTTTTAAGAATTTTCAAATTTTCAGATGGGAGGTTCAATATAAGGTCAAAAACTACATACTCAGATCTTCACCAAACATTGCAGGGATACATTGGATGTCAAGACACGTGGAAAAAACGTACAAAACAAGAGATTGGAGACATCAAGATTTTGGACGAATTTTTTAAGAATTTTCAAATTTTCAGATAGGAGGTTCCAGATGAGGTCAAAAACTACATACTCAGATCTTCACCAAACTTTGCAGGAATACTTTGCATGTCAAGACACGTGGAAAAAACGTACAAAACAAGAGATTGGGGTCATCAAGATTTTGCACGGATTTTTTAGGAATTTTCAAATTTTCAGATGGGAGGTTCCAGATAAGGTCAAAAACTACATACTCAGATCTTCACCAAACTTTGCAGGGATACATTGGATGTCAAGACACGTGGAAAAAACGTACAAAACAAGAGATTGGAGACATCAAGATTTTGGACGAATTTTTTAAGAATTTTCAAATTTTCAGATAGGAGGTTCCATATAAGGTCAAAAACTACATACTCAGATCTTCACCAAACTTTGCATGGATACATTATGTGTCAAGACACGTGGAAAAAACGTACAAAACAAAAGATTGGAGACATCAAGATTTTGGTCGAATTTTTGAAGAATTTTCAAATTTTCTGATAGGAGGTCCCAGATAAGGTCAAAAACTACATACTCAGATCTCCACCAAACTTTGCAGGGATACATTGGATGTCAAGACACGTGGAAAAAACGTATAAAACAAGAGATTGGAGACATCAAGATTTTCGACGAATTTTTGAAGAATTTTCAAATTTTCAGATAGGAGGTTCCAGATAAGGTCAAAAACTACATACTCAGATCTTCACCAAACGTTGCAGGGATACTTTGCATGTCAAGACACGTGGAAAAAACGTACAAAACAAGAGATTGGAGACATCAAGATTTTCGACAAATTTTTTAAGAATTTTCAAATTTTCAGATGGGAGGTTCCAGATAAGGTCAAAAACGACATACTCAGATCTTCACCAAACTTTGCAGGGATCCATTGGAGGTCGAGACACGTGGAAAAAACGTACAAAACAAGAGATTGGAGACATCAAGATTTTGGACGAATTTTTGAAGAATTTTCAAATTTTCAGATGGGAGGTTCCAGATAAGGTCAAAAACTACATACTCAGATCTTCACCAAACTTTGCAGGGATACATTGGATGTCAAGACACGTGGAAAAAACGTACAAAACAAGAGATTGGAGACATCAAGATTTTGGACGAATTTTTTAAGAATTTTCAAATTTTCAGATAGGAGGTTCCATATAAGGTCTAAAACTACATACTCAGATCTTCACCAAACTTTGCAGGAATACTTTGCATGTCAAGACACGTGGAAAAAACGTACAAAACAAGAGATTGGAGACATCAAGATTTTCGACGAATTTTTGAAGAATTTTCAAATTTTCAGATAGGAGGTTCCAGATAAGGTCAAAAACTACATACTCAGATCTTCACCAAACGTTGCAGGGATACTTTGCATGTCAAGACACGTGGAAAAAACGTACAAAACAAAAGATTGGAGACACCAAGATTTTCGACGAATTTTTTAAGAATTTTCAAATTTTCAGATGGGAGGTTCCAGATAAGGTCAAAAACGACATACTCAGATCTTCACCAAACTTTGCATGGATACATTGGATGTCAAGACACGTGGAAAAAACGTACAAAACAAGAGATTGGGGTCATCAAGATTTTGCACGGATTTTTTAGGAATTTTCAAATTTTCAGATGGGAGGTTCCAGATAAGGTCAAAAACTACATACTCAGATCTTCACCAAACTTTGCAGGGATCCATTGGAGGTCGAGACACGTGGAAAAAACGTACAAAACAAGAGATTGGAGACATCAAGATTTTGGACGAATTTTTTAAGAATTTTCAAATTTTCAGATAGGAGGTTCCATATAAGGTCAAAAACGACATACTCAGATCTTCACCAAACTTTGCAGGGATACATTGGATGTCAAGACACGTGGAAAAAACGTACAAAACAAGAGATTGGAGACATCAAGATTTTCGACGAATTTTTTAAGAATTTTCAAATTTTCAGAAAGGATGTTCCAGATAAGGTCAAAAACGACATACTCAGATCTTCACCAAACTTTGCAGGGATCCATTGGAGGTCGAGACACGTGGAAAAAACGTACAAAACAAGAGATTGGAGACATCAAGATTTTGGACGAATTTTTGAAGAGTTTTCAAATTTTCAGATAGGAGGTTCCAGATAAGGTCTAAAACTACATACTCAGATCTCCACCAAACATTGCAGGAATACATTGGATGTCAAGACACGTGGAAAAAACGTACAAAACAAGAGATTGGAGACATCAAGATTTTCGACGAATTTTTGAAGAATTTTCAAATTTTCAGATAGGAGGTTCCAGATAAGGTCAAAAACTACATACTCAGATCTTCACCAAACGTTGCAGGGATACTTTGCATGTCAAGACACGTGGAAAAAACGTACAAAACAAAAGATTGGAGACATCAAGATTTTCGACGAATTTTTTAAGAATTTTCAAATTTTCAGATGGGAGGTTCCAGATAAGGTCAAAAACGACATACTCAGATCTTCACCAAACTTTGCATGGATACATTGGATGTGAAGACACGTGGAAAAAACGTACAAAACAAGAGATTGGAGACATCAAGATTTTGGACGAATTTTTTAAGAATTCTCAAATTTTCAGATGGGAGGTTCCATATAAGGTCAAAAACTACATACTCAGATCTTCACCAAACTTTGCAGGGATACTTTGGATGTCAAGACACGTGGAAAAAACGTACGAAACAAGAGATTGGGGTCATCAAGATTTTGGACGAATTTTTTAAGAATTTTCAAATTTTCAGATGGGAGGTTCAATATAAGGTCAAAAACTACATACTCAGATCTTCACCAAACTTTGCATGGATACATTGGATGTCAAGACACGTGGAAAAAACGTACAAAACATAGGATTCGGAACATCAAGATTTTGGTCGAATTTTTTAAGAATTTTCAAATTTTCAGAAAGGATGTTCCAGATAAGGTCAAAAACGACATACTCAGATCTTCACCAAACTTTGCAGGGATACATTGGATGTCAAGACACGTGGAAAAAACGTACAAAACAAGAGATTGGAAACATCAAGATTTTGGACGAATTTTTTAAGAATTCTCAAATTTTCAGAAAGGAGGTTCCATATAAGGTCAAAAACTACATACTCAGATCTTCACCAAACTTTGCAGGGATACTTTGGATGTCAAGACACGTGGAAAAAACGTACAAAACAAGAGATTGGGGTCATCAAGATTTTGGACGAATTTTTTAAGAATTTTCAAATTTTCAGATGGGAGGTTCAATATAAGGTCAAAAACTACATACTCAGATCTTCACCAAACTTTGCATGGATACATTGGATGTCAAGACACGTGGAAAAAACATTCAAAACATAGGATTCGGAACATCAAGATTTTGGTCGAATTTTTTAAGAATTTTCAAATTTTCAGATAGGAGGTTCCATATAAGGTCAAAAACTACATACTCAGATCTTCACCAAACATTGCAGGAATACATTGGATGTCAAGACACGTGGAAAAAACGTACAAAACAAGAGATTGGGGTCATCAAGATTTTGCACGGATTTTTTAGGAATTTTCAAATTTTCAGATGGGAGGTTCCAGATAAGGTCAAAAACTACATACTCAGATCTTCACCAAACTTTGCAGGGATACATTGGATGTCAAGACACGTGGAAAAAACGAACAAAACAAGAGATTGGAGACATCAAGATTTTGGACGAATTTTTTAAGAATTTTCAAATTTTCAGATAGGAGGTTCCAGATGAGGTCAAAAACTACATACTCAGATCTTCACCAAACTTTGCAGGAATACTTTGCATGTCAAGACACGTGGAAAAAACGTACAAAACAAGAGATCGGAGACATCAAGATTTTCGACGAATTTTTTAAGAATTTTCAAATTTTCAGATGGGAGGTTCCAGATAAGGTCAAAAACGACATACTCAGATCTCCACCAAACATTGCAGGAATACATTGGATGTCAAGACACGTGGAAAAAACGTACAAAACAAAAGATTGGAGACATCAAGATTTTCGACGAATTTTTTAAGAATTTTCAAATTTTCAGATGGGAGGTTCCAGATAAGGTCAAAAACGACATACTCAGATCTTCACCAAACTTTGCATGGATACATTGGATGTCAAGACACGTGGAAAAAACGTACAAAACAAGAGATTGGAGACATTAAGATTTTGGACGAATTTTTTAAGAATTCTCAAATTTTCAGATAGGAGGTTCCAGATGAGGTCAAAAACTACATACTCAGATCTTCACCAAACTTTGCAGGGATACTTTGGATGTCAAGACACGTGGAAAAAACGTACAAAACAAGAGATTGGGGTCATCAAGATTTTGGACGAATTTTTTAAGAATTTTCAAATTTTCAGATGGGAGGTTCAATATAAGGTCAAAAACTACATACTCAGATCTTCACCAAACATTGCAGGGATACATTGGATGTCAAGACACGTGGAAAAAACGTACAAAACAAGAGATTGGAGACATCAAGATTTTGGACGAATTTTTTAAGAATTCTCAAATTTTCAGATGGGAGGTTCCATATAAGGTCAAAAACTACATACTCAGATCTTCACCAAACTTTGCAGGGATACTTTGGATGTCAAGACACGTGGAAAAAACGTACGAAACAAGAGATTGGGGTCATCAAGATTTTGGACGAATTTTTTAAGAATTTTCAAATTTTCAGATGGGAGGTTCAATATAAGGTCAAAAACTACATACTCAGATCTTCACCAAACTTTGCATGGATACATTGGATGTCAAGACACGTGGAAAAAACGTACAAAACATAGGATTCGGAACATCAAGATTTTGGTCGAATTTTTTAAGAATTTTCAAATTTTCAGAAAGGATGTTCCAGATAAGGTCAAAAACGACATACTCAGATCTTCACCAAACTTTGCAGGGATACATTGGATGTCAAGACACGTGGAAAAAACGTACAAAACAAGAGATTGGAAACATCAAGATTTTGGACGAATTTTTTAAGAATTCTCAAATTTTCAGAAAGGAGGTTCCATATAAGGTCAAAAACTACATACTCAGATCTTCACCAAACTTTGCAGGGATACTTTGGATGTCAAGACACGTGGAAAAAACGTACAAAACAAGAGATTGGGGTCATCAAGATTTTGGACGAATTTTTTAAGAATTTTCAAATTTTCAGATGGGAGGTTCAATATAAGGTCAAAAACTACATACTCAGATCTTCACCAAACTTTGCATGGATACATTGGATGTCAAGACACGTGGAAAAAACATACAAAACATAGGATTCGGAACATCAAGATTTTGGTCGAATTTTTTAAGAATTTTCAAATTTTCAGATAGGAGGTTCCATATAAGGTCAAAAACTACATACTCAGATCTTCACCAAACATTGCAGGAATACATTGGATGTCAAGACACGTGGAAAAAACGTACAAAACAAGAGATTGGGGTCATCAAGATTTTGCACGGATTTTTTAGGAATTTTCAAATTTTCAGATGGGAGGTTCCAGATAAGGTCAAAAACTACATACTCAGATCTTCACCAAACTTTGCAGGGATACATTGGATGTCAAGACACGTGGAAAAAACGAACAAAACAAGAGATTGGAGACATCAAGATTTTGGACGAATTTTTTAAGAATTTTCAAATTTTCAGATAGGAGGTTCCAGATGAGGTCAAAAACTACATACTCAGATCTTCACCAAACTTTGCAGGAATACTTTGCATGTCAAGACACGTGGAAAAAACGTACAAAACAAGAGATCGGAGACATCAAGATTTTCGACGAATTTTTTAAGAATTTTCAAATTTTCAGATGGGAGGTTCCAGATAAGGTCAAAAACGACATACTCAGATCTCCACCAAACATTGCAGGAATACATTGGATGTCAAGACACGTGGAAAAAACGTACAAAACAAAAGATTGGAGACATCAAGATTTTCGACGAATTTTTTAAGAATTTTCAAATTTTCAGATGGGAGGTTCCAGATAAGGTCAAAAACGACATACTCAGATCTTCACCAAACTTTGCATGGATACATTGGATGTCAAGACACGTGGAAAAAACGTACAAAACAAGAGATTGGAGACATTAAGATTTTGGACGAATTTTTTAAGAATTCTCAAATTTTCAGATAGGAGGTTCCAGATGAGGTCAAAAACTACATACTCAGATCTTCACCAAACTTTGCAGGGATACTTTGGATGTCAAGACACGTGGAAAAAACGTACAAAACAAGAGATTGGGGTCATCAAGATTTTGGACGAATTTTTTAAGAATTTTCAAATTTTCAGATGGGAGGTTCAATATAAGGTCAAAAACTACATACTCAGATCTTCACCAAACATTGCAGGGATACATTGGATGTCAAGACACGTGGAAAAAACGTACAAAACAAGAGATTGGAGACATCAAGATTTTGGACGAATTTTTTAAGAATTTTCAAATTTTCAGATAGGAGGTTCCAGATGAGGTCAAAAACTACATACTCAGATCTTCACCAAACTTTGCATGGATACATTGGATGTGAAGACACGTGGAAAAAACGTACAAAACAAGAGATTGGAGACATCAAGATTTTGGACGAATTTTTTAAGAATTCTCAAATTTTCAGATGGGAGGTTCCATATAAGGTCAAAAACTACATACTCAGATCTTCACCAAACTTTGCAGGGATACTTTGGATGTCAAGACACGTGGAAAAAACGTACGAAACAAGAGATTGGGGTCATCAAGATTTTGGACGAATTTTTTAAGAATTTTCAAATTTTCAGATGGGAGGTTCAATATAAGGTCAAAAACTACATACTCAGATCTTCACCAAACTTTGCATGGATACATTGGATGTCAAGACACGTGGAAAAAACGTACAAAACATAGGATTCGGAACATCAAGATTTTGGTCGAATTTTTTAAGAATTTTCAAATTTTCAGAAAGGATGTTCCAGATAAGGTCAAAAACGACATACTCAGATCTTCACCAAACTTTGCAGGGATACATTGGATGTCAAGACACGTGGAAAAAACGTACAAAACAAGAGATTGGAAACATCAAGATTTTGGACGAATTTTTTAAGAATTCTCAAATTTTCAGAAAGGAGGTTCCATATAAGGTCAAAAACTACATACTCAGATCTTCACCAAACTTTGCAGGGATACTTTGGATGTCAAGACACGTGGAAAAAACGTACAAAACAAGAGATTGGGGTCATCAAGATTTTGGACGAATTTTTTAAGAATTTTCAAATTTTCAGATGGGAGGTTCAATATAAGGTCAAAAACTACATACTCAGATCTTCACCAAACTTTGCATGGATACATTGGATGTCAAGACACGTGGAAAAAACATACAAAACATAGGATTCGGAACATCAAGATTTTGGTCGAATTTTTTAAGAATTTTCAAATTTTCAGATAGGAGGTTCCATATAAGGTCAAAAACTACATACTCAGATCTTCACCAAACATTGCAGGAATACATTGGATGTCAAGACACGTGGAAAAAACGTACAAAACAAGAGATTGGGGTCATCAAGATTTTGCACGGATTTTTTAGGAATTTTCAAATTTTCAGATGGGAGGTTCCAGATAAGGTCAAAAACTACATACTCAGATCTTCACCAAACTTTGCAGGGATACATTGGATGTCAAGACACGTGGAAAAAACGAACAAAACAAGAGATTGGAGACATCAAGATTTTGGACGAATTTTTTAAGAATTTTCAAATTTTCAGATAGGAGGTTCCAGATGAGGTCAAAAACTACATACTCAGATCTTCACCAAACTTTGCAGGAATACTTTGCATGTCAAGACACGTGGAAAAAACGTACAAAACAAGAGATCGGAGACATCAAGATTTTCGACGAATTTTTTAAGAATTTTCAAATTTTCAGATGGGAGGTTCCAGATAAGGTCAAAAACGACATACTCAGATCTCCACCAAACATTGCAGGAATACATTGGATGTCAAGACACGTGGAAAAAACGTACAAAACAAAAGATTGGAGACATCAAGATTTTCGACGAATTTTTTAAGAATTTTCAAATTTTCAGATGGGAGGTTCCAGATAAGGTCAAAAACGACATACTCAGATCTTCACCAAACTTTGCATGGATACATTGGATGTCAAGACACGTGGAAAAAACGTACAAAACAAGAGATTGGAGACATTAAGATTTTGGACGAATTTTTTAAGAATTCTCAAATTTTCAGATAGGAGGTTCCAGATGAGGTCAAAAACTACATACTCAGATCTTCACCAAACTTTGCAGGGATACTTTGGATGTCAAGACACGTGGAAAAAACGTACAAAACAAGAGATTGGGGTCATCAAGATTTTGGACGAATTTTTTAAGAATTTTCAAATTTTCAGATGGGAGGTTCAATATAAGGTCAAAAACTACATACTCAGATCTTCACCAAACTTTGCAGGGATACATTGGATGTCAAGACACGTGGAAAAAACGAACAAAACAAGAGATTGGAGACATCAAGATTTTGGACGAATTTTTTAAGAATTTTCAAATTTTCAGATAGGAGGTTCCAGATGAGGTCAAAAACTACATACTCAGATCTTCACCAAACTTTGCAGGAATACTTTGCATGTCAAGACACGTGGAAAAAACGTACAAAACAAGAGATTGGGGTCATCAAGATTTTGCACGGATTTTTTAGGAATTTTCAAATTTTCAGATGGGAGGTTCCAGATAAGGTCAAAAACTACATACTCAGATCTTCACCAAACTTTGCAGGGATACATTGGATGTCAAGACACGTGGAAAAAACGTACAAAACAAGAGATTGGAGACATCAAGATTTTGGACGAATTTTTTAAGAATTTTCAAATTTTCAGATAGGAGGTTCCATATAAGGTCAAAAACTACATACTCAGATCTTCACCAAACTTTGCATGGATACATTATGTGTCAAGACACGTGGAAAAAACGTACAAAACAAAAGATTGGAGACATCAAGATTTTGGTCGAATTTTTGAAGAATTTTCAAATTTTCTGATAGGAGGTCCCAGATAAGGTCAAAAACTACATACTCAGATCTCCACCAAACTTTGCAGGGATACATTGGATGTCAAGACACGTGGAAAAAACGTATAAAACAAGAGATTGGAGACATCAAGATTTTCGACGAATTTTTGAAGAATTTTCAAATTTTCAGATAGGAGGTTCCAGATAAGGTCAAAAACTACATACTCAGATCTTCACCAAACGTTGCAGGGATACTTTGCATGTCAAGACACGTGGAAAAAACGTACAAAACAAGAGATTGGAGACATCAAGATTTTCGACAAATTTTTTAAGAATTTTCAAATTTTCAGATGGGAGGTTCCAGATAAGGTCAAAAACGACATACTCAGATCTTCACCAAACTTTGCAGGGATCCATTGGAGGTCGAGACACGTGGAAAAAACGTACAAAACAAGAGATTGGAGACATCAAGATTTTGGACGAATTTTTGAAGAATTTTCAAATTTTCAGATGGGAGGTTCCAGATAAGGTCAAAAACTACATACTCAGATCTTCACCAAACTTTGCAGGGATACATTGGATGTCAAGACACGTGGAAAAAACGTACAAAACAAGAGATTGGAGACATCAAGATTTTGGACGAATTTTTTAAGAATTTTCAAATTTTCAGATAGGAGGTTCCATATAAGGTCTAAAACTACATACTCAGATCTTCACCAAACTTTGCAGGAATACTTTGCATGTCAAGACACGTGGAAAAAACGTACAAAACAAGAGATTGGAGACATCAAGATTTTCGACGAATTTTTGAAGAATTTTCAAATTTTCAGATAGGAGGTTCCAGATAAGGTCAAAAACTACATACTCAGATCTTCACCAAACGTTGCAGGGATACTTTGCATGTCAAGACACGTGGAAAAAACGTACAAAACAAAAGATTGGAGACACCAAGATTTTCGACGAATTTTTTAAGAATTTTCAAATTTTCAGATGGGAGGTTCCAGATAAGGTCAAAAACGACATACTCAGATCTTCACCAAACTTTGCATGGATACATTGGATGTCAAGACACGTGGAAAAAACGTACAAAACAAGAGATTGGGGTCATCAAGATTTTGCACGGATTTTTTAGGAATTTTCAAATTTTCAGATGGGAGGTTCCAGATAAGGTCAAAAACTACATACTCAGATCTTCACCAAACTTTGCAGGGATCCATTGGAGGTCGAGACACGTGGAAAAAACGTACAAAACAAGAGATTGGAGACATCAAGATTTTGGACGAATTTTTTAAGAATTTTCAAATTTTCAGATAGGAGGTTCCATATAAGGTCAAAAACGACATACTCAGATCTTCACCAAACTTTGCAGGGATACATTGGATGTCAAGACACGTGGAAAAAACGTACAAAACAAGAGATTGGAGACATCAAGATTTTCGACGAATTTTTTAAGAATTTTCAAATTTTCAGAAAGGATGTTCCAGATAAGGTCAAAAACGACATACTCAGATCTTCACCAAACTTTGCAGGGATCCATTGGAGGTCGAGACACGTGGAAAAAACGTACAAAACAAGAGATTGGAGACATCAAGATTTTGGACGAATTTTTGAAGAGTTTTCAAATTTTCAGATAGGAGGTTCCAGATAAGGTCTAAAACTACATACTCAGATCTCCACCAAACATTGCAGGAATACATTGGATGTCAAGACACGTGGAAAAAACGTACAAAACAAGAGATTGGAGACATCAAGATTTTCGACGAATTTTTGAAGAATTTTCAAATTTTCAGATAGGAGGTTCCAGATAAGGTCAAAAACTACATACTCAGATCTTCACCAAACGTTGCAGGGATACTTTGCATGTCAAGACACGTGGAAAAAACGTACAAAACAAAAGATTGGAGACATCAAGATTTTCGACGAATTTTTTAAGAATTTTCAAATTTTCAGATGGGAGGTTCCAGATAAGGTCAAAAACGACATACTCAGATCTTCACCAAACTTTGCATGGATACATTGGATGTGAAGACACGTGGAAAAAACGTACAAAACAAGAGATTGGAGACATCAAGATTTTGGACGAATTTTTTAAGAATTCTCAAATTTTCAGATGGGAGGTTCCATATAAGGTCAAAAACGACATACTCAGATCTTCACCAAACTTTGCAGGGATACATTGGATGTCAAGACACGTGGAAAAAACGTACAAAACAAGAGATTGGAAACATCAAGATTTTGGACGAATTTTTTAAGAATTCTCAAATTTTCAGAAAGGAGGTTCCATATAAGGTCAAAAACTACATACTCAGATCTTCACCAAACTTTGCAGGGATACTTTGGATGTCAAGACACGTGGAAAAAACGTACAAAACAAGAGATTGGGGTCATCAAGATTTTGGACGAATTTTTTAAGAATTTTCAAATTTTCAGATGGGAGGTTCAATATAAGGTCAAAAACTACATACTCAGATCTTCACCAAACTTTGCATGGATACATTGGATGTCAAGACACGTGGAAAAAACATACAAAACATAGGATTCGGAACATCAAGATTTTGGTCGAATTTTTTAAGAATTTTCAAATTTTCAGATAGGAGGTTCCATATAAGGTCAAAAACTACATACTCAGATCTTCACCAAACATTGCAGGAATACATTGGATGTCAAGACACGTGGAAAAAACGTACAAAACAAGAGATTGGGGTCATCAAGATTTTGCACGGATTTTTTAGGAATTTTCAAATTTTCAGATGGGAGGTTCCAGATAAGGTCAAAAACTACATACTCAGATCTTCACCAAACTTTGCAGGGATACATTGGATGTCAAGACACGTGGAAAAAACGAACAAAACAAGAGATTGGAGACATCAAGATTTTGGACGAATTTTTTAAGAATTTTCAAATTTTCAGATAGGAGGTTCCAGATGAGGTCAAAAACTACATACTCAGATCTTCACCAAACTTTGCAGGAATACTTTGCATGTCAAGACACGTGGAAAAAACGTACAAAACAAGAGATCGGAGACATCAAGATTTTCGACGAATTTTTTAAGAATTTTCAAATTTTCAGATGGGAGGTTCCAGATAAGGTCAAAAACGACATACTCAGATCTCCACCAAACATTGCAGGAATACATTGGATGTCAAGACACGTGGAAAAAACGTACAAAACAAAAGATTGGAGACATCAAGATTTTCGACGAATTTTTTAAGAATTTTCAAATTTTCAGATGGGAGGTTCCAGATAAGGTCAAAAACGACATACTCAGATCTTCACCAAACTTTGCATGGATACATTGGATGTCAAGACACGTGGAAAAAACGTACAAAACAAGAGATTGGAGACATTAAGATTTTGGACGAATTTTTGAAGAATTCTCAAATTTTCAGATAGGAGGTTCCAGATGAGGTCAAAAACTACATACTCAGATCTTCACCAAACTTTGCAGGGATACTTTGGATGTCAAGACACGTGGAAAAAACGTACAAAACAAGAGATTGGGGTCATCAAGATTTTGGACGAATTTTTTAAGAATTTTCAAATTTTCAGATGGGAGGTTCAATATAAGGTCAAAAACTACATACTCAGATCTTCACCAAACATTGCAGGGATACATTGGATGTCAAGACACGTGGAAAAAACGTACAAAACAAGAGATTGGAGACATCAAGATTTTGGACGAATTTTTTAAGAATTTTCAAATTTTCAGATAGGAGGTTCCAGATGAGGTCAAAAACTACATACTCAGATCTTCACCAAACTTTGCAGGAATACTTTGCATGTCAAGACACGTGGAAAAAACGTACAAAACAAGAGATTGGGGTCATCAAGATTTTGCACGGATTTTTTAGGAATTTTCAAATTTTCAGATGGGAGGTTCCAGATAAGGTCAAAAACTACATACTCAGATCTTCACCAAACTTTGCAGGGATACATTGGATGTCAAGACACGTGGAAAAAACGTACAAAACAAGAGATTGGAGACATCAAGATTTTGGACGAATTTTTTAAGAATTTTCAAATTTTCAGATAGGAGGTTCCATATAAGGTCAAAAACTACATACTCAGATCTTCACCAAACTTTGCATGGATACATTATGTGTCAAGACACGTGGAAAAAACGTACAAAACAAAAGATTGGAGACATCAAGATTTTGGTCGAATTTTTGAAGAATTTTCAAATTTTCTGATAGGAGGTCCCAGATAAGGTCAAAAACTACATACTCAGATCTCCACCAAACTTTGCAGGGATACATTGGATGTCAAGACACGTGGAAAAAACGTATAAAACAAGAGATTGGAGACATCAAGATTTTCGACGAATTTTTGAAGAATTTTCAAATTTTCAGATAGGAGGTTCCAGATAAGGTCAAAAACTACATACTCAGATCTTCACCAAACGTTGCAGGGATACTTTGCATGTCAAGACACGTGGAAAAAACGTACAAAACAAGAGATTGGAGACATCAAGATTTTCGACAAATTTTTTAAGAATTTTCAAATTTTCAGATGGGAGGTTCCAGATAAGGTCAAAAACGACATACTCAGATCTTCACCAAACTTTGCAGGGATCCATTGGAGGTCGAGACACGTGGAAAAAACGTACAAAACAAGAGATTGGAGACATCAAGATTTTGGACGAATTTTTGAAGAATTTTCAAATTTTCAGATGGGAGGTTCCAGATAAGGTCAAAAACTACATACTCAGATCTTCACCAAACTTTGCAGGGATACATTGGATGTCAAGACACGTGGAAAAAACGTACAAAACAAGAGATTGGAGACATCAAGATTTTGGACGAATTTTTTAAGAATTTTCAAATTTTCAGATAGGAGGTTCCATATAAGGTCTAAAACTACATACTCAGATCTTCACCAAACTTTGCAGGAATACTTTGCATGTCAAGACACGTGGAAAAAACGTACAAAACAAGAGATTGGAGACATCAAGATTTTCGACGAATTTTTGAAGAATTTTCAAATTTTCAGATAGGAGGTTCCAGATAAGGTCAAAAACTACATACTCAGATCTTCACCAAACGTTGCAGGGATACTTTGCATGTCAAGACACGTGGAAAAAACGTACAAAACAAAAGATTGGAGACACCAAGATTTTCGACGAATTTTTTAAGAATTTTCAAATTTTCAGATGGGAGGTTCCAGATAAGGTCAAAAACGACATACTCAGATCTTCACCAAACTTTGCATGGATACATTGGATGTGAAGACACGTGGAAAAAACGCACAAAACAAGAGATTGGAGACATCAAGATTTTGGACGAATTTTTTAAGAATTTTCAAATTTTCAGATAGGAGGTTCCATATAAGGTCAAAAACGACATACTCAGATCTTCACCAAACTTTGCATGGATACATTATGTGTCAAGACACGTGGAAAAAACGTACAAAACAAAAGATTGGAGACATCAAGATTTTGGTCGAATTTTTGAAGAATTTTCAAATTTTCTGATAGGAGGTCCCAGATAAGGTCAAAAACTACATACTCAGATCTCCACCAAACTTTGCAGGGATACATTGGATGTCAAGACACGTGGAAAAAACGTATAAAACAAGAGATTGGAGACATCAAGATTTTCGACGAATTTTTGAAGAATTTTCAAATTTTCAGATAGGAGGTTCCAGATAAGGTCAAAAACTACATACTCAGATCTTCACCAAACGTTGCAGGGATACTTTGCATGTCAAGACACGTGGAAAAAACGTACAAAACAAGAGATTGGAGACATCAAGATTTTCGACAAATTTTTTAAGAATTTTCAAATTTTCAGATAGGAGGTTCCAGATAAGGTCAAAAACGACATACTCAGATCTTCACCAAACTTTGCAGGGATCCATTGGAGGTCGAGACACGTGGAAAAAACGTACAAAACAAGAGATTGGAGACATCAAGATTTTGGACGAATTTTTGAAGAATTTTCAAATTTTCAGATGGGAGGTTCCAGATAAGGTCAAAAACTACATACTCAGATCTTCACCAAACTTTGCAGGGATACATTGGATGTCAAGACACGTGGAAAAAACGTACAAAACAAGAGATTGGAGACATCAAGATTTTGGACGAATTTTTTAAGAATTTTCAAATTTTCAGATAGGAGGTTCCATATAAGGTCAAAAACTACATACTCAGATCTTCACCAAACTTTGCAGGAATACTTTGCATGTCAAGACACGTGGAAAAAACGTACAAAACAAGAGATTGGAGACATCAAGATTTTCGACGAATTTTTTAAGAATTTTCAAATTTTCAGAAAGGATGTTCCAGATAAGGTCAAAAACGACATACTCAGATCTTCACCAAACTTTGCAGGGATCCATTGGAGGTCGAGACACGTGGAAAAAACGTACAAAACAAGAGATTGGAGACATCAAGATTTTGGACGAATTTTTGAAGAATTTTCAAATTTTCAGATGGGAGGTTCAATATAAGGTCAAAAACTACATACTCAGATCTTCACCAAACTTTGCATGGATACATTGGATGTCAAGACACGTGGAAAAAACATACAAAACATAGGATTCGGAACATCAAGATTTTGGTCGAATTTTTTAAGAATTTTCAAATTTTCAGATAGGAGGTTCCATATAAGGTCAAAAACTACATACTCAGATCTTCACCAAACATTGCAGGAATACATTGGATGTCAAGACACGTGGAAAAAACGTACAAAACAAGAGATTGGGGTCATCAAGATTTTGCACGGATTTTTTAGGAATTTTCAAATTTTCAGATGGGAGGTTTCAGATAAGGTCAAAAACTACATACTCAGATCTTCACCAAACTTTGGAGTGATACATTGGATGTCAAGACACGTGGAAAAAACGAACAAAACAAGAGATTGGAGACATCAAGATTTTGGACGAATTTTTTAAGAATTTTCAAATTTTCAGATAGGAGGTTCCAGATGAGGTCAAAAACTACATACTCAGATCTTCACCAAATTTTGCAGGAATACTTTGCATGTCAAGACACGTGGAAAAAACGTACAAAACAAGAGATCGGAGACATCAAGATTTTCGACGAATTTTTTAAGAATTTTCAAATTTTCAGATGTGAGGTTCCAGATAAGGTCAAAAACGACATACTCAGATCTCCACCAAACATTGCAGGAATACATTGGATGTCAAGACACGTGGAAAAAACGTACAAAACAAGAGATTGGAGACATCAAGATTTTCGACGAATTTTTGAAGAATTTTCAAATTTTCAGATAGGAGGTTCCAGATAAGGTCAAAAACTACATACTCAGATCTTCACCAAACGTTGCAGGGATACTTTGCATGTCAAGACACGTGGAAAAAACGTACAAAACAAAAGATTGGAGACATCAAGATTTTCGACGAATTTTTTAAGAATTTTCAAATTTTCAGATGGGAGGTTCCAGATAAGGTCAAAAACGACATACTCAGATCTTCACCAAACTTTGCATGGATACATTGGATGTCAAGACACGTGGAAAAAACGTACAAAACAAGAGATTGGAGACATTAAGATTTTGGACGAATTTTTTAAGAATTCTCAAATTTTCAGATAGGAGGTTCCAGATGAGGTCAAAAACTACATACTCAGATCTTCACCAAACGTTGCAGGGATACTTTGCATGTCAAGACACGTGGAAAAAACGTACAAAACAAGAGATTGGAGACATCAAGATTTTCGACAAATTTTTTAAGAATTTTCAAATTTTCAGATGGGAGGTTCCAGATAAGGTCAAAAACGACATACTCAGATCTTCACCAAACTTTGCAGGGATCCATTGGAGGTCGAGACACGTGGAAAAAACGTACAAAACAAGAGATTGGAGACATCAAGATTTTGGACGAATTTTTGAAGAATTTTCAAATTTTCAGATGGGAGGTTCCAGATAAGGTCAAAAACTACATACTCAGATCTTCACCAAACTTTGCAGGGATACATTGGATGTCAAGACACGTGGAAAAAACGTACAAAACAAGAGATTGGAGACATCAAGATTTTGGACGAATTTTTTAAGAATTTTCAAATTTTCAGATAGGAGGTTCCATATAAGGTCAAAAACTACATACTCAGATCTTCACCAAACTTTGCATGGATACATTATGTGTCAAGACACGTGGAAAAAACGTACAAAACAAAAGATTGGAGACATCAAGATTTTGGTCGAATTTTTGAAGAATTTTCAAATTTTCTGATAGGAGGTCCCAGATAAGGTCAAAAACTACATACTCAGATCTCCACCAAACTTTGCAGGGATACATTGGATGTCAAGACACGTGGAAAAAACGTATAAAACAAGAGATTGGAGACATTAAGATTTTCGACGAATTTTTGAAGAATTTTCAAATTTTCAGATAGGAGGTTCCAGATAAGGTCAAAAACTACATACTCAGATCTTCACCAAACGTTGCAGGGATACTTTGCATGTCAAGACACGTGGAAAAAACGTACAAAACAAGAGATTGGAGACATCAAGATTTTCGACAAATTTTTTAAGAATTTTCAAATTTTCAGATGGGAGGTTCCAGATAAGGTCAAAAACGACATACTCAGATCTTCACCAAACTTTGCAGGGATCCATTGGAGGTCGAGACACGTGGAAAAAACGTACAAAACAAGAGATTGGAGACATCAAGATTTTGGACGAATTTTTGAAGAATTTTCAAATTTTCAGATGGGAGGTTCCAGATAAGGTCAAAAACTACATACTCAGATCTTCACCAAACTTTGCAGGGATACATTGGATGTCAAGACACGTGGAAAAAACGTACAAAACAAGAGATTGGAGACATCAAGATTTTGGACGAATTTTTTAAGAATTTTCAAATTTTCAGATAGGAGGTTCCATATAAGGTCAAAAACTACATACTCAGATCTTCACCAAACTTTGCAGGAATACTTTGCATGTCAAGACACGTGGAAAAAACGTACAAAACAAGAGATTGGAGACATCAAGATTTTCGACGAATTTTTTAAGAATTTTCAAATTTTCAGAAAGGATGTTCCAGATAAGGTCAAAAACGACATACTCAGATCTTCACCAAACTTTGCAGGGATCCATTGGATGTCGAGACACGTGGAAAAAACGTACAAAACAAGAGATTGGAGACATCAAGATTTTGGACGAATTTTTGAAGAATTTTCAAATTTTCAGATAGGAGGTTCCAGATAAGGTCAAAAACTACATACTCAGATCTTCACCAAACGTTGCAGGGATACTTTGCATGTCAAGACACGTGGAAAAAACGTACAAAACAAAAGATTGGAGACACCAAGATTTTCGACGAATTTTTTAAGAATTTTCAAATTTTCAGATGGGAGGTTCCAGATAAGGTCAAAAACGACATACTCAGATCTTCACCAAACTTTGCATGGATACATTGGATGTGAAGACACGTGGAAAAAACGTACAAAACAAGAGATTGGAGACATCAAGATTTTGGACGAATTTTTTAAGAATTTTCAAATTTTCAGATAGGAGGTTCCATATAAGGTCAAAAACTACATACTCAGATCTTCACCAAACTTTGCATGGATACATTATGTGTCAAGACACGTGGAAAAAACGTACAAAACAAAAGATTGGAGACATCAAGATTTTGGTCGAATTTTTGAAGAATTTTCAAATTTTCTGATAGGAGGTACCAGATAAGGTCAAAAACTACATACTCAGATCTCCACCAAACTTTGCAGGGATACATTGGATGTCAAGACACGTGGAAAAAACGTATAAAACAAGAGATTGGAGACATCAAGATTTTCGACGAATTTTTGAAGAATTTTCAAATTTTCAGATAGGAGGTTCCAGATAAGGTCAAAAACTACATACTCAGATCTTCAACAAACGTTGCAGGGATACTTTGCATGTCAAGACACGTGGAAAAAACGTACAAAACAAGAGATTGGAGACATCAAGATTTTCGACAATTTTTTTAAGAATTTTCAAATTTTCAGATGGGAGGTTCCAGATAAGGTCAAAAACGACATACTCAGATCTTCACCAAACTTTGCAGGGATCCATTGGAGGTCGAGACACGTGGAAAAAACGTACAAAACAAGAGATTGGAGACATCAAGATTTTGGACGAATTTTTGAAGAATTTTCAAATTTTCAGATGGGAGGTTCCAGATAAGGTCAAAAACTACATACTCAGATCTTCACCAAACTTTGCAGGGATACATTGGATGTCAAGACACGTGGAAAAAACGTACAAAACAAGAGATTGGAGACATCAAGATTTTGGACGAATTTTTTAAGAATTTTCAAATTTTCAGATAGGAGGTTCCATATAAGGTCAAAAACTACATACTCAGATCTTCACCAAACTTTGCAGGAATACTTTGCATGTCAAGACACGTGGAAAAAACGTACAAAACAAGAGATTGGAGACATCAAGATTTTCGACGAATTTTTTAAGAATTTTCAAATTTTCAGAAAGGATGTTCCAGATAAGGTCAAAAACGACATACTCAGATCTTCACCAAACTTTGCAGGGATCCATTGGAGGTCGAGACACGTGGAAAAAACGTACAAAACAAGAGATTGGAGACATCAAGATTTTGGACGAATTTTTGAAGAATTTTCAAATTTTCAGATAGGAGGTTCCAGATAAGGTCTAAAACTACATACTCAGATCTTCACCAAACTTTGCAGGGATACATTGGAGGTCGAGACACGTGGAAAAAACGTACAAAACAAGAGATTGGAGACATCAAGATTTTGGACGAATTTTTTAAGAATTTTCAAATTTTCAGATAGGAGGTTCCATATAAGGTCAAAAACTACATACTCAGATCTTCACCAAACTTTGCAGGAATACTTTGCATGTCAAGACACGTGGAAAAAACGTACAAAACAAGAGATTAGAGACATCAAGATTTTCGACGAATTTTTTAAGAATTTTCAAATTTTCAGAAAGGATGTTCCAGATAAGGTCAAAAACGACATACTCAGATCTTCACCAAACTTTGCAGGGATCCATTGGAGGTCGAGACACGTGGAAAAAACGTACAAAACAAGAGATTGGAGACATCAAGATTTTCGACGAATTTTTTAAGAATTTTCAAATTTTCAGAAAGGATGTTCCAGATAAGGTCAAAAACGACATACTCAGATCTTCACCAAACTTTGCAGGGATACATTGGAGGTCGAGACACGTGGAAAAAACGTACAAAACAAGCGATTGGAGACATCAAGATTTTGGACGAATTTTTGAAGAATTTTCAAATTTTCTGATAGGAGGTCCCAGATAAGGTCAAAAACTACATACTCAGATCTCCACCAAACATTGCAGGGATACATTGGATGTCAAGACACGTGGAAAAAACGTACAAAACAAGAGATTGGAGACATCAAGATTTTCGACGAATTTTTGAAGAATTTTCAAATTTTCAGATAGGAGGTTCCAGATAAGGTCAAAAACTACATACTCAGATCTTCACCAAACGTTGCAGGGATACTTTGCATGTCAAGACACGTGGAAAAAACGTACAAAACAAGAGATTGGAGACATCAAGATTTTGCACGGATTTTTGAAGAATTTTCAAATTTTCAGATGGGAGGTTCCAGATAAGGTCAAAAACGACATACTCAGATCTTCACCAAACTTTGCATGGATACATTGGATGTCAAGACACGTGGAAAAAACGTACAAAACAAGAGATTGGGGTCATCAAGATTTTGCACGGATTTTTTAGGAATTTTCAAATTTTCAGATGGGAGGTTCCAGATAAGGTCAAAAACTACATACTCAGATCTTCACCAAACTTTGCAGGGATACATTGGATGTCAAGACACGTGGAAAAAACGTACAAAACAAGAGATTGGAGACATCAAGATTTTCGACGAATTTTTTAAGAATTTTCAAATTTTCAGAAAGGATGTTCCAGATAAGGTCAAAAACGACATACTCAGATCTTCACCAAACTTTGCAGGGATCCATTGGAGGTCGAGACACGTGGAAAAAACGTACAAAACAAGAGATTGGAGACATCAAGATTTTGGACGAATTTTTGAAGAATTTTCAAATTTTCAGATAGGAGGTTCCAGATAAGGTCTAAAACTACATACTCAGATCTCCACCAAACATTGCAGGAATACATTGGATGTCAAGACACGTGGAAAAAACGTACAAAACAAGAGATTGGAGACATCAAGATTTTCGACGAATTTTTGAAGAATTTTCAAATTTTCAGATAGGAGGTTCCAGATAAGGTCAAAAACTACATACTCAGATCTTCACCAAACGTTGCAGGGATACTTTGCATGTCAAGACACGTGGAAAAAACGTACAAAACAAAAGATTGGAGACATCAAGATTTTCGACGAATTTTTTAAGAATTTTCAAATTTTCAGATGGGAGGTTCCAGATAAGGTCAAAAACGACATACTCAGATCTTCACCAAACTTTGCATGGATACATTGGATGTGAAGACACGTGGAAAAAAAGTACAAAACAAGAGATTGGAGACATCAAGATTTTGGACGAATTTTTTAAGAATTCTCAAATTTTCAGATGGGAGGTTCCATATAAGGTCAAAAACTACATACTCAGATCTTCACCAAACTTTGCAGGGATACTTTGGATGTCAAGACACGTGGAAAAAACGTACAAAACAAGAGATTGGGGTCATCAAGATTTTGGACGAATTTTTTAAGAATTTTCAAATTTTCAGATGGGAGGTTCAATATAAGGTCAAAAACTACATACTCAGATCTTCACCAAACTTTGCATGTGGAAACGTGTGGACACGTGGAAAAAACGTACAAAACATAGGATTCGGAACATCAAGATTTTGGTCGAATTTTTTAAGAATTTTCAAATTTTCAGAAAGGATGTTCCAGATAAGGTCAAAAACGACATACTCAGATCTTCACCAAACTTTGCAGGGATACATTGGATGTCAAGACACGTGGAAAAAACGTACAAAACAAGAGATTGGAGACATCAAGATTTTGGACGAATTTTTTAAGAATTCTCAAATTTTCAGAAAGGAGGTTCCATATAAGGTCAAAAACTACATACTCAGATCTTCACCAAACTTTGCAGGGATACTTTGGATGTCAAGACACGTGGAAAAAACGTACAAAACAAGAGATTGGGGTCATCAAGATTTTGGACGAATTTTTTAAGAATTTTCAAATTTTCAGATGGGAGGTTCAATATAAGGTCAAAAACTACATACTCAGATCTTCACCAAACTTTGCATGGATACATTGGATGTCAAGACACGTGGAAAAAACATACAAAACATAGGATTCGGAACATCAAGATTTTGGTCGAATTTTTTAAGAATTTTCAAATTTTCAGATAGGAGGTTCCATATAAGGTCAAAAACTACATACTCAGATCTTCACCAAACATTGCAGGAATACATTGGATGTCAAGACACGTGGAAAAAACGTACAAAACAAGAGATTGGGGTCATCAAGATTTTGCACGGATTTTTTAGGAATTTTAAAATTTTCAGATGGGAGGTTCCAGATAAGGTCAAAAACTACATACTCAGATCTTCACCAAACTTTGCAGGGATACATTGGATGTCAAGACACGTGGAAAAAACGTACAAAACAAGAGATTGGAGACATCAAGATTTTGGACGAATTTTTTAAGAATTTTCAAATTTTCAGATAGGAGGTTCCATATAAGGTCAAAAACTACATACTCAGATCTTCACCAAACTTTGCATGGATACATTATGTGTCAAGACACGTGGAAAAAACGTACAAAACAAAAGATTGGAGACATCAAGATTTTGGTCGAATTTTTTAAGAATTTTCAAATTTTCAGATGGGAGGTTCCAGATAAGGTCAAAAACTACATACTCAGATCTTCACCAAACTTTGCAGGGATACATTGGATGTCAAGACACGTGGAAAAAACGTACAAAAAAGAGATTGGAGACATCAAGATTTTGGACGAATTTTTTAACAATTTTCAAATTTTCAGAAAGGATGTTCCAGATAAGGTCAAAAACGACATACTCAGATCTTCACCAAACTTTGCAGGGATACATTGGATATCAAGACACGTGGAAAAAACGTACAAAACAAGAGATTGGAGACATCAAGATTTTGGACGAATTTTTTAAGAATTTTCAAATTTTCAGATAGGAGGTTCCAGATAAGGTCAAAAACTACATACTCAGATCTTCACCAAACTTTGCAGGGATCCATTGGAGGTCGAGACACGTGGAAAAAACGTACAAAACAAGAGATTGGAGACATCAAGATTTTGGACGAATTTTTTAAGAATTTTCAAATTTTCAGATAGGAGGTTCCAGATAAGGTCAAAAACTACATACTCAGATCTTCACCAAACTTTGCAGGGATCCATTGGAGGTCGAGACACGTGGAAAAAACGTACAAAACAAGAGATTGGAGACATCAAGATTTTCGACGAATTTTTTAAGAATTTTCAAATTTTCAGAAAGGATGTTCCAGATAAGGTCAAAAACGACATACTCAGATCTTCACCAAACTTTGCAGGGATCCATTGGAGGTCGAGACACGTGGAAAAAACGTACAAAACAAGAGATTGGAGACATCAAGATTTTGGACGAATTTTTGAAGAATTTTCAAATTTTCAGATAGGATGTTCCAGATAAGGTCTAAAACTACATACTCAGATCTCCACCAAACATTGCAGGAATACATTGGATGTCAAGACACGTGGAAAAAACGTACAAAACAAGAGATTGGAGACATCAAGATTTTGGACGAATTTTTTAAGAATTTTCAAATTTTCAGATAGGATTCCATATAAGGTCAAAAACTACATACTCAGATCTTCACCAAACTTTGCAGGAATACTTTGCATGTCAAGACACGTGGAAAAAACGTACAAAACAAGAGATTGGAGACATCAAGATTTTCGACGAATTTTTTAAGAATTTTCAAATTTTCAGAAAGGATGTTCCAGATAAGGTCAAAAACGACATACTCAGATCTTCACCAAACTTTGCAGGGATCCATTGGAGGTCGAGACACGTGGAAAAAACGTACAAAACAAGAGATTGGAGACATCAAGATTTTGGACGAATTTTTGAAGAATTTTCAAATTTTCAGATAGGAGGTTCCAGATAAGGTCAAAAACTACATACTCAGATCTTCACCAAACGTTGCAGGGATACTTTGCATGTCAAGACACGTGGAAAAAACGTACAAAACAAAAGATTGGAGACACCAAGATTTTCGACGAATTTTTTAAGAATTTTCAAATTTTCAGATGGGAGGTTCCAGATAAGGTCAAAAACGACATACTCAGATCTTCACCAAACTTTGCATGGATACATTGGATGTGAAGACACGTGGAAAAAACGTACAAAACAAGAGATTGGAGACATCAAGATTTTGGACGAATTTTTTAAGAATTTTCAAATTTTCAGATAGGAGGTTCCATATAAAGTCAAAAACTACATACTCAGATCTTCACCAAACTTTGCATGGATACATTATGTGTCAAGACACGTGGAAAAAACGTACAAAACAAAAGATTGGAGACATCAAGATTTTGGTCGAATTTTTGAAGAATTTTCAAATTTTCTGATAGGAGGTCCCAGATAAGGTCAAAAACTACATACTCAGATCTCCACCAAACTTTGCAGGGATACATTGGATGTCAAGACACGTGGAAAAAACGTATAAAACAAGAGATTGGAGACATCAAGATTTTCGACGAATTTTTGAAGAATTTTCAAATTTTCAGATAGGAGGTTCCAGATAAGGTCAAAAACTACATACTCAGATCTTCACCAAACGTTGCAGGGATACTTTGCATGTCAAGACACGTGGAAAAAACGTACAAAACAAGAGATTGGAGACATCAAGATTTTCGACAAATTTTTTAAGAATTTTCAAATTTTCAGATGGGAGGTTCCAGATAAGGTCAAAAACGACATACTCAGATCTTCACCAAACTTTGCAGGGATCCATTGGAGGTCGAGACACGTGGAAAAAACGTACAAAACAAGAGATTGGAGACATCAAGATTTTGGACGAATTTTTGAAGAATTTTCAAATTTTCAGATGGGAGGTTCCAGATAAGGTCAAAAACTACATACTCAGATCTTCACCAAACTTTGCAGGGATACATTGGATGTCAAGACACGTGGAAAAAACGTACAAAACAAGAGATTGGAGACATCAAGATTTTGGACGAATTTTTTAAGAATTTTCAAATTTTCAGATAGGAGGTTCCATATAAGGTCAAAAACTACATACTAAGATCTTCACCAAACTTTGCAGGAATACTTTGCATGTCAAGACACGTGGAAAAAACGTACAAAACAAGAGATTGGAGACATCAAGATTTTCGACGAATTTTTTAAGAATTTTCAAATTTTCAGAAAGGATGTTCCAGATAAGGTCAAAAACGACATACTCAGATCTTCACCAAACTTTGCAGGGATCCATTGGAGGTCGAGACACGTGGAAAAAACGTACAAAACAAGAGATTGGAGACATCAAGATTTTGGACGAATTTTTGAAGAATTTTCAAATTTTCAGATGGGAGGTTCAATATAAGGTCAAAAACTACATACTCAGATCTTCACCAAACTTTGCATGGATACATTGGATGTCAAGACACGTGGAAAAAACATACAAAACATAGGATTCGGAACATCAAGATTTTGGTCGAATTTTTTAAGAATTTTCAAATTTTCAGATAGGAGGTTCCATATAAGGTCAAAAACTACATACTCAGATCTTCACCAAACATTGCAGGAATACATTGGATGTCAAGACACGTGGAAAAAACGTACAAAACAAGAGATTGGGGTCATCAAGATTTTGCACGGATTTTTTAGGAATTTTCAAATTTTCAGATGGGAGGTTCCAGATAAGGTCAAAAACTACATACTCAGATCTTCACCAAACTTTGCAGGGATACATTGGATGTCAAGACACGTGGAAAAAACGAACAAAACAAGAGATTGGAGACATCAAGATTTTGGACGAATTTTTTAAGAATTTTCAAATTTTCAGATAGGAGGTTCCAGATGAGGTCAAAAACTACATACTCAGATCTTCACCAAACTTTGCAGGAATACTTTGCATGTCAAGACACGTGGAAAAAACGTACAAAACAAGAGATCGGAGACATCAAGATTTTCGACGAATTTTTTAAGAATTTTCAAATTTTCAGATGGGAGGTTCCAGATAAGGTCAAAAACGACATACTCAGATCTCCACCAAACATTGCAGGAATACATTGGATGTCAAGACACGTGGAAAAAACGTACAAAACAAGAGATTGGAGACATCAAGATTTTCGACGAATTTTTGAAGAATTTTCAAATTTTCAGATAGGAGGTTCCAGATAAGGTCAAAAACTACATACTCAGATCTTCACCAAACGTTGCAGGGATACTTTGCATGTCAAGACACGTGGAAAAAACGTACAAAACAAAAGATTGGAGACATCAAGATTTTCGACGAATTTTTTAAGAATTTTCAAATTTTCAGATGGGAGGTTCCAGATAAGGTCAAAAACGACATACTCAGATCTTCACCAAACTTTGCATGGATACATTGGATGTCAAGACACGTGGAAAAAACGTACAAAACAAGAGATTGGAGACATTAAGATTTTGGACGAATTTTTTAAGAATTCTCAAATTTTCAGATAGGAGGTTCCAGATGAGGTCAGAAACTACATACTCAGATCTTCACCAAACTTTGCAGGGATACTTTGGATGTCAAGACACGTGGAAAAAACGTACAAAACAAGAGATTGGGGTCATCAAGATTTTGGACGAATTTTTTAAGAATTTTCAAATTTTCAGATGGGAGGTTCAATATAAGGTCAAAAACTACATACTCAGATCTTCACCAAACATTGCAGGGATACATTGGATGTCAAGACACGTGGAAAAAACGTACAAAACAAGAGATTGGAGACATCAAGATTTTGGACGAATTTTTTAAGAATTTTCAAATTTTCAGATAGGAGGTTCCAGATGAGGTCAAAAACTACATACTCAGATCTTCACCAAACTTTGCAGGAATACTTTGCATGTCAAGACACGTGGAAAAAACGTACAAAACAAGAGATTGGGGTCATCAAGATTTTGCACGGATTTTTTAGGAATTTTCAAATTTTCAGATGGGAGGTTCCAGATAAGGTCAAAAACTACATACTCAGATCTTCACCAAACTTTGCAGGGATACATTGGATGTCAAGACACGTGGAAAAAACGTACAAAACAAGAGATTGGAGACATCAAGATTTTGGACGAATTTTTTAAGAATTTTCAAATTTTCAGATAGGAGGTTCCATATAAGGTCAAAAACTACATACTCAGATCTTCACCAAACTTTGCATGGATACATTATGTGTCAAGACACGTGGAAAAAACGTACAAAACAAAAGATTGGAGACATCAAGATTTTCGACGAATTTTTGAAGAATTTTCAAATTTTCAGATAGGAGGTTCCAGATAAGGTCAAAAACTACATACTCAGATCTTCACCAAACGTTGCAGGGATACTTTGCATGTCAAGACACGTGGAAAAAACGTACAAAACAAGAGATTGGAGACATCAAGATTTTCGACAAATTTTTTAAGAATTTTCAAATTTTCAGATGGGAGGTTCCAGATAAGGTCAAAAACGACATACTCAGATCTTCACCAAACTTTGCAGGGATCCATTGGAGGTCGAGACACGTGGAAAAAACGTACAAAACAAGAGATTGGAGACATCAAGATTTTGGACGAATTTTTGAAGAATTTTCAAATTTTCAGATGGGAGGTTCCAGATAAGGTCAAAACTACATACTCAGATCTTCACCAAACTTTGCAGGGATACATTGGATGTCAAGACACGTGGAAAAAACGTACAAAACAAGAGATTGGAGACATCAAGATTTTGGACGAATTTTTTAAGAATTTTCAAATTTTCAGATAGGAGGTTCCATATAAGGTCAAAAACTACATACTCAGATCTTCACCAAACTTTGCAGGAATACTTTGCATGTCAAGACACGTGGAAAAAACGTACAAAACAAGAGATTGGAGACATCAAGATTTTCGACGAATTTTTTAAGAATTTTCAAATTTTCAGAAAGGATGTTCCAGATAAGGTCAAAAACGACATACTCAGATCTTCACCAAACTTTGCAGGGATCCATTGGAGGTCGAGACACGTGGAAAAAACGTACAAAACAAGAGATTGGAGACATCAAGATTTTGGACGAATTTTTGAAGAATTTTCAAATTTTCAGATAGGAGGTTCCAGATAAGGTCAAAAACTACATACTCAGATCTTCACCAAACGTTGCAGGGATACTTTGCATGTCAAGACACGTGGAAAAAACGTACAAAACAAAAGATTGGAGACACCAAGATTTTCGACGAATTTTTTAAGAATTTTCAAATTTTCAGATGGGAGGTTCCAGATAAGGTCAAAAACGACATACTCAGATCTTCACCAAACTTTGCATGGATACATTGGATGTGAAGACACGTGGAAAAAACGTACAAAACAAGAGATTGGAGACATCAAGATTTTGGACGAATTTTTTAAGAATTTTCAAATTTTCAGATAGGAGGTTCCATATAAGGTCAAAAACTACATACTCAGATCTTCACCAAACTTTGCATGGATACATTATGTGTCAAGACACGTGGAAAAAACGTACAAAACAAAAGATTGGAGACATCAAGATTTTGGTCGAATTTTTGAAGAATTTTCAAATTTTCTGATAGGAGGTCCCAGATAAGGTCAAAAACTACATACTCAGATCTCCACCAAACTTTGCAGGGATACATTGGATGTCAAGACACGTGGAAAAAACGTATAAAACAAGAGATTGGAGACATCAAGATTTTCGACGAATTTTTGAAGAATTTTCAAATTTTCAGATAGGAGGTTCCAGATAAGGTCAAAAACTACATACTCAGATCTTCACCAAACGTTGCAGGGATACTTTGCATGTCAAGACACGTGGAAAAAACGTACAAAACAAGAGATTGGAGACATCAAGATTTTCGACAAATTTTTTAAGAATTTTCAAATTTTCAGATGGGAGGTTCCAGATAAGGTCAAAAACGACATACTCAGATCTTCACCAAACTTTGCAGGGATCCATTGGAGGTCGAGACACGTGGAAAAAACGTACAAAACAAGAGATTGGAGACATCAAGATTTTGGACGAATTTTTGAAGAATTTTCAAATTTTCAGATGGGAGGTTCCAGATAAGGTCAAAAACTACATACTCAGATCTTCACCAAACTTTGCAGGGATACATTGGATGTCAAGACACGTGGAAAAAACGTACAAAACAAGAGATTGGAGACATCAAGATTTTGGACGAATTTTTTAAGAATTTTCAAATTTTCAGATAGGAGGTTCCATATAAGGTCAAAAACTACATACTCAGATCTTCACCAAACTTTGCAGGAATACTTTGCATGTCAAGACACGTGGAAAAAACGTACAAAACAAGAGATTGGAGACATCAAGATTTTCGACGAATTTTTTAAGAATTTTCAAATTTTCAGAAAGGATGTTCCAGATAAGGTCAAAAACGACATACTCAGATCTTCACCAAACTTTGCAGGGATCCATTGGAGGTCGAGACACGTGGAAAAAACGTACAAAACAAGAGATTGGAGACATCAAGATTTTGGACGAATTTTTGAAGAATTTTCAAATTTTCAGATAGGAGGTTCCAGATAAGGTCTAAAACTACATACTCAGATCTTCACCAAACTTTGCAGGGATACATTGGAGGTCGAGACACGTGGAAAAAACGTACAAAACAAGAGATTGGAGACATCAAGATTTTGGACGAATTTTTTAAGAATTTTCAAATTTTCAGATAGGAGGTTCCATATAAGGTCAAAAACTACATACTCAGATCTTCACCAAACTTTGCAGGAATACTTTGCATGTCAAGACACGTGGAAAAAACGTACAAAACAAGAGATTGGAGACATCAAGATTTTCGACGAATTTTTTAAGAATTTTCAAATTTTCAGAAAGGATGTTCCAGATAAGGTCAAAAACGACATACTCAGATCTTCACCAAACTTTGCAGGGATCCATTGGAGGTCGAGACACGTGGAAAAAACGTACAAAACAAGAGATTGGAGACATCAAGATTTTCGACGAATTTTTTAAGAATTTTCAAATTTTCAGAAAGGATGTTCCAGATAAGGTCAAAAACGACATACTCAGATCTTCACCAAACTTTGCAGGGATACATTGGAGGTCGAGACACGTGGAAAAAACGTACAAAACAAGAGATTGGAGACATCAAGATTTTGGACGAATTTTTGAAGAATTTTCAAATTTTCTGATAGGAGGTCCCAGATAAGGTCAAAAACTACATACTCAGATCTCCACCAAACATTGCAGGGATACATTGGATGTCAAGACACGTGGAAAAAACGTACAAAACAAGAGATTGGAGACATCAAGATTTTCGACGAATTTTTGAAGAATTTTCAAATTTTCAGATAGGAGGTTCCAGATAAGGTCAAAAACTACATACTCAGATCTTCACCAAACGTTGCAGGGATACTTTGCATGTCAAGACACGTGGAAAAAACGTACAAAACAAGAGATTGGAGACATCAAGATTTTCGACGAATTTTTTAAGAATTTTCAAATTTTCAGATGGGAGGTTCCAGATAAGGTCAAAAACGACATACTCAGATCTTCACCAAACTTTGCATGGATACATTGGATGTCAAGACACGTGGAAAAAACGTACAAAACAAGAGATTGGGGTCATCAAGATTTTGCACGGATTTTTTAGGAATTTTCAAATTTTCAGATGGGAGGTTCCAGATAAGGTCAAAAACTACATACTCAGATCTTCACCAAACTTTGCAGGGATACATTGGATGTCAAGACACGTGGAAAAAACGTACAAAACAAGAGATTGGAGACATCAAGATTTTCGACGAATTTTTTAAGAATTTTCAAATTTTCAGAAAGGATGTTCCAGATAAGGTCAAAAACGACATACTCAGATCTTCACCAAACTTTGCAGGGATCCATTGGAGGTCGAGACACGTGGAAAAAACGTACAAAACAAGAGATTGGAGACATCAAGATTTTGGACGAATTTTTGAAGAATTTTCAAATTTTCAGATAGGAGGTTCCAGATAAGGTCTAAAACTACATACTCAGATCTCCACCAAACATTGCAGGAATACATTGGATGTCAAGACACGTGGAAAAAACGTACAAAACAAGAGATTGGAGACATCAAGATTTTCGACGAATTTTTGAAGAATTTTCAAATTTTCAGATAGGAGGTTCCAGATAAGGTCAAAAACTACATACTCAGATCTTCACCAAACGTTGCAGGGATACTTTGCATGTCAAGACACGTGGAAAAAACGTACAAAACAAAAGATTGGAGACATCAAGATTTTCGACGAATTTTTTAAGAATTTTCAAATTTTCAGATGGGAGGTTCCAGATAAGGTAAAAAACGACATACTCAGATCTTCACCAAACTTTGCATGGATACATTGGATGTGAAGACACGTGGAAAAAACGTACAAAACAAGAGATTGGAGACATCAAGATTTTGGACGAATTTTTTAAGAATTCTCAAATTTTCAGATGGGAGGTTCCATATAAGGTCAAAAACTTCATACTCAGATCTTCACCAAACTTTGCAGGGATACTTTGGATGTCAAGACACGTGGAAAAAACGTACAAAACAAGAGATTGGGGTCATCAAGATTTTGGACGAATTTTTTAAGAATTTTCAAATTTTCAGATGGGAGGTTCAATATAAGGTCAAAAACTACATACTCAGATCTTCACCAAACTTTGCATGGATACATTGGATGTCAAGACACGTGGAAAAAACGTACAAAACATAGGATTCGGAACATCAAGATTTTGGTCGAATTTTTTAAGAATTTTCAAATTTTCAGAAAGGATGTTCCAGATAAGGTCAAAAACGACATACTCAGATCTTCACCAAACTTTGCAGGGATACATTGGATGTCAAGACACGTGGAAAAAACGTACAAAACAAGAGATTGGAGACATCAAGATTTTGGACGAATTTTTTAAGAATTCTCAAATTTTCAGAAAGGAGGTTCCATATAAGGTCAAAAACTACATACTCAGATCTTCACCAAACTTTGCAGGGATACTTTGGATGTCAAGACACGTGGAAAAAACGTACAAAACAAGAGATTGGGGTCATCAAGATTTTGGACGAATTTTTTAAGAATTTTCAAATTTTCAGATGGGAGGTTCAATATAAGGTCAAAAACTACATACTCAGATCTTCACCAAACTTTGCATGGATACATTGGATGTCAAGACACGTGGAAAAAACATACAAAACATAGGATTCGGAACATCAAGATTTTGGTCGAATTTTTTAAGAATTTTCAAATTTTCAGATAGGAGGTTCCATATAAGGTCAAAAACTACATACTCAGATCTTCACCAAACATTGCAGGAATACATTGGATGTCAAGACACGTGGAAAAAACGTACAAAACAAGAGATTGGGGTCATCAAGATTTTGCACGGATTTTTTAGGAATTTTAAAATTTTCAGATGGGAGGTTCCAGATAAGGTCAAAAACTACATACTCAGATCTTCACCAAACTTTGCAGGGATACATTGGATGTCAAGACACGTGGAAAAAACGTACAAAACAAGAGATTGGAGACATCAAGATTTTGGACGAATTTTTTAAGAATTTTCAAATTTTCAGATAGGAGGTTCCATATAAGGTCAAAAACTACATACTCAGATCTTCACCAAACTTTGCATGGATACATTATGTGTCAAGACACGTGGAAAAAACGTACAAAACAAAAGATTGGAGACATCAAGATTTTGGTCGAATTTTTTAAGAATTTTCAAATTTTCAGATGGGAGGTTCCAGATAAGGTCAAAAACTACATACTCAGATCTTCACCAAACTTTGCAGGGATACATTGGATGTCAAGACACGTGGAAAAAACGTACAAAAAAGAGATTGGAGACATCAAGATTTTGGACGAATTTTTTAACAATTTTCAAATTTTCAGAAAGGATGTTCCAGATAAGGTCAAAAACGACATACTCAGATCTTCACCAAACTTTGCAGGGATACATTGGATATCAAGACACGTGGAAAAAACGTACAAAACAAGAGATTGGAGACATCAAGATTTTGGACGAATTTTTTAAGAATTTTCAAATTTTCAGATAGGAGGTTCCAGATAAGGTCAAAAACTACATACTCAGATCTTCACCAAACTTTGCAGGGATCCATTGGAGGTCGAGACACGTGGAAAAAACGTACAAAACAAGAGATTGGAGACATCAAGATTTTGGACGAATTTTTTAAGAATTTTCAAATTTTCAGATAGGAGGTTCCAGATAAGGTCAAAAACTACATACTCAGATCTTCACCAAACTTTGCAGGGATCCATTGGAGGTCGAGACACGTGGAAAAAACGTACAAAACAAGAGATTGGAGACATCAAGATTTTCGACGAATTTTTTAAGAATTTTCAAATTTTCAGAAAGGATGTTCCAGATAAGGTCAAAAACGACATACTCAGATCTTCACCAAACTTTGCAGGGATCCATTGGAGGTCGAGACACGTGGAAAAAACGTACAAAACAAGAGATTGGAGACATCAAGATTTTGGACGAATTTTTGAAGAATTTTCAAATTTTCAGATAGGATGTTCCAGATAAGGTCTAAAACTACATACTCAGATCTCCACCAAACATTGCAGGAATACATTGGATGTCAAGACACGTGGAAAAAACGTACAAAACAAGAGATTGGAGACATCAAGATTTTCGACGAATTTTTGAAGAATTTTCAAATTTTCAGATAGGAGGTTCCAGATAAGGTCAAAAACTACATACTCAGATCTTCACCAAACGTTGCAGGGATACTTTGCATGTCAAGACACGTGGAAAAAACGTAAAAAACAAAAGATTGGAGACACCAAGATTTTCGACGAATTTTTTAAGAATTTTCAAATTTTCAGATGGGAGGTTCCAGATAAGGTCAAAAACGACATACTCAGATCTTCACCAAACTTTGCATGGATACATTGGATGTGAAGACACGTGGAAAAAACGTACAAAACAAGAGATTGGAGACATCAAGATTTTGGACGAATTTTTTAAGAATTCTCAAATTTTCAGATGGGAGGTTCCATATAAGGTCAAAAACTACATACTCAGATCTTCACCAAACTTTGCAGGGATACTTTGGATGTCAAGACACGTGGAAAAAACGTACAAAACAAGAGATTGGGGTCATCAAGATTTTGGACGAATTTTTTAAGAATTTTCAAATTTTCAGATGGGAGGTTCAATATAAGGTCAAAAACTACATACTCAGATCTTCACCAAACTTTGCATGGATACATTGGATGTCAAGACACGTGGAAAAAACGTACAAAACATAGGATTCGGAACATCAAGATTTTGGTCGAATTTTTTAAGAATTTTCAAATTTTCAGAAAGGATGTTCCAGAAAAGGTCAAAAACGACATACTCAGATCTTCACCAAACTTTGCAGGGATACATTGGATGTCAAGACACGTGGAAAAAACGTACAAAACAAGAGATTGGAGACATCAAGATTTTGGACGAATTTTTTAAGAATTCTCAAATTTTCAGAAAGGAGGTTCCATATAAGGTCAAAAACTACATACTCAGATCTTCACCAAACTTTGCAGGGATACTTTGGATGTCAAGACACGTGGAAAAAACGTACAAAACAAGAGATTGGGGTCATCAAGATTTTGGACGAATTTTTTAAGAATTTTCAAATTTTCAGATGGGAGGTTCAATATAAGGTCAAAAACTACATACTCAGATCTTCACCAAACTTTGCATGGATACATTGGATGTCAAGACACGTGGAAAAAACATACAAAACATAGGATTCGGAACATCAAGATTTTGGTCGAATTTTTTAAGAATTTTCAAATTTTCAGATAGGAGGTTCCATATAAGGTCAAAAACTACATACTCAGATCTTCACCAAACATTGCAGGAATACATTGGATGTCAAGACACGTGGAAAAACGTACAAAACAAGAGATTGGGGTCATCAAGATTTTGCACGGATTTTTTAGGAATTTTAAAATTTTCAGATGGGAGGTTCCAGATAAGGTCAAAAACTACATACTCAGATCTTCACCAAACTTTGCAGGGATACATTGGATGTCAAGACACGTGGAAAAAACGTACAAAACAAGAGATTGGAGACATCAAGATTTTGGACGAATTTTTTAAGAATTTTCAAATTTTCAGATAGGAGGTTCCAGATAAGGTCAAAAACGACATACTCAGATCTTCACCAAACTTTGCATGGATACATTGGATGTGAAGACACGTGGAAAAAACGTACAAAACAAGAGATTGGAGACATCAAGATTTTGGACGAATTTTTTAAGAATTCTCAAATTTTCAGATGGGAGGTTCCATATAAGGTCAAAAACTACATACTCAGATCTTCACCAAACTTTGCAGGGATACTTTGGATGTCAAGACACGTGGAAAAAACGTACAAAACAAGAGATTAGGGTCATCAAGTTTTTGGACGAATTTTTTAAGAATTTTCAAATTTTCAGATGGGAGGTTCAATATAAGGTCAAAAACTACATACTCAGATCTTCACCAAACTTTGCATGGATACATTGGATGTCAAGACACGTGGAAAAAACATACAAAACATAGGATTCGGAACATCAAGATTTTGGTCGAATTTTTTAAGAATTTTCAAATTTTCAGATAGGAGGTTCCATATAAGGTCAAAAACTATATACTCAGATCTTCACCAAACATTGCAGGAATACATTGGATGTCAAGACACGTGGAAAAGACGTACAAAACAAGAGATTGGGGTCATCAAGATTTTGCACGGATTTTTTAGGAATTTTAAAATTTTCAGATGGGAGGTTCCAGATAAGGTCAAAAACTACATACTCAGATCTTCACCAAACTTTGCAGGGATACATTGGATGTCAAGACACGTGGAAAAAACGTACAAAACAAGAGATTGGAGACATCAAGATTTTGGACGAATTTTTTAAGAATTTTCAAATTTTCAGATAGGAGGTTCCATATAAGGTCAAAAACTACATACTCAGATCTTCACCAAACTTTGCATGGATACATTATGTGTCAAGACACGTGGAAAAAACGTACAAAACAAAAGATTGGAGACATCAAGATTTTGGTCGAATTTTTTAAGAATTTTCAAATTTTCAGATGGGAGGTTCCAGATAAGGTCAAAAACTACATACTCAGATCTTCACCAAACTTTGCAGGGATACATTGGATGTCAAGACACGTGGAAAAAACGTACAAAAAAGAGATTGGAGACATCAAGATTTTGGACGAATTTTTTAACAATTTTCAAATTTTCAGAAAGGATGTTCCAGATAAGGTCAAAAACGACATACTCAGATCTTCACCAAACTTT
Source organism: Lepisma saccharinum (assembly GCF_977018435.1). Classification (NCBI taxonomy): domain Eukaryota; kingdom Metazoa; phylum Arthropoda; class Insecta; order Zygentoma; family Lepismatidae; genus Lepisma; species Lepisma saccharinum. Next base: position 428,035 of record NW_028142978.1, read on the forward strand.
GCAGGGATACATTGGATATCAAGACACGTGGAAAAAACGTACAAAACAAGAGATTGGAGACATCAAGATTTTGGACGAATTTTTTAAGAATTTTCAAATTTTCAGATAGGAGGTTCCAGATAAGGTCAAAAACTACATACTCAGATCTTCACCAAACTTTGCAGGGATCCATTGGAGGTCGAGACACGTGGAAAAAACGTACAAAACAAGAGATTGGAGACATCAAGATTTTGGACGAATTTTTTAAGAATTTTCAAATTTTCAGATAGGAGGTTCCATATAAGGTCAAAAACGACATACTCAGATCTTCACCAAACTTTGCAGGGATACATTGGATGTCAAGACACGTGGAAAAAACGTACAAAACAAGAGATTGGAGACATCAAGATTTTCGACGAATTTTTTAAGAATTTTCAAATTTTCAGAAAGGATGTTCCAGATAAGGTCAAAAACGACATACTCAGATCTTCACCAAACTTTACAGGGATCCATTGGAGGTCGAGACACGTGGAAAAAACGTACAAAACAAGAGATTGGAGACATCAAGATTTTGGACGAATTTTTGAAGAATTTTCAAATTTTCAGATAGGAGGTTCCAGATAAGGTCTAAAACTACATACTCAGATCTCCACCAAACATTGCAGGAATACATTGGATGTCAAGACACGTGGAAAAAACGTACAAAACAAGAGATTGGAGACATCAAGATTTTCGACGAATTTTTGAAGAATTTTCAAATTTTCAGATAGGAGGTTCCAGATAAGGTCAAAAACTACATACTCAGATCTTCACCAAACGTTGCAGGGATACTTTGCATGTCAAGACACGTGGAAAAAACGTACAAAACAAAAGATTGGAGACACCAAGATTTTCGACGAATTTTTTAAGAATTTTCAAATTTTCAGATGGGAGGTTCCAGATAAGGTCAAAAACGACATACTCAGATCTTCACCAAACTTTGCATGGATACATTGGATGTGAAGACACGTGGAAAAAACGTACAAAACAAGAGATTGGAGACATCAAGATTTTGGACGAATTTTTTAAGAATTCTCAAATTTTCAGATGGGAGGTTCCATATAAGGTCAAAAACTACATACTCAGATCTTCACCAAACTTTGCAGGGATACTTTGGATGTCAAGACACGTGGAAAAAACGTACAAAACAAGAGATTGGGGTCATCAAGATTTTGGACGAATTTTTTAAGAATTTTCAAATTTTCAGATGGGAGGTTCAATATAAGGTCAAAAACTACATACTCAGATCTTCACCAAACTTTGCATGGATACATTGGATGTCAAGACACGTGGAAAAAACGTACAAAACATAGGATTCGGAACATCAAGATTTTGGTCGAATTTTTTAAGAATTTTCAAATTTTCAGAAAGGATGTTCCAGATAAGGTCAAAAACGACATACTCAGATCTTCACCAAACTTTGCAGGGATACATTGGATGTCAAGACACGTGGAAAAAACGTACAAAACAAGAGATTGGAGACATCAAGATTTTGGACGAATTTTTTAAGAATTCTCAAATTTTCAGAAAGGAGGTTCCATATAAGGTCAAAAACTACATACTCAGATCTTCACCAAACTTTGCAGGGATACTTTGGATGTCAAGACACGTGGAAAAAACGTACAAAACAAGAGATTGGGGTCATCAAGATTTTGGACGAATTTTTTAAGAATTTTCAAATTTTCAGATGGGAGGTTCAATATAAGGTCAAAAACTACATACTCAGATCTTCACCAAACTTTGCATGGATACATTGGATGTCAAGACACGTGGAAAAAACATACAAAACATAGGATTCGGAACATCAAGATTTTGGTCGAATTTTTTAAGAATTTTCAAATTTTCAGATAGGAGGTTCCATATAAGGTCAAAAACTACATACTCAGATCTTCACCAAACATTGCAGGAATACATTGGATGTCAAGACACGTGGAAAAAACGTACAAAACAAGAGATTGGGATCATCAAGATTTTGCACGGATTTTTTAGGAATTTTAAAATTTTCAGATGGGAGGTTCCAGATAAGGTCAAAAACTACATACTCAGATCTTCACCAAACTTTGCAGGGATACATTGGATGTCAAGACACGTGGAAAAAACGTACAAAACAAGAGATTGGAGACATCAAGATTTTGGACGAATTTTTTAAGAATTTTCAAATTTTCAGATAGGAGGTTCCATATAAGGTCAAAAACTACATACTCAGATCTTCACCAAACTTTGCATGGATACATTATGTGTCAAGACACGTGGAAAAAACGTACAAAACAAAAGATTGGAGACATCAAGATTTTGGTCGAATTTTTTAAGAATTTTCAAATTTTCAGATGGGAGGTTCCAGATAAGGTCAAAAACTACATACTCAGATCTTCACCAAACTTTGCAGGGATACATTGGATGTCAAGACACGTGGAAAAAACGTACAAAAAAGAGATTGGAGACATCAAGATTTTGGACGAATTTTTTAACAATTTTCAAATTTTCAGAAAGGAGGTTCCAGATAAGGTCAAAAACGACATACTCAGATCTTCACCAAACTATGCAGGGATACATTGGATATCAAGACACGTGGAAAAAACGTACAAAACAAGAGATTGGAGACATCAAGATTTTGGACGAATTTTTTAAGAATTTTCAAATTTTCAGATAGGAGGTTCCAGATAAGGTCAAAAACTACATACTCAGATCTTCACCAAACTTTGCAGGGATACATTGGATGTCAAGACACGTGGAAAAAACGTACAAAACAAGAGATTGGAGACATCAAGATTTTGGACGAATTTTTTAAGAATTTTCAAATTTTCAGATAGGAGGTTCCATATAAGGTCAAAAACTACATACTCAGATCTTCACCAAACATTGCAGGGATACATTGGATATCAAGACACGTGGAAAAAACGTACAAAACAAGAGATTGGAGACATCAAGATTTTGGACGAATTTTTTAAGAATTTTCAAATTTTCAGATAGGAGGTTCCAGATGAGGTCAAAAACTACATACTCAGATCTTCACCAAACTTTGCAGGAATACTTTGCATATCAAGACACGTGGAAAAAACGTACAAAACAAGAGATCGGAGACATCAAGATTTTCGACGAATTTTTTAAGAATTTTCAAATTTTCAGATGGGAGGTTCCATATAAGGTCAAAAACTACATACTCAGATCTTCACCAAACTTTGCATGGATACATTATGTGTCAAGACACGTGGAAAAAACGTACAAAACAAAAGATTGGAGACATCAAGATTTTGGTCGAATTTTTTAAGAATTTTCAAATTTTCAGATCGGAGGTTCCAGATAAGGTCAAAAACTACATACTCAGATCTTCACCAAACTTTGCAGGGATACATTGGATGTCAAGACACGTGGAAAAAACGTACAAAAAAGAGATTGGAGACATCAAGATTTTGGACGAATTTTTTAACAATTTTCAAATTTTCAGAAAGGATGTTCCAGATAAGGTCAAAAACGACATACTCAGATCTTCACCAAACTTTGCAGGGATACATTGGATATCAAGACACGTGGAAAAAACGTACAAAACAAGAGATTGGAGACATCAAGATTTTGGACGAATTTTTTAAGAATTTTCAAATTTTCAGATGGGAGGTTCAATATAAGGTCAAAAACTACATACTCAGATCTTCACCAAACTTTGCATGGATACATTGGATGTCAAGACACGTGGAAAAAACGTACAAAACAAGAGATTGGAGACATCAAGATTTTGGACGAATTTTTTAAGAATTTTCAAATTTTCAGATAGGAGGTTCCATATAAGGTCAAAAACTACATACTCAGATCTTCACCAAACTTTGCAGGGATACATTGGATATCAAGACACGTGGAAAAAACGTACAAAACAAGAGATTGGAGACATCAAGATTTTGGACGAATTTTTTAAGAATTTTCAAATTTTCAGATAGGAGGTTCCAGATAAGGTCAAAAACTACATACTCAGATCTTCACCAAACTTTGCAGGAATACTTTGCATGTCAAGACACGTGGAAAAAACGTACAAAACAAGAGATCGGAGACATCAAGATTTTGGACGGATTTTTTTAGGAATTTTCAAATTTTCAGATGGGAGGTTCCAGATAAGGTCAAAAACGACATACTCAGATCTTCACCAAACTTTGCAGGGATACATTGGATGTCAAGACACGTGGAAAAAACATACAAAACATAGGATTGGTGACATCAAGATTTTGGACGAATTTTTTAAGAATTTTCAAATTTTCAGATAGGAGGTTCCATATAAGGTCAAAAACTACATACTCAGATCTTCACCAAACTTTGCAGGGATACATTGGAGGTCGAGACACGTGGAAAAAAAGTACAAAACAAGAGATTGGGGTCATCAAGATTTTGGACGGATTTTTTAGGAATTTTCAAATTTTCAGATGGGAGGTTCCAGATAAGGTCAAAAACTACATACTCAGATCTTCACCAAACATTGCAGGGATACATTGGATGTCAAGACACGTGGAAAAAACGTACAAAACAAGAGATTGGAGACATCAAGATTTTGGACGAATTTTTTAAGAATTTTCAAATTTTCAGATAGGAGGTTCCAGATGAGGTCAAAAACTACATACTCAGATCTTCACCAAACTTTGCAGGAATACTTTGCATGTCAAGACACGTGGAAAAAACGTACAAAACAAGAGATCGGAGACATCAAGATTTTCGACGAATTTTTTAAGAATTTTCAAATTTTCAGATGGGAGGTTCCAGATAAGGTCAAAAACTACATACTCAGATCTTCACCAAACTTTGCAGGAATACTTTGCATGTCAAGACACGTGGAAAAAACGTACAAAACAAGAGATCGGAGACATCAAGATTTTCGACGAATTTTTTAAGAATTTTCAAATTTTCAGATGGGAGGTTCCAGATAAGGTCAAAAACGACATACTCAGATCTTCACCAAACTTTGCATGGATACATTGGATGTCAAGACACGTGGAAAAAACATACAAAACATAGGATTGAGGTCATCAAGATTTTGGTCGAATTTTTTAAGAATTTTCAAATTTTCAGATAGGAGGTTCCATATAAGGTGAAAAACTACATACTCAGATCTTCACCAAACATTGCAGGAATACATTGGATGTCAAGACACGTGGAAAAAACGTACAAAACAAGAGATTGGGGTCATCAAGATTTTGCACGGATTTTTTAGGATTTTTCAAATTTTCAGATGGGAGGTTCCAGATAAGGTCAAAAACTACATACTCAGATCTTCACCAAACTTTGCAGGGATACATTGGATGTCAAGACACGTGGAAAAAACGTACAAAACAAGAGATTGGAGACATCAAGATTTTGGACGAATTTTTTAAGAATTTTCAAATTTTCAGATAGGAGGTTCCATATAAGGTCAAAAACTACATACTCAGATCTTCACCAAACTTTGCATGGATACATTATGTGTCAAGACACGTGGAAAAAACGTACAAAACAAAAGATTGGAGACATCAAGATTTTGGTCGAATTTTTTAAGAATTTTCAAATTTTCAGATGGGAGGTTCCAGATAAGGTCAAAAACTACATACTCAGATCTTCACCAAACTTTGCAGGGATACATTGGATGTCAAGACACGTGGAAAAAACGTACAAAAAAGAGATTGGAGACATCAAGATTTTGGACGAATTTTTTAACAATTTTAAAATTTTCAGAAAGGATGTTCCAGATAAGGTCAAAAACGACATACTCAGATCTTCACCAAACTTTGCAGGGATACATTGGATATCAAGACACGTGGAAAAAACGTACAAAACAAGAGATTGGAGACATCAAGATTTTGGACGAATTTTTTAAGAATTTTCAAATTTTCAGATAGGAGGTTCCATATAAGGTCAAAAACTACATACTCAGATCTTCACCAAACATTGCAGGGATACATTGGATATCAAGACACGTGGAAAAAACGTACAAAACAAGAGATTGGAGACATCAAGATTTTGGACGAATTTTTTAAGAATTTTCAAATTTTCAGATAGGAGGTTCCATATAAGGTCAAAAACTACATACTCAGATCTTCACCAAACTTTGCAGGGATACATTGGATGTCAAGACACGTGGAAAAAACGTACAAAACAAGAGATTGGAGACATCAAGATTTTGGACGAATTTTTTAAGAATTTTCAAATTTTCAGATAGGAGGTTCCATACAAGGTCAAAAACTACATACTCAGATCTTCACCAAACTTTGCATGGATACATTATGTGTCAAGACACGTGGAAAAAACGTACAAAACAAAAGATTGGAGACATCAAGATTTTGGTCGAATTTTTTAAGAATTTTCAAAATTTCAGATGGGAGGTTCCAGATAAGGTCAAAAACTACATACTCAGATCTTCACCAAACTTTGCAGGGATACATTGGATGTCAAGACACGTGGAAAAAACGTACAAAAAAGAGATTGGAGACATCAAGATTTTGGACGAATTTTTTAACAATTTTCAAATTTTCAGAAAGGATGTTCCAGATAAGGTCAAAAACGACATACTCAGATCTTCACCAAACTTTGCAGGGATACATTGGATATCAAGACACGTGGAAAAAACGTACAAAACAAGAGATTGGAGACATCAAGATTTTGGACGAATTTTTTAAGAATTTTCAAATTTTCAGATGGGAGGTTCAATATAAGGTCAAAAACTACATACTCAGATCTTCACCAAACTTTGCAGGGATACATTGGATGTCAAGACACGTGGAAAAAACGTACAAAACAAGAGATTGGAGACATCAAGATTTTGGACGAATTTTTTAAGAATTTTCAAATTTTCAGATAGGAGATTCCATATAAGGTCAAAAACTACATACTCAGATCTTCACCAAACTTTGCAGGGATACATTGGATATCAAGACACGTGGAAAAAATGTACAAAACAAGAGATTGGAGACATCAAGATTTTGGACGAATTTTTTCAGAATTTTCAAATTTTCAGATAGGAGGTTCCAGATAAGGTCAAAAACTACATACTCAGATCTTCACCAAACTTTGCAGGGATACATTGGATGTCAAGACACGTGGAAAAAACGTACAAAACAAGAGATTGGGGTCATCAAGATTTTGGACGGATTTTTTAGGAATTTTCAAATTTTCAGATGGGAGGTTCCAGATAAGGTCAAAAACTACATACTCAGATCTTCACCAAACATTGCAGGGATACATTGGATGTCAAGACACGTGGAAAAAACGTACAAAACAAAAGATTGGAGACATCAAGATTTTGGTCGAATTTTTTAAGAATTTTCAAATTTTCAGATGGGAGGTTCCAGATAAGGTCAAAAACTACATACTCAGATCTTCACCAAACTTTGCAGGGATACATTGGATGTCAAGACACGTGGAAAAAACGTACAAAAAAGAGATTGGAGACATCAAGATTTTGGACGAATTTTTTAACAATTTTCAAATTTTCAGAAAGGATGTTCCAGATAAGGTCAAAAACGACATACTCAGATCTTCACCAAACTTTGCAGGGATACATTGGATATCAAGACACGTGGAAAAAACGTACAAAACAAGAGATTGGAGACATCAAGATTTTGGACGAATTTTTTAAGAATTTTCAAATTTTCAGATGGGAGGTTCAATATAAGGTCAAAAACTACATACTCAGATCTTCACCAAACTTTGCATGGATACATTGGATGTCAAGACACGTGGAAAAAACGTACAAAACAAGAGATTGGAGACATCAAGATTTTGGACGAATTTTTTAAGAATTTTCAAATTTTCAGATAGGAGGTTCCATATAAGGTCAAAAACTACATACTCAGATCTTCACCAAACTTTGCAGGGATACATTGGATATCAAGACACGTGGAAAAAACGTACAAAACAAGAGATTGGAGACATCAAGATTTTGGACGAATTTTTTAAGAATTTTCAAATTTTCAGATGGGAGGTTCCAGATAAGGTCAAAAACTACATACTCAGATCTTCACCAAACATTGCAGGGATACATTGGATGTCAAGACACGTAAAAAAAACGTACAAAACAAGAGATTGGAGACATCAAGATTTTGGACGAATTTTTTAAGAATTTTCAAATTTTCAGATAGGAGGTTCCAGATGAGGTCAAAAACTACATACTCAGATCTTCACCAAACTTTGCAGGAATACTTTGCATGTCAAGACACGTGGAAAAAACGTACAAAACAAGAGATCGGAGACATCAAGATTTTCGACGAATTTTTTAAGAATTTTCAAATTTTCAGATGGGAGGTTCCAGATAAGGTCAAAAACTACATACTCAGATCTTCACCAAACTTTGCAGGAATACTTTGCATGTCAAGACACGTGGAAAAAACGTACAAAACAAGAGATCGGAGACATCAAGATTTTCGACGAATTTTTTAAGAATTTTCAAATTTTCAGATGGGAGGTTCCAGATAAGGTCAAAAACGACATACTCAGATCTTCACCAAACTTTGCATGGATACATTGGATGTCAAGACACGTGGAAAAAACATACAAAACATAGGATTGAGGTCATCAAGATTTTGGTCGAATTTTTTAAGAATTTTCAAATTTTCAGATAGGAGGTTCCATATAAGGTGAAAAACTACATACTCAGATCTTCACCAAACATTGCAGGAATACATTGGATGTCAAGACACGTGGAAAAAACGTACAAAACAAGAGATTGGGGTCATCAAGATTTTGCACGGATTTTTTAGGATTTTTCAAATTTTCAGATGGGAGGTTCCAGATAAGGTCAAAAACTACATACTCAGATCTTCACCAAACTTTGCAGGGATACATTGGATGTCAAGACACGTGGAAAAAACGTACAAAACAAGAGATTGGAGACATCAAGATTTTGGACGAATTTTTTAAGAATTTTCAAATTTTCAGATAGGAGGTTCCATATAAGGTCAAAAACTACATACTCAGATCTTCACCAAACATTGCAGGGATACATTGGATATCAAGACACGTGGAAAAAACGTACAAAACAAGAGATTGGAGACATCAAGATTTTGGACGAATTTTTTAAGAATTTTCAAATTTTCAGATAGGAGGTTCCATATAAGGTCAAAAACTACATACTCAGATCTTCACCAAACTTTGCAGGGATACATTGGATGTCAAGACACGTGGAAAAAACGTACAAAACAAGAGATTGGAGACATCAAGATTTTGGACGAATTTTTTAAGAATTTTCAAATTTTCAGATAGGAGGTTCCATATAAGGTCAAAAACTACATACTCAGATCTTCACCAAACTTTGCATGGATACATTATGTGTCAAGACACGTGGAAAAAACGTACAAAACAAAAGATTGGAGACATCAAGATTTTGGTCGAATTTTTTAAGAATTTTCAAAGTTTCAGATGGGAGGTTCCAGATAAGGTCAAAAACTACATACTCAGATCTTCACCAAACTTTGCAGGGATACATTGGATGTCAAGACACGTGGAAAAAACGTACAAAAAAGAGATTGGAGACATCAAGATTTTGGACGAATTTTTTAACAATTTTCAAATTTTCAGAAAGGATGTTCCAGATAAGGTCAAAAACGACATACTCAGATCTTCACCAAACTTTGCAGGGATACATTGGATATCAAGACACGTGGAAAAAACGTACAAAACAAGAGATTGGAGACATCAAGATTTTGGACGAATTTTTTAAGAATTTTCAAATTTTCAGATGGGAGGTTCAATATAAGGTCAAAAACTACATACTCAGATCTTCACCAAACTTTGCAGGGATACATTGGATGTCAAGACACGTGGAAAAAACGTACAAAACAAGAGATTGGAGACATCAAGATTTTGGACGAATTTTTTAAGAATTTTCAAATTTTCAGATAGGAGATTCCATATAAGGTCAAAAACTACATACTCAGATCTTCACCAAACTTTGCAGGGATACATTGGATATCAAGACACGTGGAAAAAATGTACAAAACAAGAGATTGGAGACATCAAGATTTTGGACGAATTTTTTAAGAATTTTCAAATTTTCAGATAGGAGGTTCCAGATAAGGTCAAAAACTACATACTCAGATCTTCACCAAACTTTGCAGTGATACATTGGATGTCAAGACACGTGGAAAAAACGTACAAAACAAGAGATTGGGGTCATCAAGATTTTGGACGGATTTTTTAGGAATTTTCAAATTTTCAGATGGGAGGTTCCAGATAAGGTCAAAAACTACATACTCAGATCTTCACCAAACATTGCAGGGATACATTGGATGTCAAGACACGTGGAAAAAACGTACAAAACAAGAGATTGGAGACATCAAAATTTTGGACGAATTTTTTAAGAATTTTCAAATTTTCAGATAGTAGGTTCCAGATGAGGTCAAAAACTACATACTCAGATCTTCACCAAACTTTGCAGGAATACTTTGCATGTCAAGACACGTGGAAAAAACGTACAAAACAAGAGATCGGAGACATCAAGATTTTCGACGAATTTTTTAAGAATTTTCAAATTTTCAGATGGGAGGTTCCAGATAAGGTCAAAAACGACATACTCAGATCTTCACCAAACTTTGCATGGATACATTGGATGTCAAGACACGTGGAAAAAACATACAAAACATAGGATTGGTGACATCAAGATTTTGGACGAATTTTTTAAGAATTTTCAAATTTTCAGATAGGAGGTTCCATATAAGGTCAAAAACTACATACTCAGATCTTCACCAAACTTTGCAGGGATACATTGGAGGTCGAGACACGTGGAAAAAAAGTACAAAACAAGAGATTGGGGTCATCAAGATTTTGGACGGATTTTTTAGGAATTTTCAAATTTTCAGATGGGAGGTTCCAGATAAGGTCAAAAACTACATACTCAGATCTTCACCAAACATTGCAGGGATACATTGGATGTCAAGACACGTGGAAAAAACGTACAAAACAAGAGATTGGGGTCATCAAGATTTTGGACGAATTTTTTAAGAATTTTCAAATTTTCAGATAGGAGGTTCCAGATGAGGTCAAAAACTACATACTCAGATCTTCACCAAACTTTGCAGGAATACTTTGCATGTCAAGACACGTGGAAAAAACGTACAAAACAAGAGATCGGAGACATCAAGATTTTCGACGAATTTTTTAAGAATTTTCAAATTTTCAGATGGGAGGTTCCAGATAAGGTCAAAAACGACATACTCAGATCTTCACCAAACTTTGCAGGGATCCATTGGAGGTCGAGACACGTGGAAAAAACGTACAAAACAAGAGATTGGAGACATCAAGATTTTGGACGAATTTTTTAAGAATTTTTTAATTTTCAGATAGGAGGTTCCATATAAGGTCAAAAACTACATACTCAGAACTTCACCAAACTTTGCAGGGATACATTGGATGTCAAGACACGTGGAAAAAACGTACAAAACAAGAGATTGGAGACATCAAGATTTTCGACGAATTTTTTAAGAATTTTCAAATTTTCAGAAAGGATGTTCCAGATAAGGTCAAAAACGACATACTCAGATCTTCACCAAACTTTGCAGGGATCCATTGGAGGTCGAGACACGTGGAAAAAACGTACAAAACAAGAGATTGGAGACATCAAGATTTTGGACGAATTTTTGAAGAATTTTCAAATTTTCAGATAGGAGGTTCCAGATAAGGTCTAAAACTACATACTCAGATCTCCACCAAACATTGCAGGAATACATTGGATGTCGAGACACGTGGAAAAAACGTACAAAACAAGAGATTGGAGACATCAAGATTTTCGACGAATTTTTTAAGAATTTTCAAATTTTCAGATAAGAGGTTCCAGATAAGGTCAAAAACTACATACTCAGATCATCACCAAACGTGCAGGGATACTTTGCATGTCAAGACACGTGGAAAAAACGTACAAAACAAAAGATTGGAGACATCAAGATTTTCGACGAATTTTTTAAGAATTTTAAAATTTTCAGATGGGAGGTTCAATATAAGGTCAAAAACTACATACTCAGATCTTCACCAAACTTTGCAGGGATACTTTGGATGTCAAGACACGTGGAAAAAACGTACAAAACAAGAGATTGGGGTCATCAAGATTTTGGACGAATTTTTTAAGAATTTTCAAATTTTCAGATGGGAGGTTCAATATAAGGTCAAAAACTACATACTCAGATCTTCACCAAACTTTGCATGGATACATTGGATGTCAAGACACGTGGAAAAAACATACAAAACATAGGATTCGGAACATCAAGATTTTGGTCGAATTTTTTAAGAATTTTCAAATTTTCAGATAGGAGGTTCCATATAAGGTCAAAAACTACATACTCAGATCTTCACCAAACATTGCAGGAATACATTGGATGTCAAGACACGTGGAAAAAACGTACAAAACAAGAGATTGGGGTCATCAAGATTTTGCACGGATTTTTTAGGAATTTTCAAATTTTCAGATGGGAGGTTCCAGATAAGGTCAAAAACTACATACTCAGATCTTCACCAAACTTTGCAGGGATACATTGGATGTCAAGACACGTGGAAAAAACGTACAAAACAAGAGATTGGAGACATCAAGATTTTGGACGAATTTTTTAAGAATTTTCAAATTTTCAGATAGGAGGTTCCATATAAGGTCAAAAACTACATACTCAGATCTTCACCAAACTTTGCAGGGATACATTGGATGTCAAGACACGTGGAAAAAACGTACAAAAAAGAGATTGGAGACATCAAGATTTTGGACGAATTTTTTAACAATTTTCAAATTTTCAGAAAGGATGTTCCAGATAAGGTCAAAAACGACATACTCAGATCTTCACCAAACTTTGCATGGATACATTGGATGTCAAGACACGTGGAAAAAACGTACAAAACAAGAGATTGGGGTCATCAAGATTTTGCACGGATTTTTTAGGAATTTTCAAATTTTCAGATGGGAGGTTCCAGATAAGGTCAAAAACTACATACTCAGATCTTCACCAAACTTTGCAGGGATACATTGGATGTCAAGACACGTGGAAAAAACGTACAAAACAAGAGATTGGAGACATCAAGATTTTGGACGAATTTTTTAAAAATTTTCAAATTTTCAGATAGGAGGTTACATATAAGGTCAAAAACTACATACTCAGATCTTCACCAAACTTTGCATGGATACATTATGTGTCAAGACACGTGGAAAAAACGTACAAAACAAAAGATTGGAGACATCAAGATTTTGGTCGAATTTTTTAAGAATTTTCAAATTTTCAGATGGGAGGTTCCAGATAAGGTCAAAAACTACATACTCAGATCTTCACCAAACTTTGCAGGGATACATTGGATGTCAAGACACGTGGAAAAAACGTACAAAAAAGAGATTGGAGACATCAAGATTTTAGTCGAATTTTTTAAGAATTTTCAAATTTTCAGATGGGAGGTTCCAGATAAGGTCAAAAACTACATACTCAGATCTTCACCAAACTTTGCAGGGATACATTGGATGTCAAGACACGTGGAAAAAACGTACAAAAAAGAGATTGGGGTCATCAAGATTTTGGACGGATTTTTTAGGAATTTTCAAATTTTCAGATGGGAGGTTCCAGATAAGGTCAAAAACTACATACTCAGATCTTCACCAAACATTGCAGGGATACATTGGATGTCAAGACACGTGGAAAAAACGTACAAAACAAGAGATTGGAGACATCAAAATTTTGGACGAATTTTTTAAGAATTTTCAAATTTTCAGATAGGAGGTTCCAGATGAGGTCAAAAACTACATACTCAGATCTTCACCAAACTTTGCAGGAATACTTTGCATGTCAAGACACGTGGAAAAAACGTACAAAACAAGAGATCGGAGACATCAAGATTTTCGACGAATTTTTGAAGAATTTTCAAATTTTCAGATAGGAGGTTCCAGATAAGGTCAAAAACGACATACTCAGATCTTCACCAAACTTTGCATGGATACATTGGATGTCAAGACACGTGGAAAAAACGTACAAAACATAGGATTGGTGACATCAAGATTTTGGACGAATTTTTTAAGAATTTTCAAATTTTCAGATAGGAGGTTCCAGATAAGGTCAAAAACGACATACTCAGATCTTCACCAAACTTTGCAGGGATACATTGGATGTCAAGACACGTGGAAAAAACGTACAAAACAAGAGATTGGAGACATCAAGATTTTGGACGAATTTTTTAAGAATTTTCAAATTTTCAGATAGGAGGTTCCATATAAGGTCAAAAACTACATACTCAGATCTTCACCAAACTTTGCATGGATACATTATGTGTCAAGACACGTGGAAAAAACGTACAAAACAAAAGATTGGAGACATCAAGATTTTGGTCGAATTTTTTAAGAATTTTCAAAGTTTCAGATGGGAGGTTCCAGATAAGGTCAAAAACTACATACTCAGATCTTCACCAAACTTTGCAGGGATACATTGGATGTCAAGACACGTGGAAAAAACGTACAAAAAAGAGATTGGAGACATCAAGATTTTGGACGAATTTTTTAACAATTTTCAAATTTTCAGAAAGGATGTTCCAGATAAGGTCAAAAACGACATACTCAGATCTTCACCAAACTTTGCAGGGATACATTGGATATCAATACACGTGGAAAAAACGTACAAAACAAGAGATTGGAGACATCAAGATTTTGGACGAATTTTTTAAGAATTTTCAAATTTTCAGATGGGAGGTTCAATATAAGGTCAAAAACTACATACTCAGATCTTCACCAAACTTTGCAGGGATACATTGGATGTCAAGACACGTGGAAAAAACGTACAAAACAAGAGATTGGAGACATCAAGATTTTGGACGAATTTTTTAAGAATTTTCAAATTTTCAGATAGGAGATTCCATATAAGGTCAAAAACTACATACTCAGATCTTCACCAAACTTTGCAGGGATACATTGGATATCAAGACACGTGGAAAAAATGTACAAAACAAGAGATTGGAGACATCAAGATTTTGGACGAATTTTTTAAGAATTTTCAAATTTTCAGATAGGAGGTTCCAGATAAGGTCAAAAACTACATACTCAGATCTTCACCAAACTTTGCAGTGATACATTGGATGTCAAGACACGTGGAAAAAACGTACAAAACAAGAGATTGGGGTCATCAAGATTTTGGACGGATTTTTTAGGAATTTTCAAATTTTCAGATGGGAGGTTCCAGATAAGGTCAAAAACTACATACTCAGATCTTCACCAAACATTGCAGGGATACATTGGATGTCAAGACACGTGGAAAAAACGTACAAAACAAGAGATTGGAGACATCAAAATTTTGGACGAATTTTTTAAGAATTTTCAAATTTTCAGATAGGAGGTTCCAGATGAGGTCAAAAACTACATACTCAGATCTTCACCAAACTTTGCAGGAATACTTTGCATGTCAAGACACGTGGAAAAAACGTACAAAACAAGAGATCGGAGACATCAAGATTTTCGACGAATTTTTTAAGAATTTTCAAATTTTCAGATGGGAGGTTCCAGATAAGGTCAAAAACGACATACTCAGATCTTCACCAAACTTTGCATGGATACATTGGATGTCAAGACACGTGGAAAAAACATACAAAACATAGGATTGGTGACATCAAGATTTTGGACGAATTTTTTAAGAATTTTCAAATTTTCAGATAGGAGGTTCCATATAAGGTCAAAAACTACATACTCAGATCTTCACCAAACTTTGCAGGGATACATTGGAGGTCGAGACACGTGGAAAAAAAGTACAAAACAAGAGATTGGGGTCATCAAGATTTTGGACGGATTTTTTAGGAATTTTCAAATTTTCAGATGGGAGGTTCCAGATAAGGTCAAAAACTACATACTCAGATCTTCACCAAACATTGCAGGGATACATTGGATGTCAAGACACGTGGAAAAAACGTACAAAACAAGAGATTGGGGTCATCAAGATTTTGGACGAATTTTTTAAGAATTTTCAAATTTTCAGATAGGAGGTTCCAGATGAGGTCAAAAACTACATACTCAGATCTTCACCAAACTTTGCAGGAATACTTTGCATGTCAAGACACGTGGAAAAAACGTACAAAACAAGAGATCGGAGACATCAAGATTTTCGACGAATTTTTTAAGAATTTTCAAATTTTCAGATGGGAGGTTCCAGATAAGGTCAAAAACGACATACTCAGATCTTCACCAAACTTTGCAGGGATCCATTGGAGGTCGAGACACGTGGAAAAAACGTACAAAACAAGAGATTGGAGACATCAAGATTTTGGACGAATTTTTTAAGAATTTTTTAATTTTCAGATAGGAGGTTCCATATAAGGTCAAAAACTACATACTCAGAACTTCACCAAACTTTGCAGGGATACATTGGATGTCAAGACACGTGGAAAAAACGTACAAAACAAGAGATTGGAGACATCAAGATTTTCGACGAATTTTTTAAGAATTTTCAAATTTTCAGAAAGGATGTTCCAGATAAGGTCAAAAACGACATACTCAGATCTTCACCAAACTTTGCAGGGATCCATTGGAGGTCGAGACACGTGGAAAAAACGTACAAAACAAGAGATTGGAGACATCAAGATTTTGGACGAATTTTTGAAGAATTTTCAAATTTTCAGATAGGAGGTTCCAGATAAGGTCTAAAACTACATACTCAGATCTCCACCAAACATTGCAGGAATACATTGGATGTCGAGACACGTGGAAAAAACGTACAAAACAAGAGATTGGAGACATCAAGATTTTCGACGAATTTTTTAAGAATTTTCAAATTTTCAGATAAGAGGTTCCAGATAAGGTCAAAAACTACATACTCAGATCTTCACCAAACGTGCAGGGATACTTTGCATGTCAAGACACGTGGAAAAAACGTACAAAACAAAAGATTGGAGACATCAAGATTTTCGACGAATTTTTTAAGAATTTTCAAATTTTCAGATGGGAGGTTCCAGATAAGGTCAAAAACGACATACTCAGATCTTCACCAAACTTTGCATGGATACATTGGATGTCAAGACACGTGGAAAAAACGTACAAAACAAGAGATTGGAGACATCAAGATTTTGGACGAATTTTTTAAGAATTTTAAAATTTTCAGATGGGAGGTTCAATATAAGGTCAAAAACTACATACTCAGATCTTCACCAAACTTTGCAGGGATACTTTGGATGTCAAGACACGTGGAAAAAACGTACAAAACAAGAGATTGGGGTCATCAAGATTTTGGACGAATTTTTTAAGAATTTTCAAATTTTCAGATGGGAGGTTCAATATAAGGTCAAAAACTACATACTCAGATCTTCACCAAACTTTGCATGGATACATTGGATGTCAAGACACGTGGAAAAAACATACAAAACATAGGATTCGGAACATCAAGATTTTGGTCGAATTTTTTAAGAATTTTCAAATTTTCAGATAGGAGGTTCCATATAAGGTCAAAAACTACATACTCAGATCTTCACCAAACATTGCAGGAATACATTGGATGTCAAGACACGTGGAAAAAACGTACAAAACAAGAGATTGGGGTCATCAAGATTTTGCACGGATTTTTTAGGAATTTTCAAATTTTCAGATGGGAGGTTCCAGATAAGGTCAAAAACTACATACTCAGATCTTCACCAAACTTTGCAGGGATACATTGGATGTCAAGACACGTGGAAAAAACGTACAAAACAAGAGATTGGAGACATCAAGATTTTGGACGAATTTTTTAAGAATTTTCAAATTTTCAGATAGGAGGTTCCATATAAGGTCAAAAACTACATACTCAGATCTTCACCAAACTTTGCAGGGATACATTGGATGTCAAGACACGTGGAAAAAACGTACAAAAAAGAGATTGGAGACATCAAGATTTTGGACGAATTTTTTAACAATTTTCAAATTTTCAGAAAGGATGTTCCAGATAAGGTCAAAAACGACATACTCAGATCTTCACCAAACTTTGCATGGATACATTGGATGTCAAGACACGTGGAAAAAACGTACAAAACAAGAGATTGGGGTCATCAAGATTTTGCACGGATTTTTTAGGAATTTTCAAATTTTCAGATGGGAGGTTCCAGATAAGGTCAAAAACTACATACTCAGATCTTCACCAAACTTTGCAGGGATACATTGGATGTCAAGACACGTGGAAAAAACGTACAAAACAAGAGATTGGAGACATCAAGATTTTGGACGAATTTTTTAAAAATTTTCAAATTTTCAGATAGGAGGTTCCATATAAGGTCAAAAACTACATACTCAGATCTTCACCAAACTTTGCATGGATACATTATGTGTCAAGACACGTGGAAAAAACGTACAAAACAAAAGATTGGAGACATCAAGATTTTGGTCGAATTTTTTAAGAATTTTCAAATTTTCAGATGGGAGTTTCCAGATAAGGTCAAAAACTACATACTCAGATCTTCACCAAACTTTGCAGGGATACATTGGATGTCAAGACACGTGGAAAAAACGTACAAAAAAGAGATTGGAGACATCAAGATTTTGGTCGAATTTTTTAAGAATTTTCAAATTTTCAGATGGGAGGTTCCAGATAAGGTCAAAAACTACATACTCAGATCTTCACCAAACTTTGCAGGGATACATTGGATGTCAAGACACGTGGAAAAAACGTACAAAAAAGAGATTGGGGTCATCAAGATTTTGGACGGATTTTTTAGGAATTTTCAAATTTTCAGATGGGAGGTTCCAGATAAGGTCAAAAACTACATACTCAGATCTTCACCAAACATTGCAGGGATACATTGGATGTCAAGACACGTGGAAAAAACGTACAAAACAAGAGATTGGAGACATCAAAATTTTGGACGAATTTTTTAAGAATTTTCAAATTTTCAGATAGGAGGTTCCAGATGAGGTCAAAAACTACATACTCAGATCTTCACCAAACTTTGCAGGAATACTTTGCATGTCAAGACACGTGGAAAAAACGTACAAAACAAGAGATCGGAGACATCAAGATTTTCGACGAATTTTTGAAGAATTTTCAAATTTTCAGATAGGAGGTTCCAGATAAGGTCAAAAACGACATACTCAGATCTTCACCAAACTTTGCATGGATACATTGGATGTCAAGACACGTGGAAAAAACGTACAAATCATAGGATTGGTGACATCAAGATTTTGGACGAATTTTTTAAGAATTTTCAAATTTTCAGATAGGATGTTCCAGATAAGGTCAAAAACGACATACTCAGATCTTCACCAAACTTTGCAGGGATCCATTGGAGGTCGAGACACGTGGAAAAAACGTACAAAACAAGAGATTGGAGACATCAAGATTTTGGACGAATTTTTGAAGAATTTTCAAATTTTCAGATAGGAGGTTCCAGATAAGGTCTAAAACTACATACTCAGATCTCCACCAAACATTGCAGGAATACATTGGATGTCAAGACACGTGGAAAAAACGTACAAAACAAGAGATTGGAGACATCAAGATTTTCGACGAATTTTTTAAGAATTTTCAAATTTTCAGATAAGAGGTTCCAGATAAGGTCAAAAACTACATACTCAGATCTTCACCAAACGTGCAGGGATACTTTGCATGTCAAGACACGTGGAAAAAACGTACAAAACAAAAGATTGGAGACATCAAGATTTTCGACGAATTTTTTAAGAATTTTCAAATTTTCAGATGGGAGGTTCCAGATAAGGTCAAAAACGACATACTCAGATCTTCACCAAACTTTCCATGGATACATTGGATGTCAAGACACGTGGAAAAAACGTACAAAACAAGAGATTGGAGACATCAAGATTTTGGACGAATTTTTTAAGAATTTTCCAATTTTCAGATGGGAGGTTCAATATAAGGTCAAAAACTACATACTCAGATCTTCACCAAACTTTGCAGGGATACTTTGGATGTCAAGACACGTGGAAAAAACGTACAAAACAAGAGATTGGGGTCATCAAGATTTTGGACGAATTTTTTAAGAATTTTCAAATTTTCAGATGGGAGGTTCAATATAAGGTCAAAAACTACATACTCAGATCTTCACCAAACTTTGCATGGATACATTGGATGTCAAGACACGTGGAAAAAACATACAAAACATAGGATTCGGAACATCAAGATTTTGGTCGAATTTTTTAAGAATTTTCAAATTTTCAGATAGGAGGTTCCATATAAGGTCAAAAACTACATACTCAGATCTTCACCAAACATTGCAGGAATACATTGGATGTCAAGACACGTGGAAAAAACGTACAAAACAAGAGATTGGGGTCATCAAGATTTTGCACGGATTTTTTAGGAATTTTCAAATTTTCAGATGGGAGGTTCCAGATAAGGTCAAAAACTACATACTCAGATCTTCACCAAACTTTGCAGGGATACATTGGATGTCAAGACACGTGGAAAAAACGTACAAAACAAGAGATTGGAGACATCAAGATTTTGGACGAATTTTTTAAGAATTTTCAAATTTTCAGATTGGAGGTTCCATATAAGGTCAAAAACTACATACTCAGATCTTCACCAAACTTTGCAGGGATACATTGGATGTCAAGACACGTGGAAAAAACGTACAAAAAAGAGATTGGAGACATCAAGATTTTGGAAGAATTTTTTAACAATTTTCAAATTTTCAGAAAGGATGTTCCAGATAAGGTCAAAGACGACATACTCAGATCTTCACCAAACTTTGCATGGATACATTGGATGTCAAGACACGTGGAAAAAACGTACAAAACAAGAGATTGGGGTCATCAAGATTTTGCACGGATTTTTTAGGAATTTTCAAATTTTCAGATGGGAGGTTCCAGATAAGGTCAAAAACTACATACTCAGATCTTCACCAAACTTTGCAGGGATACATTGGATGTCAAGACACGTGGAAAAAACGTACAAAACAAGAGATTGGAGACATCAAGATTTTGGACGAATTTTTTAAGAATTTTCAAATTTTCAGATAGGAGGTTCCAGATGAGGTCAAAAACTACATACTCAGATCTTCACCAAACTTTGCAGGAATACTTTCCATGTCAAGACACGTGGAAAAAACGTACAAAACAAGAGATCGGAGACATCAAGATTTTCGACGAATTTTTGAAGAATTTTCAAATTTTCAGATGGGAGGTTCCAGATAAGGTCAAAAACGACATACTCAGATCTTCACCAAACTTTGCAGGGATCCATTGGAGGTCGAGACACGTGGAAAAAACGTACAAAACAAGAGATTGGAGACATCAAGATTTTGGACGAATTTTTTAAGAATTTTCAAATTTTCAGATAGGAGGTTCCATATAAGGTCAAAAACTACATACTCAGATCTTCACCAAACTTTGCAGGGATACATTGGATGTCAAGATACGTGGAAAAAACGTACAAAACAAGAGATTGGAGACATCAAGATTTTCGACGAATTTTTTAAGAATTTTCAAATTTTCAGAAAGGATGTTCCAGATAAGGTCAAAAACGACATACTCAGATCTTCACCAAACTTTGCAGGGATCCATTGGAGGTCGAGACACGTGGAAAAAACGTACAAAACAAGAGATTGGAGACATCAAGATTTTCGACGAATTTTTGAAGAATTTTCAAATTTTCAGATGGGAGGTTCCAGATAAGGTCAAAAACTACATACTCAGATCTTCACCAAACTTTGCAGGGATACATTGGATGTCAAGACACGTGAAAAAAACGTACAAAAAAGAGATTGGAGACATCAAGATTTTGGACGAATTTTTTAACAATTTTCAAATTTTCAGAAAGGATGTTCCAGATAAGGTCAAAAACGACATACTCAGATCTTCACCAAACTTTGCATGGATACATTGGATGTCAAGACACGTGGAAAAAACGTACAAAACAAGAGATTGGGGTCATCAAGATTTTGCACGGATTTTTTAGGAATTTTCAAATTTTCAGATGGGAGGTTCCAGATAAGGTCAAAAACTACATACTCAGATCTTCACCAAACTTTGCAGGGATACATTGGATGTCAAGACACGTGGAAAAAACGTACAAAACAAGAGATTGGAGACATCAAGATTTTGGACGAATTTTTTAAGAATTTTCAAATTTTCAGATAGGAGGTTCCATATAAGGTCAAAAACTACATACTCAGATCTTCACCAAACTTTGCATGGATACATTATGTGTCAAGACACGTGGAAAAAACGTACAAAACAAAAGATTGGAGACATCAAGATTTTGGTCGAATTTTTTAAGAATTTTCAAATTTTCAGATGGGAGGTTCCAGATAAGGTCAAAAACTACATACTCAGATCTTCACCAAACTTTGCAGAGATACCTTGGATGTCAAGACACGTGGAAAAAACGTACAAAAAAGAGATTGGAGACATCAAGATTTTGGACGAATTTTTTAACAATTTTCAAATTTTCAGAAAGGATGTTCCAGATAAGGTCAAAAACGACATACTCAGATCTTCACCAAACTTTGCAGGGATACATTGGATATCAAGACACGTGGAAAAAACGTACAAAACAAGAGATTGGAGACATCAAGATTTTCGACGAATTTTTTAAGAATTTTCAAATTTTCAGATAGGAGGTTCCAGATAAGGTCAAAAACTACATACTCAGATCTTCACCAAACGTTGCAGGGATACTTTGCATGTCAAGACACGTGGAAAAAACGTACAAAACAAAAGATTGGAGACATCAAGATTTTCGACGAATTTTTTAAGAATTTTCAAATTTTCAGATGGGAGGTTCCAGATAAGGTCAAAAACGACATACTCAGATCTTCACCAAACTTTGCATGGATACATTGGATGTCAAGACACGTGGAAAAAACGTACAAAACAAGAGATTGGAGACATCAAGATTTTGGACGAATTTTTTAAGAATTCTCAAATTTTCAGAAAGGAGGTTCCATATAAGGTCAAAAACTACATACTCAGATCTTCACCAAACTTTGCAGGGATACTTTGGATGTCAAGACACGTGGAAAAAACGTACAAAACAAGAGATTGGGGTCATCAAGATTTTGGACGAATTTTTTAAGAATTTTCAAATTTTCAGATGGGAGGTTCAATATAAGGTCAAAAACTACATACTCAGATCTTCACCAAACTTTGCATGGATACATTGGATGTCAAGACACGTGGAAAAAACATACAAAACATAGGATTCGGAACATCAAGATTTTGGTCGAATTTTTTAAGAATTTTCAAATTTTCAGATAGGAGGTTCCATATAAGGTCAAAAACTACATACTCAGATCTTCACCAAACATTGCAGGAATACATTGGATGTCAAGACACGTGGAAAAAACGTACAAAACAAGAGATTGGGGTCATCAAGATTTTGCACGGATTTTTTAGGAATTTTCAAATTTTCAGATGGGAGGTTCCAGATAAGGTCAAAAACTACATACTCAGATCTTCACCAAACTTTGCAGGGATACATTGGATGTCAAGACACGTGGAAAAAACGTACAAAACAAGAGATTGGAGACATCAAGATTTTGGACGAATTTTTTAAGAATTTTCAAATTTTCAGATAGGAGGTTCCATATAAGGTCAAAAACTACATACTCAGATCTTCACCAAACTTTGCATGGATACATTATGTGTCAAGACACGTGGAAAAAACGTACAAAACAAAAGATTGGAGACATCAAGATTTTGGCCGAATTTTTTAAGAATTTTCAAATTTTCAGATGGGAGGTTCCAGGTAAGGTCAAAAACTACATACTCAGATCTTCACCAAACTTTGCAGGGATACATTGGATATCAAGACACGTGGAAAAAACGTACAAAACAAGAGATTGGAGACATCAAGATTTTGGACGAATTTTTTAAGAATTTTCAAATTTTCAGATAGGAGGTTCCAGATAAGGTCAAAAACTACATACTCAGATCTTCACCAAACTTTGCAGGGATACATTGGATGTCAAGACACGTGGAAAAAACGTACAAAACAAAAGATTGGGGTCATCAAGATTTTGGACGGATTTTTTAGGAATTTTCAAATTTTCAGATGGGAGGTTCCAGATAAGGTCAAAAACTACATACTCAGATCTTCACCAAACATTGCAGGGATACATTGGATGTCAAGACACGTGGAAAAAACGTACAAAACAAGAGATTGGAGACATCAAAATTTTGGACGAATTTTTTAAGAATTTTCAAATTTTCAGATAGGAGGTTCCAGATGAGGTCAAAAACTACATACTCAGATCTTCACCAAACTTTGCAGGAATACTTTGCATGTCAAGACACGTGGAAAAGACGTACAAAACAAGAGATCGGAGACATAAAGATTTTCGACGAATTTTTTAAGAATTTTCAAATTTTCAGATGGGAGGTTCCAGATAAGGTCAAAAACGACATACTCAGATCTTCACCAAACTTTGCATGGATACATTGGATGTCAAGACACGTGGAAAAAACATACAAAACATAGGATTGGTGACATCAAGATTTTGGACGAATTTTTTAAGAATTTTCAAATTTTCAGATAGGAGGTTCCATATAAGGTCAAAAACTACATACTCAGATCTTCACCAAACTTTGCAGGGATACATTGGAGGTCGAGACACGTGGAAAAAAAGTACAAAACAAGAGATTGGGGTCATCAAGATTTTGGACGGATTTTTTAGGAATTTTCAAATTTTCAGATGGGAGGTTCCAGATAAGGTCAAAAACTACATACTCAGATCTTCACCAAACTTGGAGGGATACATTGGATGTCAAGACACGTGGAAAAAACGTACAAAACAAGAGATTGGAGACATCAAGATTTTGGACGAATTTTTTAAGAATTTTCAAATTTTCAGATAGGAGGTTCCATATAAGGTCAAAAACTACATACTCAGATCTTCACCAAACTTTGCATGGATACATTATGTGTCAAGACACGTGGAAAAAACGTACAAAACAAAAGATTGGAGACATCAAGATATTGGTCGAATTTTTTAAGAATTTTCAAATTTTCAGATGGGAGGTTCCAGATAAGGTCAAAAACTACATACTCAGATCTTCACCAAACTTTGCAGGGATACATTGGATGTCAAGACACGTGGAAAAAACGTACAAAACAAGAGATAGGAGACATCAAGATTTTGGACGAATTTTTTAACAATTTTCAAATTTTCAGAAAGGATGTTCCAGATAAGGTCAAAAACAACATACTCAGATCTTCACCAAACTTTGCAGGGATACATTGGATGTCAAGACACGTGGAAAAAACGTACAAAACAAGAGATTGGAGACATCAAGATTTTGGACGAATTTTTTAAGAATTTTCAAATTTTCAGATAGGAGGTTCCATATAAGGTCAAAAACTACATACTCAGATCTTCACCAAACTTTGCATGGATACATTATGTGTCAAGACACGTGGAAAAAACGTACAAAACAAGAGATTGGAGACATCAAGATTTTGGACGAATTTTTTAAGAATTTTCAAATTTTCAGATAGGAGGTTCCATATAAGGTCAAAAACTACATACTCAGATCTTCACCAAACTTTGCAGGGATACATTGGATATCAAGACACGTGGAAAAAACGTACAAAACAAGAGATTGGAGACATCAAGATTTTGGACGAATTTTTTAAGAATTTTCAAATTTTCAGATAGGAGGTTCCAGATAAGGTCAAAAACTACATACTCAGATCTTCACCAAACTTTGCAGGGATACATTGGATGTCAAGACACGTGGAAAAAACGTACAAAACAAGAGATTGGGGTCATCAAGATTTTGGACGGATTTTTTAGGAATTTTCAAATTTTCAGATGGGAGGTTCCAGATAAGGTCAAAAACTACATACTCAGATCTTCACCAAACATTGCAGGGATACATTGGATGTCAAGACACGTGGAAAAAACGTACAAAACAAGAGATTGGAGACATCAAAATTTTGGACGATTTTTTTAAGAATTTTCAAATTTTCAGATAGGAGGTTCCAGATGAGGTCAAAAACTACATACTCAGATCTTCACCAAACTTTGCAGGAATACTTTGCATGTCAAGACACGTGGAAAAAACGTACAAAACAAGAGATCGGAGACATCAAGATTTTCGACGAATTTTTTAAGAATTTTCAAATTTTCAGATGGGAGGTTCCAGATAAGGTCAAAAACGACATACTCAGATCTTCACCAAACTTTGCAGGGATACATTGGATGTCAAGACACGTGGAAAAAACATACAAAACATAGGATTGGTGACATCAAGATTTTGGACGAATTTTTTAAGAATTTTCAAATTTTCAGATAGGAGGTTCCATATAAGGTCAAAAACTACATACTCAGATCTTCACCAAACTTTGCAGGGATACATTGGAGGTCGAGACACGTGGAAAAAAAGTACAAAACAAGAGATTGGGGTCATCAAGATTTTGGACGGATTTTTTAGGAATTTTCAAATTTTCAGATGGGAGGTTCCAGATAAGGTCAAAAACTACATACTCAGATCTTCACCAAACATTGCAGGTATACATTGGATGTCAAGACACGTGGAAAAAACGTACAAAACAAGAGATTGGAGACATCAAGATTTTGGACGAATTTTTTAAGAATTTTCAAATTTTCAGATAGGAGGTTCCAGATGAGGTCAAAAACTACATACTCAGATCTTCACCAAACTTTGCAGGAATACTTTGCATGTCAAGACACGTGGAAAAAACGTACAAAACAAGAGATCGGAGACATCAAGATTTTCGACGAATTTTTTAAGAATTTTCAAATTTTCAGATGGGAGGTTCCAGATAAGGTCAAAAACTACATACTCAGATCTTCACCAAACTTTGCAGGAATACTTTGCATGTCAAGACACGTGGAAAAAACGTACAAAACAAGAGATCGGAGACATCAAGATTTTCGACGAATTTTTTAAGAATTTTCAAATTTTCAGATGGGAGGTTCCAGATAAGGTCAAAAACGACATACTCAGATCTTCACCAAACTTTGCATGGATACATTGGATGTCAAGACACGTGGAAAAAACATACAAAACATAGGATTGGGGTCATCAAGATTTTGGTCGAATTTTTTAAGAATTTTCAAATTTTCAGATAGGAGGTTCCATATAAGGTCAAAAACTACATACTCAGATCTTCACCAAACATTGCGGGAATACATTGGATGTCAAGACACGTGGAAAAAACGTACAAAACAAGAGATTGGGGTCATCAAGATTTTGCACGGATTTTTTAGGAATTTTCAAATTTTCAGATGGGAGGTTCCAGATAAGATCAAAAACTACATACTCAGATCTTCACCAAACTTTGCATGGATACATTGGATGTCAAGACACGTGGAAAAAACGTACAAAACAAGAGATTGGAGACATCAAGATTTTGGACGAATTTTTTAAGAATTTTCAAATTTTCAGATAGGAGGTTCCATATAAGGTCAAAAACTACATACTCAGATCTTCACCAAACTTTGCATGGATACATTATGTGTCAAGACACGTGGAAAAAACGTACAAAACAAAAGATTGGAGACATCAAGATTTTGGTCGAATTTTTTAAGAATTTTCAAATTTTCAGATGGGAGGTTCCAGATAAGGTCAAAAACTACATACTCAGATCTTCACCAAACTTTGCAGGGATACATTGGATGTCAAGACACGTGGAAAAAACGTACAAAAAAGAGATTGGAGACATCAAGATTTTGGACGAATTTTTTAACAATTTTCAAATTTTCAGAAAGGATGTTCCAGATAAGGTCAAAAACGACATACTCAGATCTTCACCAAACTTTGCAGGGATACATTGGATATCAAGACACGTGGAAAAAACGTACAAAACAAGAGATTGGAGACATCAAGATTTTGGACGAATTTTTTAAGAATTTTCAAATTTTCAGATAGGAGGTTCCAGATAAGGTCAAAAACTACATACTCAGATCTTCACCAAACTTTGCAGGGATACATTGGATGTCAAGACACGTGGAAAAAACGTACAAAACAAGAGATTGGAGACATCAAGATTTTGGACGAATTTTTTAAGAATTTTCAAATTTTCAGATAGGAGGTTCCATATAAGGTCAAAAACTACATACTCAGATCTTCACCAAACATTGCAGGGATACATTGGATATCAAGACACGTGGAAAAAACGTACAAAACAAGAGATTGGAGACATCAAGATTTTGGTCGAATTTTTTAAGAATTTTCAAATTTTCAGATGGGAGGTTCCAGATAAGGTCAAAAACTACATACTCAGATCTTCACCAAACTTTGCAGGGATACATTGGATGTCAAGACACGTGGAAAAAACGTACAAAAAAGAGATTGGAGACATCAAGATTTTGGACGAATTTTTTAACAATTTTCAAATTTTCAGAAAGGATGTTCCAGATAAGGTCAAAAACGACATACTCAGATCTTCACCAAACTTTGCAGGGATACATTGGATATCAAGACACGTGGAAAAAACGTACAAAACAAGAGATTGGAGACATCAAGATTTTGGACGAATTTTTTAAGAATTTTCAAATTTTCAGATGGGAGGTTCAATATAAGGTCAAAAACTACATACTCAGATCTTCACCAAACTTTGCAGGGATACATTGGATGTCAAGACACGTGGAAAAAACGTACAAAACAAGAGATTGGAGACATCAAGATTTTGGACGAATTTTTTAAGAATTTTCAAATTTTCAGATAGGAGGTTCCATATAAGGTCAAAAACTACATACTCAGATCTTCACCAAACTTTGCAGGGATACATTGGATATCAAGACACGTGGAAAAAACGTACAAAACAAGAGATTGGAGACATCAAGATTTTGGACGAATTTTTTAAGAATTTTCAAATTTTCAGATAGGAGGTTCCAGATAAAGTCAAAAACTACATACTCAGATCTTCACCAAACTTTGCAGGGATACATTGGATGTCAAGACACGTGGAAAAAACGTACAAAACAAGAGATTGGGGTCATAAAGATTTTGGACGGATTTTTTAGGAATTTTCAAATTTTCAGATGGGAGGTTCCAGATAAGGTCAAAAACTACATACTCAGATCTTCACCAAACATTGCAGGGATACATTGGATGTCAAGACACGTGGAAAAAACGTACAAAACAAGAGATTGGAGACATCAAAATTTTGGACGAATTTTTTAAGAATTTTCAAATTTTCAGATAGGAGGTTCCAGATGAGGTCAAAAACTACATACTCAGATCTTCACCAAACTTTGCAGGAATACTTTGCATGTCAAGACACGTGGAAAAAACGTACAAAACAAGAGATCGGAGACATCAAGATTTTCGACGAATTTTTTAAGAATTTTCAAATTTTCAGATGGGAGGTTCCAGATAAGGTCAAAAACGACATACTCAGATCTTCACCAAACTTTGCATGGATACATTGGATGTCAAGACACGTGGAAAAAACATACAAAACATAGGATTGGTGACATCAAGATTTTGGACGAATTTTTTAAGAATTTTCAAATTTTCAGATAGGAGGTTCCATATAAGGTCAAAAACTACATACTCAGATCTTCACCAAACTTTGCAGGGATACATTGGAGGTCGAGACACGTGGAAAAAAAGTACAAAACAAGAGATTGGGGTCATCAAGATTTTGGACGGATTTTTTAGGAATTTTCAAATTTTCAGATGGGAGGTTCCAGATAAGGTCAAAAACTACATACTCAGATCTTCACCAAACATTGCAGGGATACATTGGATGTCAAGACACGTGGAAAAAACGTACAAAACAAGAGATTGGAGACATCAAGATTTTGGACGAATTTTTTAAGAATTTTCAAATTTTCAGATAGGAGGTTCCAGATGAGGTCAAAAACTACATACTCAGATCTTCACCAAACTTTGCAGGAATACTTTGCATGTCAAGACACGTGGAAAAAACGTACAAAACAAGAGATCGGAGACATCAAGATTTTCGACGAATTTTTTAAGAATTTTCAAATTTTCAGATGGGAGGTTCCAGATAAGGTCAAAAACGACATACTCAGATCTTCACCAAACTTTGCAGGGATCCATTGGAGGTCGAGACACGTGGAGAAAACGTACAAAACAAGAGATTGGAGACATCAAGATTTTGGACGAATTTTTTAAGAATTTTCAAATTTTCAGATAGGAGGTTCTATATAAGGTCAAAAACTACATACTCAGATCTTCACCAAACTTTGCAGGGATACATTGGATGTCAAGACACGTGGAAAAAACGTACAAAACAAGAGATTGGAGACATCAAGATTTTCGACGAATTTTTTAAGAATTTTCAAATTTTCAGAAAGGATGTTCCAGATAAGGTCAAAAACGACATACTCAGATCTTCACCAAACTTTGCAGGGATCCATTGGAGGTCGAGACACGTGGAAAAAACGTACAAAACAAGAGATTGGAGACATCAAGATTTTGGACGAATTTTTGAAGAATTTTCAAATTTTCAGATAGGAGGTTCCAGATAAGGTCTAAAACTACATACTCAGATCTCCACCAAACATTGCAGGAATACATTGGATGTCAAGACACGTGGAAAAAACGTACAAAACAAGAGATTGGAGACATCAAGATTTTCGACGAATTTTTGAAGAATTTTCAAATTTTCAGATAGGAGGTTCCAGATAAGGTCAAAAACTACGTACTCAGATCTTCACCAAACGTTGCAGGGATACTTTGCATGTCAAGACACGTGGAAAAAACGTACAAAACAAAAGATTGGAGACATAAAGATTTTCGACGATTTTTTTAAGAATTTTCAAATTTTCAGATGGGAGGTTCCAGATAAGGTCAAAAACGACATACTCAGATCTTCACCAAACTTTGCATGGATACATTGGATGTCAAGACACGTGGAAAAAACGTACAAAACAAGAGATTGGAGACATCAAGATTTTGGACGAATTTTTTAAGAATTTTCAAATTTTCAGATGGGAGGTTCAATATAAGGTCAAAAACTACATACTCAGATCTTCACCAAACTTTGCAGGGATACTTTGGATGTCAAGACACGTGGAAAAAACGTACAAAACAAGAGATTGGGGTCATCAAGATTTTGGACGAATTTTTTAAGAATTTTCAAATTTTCAGATGGGAGGTTCAATATAAGGTCAAAAACTACATACTCAGATCTTCACCAAACTTTGCATGGATACATTGGATGTCAAGACACGTGGAAAAAACATACAAAACATAGGATTCGGAACATCAAGATTTTGGTCGAATTTTTTAAGAATTTTCAAATTTTCAGATAGGAGGTTCCATATAAGGTCAAAAACTACATACTCAGATCTTCACCAAACATTGCAGGAATACATTGGATGTCAAGACACGTGGAAAAAACGTACAAAACAAGAGATTGGGGTCATCAAGATTTTGCACGGATTTTTTAGGAATTTTCAAATTTTCAGATGGGAGGTTCCAGATAAGGTCAAAAACGACATACTCAGATCTTCACCAAACTTTGCAGGGATCCATTGGAGGTCGAGACACGTGGAAAAAACGTACAAAACAAGAGATTGGAGACATCAAGATTTTGGACGAATTTTTGAAGAATTTTCAAATTTTCAGATAGGAGGTTCCAGATAAGGTCAAAAACTACATACTCAGATCTTCACCAAACTTTGCAGGGATACATTGGATGTCAAGACACGTGGAAAAAACGTACAAAAAAGAGATTGGAGACATCAAGATTTTCGACGAATTTTAGTAGTGGGGTTTACGGTACGGACAGCGCAACTTTTAAGTGTAGAAAAGGCGAGGCTATTTGATTGAACAATCAGATTTGCTTATACTTAAAACAAAGCCAAGAGAGGCCTATACCCCAATTCTTCAGGTGTGATATGCTCTGATTTTTAAGAAATTCTGAGTTTCTAGTGTAGAAAAGGCGAGGGCTCAACAGATAGATTTACCTATACTTAAGACAATGCCAAGAGGGGCCCATACCCCAATTCTTCCAGTGTGATATGCTCTTAATTTTAAGAATTTTGAATTCTAGTGTAGAAAGGGTGAAAGCCTCTCAGACAGATTTGCTTATACTTAAAATTATGCCAAGTTCCCATATGATCTTATTGCTTATAGTGTGTTTTTCTGTCAAAATCCCAGGAATTGAATTTTAGTGTAGCTCAGATTGATTCTGCCATGTATATTAATATAAAGCTTATAGTTACTGGGTTCTGAGGCCCAGTGGAGTGTGGTGCATAGCCCCATGGTTTTTATTGCCTTGCAATCAGGAGGCCTCTGGGTTTGAGTCCTGATAAAATGTGAAGCCTCTCCTGATGGCAAAATGTTAATATTGTTGCTTTGTAAGCAAAAGGCTCGGGTTTGAGTCCTGATAAAATGTAAAGCCTCTCCTGATGGCAAAATGTTAATATTGTTGTCTTGTAAACAAGGGGCTCCGGGTTCGAGTCCTCATATAAGATTGAAATATATACAACTGCCCACACATAAGATATTCACTGCTAGCTGATAATACAGTTGAGGTTTGTGTGTTGTACAACAGGATAATAGAACAAATATCTTCTAGAACTGCTCCGTGACTCTCTCATTTCTTACATCATAAACATAAGATTTTTCCCCTATGAGAATGACGCTACATATGGTGTCTTCAGGTAAAGCCTCATGGAATTCACAGATAATTTTAATGTTTGTTCTGTCATTAACCACAACTTGTTTTCTTTTTGAAGTGTTGATTACAAACATGGGTCTCCGTGTTTTGAATTCATCTGGAGTGTAGTACATATCAGTACTGCCAGTAGTGACTCTTTTGAAAGCCGAAAATGCCTCATATAATTTGAGAAAATCATCCTTGGACATGTCTAAATTGTAATTTTCTCTGGGGAATACCTCATTTCTGCCATTTTTAAGATATATGTTCTTGATGTTGCAGTTATCAAATCTACTTGAATTTTTTTCCTGATTATTGTGTCTTCCAGTCTGAAACAATACCACTACAAAATCAGGCATGTCATATTGAATACTGGAGAATGAATTTGTAGCATCAAACTCATAATAGGTGCCAGATGCGGGCTTCTGTACACATTGATATGTATAAAATTGCAGAGGAATCTGTGGATTTTTTATTATATCAGCTTTGTATTTAAGAGCATAACTGGCCTCATATTCAACAACAGGGATTCTTAACTCCATAGTCTGAATAATGCATTTGCCTGCATCAGGTAGGGTATTAGGCAGAGCTTCCCCTGTAGGGTTTAATGTGCTGTACCTCATCAAAGCATTGTTATCATTTGCAGCTCTTCTAAATGTAATTCTTAACCCGCCCTTCCACATAATTTCTTTGTAATCCGAGAAGAATCCTGGCAACAGGCGCATAGGGAACAGCACTGTGTGGTTCTTAGTTAATATCTTATCACCAGCTTCAAATCCACCGATTTTGTAGTATGAAGCCTCGGTTTTGGATAATTTTAGAGTGGCCAAAGCCGTGGAGGTAATGCCGGGATAATCTATTCTGTTTATAACAACGCCATGCTTTCTGATCTCAATTTCAGAGAACAGATGCGGCACAAAATTATCTACCAATCTTATGTTTGAATTTGCCGGATAATCTGTTCCATCGAGCTTTACGACATCAAATTTGATGTATAGATCTGCTCTGTGAGGGTGTATAAAGCCATCCCCTACATCAAGATCCACCTCTATCTCTGTGTTGGGTTGATTTAAATTTGCAAATGTCCTCCTGTTTGGGGGGAATGATTGTAGCTCATAACTCTCAATATTTTCCATTGTATGTATTTTTATTTAAATGTTAATTTCTATGATAGCAGTTGTTGTGGCTCCAGCAAAATCAACTAATTCTTCTTTTTCATTAGTGACCATCAATTCAATGTAATCTATTCTATTATGGCACACAGGAAAATATAATGTTGGGGATGGATTGTAGATGATTGGCTCCATAAATTCGGAATTAGGTTTGAATGTTGCAATGATGCCAGTTTGTTTGTGAGTGCCTATGCCATTTGATTTGGTGATCATACCCTCAGCCACATTACAGTGAATATTCAGAGTCTCTATGGCCAAGAATTTAGGTATATTCATAGCAGTGTGTTTGATGGCCGGTTCAAGTTTCGTGTTGTTCTCAAAGCCTAACAGCTCTCCTATAGTACCCAGATGTACCGTTTCTGTAGCAGATACAATCTCTATTCTGTGAGTGACAGAATTTTGACTTAATACTACACCTCTGGGTAATTGAGCATTTAGAGTGGACAGATTATATTGCCCTGGAGTGATGACAATTTTTTGATCCCCTACTGCAATTGTATTGTTGTGGTGCGTAATATTAGGGATCAGGTACATGCCATAAAATGCTCTGAGAGCTATTGTTTTGGGATACACTATGTCATCGTGCAATTTGAGTTTCAATATTGAATTTTGGCTGGTGAGATGGAATACCCCCATGATGTTTCAGATACCACAAGGCTTTTTGAAAATTTTCAATTGATGGTTTATTTATTTGAGACATATATCTAAGAACAGATAAACACAAATGTCCGCAATTAACATCTTTGAAATTTTGAACACGGGCATTATTGTAATAAAGATTAGCTGATTTTAGATATTTTACTAAATTTTCAGGTGGAACACCTCCAAATGAATCAAACACAAATGCTTCATCGTTTAAATATTTAAGATAACATATCCAGTGAGTTCCCTGATTTTTGTACTCATCCAAATTAACAATGCCACACTCTTTGTTGAGTGGTTGTTCCGGTAAAGAATCAGACATGTACACACCCCTAAAATGTTTGATGCCCAATGGCTTGATTAAAGCTTCAATATCTTGGTTTGTAAGCGGCTCTTGTTTTTTTTAAACTTATTCATGGCTCTCTTAACACCTTTGCCTTTTTTCTCCATTGCCAGGTTATGGCGCTTCTGCTCATCTAATTCTGCCCTATTTTTCTTGGCATCTATTACTGTTTTTGCTATGGCAGCTGATCCCCCAGCCAAGCTCCCAACAGCCCCGAGAGCAGCTAAGATGGCCGGGATGGTAAATATGAATCCCCCCACATGTGATTTTTTTCTTGATTGCTGTAATTTTTTTAATTGGGGGGTGCTAAGCAACAATTTCATACCATGCCCCTTTGCAAGACAAGAGTTTTTTTTCTTGCGCTGCTTTTTGGTTAAAAGACTGTCAATAGTTTTAAGAGATTTGAGACCTGCATAAGGTATTTGATACATAACACCCTTGGCCTTCATCGTAGGTTTATTATATACATATTCACAACCCCCACCCCAGTTTTTGTTTGGTGCTCATAGCTATGGTGGTCCCCAATGCTGCTATTTTTTCACTCAAAGAAGCATCTTTGCTTACAAATCTACCAAATGCAGCCTCTTCTAATTTCTTGTCTGCAACATGTCTCTTGTCAAGATCAGAATGTGTGTTGTATGCTATGTCATGGTCTCTACAAGCAGCATCTAGGGGATTTACACCAGGATCACCTCTGTTTAATCTATGATCCAATTTTGTACCGGGACCACAATACTGATAGCCTGGAATGTGTAGTTCAAATGGCAGCTTGTTTATAATATCATTAACAAGGCCCCGACCCTCAGAAATATTCCAAAATTTAGGTGGTAGAGTATTAATAATTTTTATAAGATATCCAATGCCCTTAGGGTCATTCACTATAAAATTAGACAATTTGGTGCTTATCATGTCCATAATTCCAACCTTTTCATTGTAAAAATTGTGGTTGCCAGCATTTTCCTCCCCAGCTATCACCAATAACCTATCTACAAGTTTCCTGACATCATCAACCCACACAAATTCTTTGGGCAGGGTGTTGTATTGTTTGATCCCACTGCCAGTCTTGATCTGTGACCATATGGGCTTGATTAAATTATTGTATTTTGCCCCACTGCTCGACTTGACTCTTTTTTGTGTGGGATCATTGTTCTGGTATAGAGCATCTGATTTTATTAATATTTCTTTGTAGTGTTCATAATCTTGCTCTGTATAGCTGCCAGGCCTCTTCCTAGTCATCAGTTCCCACAATCCAGGTGTGCCGGGGTACTTAACAAAAGCACCTTTTTCTCCGAGACGAGATTCTGAATAAACAATTATATCATCTCCCATAAATGTTACTCTGAAATTACCGATTCTATGAATAATGCTGCCATCAAGCTCTGTGTCGGCATATAAGCCAAACACCTCATCTTTGTTGTCTTTAGGTGTGGTTAAATATTTTTGAGCAAGAAGACCCAATTCAATAGGATCCAGAGTAGCTTCAATTCTTCGAGGAGCAACAGGACTAGGTGTATGAATGCTGGAAAGTGGGGTGAATGGATAATCTAATATGTTCCTAGCAGCTACAGGTACAAGCTCTGTGATCAAATCTTGATTTTGCTCTGTAACAGTTTTGATATTCTTACCTAAATTATTAATAGCATCAATTACAGGCTGTTCTGTTTGCTTGTGTTTTTCATAAATTCCACGGTTCTCTGATTTCCATCCCTTAAATCTTTTTACAAGATAATCTCTTAACTTAAGATCATCAATGACTGGTCGTTTCATGGTTGTTTATTTATGTCTCAACGTCTAGAAAATCGTTGATTTTATTTCTGTATTTGCCACTATTGGGTGTTCTTGTCATATCAATTGTGACAAACCCATAACTGTTCTGGTTCCAGCACTTGCTGCAAAACTTGGAAAAATCATTGTAGCTCAAGTCCCCACCTACATATTCATCATGTATGTGTTTGAGGTTGGTATGGTCTTGATGAAACACACATATAAAATTGCTGTTGTCTCGGATCAGTTGCTTCGGAATTTTAGAAAAAGTCTGTGCCAGGTAGAAGCAGTCAATGTTTTTGTGTCGGCCCTGTGTAAAGAAATTTCTAACCTTGTTTTGATTATCCAGTATAATGTCATCAAACACAACAACAGAATTATCGAGACATTCATCAAGTGGCTTAACATCTGGTTCAAAAATGGCAATATCCAATCCATCATATAGCTTCATCAGCTGCTGATATTTTAATTGTTCCAAGCTCTTTGAGAAAACATACAAGTGCCTGTTTTTCCAGTCTAACCAGTTGGGTGCCAATAAAAAATTATCAACCATTAGTGTAGTTTTACCACAAGCAGATGGCCCAACAATAAGACATCTAATATTATCAGGCAGCAAGTTGCCATTTCTCTTATTCTGCTGTTCAGGTTCTGGCAGCCTTTTTATAACATCCCAGGTGTTCATATTATTATTTTGTTTGCATCGATCCAGCTGTTTTCCGGATGACCCAGCCATTTGACAAGTAACTTGTTGCCTTTTCTGCGGATGATTTTTTCTATGAGATATGTGTCAGGCTGTTTAGTTTTGCTGAGCTCTTGTTCATAGAACCGGCCTTTGAGAATTTCTCCTCGGTGATCTTTTATTATATATGTGTTAAGGGTCCCGGGTTTAACTTGAACCACTGTAAATAATTCAGTGCTCCAGTTTCTCGTAAAGCCTCTTTTGAATAAGTGCTTATATTTGCTGATTCTTACTTGATCCCCCACCCTGTATTTGGCCCTTCTTGTTGTTGGCTGGTATCTAGGATAATAAACAGTCCTGATCAATTTTTGCTCATCAGATGAAGTTACTTCAGAGGGTTTCATGTTGATTGTAGAATGGACCGAGTTGTTATATTTATGTAGAAGTTCTGGAAGAATATTAAGCCATTTATAATTACCTTGGAGGGTAAATTGTTTATACATAAGATTTTTTAAGGTTCTGTTGAATCTCTCTACAATTGAGGCTTTGAGATCACTGTAACTCGAGTAATGTTTTATTGACCGGCTTTTAATAAATTGTTGGAACACTGAATTATAAAATTCTTTGCCATTATCTGTTTGCAAATAGCGCGGTGATCTTCCTGAATGATTGATGATTGTCCTGAGGGCTTCTGTAACACATTTTCCAGTCTTGGATTTGAGTGGCACAGCCCAGGCAAATTTTGAAAATGTATCTATTACAGTAAGTAGATACTTGTAGCCCTTGTTGATTTTGTCTAAGTTTTTCAACTGTCCACTTGACAACTCAATCAAGTCGCTTTGCCATAAATCATCTATGCCCTTTGTGACTACTGGGAGTCTCTTATAATTATGTCTGGCTTGTCTGTGTAATTCATCAACAATAATTTGTCTAGACATAATATGTAAACAAGAATATTGCAACTATGGGGTGTTCAGCAGCTGATACTGCAGGATTTTCTAAATATAATTTGTCCCCTATTTGTATTTTAAATTCCAAAGTGCCATCATCTTCAGTATAGGCTGTTTCCAATGTATTGGGATCTGTAAAATCCTCTAACTCTACACTGGTGATTTTCACTTTGTTATCAGCATTTGTTATTGATAAGGTAGGGTAGTGGTGTGCCTGTGGTTGATGCCAATATTTGATCTTGATTGGTCTCAATGTGCCCCCAACAAAAAACTGGTAATAAAATTGTGCAGGGGACAGCATATATATTTTGCCTCCTGGTGTAAATGGTGAATCATATTCTTTGTTGGGAATGCTGTACAATTCAATAATTACTGTATGTTTTGGATTCTCAATTATGCCGGTTATTTCTTTTTCTGCTGTAAGCAATCTGCTTGTTACAGATTCAAGATGCTCATTGATGGTCCTAACAACATCATCATGGCCTGGCTTGATCTTTATGTCCACAACAAGTTTCTTGTATTGTTGCACAATCTCTTGAAGCTGGGTAGCAAAAACAGACAGAGCATTTGCTTGATTGGATTCCATGGTCCCTAGCTGTTGCTTGATATTAGCTACAATTTGTTGCAAATTTTCAACAACTGCCAATTTTGAATTTTGAGCAGTAAGATCATGGACCTGTCTTCTGATATCCTCAAACAGGGCATGCAGTTCATTAATATGTTGATTGGTTGGAAGAGTGGCCACTGTCTGAGTGAGTTGTTTGATCTCTCCTTGGATATTCTTGATATCTTCCGATTTCAATATGCGATTCACTGCTCTCTTAATATTTTTAAGTTCTTGTGATGTGGGAAGATTTGATACTGTATTCTGCAAAAATTCAAGTGCCAATTTTACATTGTTTAATTCAGAAGCATCAGCCACATTTTGCATAGCATCTTGGAGCAGGGCTATATCTGCCTGAGAGGGTGTTGATTGTTGTAAAATTTCAAGTTTTGTTTGGATATCATCGATCAAGTGATGAAAATGAGATAGTTCAGATTCAGTGTTGAGGTTTTCAAGCTTTGTGATCTGTTGCTGGACACTGACAAGTGTGTCTACAATCCCAGGCAAACGGGATTCTAGTACATTTGCCAAATCACTTTGCACTGCTGCTATTGTACCCTCAAGATGAGTTATGGAACTTTGAATTTTTCCAAAATCTTCATATGTTTCAAGTTGCAGCTTGATGTTTGCAACACTCCGAGTTATTGCATTCAAAGCATCAGAAGATGGCAAATTGTTCATAAAATTTTCAAGTGTCTCAATTTTTTCTTTAACCTCGGCTATGGCATTGTTCAGAGGGTCCAGATTAGGTATCTGGAGTGATTGAATCTGTTCTTTTAGAGTGGAAATCACTAGATCAAAATCTTCTTGTGATTTTATGCTTTTGACAATTGTTTGGAGCTGTGCCTGGACATTATTTATCTGTTCCTCCAATTGCTGTTTCAATTGCTCCGAGTTGGTGGCCTGGGTCTTAAATTTGGCTTGAAGAGCTGCTACAGCTTCTTCTAAACTTTGAAAATTATCCAATGTTGCCAGATCAGTATATTTCTGAAGCAGCAATTTGAGTTCTGAGTCAATTTTAAGAAGAGGGTCCATGCATTGTGATTGTAAATTTGTAATTTCTAATTGAAGACTGGCATTGAGTGTGGTCTGTAAAGCTTGTAAATCACTTCTTAATTTCTTGACTCTGACATCAAGCATCAGAATCTCATCACTGTGATCTTCATGTCTTGTGTGGCCAAATATATCATTAGGCATTTTTGTTTTACTGGTTATTTATTATTGAATATCTGATTCTTAATTCTATAAAAAAGGGTATAAGCTTGTCATATGATCCCGGGACCTCAATATATAAGCAGTCACCAGCAGAAACCGTATATACAGTGCCAGAAATCATGTTTGAGTGCTTGATTCTATAAATATTTCTCCCTATTGAAATTTTAACATCACCCTCAGGGGTTGTAATAAATTGCAATTGCCCACCTACAGGTAATTGGTAGTGATTTAAATTATTGTTAAATATGTACAATATTTTGCCTGTTTCTTCATCATTATCTGTAAGTATGCTGTTCAGATGAATAATTAACAAGCCACTCAGTTTAGACATTACAGATTGTAAATCAGGAGAGGCTTGCGGTGTTGGCAGGTCCATAATAGCCTGTTTTTTGAACCCAAATAAGTTCATAGGCATGTTTATTTATTTCAAATCATGCTCTGGAATTGGGCATTGTTTCCCATTTTTCAAATCACAATGCCCCCAAGGTAGAGTATGTATGTTACATGACAAAATGCATCTCTTGTCATCATGTGGGTCCAGAGCCACTTTTGTTACAATATTTGAAGTCAATAAGTGATTCTCACTCTGAATTCTATTTTCTGATGTTCTAATTGAATTCTGTGATTTGATGCAATTTTTATAATCTTCAAATACAAGCTCTTTTTCCACAGTCACTCTGCCAATGCCCTTGGCTTTTTTGACAACAGCACTACATGTTTTAAAACTGTACATCTTGGCACTTAACCCAGCAAATTCCACAATAACATCACCAAGTGTCTCATCTTTTAACTTGCCAGGCACCTTTTTGTTGTGGTGTTGTTGAATCTTTGTATGTTCACTGGTATCAAAATATTGAAACAATTCAGGCTGTGACATATCTTGATAAACATCTTCTGTTTGAATTTCAAGAATAAAACTATCCGTGTCCATGTACAATAATTTTACACGATCACCATAAAAAGGTTTCAGCACATCATAATATAATATTAACATATGTAATTTGGACGATTCCAATATCACAGCCCCTTCATAAATAGGTTTATCAAATTTGATTTTTGTTTTCATCATGTTGAAAAGTGCCATGTGCTCATCATAAATTCTTCTGTAATTGAAGTTGGGCTTTGCAACCAATTTTTTGCTCAGGCTGGGGTCAGTAATTATTTTAACATCGGTATGTTTCCTGACATTTTCAATAGTTTTG
This sequence comes from Lepisma saccharinum, assembly GCF_977018435.1. Lineage (NCBI taxonomy): Eukaryota > Metazoa > Arthropoda > Insecta > Zygentoma > Lepismatidae > Lepisma > Lepisma saccharinum. The sequence continues at coordinate 469,086 of NW_028142978.1, forward strand.
CCATACACTGAATTCACCATCAATTTAAACAAGCCCTTATCAAATTCGCTTTTTGCAGATGTTCGAAGCTCCGTATTTGTATCAATGTATGGTTTCAACCATCTTGAGTGCCTGAACCTCAAAACTTTGCCAACTTTGGTTACTTGAACACCATGTTTCATCAGGAACTGTAGGTTTTTGTAATATATGACATAGCCTTGTTTCGGCTCCAGAGTCGTCATGAGCTTCCTCTGTTTAGAGCCAGGTGAGCACTGAACCTCGGGAATTGGGGGCAGATCAGAAAATTTGTTGTGTAAATGATCTGGAAACATCAGATCAGTCTCTAAGAAGAGGCCATATTCACTGTCATCAAAATCCTGAAGATCTTCAATATTGAAATCTTCGACCCACTCAAGCCCTGCATATGGCAATTTATCCATCATAGCGTGACCATAGAGGTTGTTTGCATCTCCATACAGTATATAATTTGATGGCCGTGTTGGATCATAATCAGGCATGTATTTGTTATTTGCTCTGGCATATCTCTGGGAACATTGCACCATCCCCCCTCTTATACATTCCTCCATAAACAGATACTTTTCTTGATCGTGGATCAGATCCAATGGCTTTTTGGTGTTGAAAAACATTGCAGCCCATGCTAGGCCCGGGGCACTGTAAAAATACACTGGGTCCAGTCCATAATTTTGCATGGAAGATTTTCTGAATGCCTGCAATATATCAGCTAAGAGGGTCACATCAAGTTTTAAATAAGCCTTGTGATAATCACCAAATGTCTGGCATTTTAAATTGTTCCACATCAATTTGGCATGGTGATAATCTTCATCAGTGATTCCAGATCCTCTGATTTTGCTGTAAAACGCTTCTTGTGGTGGCAGGGAACACTCATCAAATTTAGAAAAATCTGTGACATAGTCATATGGATATACACCCTTCCGCCTAATTAATTTCAGCTCCTGATCTGGAAACGAGGCACGTGTGATTTTCAAGTCATCATCAGATAATTGAGAGGCCAGTGTAGCCAGGCTAGCAGGTAAAAATCTGTAAGAATCAAGAAATCTTAATTGAATAGGAACACCATCAACTTTAATTATTTTGCTAATGGCAATATATTTTTCATCATTTTCAGCTAAAATATTTAAATTCTGCTTGTCAAACCCCTCGTACTTGATCAGATGATGGAAATCATAATTGGATGCTCCATGGCAAAATATGGGGACAAATCTTGGTCTCTTGATCTGAATATTACAGCTATTACACAGGGCCTGTTTATATCGACCATCTGTATGAGAATGGTGTTTCACCTTGATATTTGTATCTGAAAATTCACAATCACATACCGGGCATTTTTCTGCATTGTTGAAATCTTCAATCTGTTCCTCTGTTAAAGGCAACATAGGCTTTGATATTAATAAGGTGTTAGATGCTATGTCACGGCACTCATTTTCTATTCTATGTTTAAATTCTTTGATGGCATTTGGTCCCACGTATAAGTATGGCTCACTAGCTACACCATCCCGTATAACCACACAACAAAAGCTGGAAGGTTCATGTAGCTGGTATGGTGTAATTGATGATTCTTCTGGATCTGGGCTACAGAATGCAAGAGATTTGAGATTCGATTCGAAATCACAGACAATATATGCTGGGTGTTCCAACAAGGCTTCATACTTTTTGAATTCTGCTTTTTCACTTGGATTGGGCATCACCATATGAACAGGTTTATGGTTGCCACAGTATTTCAGATGCTCAATTAACTTGTTTTTAGCAATTTCTGCATTCTCTTCCCGAACCCCCTTCACCATTTTTTGACCATCAAATACAGTTAAACATCTTCTGCACAACTTAAATATTGTATGAGTTTTGTCTAGTTGTGTTCTCACTAAAGCTTCAAGATTATGTATCAGAGTGTAATGGTATGTATCATCCCCTTCAATTAAGAGCAGATCAATCGGAATAGCAGATTCATCATCAATTGTACTGATTCTGAGAGGTGCTATCGGACAATTGCCAGTGGAACAAATAAATACATTAATAGATAATTGTTTGCCATTGATGTGCTTGGCTCTTTTTTCAAATTTATCAATATTCTGAACTGACATTGGATATTCCAAACCCTCCATTACATCGTCAAAAAGATGTTCATGTTGTTTGTAATAAGTTATTCTCTGAGGATCCTTTGAAACTGGATACAAAGCAGCTAATATACACCACAAAAAGCATTTCTGTTCGGCATTTTTTATATTGACCACGGCTCTTTTGTTTTTGATATTGGCAGGCAATGGTACATAAGTAGATCCTTGTAAAGGAGTGAATTCAGAAATATTAACATATAACTTGTGTGATGAACCGCATAGGCTCCATCCGGACTCTTTTGCTGCAAATTCAGAGTGTTTGATGTTCAGTTGATTTATCAAGCTGCTTATTATTGTGTCTGAATTTGCATTTGAATATACAGGTACAGTTTCTGTTATGTGGGGCTGTGTAAATTTTGTGCCATTTGGTTTCTTATATTGTACAAACAATTTGAGGGATAGCTTATAAGAGCCATTTTGTGCATTAAGAATTGCCTGCAGATCAGAATTTATACTGTTCAAGAAATTCTTAATGCCGCATCTTGGCTCTGATACAAACTGGTAATCCCTAAGTTGGGCATTAAAACTGCTATGTATGGGTGGTTCATAGCGTGGCTGCTTTGCAGGTCCAGCATTAACAGGTGTTTCATGCTTCCTTTTCAGACCAGATGTGGATGGTTGTGGGGGCAATGTTGATGACTGTACATAAGAATTACACTTATGCCATTTGTAATATGCCTTGCTTAATATTTTATGGCATCTTGGACATATTTTCATGGCCTTTCTGCATTTCTTAGAGTTACAAATACGGCAATGTCTAGCCCAATGAGAACTAGATATATTTTTATTACACCGATTGCAATATTTTTGTTTTGGCATTTTTTCTTGTAGTTTATTATATAAGATTTTCTGGGCTTCAATTCCAAACTTTATACTTAATAAAAATATCAGTTGGGTTCAGCAGTTAATGGCTGAGCTGGTGCTTTTATACCCAAACAATAGCAGTAACTAGGTTTTGGTGATAGTTTTGCTGTTGTACAACACACAAACCTCAACTGTTTATCAGCTAGCAGTGAATATCTTATGTGTGGGCAGTTGCATATATTTCAATCTTATATCAGGACTCGAACCCAAAGCCTCTGATTACAATGCCACAATATTAATACGTCTCCAAATAGAATATGCCCATATTTTACTGGGTTCTGAGACCCTTATGCAGACAAAATTGGATTTTGAACTGCCATAATATTTTCTAAGTCTTTGCCTAGGCTCATATTATCTGAACAGAATTGCTTTTAGCATGAGGGGGGTACAGTTCATTGCCACTGTGTGAAAATATGTATCTTTATCTCAATAATCTTTGTTACACTTTTACATGTTGTCTTGCATGACTAGGAATTTGTTACACTTTTTCCCCTGTCGTGCTGAAAGATTAATGACCCCTTCAGTGAATCATACAGAAAAATCATTAATGCCCCCTTCTAGCGTGTCTCTTGCGTGCCGGCAAAGCACGCAAACAATTAACTATGCTTACCCGCTCTTCTCCTATTGTATTGAGGAGGTGGTTATAAAACATGAAAAAATAAGAAAATTCAGTTTTTTGTACAATATATTATTGTACAACACTTTTTACCAGGTTTTCAGATCTGGGAGTTGTATATCAACTATTCTCAAAATCCCACTTGTGGACATATTATTTTGCCACATGTTTTCAATCTTAAATATTATATGAGGACTCGAACCCGGAGCCCCTTGTTTACAAGACAACAATATTAACATTTTGCCATCAGGAGAGGCTTTACATTTTATCAGGACTCAAACCCGAGCCTTTTGCTTACAAAGCAACAATATTAACATTTTGCCATCAGGAGAGGCTTCACATTTTATCAGGACTCAAACCCAGAGGCCTCCTGATTGCAAGGCAATAAAAACCATGGGGCTATGCACCACACTCCACTGGGCCTCAGAACCCAGTAACTATAAGCTTTATATTAATATACATGGCAGAATCAATCTGAGCTACACTAAAATTCAATTCCTGGGATTTTGACAGAAAAACACACTATAAGCAATAAGATCATATGGGAACTTGGCATAATTTTAAGTATAAGCAAATCTGTCTGAGAGGCTTTCACCCTTTCTACACTAGAATTCAAAATTCTTAAAATTAAGAGCATATCACACTGGAAGAATTGGGGTATGGGCCCCTCTTGGCATTGTCTTAAGTATAGGTAAATCTATCTGTTGAGCCCTCGCCTTTTCTACACTAGAAACTCAGAATTTCTTAAAAATCAGAGCATATCACACCTGAAGAATTGGGGTATAGGCCTCTCTTGGCTTTGTTTTAAGTATAAGCAAATCTGATTGTTCAATCAAATAGCCTCGCCTTTTCTACACTTAAAAGTTGCGCTGTCCGTACCGTAAACCCCACTACTAATTTTTTAAGAATTTTCAAATTTTCAGATGGGATGTTCAATATAAGGTCAAAAACTACATACTCAGATCTTCACCAAACATTGCAGGGATACATTGGATGTCAAGACACGTGGAAAAAACGTACAAAACAAGAGATTGGAGACATCAAGATTTTGAACGAATTTTTTAAGAATTTTCAAATTTTCAGATAGGAGGTTCCAGATGAGGTCAAAAACTACATACTCAGATCTTCACCAAACTTTGCAGGAATACTTTGCATCTCAAGACACGTGGAAAAAACGTACAAAACAAGAGATTGGGGTCATCAAGATTTTGCACGGATTTTTTAGGAATTTTCAAATTTTCAGATGGGAGGTTCCAGATAAGGTCAAAAACTACATACTCAGATCTTCACCAAACTTTGCAGGGATACATTGGATGTCAAGACACGTGGAAAAAACGTACAAAACAAGAGATTGGAGACATCAAGATTTTGGACGAATTTTTTAAGAATTTTCAAATTTTCAGATAGGAGGTTCCATATAAGGTCAAAAACTACATACTCAGATCTTCACCAAACTTTGCATGGATACATTATGTGTCAAGACACGTGGAAAAAACGTACAAAACAAAAGATTGGAGACATCAAGATTTTGGTCGAATTTTTGAAGAATTTTCAAATTTTCTGATAGGAGGTCCCAGATAAGGTCAAAAACTACATACTCAGATCTCCACCAAACTTTGCAGGGATACATTGGATGTCAAGACACGTGGAAAAAACGTACAAAACAAGAGATTGGAGACATCAAGATTTTCGACGAATTTTTGAAGAATTTTCAAATTTTCAGATAGGAGGTTCCAGATAAGGTCAAAAACTACATACTCAGATCTTCACCAAACGTTGCAGGGATACTTTGCATGTCAAGACACGTGGAAAAAACGTACAAAACAAGAGATTGGAGACATCAAGATTTTCGACGAATTTTTTAAGAATTTTCAAATTTTCAGATGGGAGGTTCCAGATAAGGTCAAAAACGACATACTCAGATCTTCGCCAAACTTTGCAGGGATCCGTTGGAGGTCGAGACACGTGGAAAAAACGTACAAAACAAGAGATTGGAGACATCAAGATTTTGGACGAATTTTTGAAGAATTTTCAAATTTTCAGATGGGAGGTTCCAGATAAGGTCAAAAACTACATACTCAGATCTTCACCAAACTTTGCAGGGATACATTGGATGTCAAGACACGTGGAAAAAACGTACAAAACAAGAGATTGGAGACATCAAGATTTTGGACGAATTTTTTAAGAATTTTCAAATTTTCAGATAGGAGGTTCCATATAAGGTCAAAAACTACATACTCAGATCTTCACCAAACTTTGCAGGAATACTTTGCATGTCAAGACACGTGGAAAAAACGTACAAAACAAGAGATTGGAGACATCAAGATTTTCGACGAATTTTTTAAGAATTTTCAAATTTTCAGAAAGGATGTTCCAGATAAGGTCAAAAACGACATACTCAGATCTTCACCAAACTTTGCAGGGATCCATTGGAGGTCGAGACACGTGGAAAAAACGTACAAAACAAGAGATTGGAGACATCAAGATTTTGGACGAATTTTTGAAGAATTTTCAAATTTTCAGATAGGAGGTTCCAGATAAGGTCTAAAACTACATACTCAGATCTTCACCAAACTTTGCAGGGATACATTGGAGGTCAAGACACGTGGAAAAAACGTACAAAACAAGAGATTGGAGACATCAAGATTTTGGACGAATTTTTTAAGAATTTTCAAATTTTCAGATAGGAGGTTCCATATAAGGTCAAAAACTACATACTCAGATCTTCACCAAACTTTGCAGGAATACTTTGCATGTCAAGACACGTGGAAAAAACGTACAAAACAAGAGATTGGAGACATCAAGATTTTCAACGAATTTTTTAAGAATTTTCAAATTTTCAGAAAGGATGTTCCAGATAAGGTCAAAAACGACATACTCAGATCTTCACCAAACTTTGCAGGGATCCATTGGAGGTCGAGACACGTGGAAAAAACGTACAAAACAAGAGATTGGAGACATCAAGATTTTCGACGAATTTTTTAAGAATTTTCAAATTTTCAGAAAGGATGTTCCAGATAAGGTCAAAAACGACATACTCAGATCTTCACCAAACTTTGCAGGGATACATTGGAGGTCGAGACACGTGGAAAAAACGTACAAAACAAGAGATTGGAGACATCAAGATTTTGGACGAATTTTTGAAGAATTTTCAAATTTTCTGATAGGAGGTCCCAGATAAGGTCAAAAACTACATACTCAGATCTCCACCAAACATTGCAGGGATACATTGGATGTCAAGACACGTGGAAAAAACGTACAAAACAAGAGATTGGAGACATCAAGATTTTCGACGAATTTTTGAAGAATTTTCAAATTTTCAGATAGGAGGTTCCAGATAAGGTCAAAAACTACATACTCAGATCTTCACCAAACGTTGCAGGTATACTTTGCATGTCAAGACACGTGGAAAAAACGTACAAAACAAGAGATTGGAGACATCAAGATTTTCGACGAATTTTTTAAGAATTTTCAAATTTTCAGATGGGAGGTTCCAGATAAGGTCAAAAACGACATACTCAGATCTTCACCAAACTTTGCATGGATACATTGGATGTCAAGACACGTGGAAAAAACGTACAAAACAAGAGATTGGGGTCATCAAGATTTTGCACGGATTTTTTAGGAATTTTCAAATTTTCAGATGGGAGGTTCCAGATAAGGTCAAAAACTACATACTCAGATCTTCACCAAACTTTGCAGGGATCCATTGGAGGTCGAGACACGTGGAAAAAACGTACAAAACAAGAGATTGGAGACATCAAGATTTTGGACGAATTTTTTAAGAATTTTCAAATTTTCAGATAGGAGGTTCCATATAAGGTCAAAAACTACATACTCAGATCTTCACCAAACTTTGCAGGGATACATTGGATGTCAAGACACGTGGAAAAAACGTACAAAACAAGAGATTGGAGACATCAAGATTTTCGACGAATTTTTTAAGAATTTTCAAATTTTCAGAAAGGATGTTCCAGATAAGGTCAAAAACGACATACTCAGATCTTCACCAAACTTTGCAGGGATCCATTGGAGGTCGAGACACGTGGAAAAAACGTACAAAACAAGAGATTGGAGACATCAAGATTTTGGACGAATTTTTGAAGAATTTTCAAATTTTCAGATAGGAGGTTCCAGATAAGGTCTAAAACTACATACTAAGATCTCCACCAAACATTGCAGGAATACATTGGATGTCAAGACACGTGGAAAAAACGTACAAAACAAGAGATTGGAGACATCAAGATTTTCGACGAATTTTTGAAGAATTTTCAAATTTTCAGATAGGAGGTTCCAGATAAGGTCAAAAACTACATACTCAGATCTTCACCAAACGTTGCAGGGATACTTTGCATGTCAAGACACGTGGAAAAAACGTACAAAACAAAAGATTGGAGACATCAAGATTTTCGACGAATTTTTTAAGAATTTTCAAATTTTCAGATGGGAGGTTCCAGATAAGGTCAAAAACGACATACTCAGATCTTCACCAAACTTTGCATGGATACATTGGATGTCAAGACACGTGGAAAAAACGTACAAAACAAGAGATTGGGGTCATCAAGATTTTGGACGGATTTTTTAAGAATTTTCAAATTTTCAGATGGGAGGTTCAATATAAGGTCTAAAACTACATACTCAGATCTTCACCAAACTTTGCATGGATACATTGGATGTCAAGACACGTGGAAAAAACGTACAAAACATAGGATTCGGAACATCAAGATTTTGGTCGAATTTTTTAAGAATTTTCAAATTTTCAGAAAGGATGTTCCAGATAAGGTCAAAAACGACATACTCAGATCTTCACCAAACTTTGCAGGGATACATTGGATGTCAAGACACGTGGAAAAAACGTACAAAACAAGAGATTGGAGACATCAAGATTTTGGACGAATTTTTTAAGAATTCTCAAATTTTCAGAAAGGAGGTTCCATATAAGGTCAAAAACTACATACTCAGATCTTCACCAAACTTTGCAGGGATACTTTGGATGTCAAGACACGTGGAAAAAACGTACAAAACAAGAGATTGGGGTCATCAAGATTTTGGACGAATTTTTTAAGAATTTTCAAATTTTCAGATGGGAGGTTCAATATAAGGTCAAAAACTACATACTCAGATCTTCACCAAACTTTGCATGGATACATTGGATGTCAAGACACGTGGAAAAAACATACAAAACATAGGATTCGGAACATCAAGATTTTGGTCGAATTTTTTAAGAATTTTCAAATTTTCAGATAGGAGGTTCCATGTAAGGTCAAAAACTACATACTCAGATCTTCACCAAACATTGCAGGAATACATTGGATGTCAAGACACGTGGAAAAAACGTACAAAACAAGAGATTGGGGTCATCAAGATTTTGCACGGATTTTTTAGGAATTTTCAAATTTTCAGATGGGAGGTTCCAGATAAGGTCAAAAACTACATACTCAGATCTTCACCAAACTTTGCAGGGATACATTGGATGTCAAGACACGTGGAAAAAACGTACAAAACAAGAGATTGGAGACATCAAGATTTTGGACGAATTTTTTAAGAATTTTCAAATTTTCAGATAGGAGGTTCCATATAAGGTCAAAAACTACATACTCAGATCTTCACCAAACTTTGCATGGATACATTATGTGTCAAGACACGTGGAAAAAACGTACAAAACAAAAGATTGGAGACATCAAGATTTTGGTCGAATTTTTTAAGAATTTTCAAATTTTCAGATGGGAGGTTCCAGATAAGGTCAAAAACTACATACTCAGATCTTCACCAAACTTTGCAGGGATACATTGGATGTCAAGACACGTGGAAAAAACGTACAAAAAAGAGATTGGAGACATCAAGATTTTGGACGAATTTTTTAACAATTTTCAAATTTTCAGAAAGGATGTTCCAGATAAGGTCAAAAACGACATACTCAGATCTTCACCAAACTTTGCAGGGATACATTGGATATCAAGACACGTGGAAAAAACGTACAAAACAAGAGATTGGAGACATCAAGATTTTGGACGAATTTTTTAAGAATTTTCAAATTTTCAGATAGGAGGTTCCAGATAAGGTCAAAAACTACATACTCAGATCTTCACCAAACTTTGCAGGGATACATTGGATGTCAAGACACGTGGAAAAAACGTACAAAACAAGAGATTGGAGACATCAAGATTTTGGACGAATTTTTTAAGAATTTTCAAATTTTCAGATAGGAGGTTCCATATAAGGTCAAAAACTACATACTCAGATCTTCACCAAACATTGCAGGGATACATTGGATATCAAGACACGTGGAAAAAACGTACAAAACAAGAGATTGGAGACATCAAGATTTTGGACGAATTTTTTAAGAATTTTCAAATTTTCAGATAGGAGGTTCCAGATGAGGTCAAAAACTACATACTCAGATCTTCACCAAACTTTGCAGGAATACTTTGCATGTCAAGACACGTGGAAAAAACGTACAAAACAAGAGATCGGAGACATCAAGATTTTCGACGAATTTTTTAAGAATTTTCAAATTTTCAGATAGGAGGTTCCATATAAGGTCAAAAAATACATACTCAGATCTTCACCAAACTTTGCATGGATACATTATGTGTCAAGACACGTGGAAAAAACGTACAAAACAAGAGATTGGAGACATCAAGATTTTGGTCGAATTTTTTAAGAATTTTCAAATTTTCAGATGGGAGGTTCCAGATAAGGTCAAAAACTACATACTCAGATCTTCACCAAACTTTGCAGGGATACATCGGATGTCAAGACACGTGGAAAAAACGTACAAAAAAGAGATTGGAGACATCAAGATTTTGGACGAATTTTTTAACAATTTTCAAATTTTCAGAAAGGATGTTCCAGATAAGGTCAAAAACGACATACTCAGATCTTCACCAAACTTTGCAGGGATACATTGGATATCAAGACACGTGGAAAAAACGTACAAAACAAGAGATTGGAGACATCAAGATTTTGGACGAATTTTTTAAGAATTTTCAAATTTTCAGATGGGAGGTTCAATATAAGGTCAAAAACTACATACTCAGATCTTCACCAAACTTTGCAGGGATACATTGGATGTCAAGACACGTGGAAAAAACGTACAAAACAAGAGATTGGAGACATCAAGATTTTGGACGAATTTTTTAAGAATTTTCAAATTTTCAGATAGGAGGTTCCATATAAGGTCAAAAACTACATACTCAGATCTTCACCAAACTTTGCAGGGATACATTGGATATCAAGACACGTGGAAAAAACGTACAAAACAAGAGATTGGAGACATCAAGATTTTGGACGAATTTTTTAAGAATTTTCAAATTTTCAGATAGGAGGTTCCAGATAAGGTCAAAAACTACATACTCAGATCTTCACCAAACTTTGCAGGGATACATTGGATGTCAAGACACGTGGAAAAAACGTACAAAACAAGAGATTGGGGTCATCAAGATTTTGGACGGATTTTTTAGGAATTTTCAAATTTTCAGATGGGAGGTTCCAGATAAGGTCAAAAACTACATACTCAGATCTTCACCAAACATTGCAGGGATACATTGGATGTCAAGACACGTGGAAAAAACGTACAAAACAAGAGATTGGAGACATCAAAATTTTGGACGAATTTTTTAAGAATTTTCAAATTTTCAGATAGGAGGTTCCAGATGAGGTCAAAAACTACATACTCAGATCTTCACCAAACTTTGCAGGAATACTTTGCATGTCAAGACACGTGGAAAAAACGTACAAAACAAGAGATCGGAGACATCAAGATTTTCGACGAATTTTTTAAGAATTTTCAAATTTTCAGATGGGAGGTTCCAGATAAGGTCAAAAACGACATACTCAGATCTTCACCAAACTTTGCATGGATACATTGGATGTCAAGACACGTGGAAAAAACATACAAAACATAGGATTGGTGACATCAAGATTTTGGACGAATTTTTTAAGAATTTTCAAATTTTCAGATAGGAGGTTCCATATAAGGTCAAAAACTACATACTCAGATCTTCACCAAACTTTGCAGGGATACATTGGAGGTCGAGACACGTGGAAAAAAAGTACAAAACAAGAGATTGGGGTCATCAAGATTTTGGACGGATTTTTTAGGAATTTTCAAATTTTCAGATGGGAGGTTCCAGATAAGGTCAAAAACTACATACTCAGATCTTCACCAAACATTGCAGGGATACATTGGATGTCAAGACACGTGGAAAAAACGTACAAAACAAGAGATTGGAGACATCAAGATTTTGGACGAATTTTTTAAGAATTTTCAAATTTTCAGATAGGAGGTTCCAGATGAGGTCAAAAACTACATACTCAGATCTTCACCAAACTTTGCAGGAATACTTTGCATGTCAAGACACGTGGAAAAAACGTACAAAACAAGAGATCGGAGACATCAAGATTTTCGACGAATTTTTTAAGAATTTTCAAATTTTCAGATGGGAGGTTCCAGATAAGGTCAAAAACTACATACTCAGATCTTCACCAAACTTTGCAGGAATACTTTGCATGTCAAGACACGTGGAAAAAACGTACAAAACAAGAGATCGGAGACATCAAGATTTTCGACGAATTTTTTAAGAATTTTCAAATTTTCAGATGGGAGGTTCCAGATAAGGTCAAAAACGACATACTCAGATCTTCACACCAAACTTTGCATGGATACATTGGATGTCAAGACACGTGGAAAAAACATACAAAACATAGGATTGGGGTCATCAAGATTTTGGTCGAATTTTTTAAGAATTTTCAAATTTTCAGATAGGAGGTTCCATATAAGGTCAAAAACTACATACTCAGATCTTCACCAAACATTGCAGGAATACATTGGATGTCAAGACACGTGGAAAAAACGTACAAAACAAGAGATTGGGGTCATCAAGATTTTGCACGGATTTTTTAGGATTTTTCAAATTTTCAGATGGGAGGTTCCAGATAAGGTCAAAAACTACATACTCAGATCTTCACCAAACTTTGCAGGGATACATTGGATGTCAAGACACGTGGAAAAAACGTACAAAACAAGAGATTGGAGACATCAAGATTTTGGACGAATTTTTTAAGAATTTTCAAATTTTCAGATAGGAGGTTCCATATAAGGTCAAAAACTACATACTCAGATCTTCACCAAACTTTGCATGGATACATTATGTGTCAAGACACGTGGAAAAAACGTACAAAACAAAAGATTGGAGACATCAAGATTTTGGTCGAATTTTTTAAGAATTTTCAAATTTTCAGATGGGAGGTTCCAGATAAGGTCAAAAACTACATACTCAGATCTTCACCAAACTTTGCAGGGATACATTGGATGTCAAGACACGTGGAAAAAACGTACAAAAAAGAGATTGGAGACATCAAGATTTTGGACGAATTTTTTAACAATTTTCAAATTTTCAGAAAGGATGTTCCAGATAAGGTCAAAAACGACATACTCAGATCTTCACCAAACTTTGCAGGGATACATTGGATATCAAGACACGTGGAAAAAACGTACAAAACAAGAGATTGGAGACATCAAGATTTTGGACGAATTTTTTAAGAATTTTCAAATTTTCAGATAGGAGGTTCCAGATAAGGTCAAAAACTACATACTCAGATCTTCACCAAACTTTGCAGGGATACATTGGATGTCAAGACACGTGGAAAAAACGTACAAAACAAGAGATTGGAGACATCAAGATTTTGGACGAATTTTTTAAGAATTTTCAAATTTTCAGATAGGAGGTTCCATATAAGGTCAAAAACTACATACTCAGATCTTCACCAAACATTGCAGGGATACATTGGATATCAAGACACGTGGAAAAAACGTACAAAACAAGAGATTGGAGACATCAAGATTTTGGACGAATTTTTTAAGAATTTTCAAATTTTCAGATGGGAGGTTCCAGATAAGGTCAAAAACTACATACTCAGATCTTCACCAAACTTTGCAGGGATACATTGGATGTCAAGACACGTGGAAAAAACGTACAAAACAAGAGATTGGAGACATCAAGATTTTGGACGAATTTTTTAAGAATTTTCAAATTTTCAGATAGGAGGTTCCATATAAGGTCAAAAACTACATACTCAGATCTTCACCAAACTTTGCATGGATACATTATGTGTCAAGACACGTGGAAAAACGTACAAAACAAAAGATTGGAGACATCAAGATTTTGGTCGAATTTTTTAAGAATTTTCAAATTTTCAGATGGGAGGTTCCAGATAAGGTCAAAAACTACATACTCAGATCTTCACCAAACTTTGCAGGGATACATTGGATGTCAAGACACGTGGAAAAAACGTACAAAAAAGAGATTGGAGACATCAAGATTTTGGACGAATTTTTTAACAATTTTCAAATTTTCAGAAAGGATGTTCCAGATAAGGTCAAAAACGACATACTCAGATCTTCACCAAACTTTGCAGGGATACATTGGATATCAAGACACGTGGAAAAAACGTACAAAACAAGAGATTGGAGACATCAAGATTTTGGACGAATTTTTTAAGAATTTTCAAATTTTCAGATGGCAGGTTCAATATAAGGTCAAAAACTACATACTCAGATCTTCACCAAACTTTGCAGGGATACATTGGATGTCAAGACACGTGCAAAAAACGTACAAAACAAGAGATTGGAGACATCAAGATTTTGGACGAATTTTTTAAGAATTTTCAAATTTTCAGATAGGAGATTCCATATAAGGTCAAAAACTACATACTCAGATCTTCACCAAACTTTGCAGGGATACATTGGATATCAAGACACGTGGAAAAAACGTACAAAACAAGAGATTGGAGACATCAAGATTTTGGACGAATTTTTTAAGAATTTTCAAATTTTCAGGTAGGAGGTTCCAGATAAGGTCAAAAACTACATACTCAGATCTTCACCAAACTTTGCAGGGATACATTGGATGTCAAGACACGTGGAAAAAACGTACAAAACAAGAGATTGGGGTCATCAAGATTTTGGACGGATTTTTTAGGAATTTTCAAATTTTCAGATGGGAGGTTCCAGATAAGGTCAAAAACTACATACTCAGATCTTCACCAAACATTGCAGGGATACATTGGATGTCAAGACACGTGGAAAAAACGTACAAAACAAGAGATTGGAGACATCAAAATTTTGGACGAATTTTTTAAGAATTTTCAAATTTTCAGATAGGAGGTTCCAGATGAGGTCAAAAACTACATACTCAGATCTTCACCAAACTTTGCAGGAATACTTTGCATGTCAAGACACGTGGAAAAAACGTACAAAACAAGAGATCGGAGACATCAAGATTTTCGACGAATTTTTTAAGAATTTTCAAATTTTCAGATGGGAGGTTCCAGATAAGGTCAAAAACGACATACTCAGATCTTCACCAAACTTTGCATGGATACATTGGATGTCAAGACACGTGGAAAAAACATACAAAACATAGGATTGGTGACATCAAGATTTTGGACGAATTTTTTAAGAATTTTCAAATTTTCAGATAGGAGGTTCCATATAAGGTCAAAAACTACATACTCAGATCTTCACCAAACTTTGCAGGGATACATTGGAGGTCGAGACACGTGGAAAAAAAGTACAAAACAAGAGATTGGGGTCATCAAGATTTTGGACGGATTTTTTAGGAATTTTCAAATTTTCAGATGGGAGGTTCCAGATAAGGTCAAAAACTACATACTCAGATCTTCACCAAACATTGCAGGGATACATTGGATGTCAAGACACGTGGAAAAAACGTACAAAACAAGAGATTGGAGACATCAAGATTTTGGACGAATTTTTTAAGAATTTTCAAATTTTCAGATAGGAGGTTCCATATAAGGTCAAAAACTACATACTCAGATCTTCACCAAACTTTGCAGGGATACATTGGATGTCAAGACACGTGGAAAAAACGTACAAAACAAGAGATTGGAGACATCAAGATTTTGGTCGAATTTTTTAAGAATTTTCAAATTTTCAGAAAGGATGTTCCAGATAAGGTCAAAAACGACATACTCAGATCTTCACCAAACTTTGCAGGGATCCATTGGAGGTCGAGACACGTGGAAAAAACGTACAAAACAAGAGATTGGAGACATCAAGATTTTGGACGAATTTTTGAAGAATTTTCAAATTTTCAGATAGGAGGTTCCAGATAAGGTCTAAAACTACATACTCAGATCTCCACCAAACATTGCAGGAATACATTGGATGTCAAGACACGTGGAAAAAACGTACAAAACAAGAGATTGGAGACATCAAGATTTTCGACGAATTTTTTAAGAATTTTCAAATTTTCAGATAAGAGGTTCCAGATAAGGTCAAAAACTACATACTCAGATCTTCACCAAACGTGCAGGGATACTTTGCATGTCAAGACACGTGGAAAAAACGTACAAAACAAAAGATTGGAGACATCAAGATTTTCGACGAATTTTTTAAGAATTTTCAAATTTTCAGATGGGAGGTTCCAGATAAGGTCAAAAACGACATACTCAGATCTTCACCAAACTTTGCATGGATACATTGGATGTCAAGACACGTGGAAAAAACGTACAAAACAAGAGATTGGAGACATCAAGATTTTGGACGAATTTTTTAAGAATTTTCAAATTTTCAGATGGGAGGTTCAATATAAGGTCAAAAACTACATACTCAGATCTTCACCAAACTTTGCAGGGATACTTTGGATGTCAAGACACGTGGAAAAAACGTACAAAACAAGAGATTGGGGTCATCAAGATTTTGGACGATTTTTTTAAGAATTTTCAAATTTTCAGATGGGAGGTTCAATATAAGGTCAAAAACTACATACTCAGATCTTCACCAAACTTTGCATGGATACATTGGATGTCAAGACACGTGGAAAAAACATACAAAACATAGGATTCGGAACATCAAGATTTTGGTCGAATTTTTTAAGAATTTTCAAATTTTCAGATAGGAGGTTCCATATAAGGTCAAAAACTACATACTCAGATCTTCACCAAACATTGCAGGAATACATTGGATGTCAAGACACGTGGAAAAAACGTACAAAACAAGAGATTGGGGTCATCAAGATTTTGCACGGATTTTTTAGGAATTTTCAAATTTTCAGATGGGAGGTTCCAGATAAGGTCAAAAACTACATACTCAGATCTTCACCAAACTTTGCAGGGATACATTGGATGTCAAGACACGTGGAAAAAACGTACAAAACAAAAGATTGGAGACATCAAGATTTTGGACGAATTTTTTAAGAATTTTCAAATTTTCAGATAGGAGGTTCCATATAAGGTCAAAAACTACATACTCAGATCTTCACCAAACTTTGCAGGGATACATTGGATGTCAAGACACGTGGAAAAAACGTACAAAAAAGAGATTGGAGACATCAAGATTTTGGACGAATTTTTTAACAATTTTCAAATTTTCAGAAAGGATGTTCCAGATAAGGTCAAAAACGACATACTCAGATCTTCACCAAACTTTGCATGGATACATTGGATGTCAAGACACGTGGAAAAAACGTACAAAACAAGAGATTGGGGTCATCAAGATTTTGCACGGATTTTTTAGGAATTTTCAAATTTTCAGATGGGAGGTTCCAGATAAGGTCAAAAACTACATACTCAGATCTTCACCAAACTTTGCAGGGATACATTGGATGTCAAGACACGTGGAAAAAACGTACAAAACAAGAGATTGGAGACATCAAGATTTTGGACGAATTTTTTAAGAATTTTCAAATTTTCAGATAGGAGGTTCCATATAAGGTCAAAAACTACATACTCAGATCTTCACCAAACTTTGCATGGATACATTATGTGTCAAGACACGTGGAAAAAACGTACAAAACAAAAGAATGGAGACATCAAGATTTTGGTCGAATTTTTTAAGAATTTTCAAATTTTCAGATGGGAGGTTCCAGATAAGGTCAAAAACTACATACTCAGATCTTCACCAAACTTTGCAGGGATACATTGGATGTCAAGACACGTGGAAAAAACGTACAAAAAAGAGATTGGAGACATCAAGAATTTGGTCGAATTTTTTAAGAATTTTCAAATTTTCAGATGGGAGGTTCCAGATAAGGTCAAAAACTACATACTCAGATCTTCACCAAACTTTGCAGGGATACATTGGATGTCAAGACACGTGGAAAAAACGTACAAAAAAGAGATTGGGGTCATCAAGATTTTGGACGGATTTTTTAGGAATTTTCAAATTTTCAGATGGGAGGTTCCAGATAAGGTCAAAAACTACATACTCAGATCTTCACCAAACATTGCAGGGATACATTGGATGTCAAGACACGTGGAAAAAACGTACAAAACAAGAGATTGGAGACATCAAGATTTTGGACGAATTTTTTAAGAATTTTCAAATTTTCAGATAGGAGGTTCCAGATGAGGTCAAAAACTACATACTCAGATCTTCACCAAACTTTGCAGGAATACTTTGCATGTCAAGACACGTGGAAAAAACGTACAAAACAAGAGATCGGAGACATCAAGATTTTCGACGAATTTTTTAAGAATTTTCAAATTTTCAGATAGGAGGTTCCATATAAGGTCAAAAACTACATACTCAGATCTTCACCAAACTTTGCAGGGATACATTGGAGGTCGAGACACGTGGAAAAAAAGTACAAAACAAGAGATTGGGGTCATCAAGATTTTGGACGGATTTTTTAGGAATTTTCAAATTTTCAGATGGGAGGTTCCAGATAAGGTCAAAAACTACATACTCAGATCTTCACCAAACATTGCAGGGATACATTGGATGTCAAGACACGTGGAAAAAACGTACAAAACAAGAGATTGGAGACATCAAGATTTTGGACGAATTTTTTAAGAATTTTCAAATTTTCAGATAGGAGGTTCCAGATGAGGTCAAAAACTACATACTCAGATCTTCACCAAACTTTGCAGGAATACTTTGCATGTCAAGACACGTGGAAAAAACGTACAAAACAAGAGATCGGAGACATCAAGATTTTCGACGAATTTTTTAAGAATTTTCAAATTTTCAGATGGGAGGTTCCAGATAAGGTCAAAAACGACATACTCAGATCTTCACCAAACTTTGCATGGATACATTGGATGTCAAGACACGTGGAAAAAACATACAAAACATAGGATTGGTGACATCAAGATTTTGGACGAATTTTTTAAGAATTTTCAAATTTTCAGATAGGAGGTTCCATATAAGGTCAAAAACTACATACTCAGATCTTCACCAAACTTTGCAGGGATACATTGGAGGTCGAGACACGTGGAAAAAAAGTACAAAACAAGAGATTGGGGTCATCAAGATTTTGGACGGATTTTTTAGGAATTTTCAAATTTTCAGATGGGAGGTTCCAGATAAGGTCAAAAACTACATACTCAGATCTTCACCAAACATTGCAGGGATACATTGGATGTCAAGACACGTGGAAAAAACGTACAAAACAAGAGATTGGAGACATCAAGATTTTGGACGAATTTTTTAAGAATTTTCAAATTTTCAGATAGGAGGTTCCATATAAGGTCAAAAACTACATACTCAGATCTTCACCAAACTTTGCAGGGATACATTGGATGTCAAGACACGTGGAAAAAACGTACAAAACAAGAGATTGGAGACATCAAGATTTTGGTCGAATTTTTTAAGAATTTTCAAATTTTCAGAAAGGATGTTCCAGATAAGGTCAAAAACGACATACTCAGATCTTCACCAAACTTTGCAGGGATCCATTGGAGGTCGAGACACGTGGAAAAAACGTACAAAACAAGAGATTGGAGACATCAAGATTTTGGACGAATTTTTGAAGAATTTTCAAATTTTCAGATAGGAGGTTCCAGATAAGGTCTAAAACTACATACTCAGATCTCCACCAAACATTGCAGGAATACATTGGATGTCAAGACACGTGGAAAAAACGTACATAACAAGAGATTGGAGACATCAAGATTTTCGACGAATTTTTTAAGAATTTTCAAATTTTCAGATAAGAGGTTCCAGATAAGGTCAAAAACTACATACTCAGATCTTCACCAAACGTGCAGGGATACTTTGCATGTCAAGACACGTGGAAAAAACGTACAAAACAAAAGATTGGAGACATCAAGATTTTCGACGAATTTTTTAAGAATTTTCAAATTTTCAGATGGGAGGTTCCAGATAAGGTCAAAAACGACATACTCAGATCTTCACCAAACTTTGCATGGATACATTGGATGTCAAGACACGTGGAAAAAACGTACAAAACAAGAGATTGGAGACATCAAGATTTTGGACGAATTTTTTAAGAATTTTCAAATTTTCAGATGGGAGGTTCAATATAAGGTCAAAAACTACATACTCAGATCTTCACCAAACTTTGCAGGGATACTTTGGATGTCAAGACACGTGGAAAAAACGTACAAAACAAGAGATTGGGGTCATCAAGATTTTGGACGATTTTTTTAAGAATTTTCAAATTTTCAGATGGGAGGTTCAATATAAGGTCAAAAACTACATACTCAGATCTTCACCAAACTTTGCATGGATACATTGGATGTCAAGACACGTGGAAAAAACATACAAAACATAGGATTCGGAACATCAAGATTTTGGTCGAATTTTTTAAGAATTTTCAAATTTTCAGATAGGAGGTTCCATATAAGGTCAAAAACTACATACTCAGATCTTCACCAAACATTGCAGGAATACATTGGATGTCAAGACACGTGGAAAAAACGTACAAAACAAGAGATTGGGGTCATCAAGATTTTGCACGGATTTTTTAGGAATTTTCAAATTTTCAGATGGGAGGTTCCAGATAAGGTCAAAAACTACATACTCAGATCTTCACCAAACTTTGCAGGGATACATTGGATGTCAAGACACGTGGAAAAAACGTACAAAACAAAAGATTGGAGACATCAAGATTTTGGACGAATTTTTTAAGAATTTTCAAATTTTCAGATAGGAGGTTCCATATAAGGTCAAAAACTACATACTCAGATCTTCACCAAACTTTGCAGGGATACATTGGATGTCAAGACACGTGGAAAAAACGTACAAAAAAGAGATTGGAGACATCAAGATTTTGGACGAATTTTTTAACAATTTTCAAATTTTCAGAAAGGATGTTCAAGATAAGGTCAAAAACGACATACTCAGATCTTCACCAAACTTTGCATGGATACATTGGATGTCAAGACACGTGGAAAAAACGTACAAAACAAGAGATTGGGGTCATCAAGATTTTGCACGGATTTTTTAGGAATTTTCAAATTTTCAGATGGGAGGTTCCAGATAAGGTCAAAAACTACATACTCAGATCTTCACCAAACTTTGCAGGGATACATTGGATGTCAAGACACGTGGAAAAAACGTACAAAACAAGAGATTGGAGACATCAAGATTTTGGACGAATTTTTTAAGAATTTTCAAATTTTCAGATAGGAGGTTCCATATAAGGTCAAAAACTACATACTCAGATCTTCACCAAACTTTGCATGGATACATTATGTGTCAAGACACGTGGAAAAAACGTACAAAACAAAAGAATGGAGACATCAAGATTTTGGTCGAATTTTTTAAGAATTTTCAAATTTTCAGATGGGAGGTTCCAGATAAGGTCAAAAACTACATACTCAGATCTTCACCAAACTTTGCAGGGATACATTGGATGTCAAGACACGTGGAAAAAACGTACAAAAAAGAGATTGGAGACATCAAGATTTTGGTCGAATTTTTTAAGAATTTTCAAATTTTCAGATGGGAGGTTCCAGATAAGGTCAAAAACTACATACTCAGATCTTCACCAAACTTTGCAGGGATACATTGGATGTCAAGACACGTGGAAAAAACGTACAAAAAAGAGATTGGGGTCATCAAGATTTTGGACGGATTTTTTAGGAATTTTCAAATTTTCAGATGGGAGGTTCCAGATAAGGTCAAAAACTACATACTCAGATCTTCACCAAACATTGCAGGGATACATTGGATGTCAAGACACGTGGAAAAAACGTACAAAACAAGAGATTGGAGACATCAAGATTTTGGACGAATTTTTTAAGAATTTTCAAATTTTCAGATAGGAGGTTCCAGATGAGGTCAAAAACTACATACTCAGATCTTCACCAAACTTTGCAGGAATACTTTGCATGTCAAGACACGTGGAAAAAACGTACAAAACAAGAGATCGGAGACATCAAGATTTTCGACGAATTTTTTAAGAATTTTCAAATTTTCAGATAGGAGGTTCCATATAAGGTCAAAAACTACATACTCAGATCTTCACCAAACTTTGCAGGGATACATTGGAGGTCGAGACACGTGGAAAAAAAGTACAAAACAAGAGATTGGGGTCATCAAGATTTTGGACGGATTTTTTAGGAATTTTCAAATTTTCAGATGGGAGGTTCCAGATAAGGTCAAAAACTACATACTCAGATCTTCACCAAACATTGCAGGGATACATTGGATGTCAAGACACGTGGAAAAAACGTACAAAACAAGAGATTGGAGACATCAAGATTTTGGACGAATTTTTTAAGAATTTTCTAATTTTCAGATAGGAGGTTCCAGATGAGGTCAAAAACTACATACTCAGATCTTCACCAAACTTTGCAGGAATACTTTCCATGTCAAGACACGTGGAAAAAACGTACAAAACAAGAGATCGGAGACATCAAGATTTTCGACGAATTTTTGAAGAATTTTCAAATTTTCAGATGGGAGGTTCCAGATAAGGTCAAAAACGACATACTCAGATCTTCACCAAACTTTGCAGGGATCCATTTGAGGTCGAGACACGTGGAAAAAACGTACAAAACAAGAGATTGGAGACATCAAGATTTTGGACGAATTTTTTAAGAATTTTCAAATTTTCAGATAGGAGGTTCCATATAAGTTCAAAAACTACATACTCAGATCTTCACCAAACTTTGCAGGGATACATTGGATGTCAAGATACGTGGAAAAAACGTACAAAACAAGAGATTGGAGACATCAAGATTTTCGACGAATTTTTTAAGAATTTTCAAATTTTCAGAAAGGATGTTCCAGATAAGGTCAAAAACGACATACTCAGATCTTCACCAAACTTTGCAGGGATCCATTGGAGGTCGAGACACGTGGAAAAAACGTACAAAACAAGAGATTGGAGACATCAAGATTTTCGACGAATTTTTGAAGAATTTTCAAATTTTCAGATGGGAGGTTCCAGATAAGGTCAAAAACTACATACTCAGATCTTCACCAAACTTTGCAGGGATACATTGGATGTCAAGACACGTGGAAAAAACGTACAAAAAAGAGATTGGAGACATCAAGATTTTGGACGAATTTTTTAACAATTTTCAAATTTTCAGAAAGGATGTTCCAGATAAGGTCAAAAACGACATACTCAGATCTTCACCAAACTTTGCATGGATACATTGGATGTCAAGACACGTGGAAAAAACGTACAAAACAAGAGATTGGGGTCATCAAGATTTTGCACGGATTTTTTAGGAATTTTCAAATTTTCAGATGGGAGGTTCCAGATAAGGTCAAAAACTACATACTCAGATCTTCACCAAACTTTGCAGGGATACATTGGATGTCAAGACACGTGGAAAAAACGTACAAAACAAGAGATTGGAGACATCAAGATTTTGGACGAATTTTTTAAGAATTTTCAAATTTTCAGATAGGAGGTTCCATATAAGGTCAAAAACTACATACTCAGATCTTCACCAAACTTTGCATGGATACATTATGTGTCAAGACACGTGGAAAAAACGTACAAAACAAAAGATTGGAGACATCAAGATTTTGGTCGAATTTTTTAAGAATTTTCAAATTTTCAGATGGGAGGTTCCAGATAAGGTCAAAAACTACATACTCAGATCTTCACCAAACTTTGCAGGGATACATTGGATGTCAAGACACGTGGAAAAAACGTACAAAAAAGAGATTGGAGACATCAAGATTTTGGACGAATTTTTTAAGAATTTTCAAATTTTCAGATAGGAGGTTCCAGATGAGGTCAAAAACTACATACTCAGATCTTCACCAAACTTTGCAGGAATACTTTCCATGTCAAGACACGTGGAAAAAACGTACAAAACAAGAGATCGGAGACAGTAGTTGTATTTGTGGTGGGGACAGCACCACTTACAAGTGTAGAAAAGGCGAGGCTATTTGATTGAACAATCAGATTTGCTTACACTTAAAACAATGCCAAGATGGGGCCTGTACCCCAATTCTTCAGGTGTGATATGCTCTGATTTTTAAGAAATTCTGAATTTCTAGTGTAGAAAAGGCGAGGGCTCAACAGATAGATTTACCCATACTTAAGACAATGACAAGAGGGGCTTATACCCTAATTTTTCAGGTGTGGAGGTTTGGGTTTAAGTCCTCATAAAATATGAAGCCTCCCCTGATGGCAAAATGATAATATTGTTGTCTTGTAAACAAAAGGCTCGGGGTTCGAGTCCTGATAAAATATTTAAGATTGAAATACATGTGGCAAAATAATATGTCCAGAAGTGAGATTTTGAATAATTACTGCTAGTTGATAGCCCCCAAATCTGAAACCCCCCCCCCTCCTCTGCTCAGACAGATTCGGCCATGTGTGTAAAAGCTATATCTGTGTGATTGTTGTTTATAAACTTGTCAAAAATATGGCTTTTTTGTATGAAAACATGCAATCCTGAATACAATTCTGGTTTTGTATTGTTCTGTTAATATAAACACAAGTGAGACTTACAGAATATTTATTGCACAGTTCAAAATCCAATTTTGAATTGTATTTAGTTGATATAGAGATGAGGTTTTAAACCTGGTGAAGTGTGTTGCACATCAGCAAAACTATCACCAAAACCTAGTTACTGCTGTTGTTTGGGTATAAAAGCACCAGCTCAGCCACTAACTGCTGAACCCAACTGATATTTTTTATTAAGTATAAAGTTTTGAATTGAAGCCCAGAAAATCTTATATAATAAACAACAAGAAAAAATGCCAAAACAAAAATATTGCAATCGGTGTAATAAAAATATATCTAGTTCTCATTGGGCTAGGCATTGCCGTATTTGTAACTCTAAGAAATGCAGAAAAGCCACAAAAATGTGTCCAAGATGCCATAAAATATTAAGCAAGGCATATTATAAATGGCATAAGTGTAATTCTTATGTACAGTCATCAATATTGCCCTCACAACCATCCACTTCTGGTCTGAAAAGGAAACATGAAGCACCTGTTAATGCTGGACCTGCAAAGCAGCCACGCTATGCACCCATCCGTAGCAGTTTTAATGCCCAACTCAGGGATTATCGGTTTGTATCAGAGCCAAGATGTGGAATTAAGAATTTTTTGAACAGTAAAAATTCTGATCTCCAGGCAATTCTAAATGCACAAAATGGCTCTTATAAGCTCTTCCTCAAATTGTTTGTACAATATAAGAAACCAAACGGCACAAAATTTATACATCCCCACTTAACAGAAACTGTACCGGTATATTCAAATACAAATTTAGACAGAATAATAAGCAGATTGATGGATCAATTGAATATGAAACACTCTGAATTTGCAGCAAAAGAGTCCGGATGGAGCCTATGTGGCTCTCCGCACAGGCTCTATGTTAATATTTCTGAATTCAACCCGTTACAAGGATCTACATATCTGCCATTACCTGCTAATATCAAAAACAAAAGAGCCGTGGTCAATATTGAAAATACTGACCAGAAATGCTTTTTGTGGTGTATATTAGCTGCTCTGTTTCCAGCTTCAAGAAATCCTCAGAGAATAAATTATTACAAACAGCATGAACATGATTTTGACGAGGCAATGGAGGGTTTGGAATATCCAATGTCTGTTCAAAATATTGATAAATTTGAAAAAAGGGCCAGGCACATCGATGGCAAACAATTATCTATTAATGTATTTACTTGTTCCACTGGCAATTGCCCGATAGCACCTCTCAGAATCAGTACACTTGATGATGAATCTGCTATTCCGATTGATCTGCTCTTAATTGAAGGGGATGGCACATACCATTATACTCTGATACATAATCTTGAAGCTTTGGTGAGAACACAACTAGACAAATATAAAAAAATATTTAAGTTGTGCAGAAGATGCTTAACTGTTTTTGATGGTAGAAAAATGGTGAATGGTGTTTGTGAAGAGAGTGTAGAAATTGCTAAAAACAAGTTAATTGAGCATCTGAAATACTGTGGCAATCATAAACCTGTTCATATGGTAATGCCTAATCCAAGTGAAAATTGCAAATTCAAAAAGTATGAAGCCTCGTTGGAACACCCAGTATATATTGTCTGTGATTTTGAATCGAACCTCAAACCTTTTGCATTCTGCAATCCAGATCCTGAGGAATCTTCAAGTACACCATACCAGCTACATGAACCTTCCAGCTTTTGTTGTGTGGTTATACGGGATGGTGTTGTTATTAAAGAATATTCATACAAGGGACCAAATGCCATCAAAATATTTGCACATAGAATAGAAAATGTGTGCCGTGACATAGCATCTAACATCTTATTAATATCAAAGCCTATGTTGCCTTTAACAGAGGAACAGATTGAAGATTTCAACAATGCAGAAAAATGCCCGGTATGTGATTGTGAATTTTCAGATACAAATATCAAGGTTCATCACCATTCTCATACAGATGGTAAATTCTTAATGGCCCTGTGTAATAGCTGCAATATTCAGATCAAGAGACCAAGATTTATCCCCATATTTTGCCATGGAGCATCCAATTATGATTTCCATCATCTGATCAGGTACGAGGGGTTTGAGAAGCAGAATTTAAATATTTTAGCTGAAAATGATGAAAAATATATATCTATTAGCAAGATAATTAAAGTTGATGGTGTTCCTATTCACATAAGATTTCTTGATTCTTACAGATTTTTATCTGCTAGCCTGGATACACTGGCCACTCAATTACCTGATGATCAATTCAAAATCACACGTGCATTGTTTCCAAATCAGGACCTGAAATTAATTAGGCGAAAGGGTGTATATCCATATGACTATGTTACAGATTTTTCTAAATTTGATGAGTGTTCCCTGCCACCACAAGAAGAGTTTTACAGCAAAATCAGAGGATCTGGAATCAGTGATGAAGATTATCGCCATGCTCAGTTGATGTGGAACAATTTAAATTGCCAGACATTTGGTGATTATCACATGGCATATTTAAAACTTGATGTCACCCTCTTAGCTGATATATTGCAGGCATTCAGAAAATCTTCCATGCAAAATTATGGACTGGACCCAGTGTATTTTTACAGTGCCCCGGGCCTAGCATGGTCCGCAATGTTTTTCAACACCAAAAAGCTATTGGATCTGATCCACGATCAAGATAAGTATCTGTTTATGGAGGAATGTATAAGAGGAGGGATGGTGCAATGTTCCCAGAGATATGCCAGAGCAAATAACAAATACATGCCTGATTATGATCCAGCACGGCCATCAAATTATATAGCGTATGTAGATGCCAACAGCCTCTATGGTCACGCCATGATGCAAAAACTGCCATATGCAGGGCTTGAGTGGGTTGAAGATTTCAATATTGAAGATCTTCAGGATTTTGATGACAGTGAACATGGCCTCTTCTTAGAGGTTGATCAGATAATTCCAGATTATTTGCACAATAAATTTTCTGATCTGCCCCCAATTCCCGAGGTTCAGTGCTCACCTGGCTCTAAACAGAAGAAGCTCATGATGACCCAGGAGCCAAAACAGGATTATGTCATATATTACAAAAACCTCCAGTTCCTGATGAAGCATGGTGTTCAAGTGACCAAAGTTAGAAAAGTTTTGAGGTTCAGGCACTCAGAATGGTTGAAACCTTATATTGATACAAACACGGAGCTTCGAACATCTGCAAAGAGTCAATTTGATAAGGCCTTGTTTAAATTGATGGTGAATTCAGTGTATGGCAAAACAATTGAAAATGTCAGGAAACATACCGATGTTAAAATAATTACTGACCCCAGCCGGAGCAAAAAATTGGTTGCAAAGCCCAACTTCAATTACAGAAGAATTTATGATGAGCACATGGCACTTTTCAACATGATGAAAACAAAGATTAAGTTTGATAAACCTATTTATGTAGGGGCTGCAATATTGGAATTGTCCAAATTACATATGTTAATATTATATTATGATGTGTTGAAACCTTTTTATGGTGATCGTGTAAAATTATTGTACATGGACACGGATAGTTTTATTCTTGATATTCAAACAGAAGATGTTTATCAAGATATGGCACAGTCTGAATTGTTTCAATACTTTGATACCAGTGAACATACAAGGATTCAACCCCACAACAAAAAGGTGCCTGGCAAGTTAAAAGATGAGACATGTGGTGATGTTATTGTGAAATTTGCTGGGTTAAGTGCCAAGATGTACAGTTTTGAGACATGTAGTGGTGCTGTTGCCAAAAAGGCCAAGGGCATTGGCAGAGTTACTGTGGAAAAAGATCTCCAATTTGAAGATTATAAAAATTGCCTCAAATCCCAGAATTCAATCAGAACATCAGAAAATAGAATTCAGAGTGAGGATCACTTGTTGACTTCAAATATTGTAAGAAAAGTGGCTCTGGACCCACATGATGATAAGAGATGCATTTTATCATGTTGCATACATACTCTACCTTGGGGGCATTGTGATTTGAAAAATGGGAAACAATGCCCAATTACAGAGCATGATTTGAAATAAATAAACATGCCTATGAACTTATTTGGGTTCAAGAAACAAGGTATTATGGAGCTACCAACACCACAACCCTCTCCTGATATGCTGTCTAAACTGAGTGGCTTGTTAATTATTCATCTGAACAGCATACTTACAGATAATGATGATGAAACAGGCAAAACATTGTACATATTTAACAATAATTTAAATCATTACCAATTACCTGTAGGTGGTCAATTGCAATTTATTACAACCCCTGAGGGTGATGTCAAGATTTCAGTAGGGAGAAATATTTATAGAATCAAGCACTCAAACATGATTTCTGGCACTGTATATACTGTTTCTGCTGGTGACTGCTTATATATTGAAGTCCCTGGATCCTATGACAAGCTTATACCTTTTTTTATAGAATTAAGAATCAGATACTCTATAATAAATAACCACTAAAATAAAAATGCCTAACGATATATTTGGCCATACAAGACATGAAGATCACAGTGATGAGATTCTTATGCTTGATGTCAGAGTCAAGAAATTAAGAAGTGATTTGCAAGCTTTACAAACCACACTGAATGCCAGTCTTCAATTAGAAATTACAAATTTACAATCACAATGCATGGACCCTCTTCTTAAAATTGATTCTGAACTCAAATTATTGCTTCAGAAATATACTGATTTGGCCACATTGGATAATTTTCAAAGTTTGGAAGAAGCTGTAGCAGCTCTTCAAGCCAAATTTAAGAGCCAGGCCACCAACTCTGAGCAATTGAAACAGCAATTAGAGGAACAAATAAATAATATCCAGGCACAACTCCAAACAATTGTCAAAAGCATAAAATCACAAGAAGATTTTGATCTAGTGATTTCCACTCTAAAGGAACAGATTCAATCACTCCAAATACCTAATCTGGATCCTCTGCACAATGCCATAGCCGAGGTTAAAGAAAAAATTGAGGCACTTGAAAATTTTATGAACAATTTGCCATCTTCTGATGCTTTGAATGCAATAACTCGGAGTGTTGCCAACATCAAGCTGCAACTTGAAAGATATGAAGATTTTGGAAAAATTCAAAGTACCATAACCCATCTTGAAGGTACAATAGCAGCAGTGCAAAGTGATTTGGCAAATGTACAAGAAACTCGCCTGCCCGGTATTGTAGACACTCTTGTCAGTGTCCAGCAACAGATCACAAAGCTTGAAAACCTCAACACTGAATCTGAACTATCTCATTTTCATCATTTGATTGATGATATTCAAACAAAACTTGAAATTTTACAACAATCAACACCCACTCAGGCAGATATAGCCCTGCTCCAAAATGCCATGCAAAATGTGGCTGATGCTTCTGAATTAAACAATGTGAAATTGGCACTTGAATTTTTGCAGAATACAGTATCAAATCTTCCCACATCACAGGAACTTAAAAATATTAAGAGAGCTGTGAATAGGATATTGAAATCAGAAGATATCAAGAATATCCAAGCAGAGATCAAACAACTCACTCAGACAGTGGCCACTCTTCCAACCAATCAACATATTAATGAACTGCATGCCCTGTTTGAGGATATCAGAAGACAGGTCCATGATCTTACTGCTCAAAATTCAAAATTGGCAGTTGTTGAAAATTTGCAACAAATTGTAGCTAATATCAAGCAACAGCTAGGAACCATGGAATCCAATCAAGCAAATGCTTTGTCTGTTTTTGCCACCCAGCTACAAGAGATTGTGGAACAATACAAAAAACTTGTTGTGGACATAAAAATAAAGCCAGGCCACGATGATGTTGTTAGAACCATCAATGAGCACCTTGAATCTGTAACAAGCAGATTGCTTACAGCAGAAAAAGAAATAACAGGCATAATCGAGAATCCTAAACATACAGTAATTCTCGAATTGTACAGCATCCCCAACAAAGAATATGATTCACCATTTACACCGGGTGGCAAAATATATATGCTGTCCCCTGCACAATTTTATTACCAGTTTTTTGTTGGGGGCACATTGAGACCAATCAAGATCAAATATTGGCATCAACCACAGGCACACCACTACCCCACCTTATCAATAACAAATGCTGATAACAAAGTAAAAATCACCAGTGTAGAGTTGGAGGATTTTACAGACCCCAATACATTAGAAACAGCCTATACTGAAGATGATGGCACTCTGGAATTTAATATACAAATAGGGGACAAATTATATTTAGAAAATCCTGTAGTATCAGCTGCTGAACACCCCATAGTTGCAATATTCTTGTTTACATATTATGTCTAGACAAATTATTGTTGATGAACTACACAGGCAAGCCCGACATAATTATAAGAGACTTCCAGTAGTCACAAAAGGCATAGATGATTTATGGCAGAGCGACTTGATTGAAATGGCAAGTGGGCAGTTGAAAAACTTAGACAAAATCAACAAGGGCTACAAGTATCTACTTACTGTGATAGACACATTTTCAAAATTTGCCTGGGCTGTGCCACTCAAATCCAAGACTGGAAAATGTGTTACAGAAGCCCTCAGGACAATCATCAATCATTCAGGAAGATCACCCCGCTATTTGCAAACAGATAATGGCAAAGAATTTTATAATTCTGTGTTTCAACAATTTATTAAAAGCCAGGCAATAAAACATTACTCGAGTTACAGTGACCTCAAAGCCTCAATTGTAGAGAGATTCAACAGAACCTTAAAAAATCTTATGTATAAACAATTCACCCTGCAAGGTAATTATAAATGGATTAATATTCTTCCAGAACTTCTACATAAATATAACAACTCGGTCCATTCCACAATCAACATGAAACCCTCTGAAGTAACTTCATCTGATGAGCAAAAATTGATCAGGACTGTTTATCATCCTAGATACCAGCCAACAACAAGAAGGGCCAAATACAGGGTGGGTGACCAAGTAAGAATCAGCAAATATAAGCACTTATTCAAGAGAGGCTTTACGAGAAACTGGAGCACCGAATTATTTACAGTGGTTCAAGTTAAACCCGGGACCCTTAACACTTATATAATAAAAGATCACCGAGGAGAAATTCTCAAAGGCAGGTTCTATGAACAAGAGCTCAGCAAAACTAAACAGCCTGACACATATCTCATAGAAAAAATCATCCGCAGAAAAGGCAACAAGTTATTTGTCAAATGGCTGGGTCATCCGGAAAACAGCTGGATCGATGCAGACAAAGTGATAATATGAGTACCTGGGATGTTATAAAAAGGCTGCCAGAACCTGAACAGCAGAATAAAAGAAATGGCAACTTGCTGCCTGATAATATTAGGTGTCTTATTGTTGGGCCATCTGCTTGTGGTAAAACTACACTAATGATTGATAATTTTTTATTGGCACCCAACTGGTTAGACTGGAAAAACAGGCACTTGTATGTTTTCTCTAAGAGCTTGGAACAATTAAAATATCAGCAGTTGATGAAGCTATATGATGGATTGGATATAGCCACTTTTGAACCAGATGTTAAGCCACTTAATGAATGTCTCGATAATTCTGTTGTTGTGTTTGATGACGTTATACTGGATAATCAAAACAAGGTTAGAAATTTCTTTACACAGGGCCGGCACAAAAACATTGATTGCTTCTACCTGGCACAAACTTTTTCAAAAATACCGAAGCAACTGATCCGAGACAACAGCAATTTTATATGTGTGTTTCATCAAGATCATACCAACCTCAAACACATACATGATGAATATGTAGGTGGGGACTTGAGCTACAATGATTTTTCCAAGTTTTGCAGCAAGTGCTGGAACCAGGACAGTTATGGGTTTGTCACAATTGATATGACAAGAACACCTAATACTGGCAAATACAGAAATAAAATCAACGATTTTCTAGACGTTGAGACATAAATAAACAACCATGAAACGACCAGTCATTGATGATCTTAAGTTAAGAGATTATCTTGTAAAAAGATTTAAGGGATGGAAATCAGAGAACCGTGGAATTTATGAAAAACACAAACAAACAGAACAGCCTGTCATTGATGCTATTAATAATTTAGGTAAGAATATCAAAACTGTTACAGAGCAAAATCAAGATTTGATCACGGAGCTTGTACCTGTAGCTGCAAGGAACATATTAGATTATCCATTCACCCCACTTTCCAGTATTCATACACCTAGTCCTGTTGCTCCTAGAAGAATTGAGGCTACTCTGGATCCTATTGAATTGGGTCTTCTTGCTCAAAAATATTTAACCACACCTAAAGACAACAAAGATGAGGTTTTTGGCTTATATGCCGACACAGAGCTTGATGGCAGCATTATTCATAGAATTGGTAATTTCAGAGTAACTTTTATGGGGGATGATATCATTGTTTATTCAGAATCTCGTCTCGGAGAAAAAGGTGCTTTTGTTAAGTACCCCGGAACACCTGGATTGTGGGAACTGATAACTAGGAAAAGGCCTGGCAGCTATACAGATCAAGATTATGAACATTACAAAGAAATATTAATAAAATCAGATGCTCTATACCAGAACAATGATCCCACACAAAAAAGAGTCAAGTCTAGCAGTGGAGCAAAATACAACAATTTAATCAAGCCCATATGGTCACAGATCAAGACAGGTAGTGGAATCAAACAATACAACACCCTGCCTAAAGAATTTGTTTGGGTTGATGATGTCAGGAAACTTGTAGATAGGTTGCTGGTGATAGCTGGGGAGGAAAATGCTGGCAACCACAATTTTTACAATGAAAAGGTTGGAATTATGGACATGATAAGCACAAAATTGTCTAATTTTATAGTGAATGACCCTAAGGGGATTGGATATCTCATAAAAATTATTAACACTCTACCACCTAAATTTTGGAATGTCTCTGAGGGTCGGGGGTTGGTTAATGACATTATAAACAAGCTGCCATTTGAACTACATATTCCAGGCTATCAGTATTGTGGTCCAGGCACAAAATTGGATCATAGATTAAACAGAGGTGATCCTGGTATAAATCCCCTAGATGCTGCTTGTAGAGACCATGACATAGCATACAATACACATACTGATCTTGACAAGAGACATGTTGCAGACAAGAAATTAGAAGAGGCTGCATTTGGTAGATTTGTAAGCAAAGATGCTTCTTTGAGTGAAAAAATAGCAGCATTGGGAACCACCATAGCTATGAGCACCAAACAAAAACTGGGGTGGGGGCTGTGAATATGTATATAATAAACCTACAATGAAGGCCAAGGGTGTTATGTATCAAATACCTTATGCAGGTCTTAAATCTCTTAAAACTATTGACAGTCTCTTGACCAAAAAGCAGCGCAAGAAAAAAAACTCTTGTCTTGCAAAGGGACATGGTATGAAATTGTTCCTTAGTACCCCCCAATTAAAAAAATTACAGCAATCCAGGAAAAAATTGCATACAGGGGGATTCATATTTACTATCCCTGCCATCTTAGCTGCTCTCGGGGCTGTTGGGAGCTTGGCCGGGGGATCAGCTGCCATAGCAAAAACAGTAATAGATGCCAAGAAGAATAGGGCAGAATTAGATGAGCAGAGGCGCCATAACCTGGCCATGGAGAAAAAAGGCAAAGGTGTTAAGAGAGCCATGAATAAGTTTAAAAAAAACAAGAGCCGCTTACAAACCAAGATATTGAAGCTTTAATCAAGCCATTGGGTATCAAAAATTTTAGGGGTGTGTACATGTCTGATTCTTTACCTGAGCAACCACTCAACAAAGAGTGTGGCATTGTTAATTTGGATGAGTACAAAAATCAGGGCACTCACTGGATCTGTTATCTTAAATATTTAAACAATGAGGCATTTGTGTTTGATTCATTTGGAGGTGTTCCACCTGAAAATTTAGTAAAATATCTAAATTCAGCTAATCTTTATTACAACAATGCCCGTATTCAAAACTTCAAAGATGTTAATTGTGGACATTTGTGTTTATCCGTTCTTAGATATATGTCTCAAATAAATAAACCATCAATTGAAAATTTTCAAAAGGCCTTGTGGTATCTGAAACATCATGGGGGTATTCCATCTCCAGCCAAAATTCAATATTGAAACTTAAATTACATGATGATATAGTGTATCCCAAAACAATAGCTCTCAGAGCATTTTATGGCATGTACTTGATCCCTAATATTACACACCACAACAACAAAATTGCAGTAGGGGATCAAAAAATTGTCATCACTCCAGGGCAATATAATCTGTCCACTCTAAATGCTCAGTTACCCAGAGGTATAGTATTAAGTCAAAATTCTGTCACTCACAGAGTAGAGATTGTATCTGCTACGGAAACAGTGGATCTGGGTACTATAGGAGAGCTGTTAGGATTTGAGAACAACACAAAACTTGAACCGGCCATCAAACACACTGCTATGAATATACCTAAATTCTT
Organism: Lepisma saccharinum; assembly: GCF_977018435.1. Lineage (NCBI taxonomy): Eukaryota > Metazoa > Arthropoda > Insecta > Zygentoma > Lepismatidae > Lepisma > Lepisma saccharinum. The sequence goes on from NW_028142978.1 coordinate 503,719, forward strand.
AGCCATAGAGACTCTGAATATTCACTGTAATGTGGCCGAGGGTATGATCACCAAATCAAATGGTATAGGCACTCACAAACAAACTGGCATCATTGCAACATTCAAACCTAATTCCGAATTCATGGAGCCCATCATCTACAATCCATCCCCAACATTATATTTTCCTGTGTGTCATAACAGAATAGATAACATTGAATTGATGGTCACTAATGAAAAAGAAGAATTAGTTGATTTTGCTGGAGCCACAACAACTGCAATCATAGAGATTAACATTTAAATAAAATTACATACAAAAAAAATGGAAAATATTGAGAGTTATGAGCTACAGTCATTCCCTCCAAACAGGAGGACATTTGCAAATTTAAATCAACCCAACACAGAAATAGAGGTTGACCTTGATGTAGGGGACGGCTTTATACACCCCCACAGAGCAGATCTATACATCAAATTTGATGTTGTAAAGCTCGATGGAACAGATTATCCGGCAAATTCGAATATAAGATTGGTAGACAATTTTGTGCCGCATCTCTTCTCTGAAATTGAGATCAGAAAGAATGGCGTTGTTATAAACAGAATAGATTATCCCGGCATTACCTCCACGGCTTTGGCTACACTAAAATTATCCAAAACCGAGGCTTCATACTACAAAATAGGCGGATTTGAAGCTGGTGATAAGATATTATCCAAGAACCACACTGTGCTGTTCCCGATGCGCCTGTTGCCAGGATTCTTCTCGGATTACAAAGATATCATGTGGAAGGGTGGTTTAAGAATCACATTTAGAAGAGCTGCAAATGATGATAATGCTTTGATGAGGTACAGTGCCATAAACCCTGCAGGGGAAGCTCTGCCTAATACCTTACCAGATGCAGGCAAATGCATTATTCAGACTATGGAGTTAAGAATCCCCGTTGTTGAATATGAGGCCGGCTATGCTCTTAAATACAAAGCTGATATCCTAAAAAATCCCCAGATTCCTCTGCAATTTTACACATATCAATGCGTACAGAAGGTTGCCACTGGTTCTTATTATGAATTTGATGCTACAAATTCATTCTCCAGTATTCAATTTGACATGCCGGATTTTGTGGTGGTACTGTTTCAGACTGGAAGACACAATAATCAGGAAAAAAATTCAAGCAAATTTGATAACTGCAACATCAAGAACATATATCTTAAAAATGGCAGAAATGAGGTCTTTCCTAGAGAAAATTACAATTTAGACATGTCCAAGGGTGATTTCCTCAAATTATATGAGGCTTTTTCGGCTTTCAAAAGGGTCACTACAGGCAATACTGATATGTACTACACTCCAGATGAATTCAAGGCACGGAGACCCATGTTTGTAATTAACACTTCAAAAAGAAAACAGGTTGTAGTGAATGATAGAACAAACATTAAAATTATCTGTGAATTCCACGAGGCATTACCCGATGACACCATATGCAGTGTTATTCTCATAGGTGAAAAATCATATGTTTATGATGTAAGAAATGAGAGAGTCACGGAGCAATTCTAGAAGCCCGATTCAAACACAAAAGCCCCTTGATTACAAAGCAATAATACCAACACTTTGCTGTCAGAGAGGCCCCAGACACTCTACCAGCTTTGAAACCTCAACTGTATTATCAGCTAGCAGTGAATATCTTATGTGTGGGCAGTTGTATATATTTCAATCTTTTATCAGGACTCAAACCCAAAGCCCCTGATTACAATGCCACAATATTAGCACGTCTCCAAATGGAATATGCCCACATTTTACCGGGTTCTGAGACCTTAATGCAGACAAAATTGGATTTTGAACTGCCATAATATTTTCTAAGTCTTTGCCTAGGCTCATATTATCTGAATAGAATTGCTTTTAGCATGAAGGGGGGTCAGTTCATTGCCACTGTGTGAAAAAATGTATTTTTATCTCAATAATCTTTGTTACACTTTTACACGTTACAGACATGTTACACGCACAGAAAGATTAATGACCTCTTCAGTGAATCGCACAGAAAAATCATTATTATTCCCTTCTAGCGTGTAGATTTTATCTCTTGCGTGCCGGCAAGGCATGGAGGCAATTAATTATACCTACCCACTATTCTTCTATTGTATTGAGCAAGTGGTTATAAAACATGAGAAAATAAGAAAATTGAGAAATTCAGTTTTTGTACAATATATTGTTGTAAAACACTTTTTACCAGGGTTTCAGATTTGGGGGCTATCAACTAGCAGTAATTATTCAAAATCTCACTTGTGGACATATTATTTTGCCACATGTATTTCAATCTATCAGGACTCGAACCCCGAGCCTTTTGTTTACAAGACAACAATATTATCATTTTGCCATCAGGGGAGGCTTCATATTTTATGAGGACTTAAACCCAAACCTCCACACCTGAAAAATTAGGGTATAAGCCCCTCTTGTCATTGTCTTAAGTATGAGTAAATCTATCTGTTGAGCCCTCGCCTTTTCTACACTAGAAATTCAGAATTTCTTAAAAATCAGAGCATATCACACCTGAAGAATTGGGGTACAGGCCCCATCTTGGCATTGTTTTAAGTGTAAGCAAATCTGATTGTTCAATCAAATAGCCTCGCCTTTTCTACACTTGTAAGTGGTGCTGTCCCCACCACAAATACAACTACTGGAGACATCAAGATTTTCGACGAATTTTTGAAGAATTTTCAAATTTTCAGATGGGAGGTTCCAGATAAGGTCAAAAACGACATACTCAGATCTTCACCAAACTTTGCAGGGATCCATTGGAGGTCGAGACACGTGGAAAAAACGTACAAAACAAGAGATTGGAGACATCAAGATTTTGGACGAATTTTTTAAGAATTTTCAAATTTTCAGATAGGAGGTTCCATATAAGGTCAAAAACTACATACTCAGATCTTCACCAAACTTTGCAGGGATACATTGGATGTCAAGATACGTGGAAAAAACGTACAAAACAAGAGATTGGAGACATCAAGATTTTCGACGAATTTTTTAAGAATTTTCAAATTTTCAGAAAGGATGTTCCAGATAAGGTCAAAAACGACATACTCAGATCTTCACCAAACTTTGCAGGGATCCATTGGAGGTCGAGACACGTGGAAAAAACGTACAAAACAAGAGATTGGAGACATCAAGATTTTGGACGAATTTTTTAAGAATTTTCAAATTTTCAGATGGGAGGTTCCAGATAAGGTCAAAAACTACATACTCAGATCTTCACCAAACTTTGCAGGGATACATTGGATGTCAAGACACGTGGAAAAAACGTACAAAAAAGAGATTGGAGACATCAAGATTTTGGACGAATTTTTTAACAATTTTCAAATTTTCAGAAAGGATGTTCCAGATGAGGTCAAAAACTACATACTCAGATCTTCACCAAACTTTGCAGGAATACTTTGCATGTCAAGACACGTGGAAAAAACGTACAAAACAAGAGATCGGAGACATCAAGATTTTCGACGAATTTTTTAAGAATTTTCAAATTTTCAGATAGGAGGTTCCATATAAGGTCAAAAACTACATACTCAGATCTTCACCAAACTTTGCAGGGATACATTGGAGGTCGAGACACGTGGAAAAAAAGTACAAAACAAGAGATTGGGGTCATCAAGATTTTGGACGGATTTTTTAGGAATTTTCAAATTTTCAGATGGGAGGTTCCAGATAAGGTCAAAAACTACATACTCAGATCTTCACCAAACATTGCAGGGATACATTGGATGTCAAGACACGTGGAAAAAACGTACAAAACAAGAGATTGGAGACATCAAGATTTTGGACGAATTTTTTAAGAATTTTCAAATTTTCAGATAGGAGGTTCCAGATGAGGTCAAAAACTACATACTCAGATCTTCACCAAACTTTGCAGGAATACTTTCCATGTCAAGACACGTGGAAAAAACGTACAAAACAAGAGATCGGAGACATCAAGATTTTCGACAAATTTTTGAAGAATTTTCAAATTTTCAGATGGGAGGTTCCAGATAAGGTCAAAAACGACATACTCAGATCTTCACCAAACTTTGCAGGGATCCATATGTATTTTTATCTCAATAATCTTTGTTACACTTTTACACGTTACAGACATGTTACACGCACAGAAAGATTAATGACCTCTTCAGTGAATCGCACAGAAAAATCATTATTATTCCCTTCTAGCGTGTAGATTTTATCTCTTGCGTGCCGGCAAGGCATGGAGGCAATTAATTATACCTACCCACTATTCTTCTATTGTATTGAGCAAGTGGTTATAAAACATGAGAAAATAAGAAAATTGAGAAATTCAGTTTTTGTACAATATATTGTTGTAAAACACTTTTTACCAGGGTTTCAGATTTGGGGGCTATCAACTAGCAGTAATTATTCAAAATCTCACTTGTGGACATATTATTTTGCCACATGTATTTCAATCTATCAGGACTCGAACCCCGAGCCTTTTGTTTACAAGACAACAATATTATCATTTTGCCATCAGGGGAGGCTTCATATTTTATGAGGACTTAAACCCAAACCTCCACACCTGAAAAATTAGGGTATAAGCCCCTCTTGTCATTGTCTTAAGTATGAGTAAATCTATCTGTTGAGCCCTCGCCTTTTCTACACTAGAAATTCAGAATTTCTTAAAAATCAGAGCATATCACACCTGAAGAATTGGGGTACAGGCCCCATCTTGGCATTGTTTTAAGTGTAAGCAAATCTGATTGTTCAATCAAATAGCCTCGCCTTTTCTACACTTGTAAGTGGTGCTGTCCCCACCACAAATACAACTACTGGAGACATCAAGATTTTCGACGAATTTTTGAAGAATTTTCAAATTTTCAGATGGGAGGTTCCAGATAAGGTCAAAAACGACATACTCAGATCTTCACCAAACTTTGCAGGGATCCATTGGAGGTCGAGACACGTGGAAAAAACGTACAAAACAAGAGATTGGAGACATCAAGATTTTGGACGAATTTTTTAAGAATTTTCAAATTTTCAGATAGGAGGTTCCATATAAGGTCAAAAACTACATACTCAGATCTTCACCAAACTTTGCAGGGATACATTGGATGTCAAGATACGTGGAAAAAACGTACAAAACAAGAGATTGGAGACATCAAGATTTTCGACGAATTTTTTAAGAATTTTCAAATTTTCAGAAAGGATGTTCCAGATAAGGTCAAAAACGACATACTCAGATCTTCACCAAACTTTGCAGGGATCCATTGGAGGTCGAGACACGTGGAAAAAACGTACAAAACAAGAGATTGGAGACATCAAGATTTTCGACGAATTTTTGAAGAATTTTCAAATTTTCAGATGGGAGGTTCCAGATAAGGTCAAAAACTACATACTCAGATCTTCACCAAACTTTGCAGGGATACATTGGATGTCAAGACACGTGGAAAAAACGTACAAAAAAGAGATTGGAGACATCAAGATTTTGGACGAATTTTTTAACAATTTTCAAATTTTCAGAAAGGATGTTCCAGATAAGGTCAAAAACGACATACTCAGATCTTCACCAAACTTTGCATGGATACATTGGATGTCAAGACACGTGGAAAAAACGTACAAAACAAGAGATTGGGGTCATCAAGATTTTGCACGGATTTTTTAGGAATTTTCAAATTTTCAGATGGGAGGTTCCAGATAAGGTCAAAAACTACATACTCAGATCTTCACCAAACTTTGCAGGGATACATTGGATGTCAAGACACGTGGAAAAAACGTACAAAACAAGAGATTGGAGACATCAAGATTTTGGACGAATTTTTTAAGAATTTTCAAATTTTCAGATAGGAGGTTCCATATAAGGTCAAAAACTACATACTCAGATCTTCACCAAACTTTGCATGGATACATTATGTGTCAAGACACGTGGAAAAAACGTACAAAACAAAAGATTGGAGACATCAAGATTTTGGTCGAATTTTTTAAGAATTTTCAAATTTTCAGATGGGAGGTTCCAGATAAGGTCAAAAACTACATACTCAGATCTTCACCAAACTTTGCAGGGATACATTGGATGTCAAGACACGTGGAAAAAACGTACAAAAAAGAGATTGGAGACATCAAGATTTTGGACGAATTTTTTTACAATTTTCAAATTTTCAGAAAGGATGTTCCAGATAAGGTCAAAAACGACATACTCAGATCTTCACCAAACTTTGCAGGGATACATTGGATATCAAGACACGTGGAAAAAACGTACAAAACAAGAGATTGGAGACATCAAGATTTTCGACGAATTTTTTAAGAATTTTCAAATTTTCAGATAGGAGGTTCCAGATGAGGTCAAAAACTACATACTCAGATCTTCACCAAACTTTGCAGGAATACTTTGGATGTCAAGACACGTGGAAAAAACGTACAAAAAAGAGATTGGAGACATCAAGATTTTGGTCGAATTTTTTAAGAATTTTCAAATTTTCAGATGGGAGGTTCCAGATAAGGTCAAAAACTACATACTCAGATCTTCACCAAACTTTGCAGGGATACATTGGATGTCAAGACACGTGGAAAAAACGTACAAAAAAGAGATTGGGGTCATCAAGATTTTGGACGGATTTTTTAGGAATTTTCAAATTTTCAGATGGGAGGTTCCAGATAAGGTCAAAAACTACATACTCAGATCTTCACCAAACATTGCAGGGATACATTGGATGTCAAGACACGTGGAAAAAACGTACAAAACAAGAGATTGGAGACATCAAGATTTTGGACGAATTTTTTAAGAATTTTCAAATTTTCAGATAGGAGGTTCCAGATGAGGTCAAAAACTACATACTCAGATCTTCACCAAACTTTGCAGGAATACTTTGCATGTCAAGACACGTGGAAAAAACGTACAAAACAAGAGATCGGAGACATCAAGATTTTCGACGAATTTTTTAAGAATTTTCAAATTTTCAGATAGGAGGTTCCATATAAGGTCAAAAACGACATACTCAGATCTTCACCAAACTTTGCAGGGATCCATTGGAGGTCGAGACACTTGGAAAAAACGTACAAAACAAGAGATTGGAGACATCAAGATTTTGGACGAATTTTTTAAGAATTTTCAAATTTTCAGATAGGAGGTTCCATATAAGGTCAAAAACTACATACTCAGATCTTCACCAAACTTTGCAGGGATACATTGGATGTCAAGATACGTGGAAAAAACGTACAAAACAAGAGATTGGAGACGTCAAGATTTTCGACGAATTTTTTAAGAATTTTCAAATTTTCAGAAAGGATGTTCCAGATAAGGTCAAAAACGACATACTCAGATCTTCACCAAACTTTGCAGGGATCCATTGGAGGTCGAGACACGTGGAAAAAACGTACAAAACAAGAGATTGGAGACATCAAGATTTTCGACGAATTTTTGAAGAATTTTCAAATTTTCAGATGGGAGGTTCCATATAAGGTCAAAAACTACATACTCAGATCTTCACCAAACTTTGCAGGGATACATTGGATGTCAAGACACGTGGAAAAAACGTACAAAAAAGAGATTGGAGACATCAAGATTTTGGACGAATTTTTTAACAATTTTCAAATTTTCAGAAAGGATGTTCCAGATAAGGTCAAAAACGACATACTCAGATCTTCACCAAACTTTGCATGGATACATTGGATGTCAAGACACGTGGAAAAAACGTACAAAACAAGAGATTGGGGTCATCAAGATTTTGCACGGATTTTTTAGGAATTTTCAAATTTTCAGATGGGAGGTTCCAGATAAGGTCAAAAACTACATACTCAGATCTTCACCAAACTTTGCAGGGATACATTGGATGTCAAGACACGTGGAAAAAACGTACAAAACAAGAGATTGGAGACATCAAGATTTTGGACGAATTTTTTAAGAATTTTCAAATTTTCAGATAGGAGGTTCCATATAAGGTCAAAAACTACATACTCAGATCTTCACCAAACTTTGCATGGATACATTATGTGTCAAGACACGTGGAAAAAACGTACAAAACAAAAGATTGGAGACATCAAGATTTTGGTCGAATTTTTTAAGAATTTTCAAATTTTCAGATGGGAGGTTCCAGATAAGGTCAAAAACTACATACTCAGATCTTCACCAAACTTTGCAGGGATACATTGGATGTCAAGACACGTGGAAAAAACGTACAAAACAAGAGATTGGAGACATCAAGATTTTGGACGAATTTTTTAACAATTTTCAAATTTTCAGAAAGGATGTTCCAGATAAGGTCAAAAACGACATACTCAGATCTTCACCAAACTTTGCAGGAATACATTGGATATCAAGACACGTGGAAAAAACGTACAAAACAAGAGATTGGAGACATCAAGATTTTCGACGAATTTTTTAAGAATTTTCAAATTTTCAGATAGGAGGTTCCAGATAAGGTCAAAAACTACATACTCAGATCTTCACCAAACGTTGCAGGGATACTTTGCATGTCAAGACACGTGGAAAAACGTACAAAACAAAAGATTGGAGACATCAAGATTTTCGACGAATTTTTTAAGAATTTTCAAATTTTCAGATGGGAGGTTCCAGATAAGGTCAAAAACGACATACTCAGATCTTCACCAAACTTTCCATGGATACATTGGATGTCAAGACACGTGGAAAAAACGTACAAAACAAGAGATTGGAGACATCAAGATTTTGGACGAATTTTTTAAGAATTCTCAAATTTTCAGAAAGGAGGTTCCATATAAGGTCAAAAACTACATACTCAGATCTTCACCAAACTTTGCAGGGATACTTTGGATGTCAAGACACGTGGAAAAAACGTACAAAACAAGAGATTGGGGTCATCAAGATTTTGGACGAATTTTTTAAGAATTTTCAAATTTTCAGATGGGAGGTTCAATATAAGGTCAAAAACTACATACTCAGATCTTCACCAAACTTTGCATGGATACATTGGATGTCAAGACACGTGGAAAAAACATACAAAACATAGGATTCGGAACATCAAGATTTTGGTCGAATTTTTTAAGAATTTTCAAATTTTCAGATAGGAGGTTCCATATAAGGTCAAAAACTACATACTCAGATCTTCACCAAACATTGCAGGAATACATTGGATGTCAAGACACGTGGAAAAAACGTACAAAACAAGAGATTGGGGTCATCAAGATTTTGCACGGATTTTTTAGGAATTTTCAAATTTTCAGATGGGAGGTTCCAGATAAGGTCAAAAACTACATACTCAGATCTTCACCAAACATTGCAGGGATACATTGGATGTCAAGACACGTGGAAAAAACGTACAAAACAAGAGATTGGAGACATCAAAATTTTGGACGAATTTTTTAAGAATTTTCAAATTTTCAGATAGGAGGTTCCAGATGAGGTCAAAAACTACATACTCAGATCTTCACCAAACTTTGCAGGAATACTTTGCATGTCAAGACACGTGGAAAAGACGTACAAAACAAGAGATCGGAGACATCAAGATTTTCGACGAATTTTTTAAGAATTTTCAAATTTTCAGATGGGAGGTTCCAGATAAGGTCAAAAACGACATACTCAGATCTTCACCAAACTTTGCATGGATACATTGGATGTCAAGACACGTGGAAAAAACATACAAAACATAGGATTGGTGACATCAAGATTTTGGACGAATTTTTTAAGAATTTTCAAATTTTCAGATAGGAGGTTCCATATAAGGTCAAAAACTACATACTCAGATCTTCACCAAACTTTGCAGGGATACATTGGAGGTCGAGACACGTGGAAAAAAAGTACAAAACAAGAGATTGGGGTCATCAAGATTTTGGACGGATTTTTTAGGAATTTTCAAATTTTCAGATGGGAGGTTCCAGATAAGGTCAAAAACTACATACTCAGATCTTCACCAAACTTTGCAGGGATACATTGGATGTCAAGACACGTGGAAAAAACGTACAAAACAAGAGATTGGAGACATCAAGATTTTGGACGAATTTTTTAAGAATTTTCAAATTTTCAGATAGGAGGTTCCATATAAGGTCAAAAACTACATACTCAGATCTTCACCAAACTTTGCATGGATACATTATGTGTCAAGACACGTGGAAAAAACGTACAAAACAAAAGATTGGAGACATCAAGATATTGGTCGAATTTTTTAAGAATTTTCAAATTTTCAGATGGGAGGTTCCAGATAAGGTCAAAAACTACATACTCAGATCTTCACCAAACTTTGCAGGGATACATTGGATGTCAAGACACGTGGAAAAAACGTACAAAACAAGAGATAGGAGACATCAAGATTTTGGACGAATTTTTTAACAATTTTCAAATTTTCAGAAAGGATGTTCCAGATAAGGTCAAAAACAACATACTCAGATCTTCACCAAACTTTGCAGGGATACATTGGATGTCAAGACACGTGGAAAAAACGTACAAAACAAGAGATTGGAGACATCAAGATTTTGGACGAATTTTTTAAGAATTTTCAAATTTTCAGATAGGAGGTTCCATATAAGGTCAAAAACTACATACTCAGATCTTCACCAAACTTTGCATGGATACATTATGTGTCAAGACACGTGGAAAAAACGTACAAAACAAGAGATTGGAGACATCAAGATTTTGGACGAATTTTTTAAGAATTTTCAAATTTTCAGATAGGAGGTTCCATATAAGTAGTGGTATTGACTGTACTATAAACTCGAGAAAGTACGAACCCCCCTCCAGCAGCTTTGGCCATACTTAAAACTTGCTGATCATGCCCATATGAGTTTTTTGCTCAAGTGTGGAGCTCTTATAATTCAAGATTTTTGTAAAAAATGCCCTCGGGAATTTTTCAGAAAGTAAGAGCTCTTCAGATTGATTTGTGCATACTTACAAAAGTTGCATCAGCCAGATTTTTGTCCATAAACTTGTCAAAAAGTGATATATTTTTGGCCACACCAGAAATTAAGCTTATAGTATGTTTTTCTGTCAAAATCCCAGGAATCTTGAATTGATATCTATTGGGTTCTGAGACCGAGTGGAGTGTGGTGCATGGTTTTTATTGCCTTGTAATCAAAAGGTTCGGGTTTGAGTCCTCATAAAATCTGATGGCAAAATGTTAATATTGTAGTTTTGTAAACAAGGGGCTCTGGGTTCGAGTCCTGATAGATGTGGCATTCCATATGTGAGATTTTGAGAATAAATACTGCTAGTTGATAGCTCCCAGATCTTAAATTTGGTAAAAAATGTTATACAACAGAGCAAAATTATTCTCTATTAAGAATCACCAGAGTTTTGTTATCTGGGTAAAATATCAGCTCAACAATACGGGCAAAACTGCCTGATCAATACAATAGAATGGAGGTCAAGTAAATATTCCATGTTCTTTCCAATCTTTTGATCAGTCCCATGTTTCTGCCAACAATTAATCATGCTTGCCCGGGAAATTAATGCCAATAGATATAATCTTTATTGTGTCTTTTCAGAGAGTTATTCATCATCAAAGAGACATTAGTAAATGCCTGAGTGATTATATCTGTTGATATTACCTACACTGTGCCTTTTTCTGAGGGAAATTACATGTCATTTGTCATGGAACTCAAAGAGAAATTCTTATCTACACTGTGCCTTTTCCGAGGGGAATTACATGTCATTTGTCATGGAACTCAAAGAGAAATTCTTATCTGTACTGTGCCCCCCCTTTCAGGGACCATTCCATCATATTGAGGAAATTTCTTCATGGATATTGTCATGCAAAGGTTTGGTCTTGTTGTACACAAGTCTGTAACTTACAGAATAATTATTACAATATTTCTGTATTTCAGTTTTTGGCAAATGTGCTGGGTAGGTAAAAGCTTTTTTGCCACGAGCAGAGGTGCTATAAAATGGGTAGGTAACTGACGGTAAAGTATTGTTTTATATCCAAAGGGCTTCTGTGTTTGAATCGTGCTTCTAGAACTGCTCTGTGACCCGCTCATTTCTTACATCATAAACATATGATTTTTCACCTATGAGAATGACACTGCATATGGTGTCATCTGGTAAAGCCTCGTGGAATTCACAGATAATTTTAATGTTTGTCCTGTCATTTACCACAACTTGTTTTCTTTTTGAAGTGTTAATTACAAACATGGGTCTCTGATTTTTGAATTCATCTGGTGTGTAATACATATCCGTATTGCCTGTAGTGACCCTTTTGAAAGCCGAAAAAGCCTCATATAATTTGAGAAAATCACCCTTGGACATGTCTAAATTGTAATTTTCTCTAGGGAATACCTCATTTCTGCCATTTTTAAGATATATGTTCTTGATGTTGCAGTTATCAAATTTGCTTGAATTTTTTTCCTGATTATTGTGTCTCCCAGTCTGAAACAGTACCACCACAAAATCAGGCATGTCAAATTGAATACTGGAGAATGAATTTGTGGCATCAAACTCATAATAAGAACCAGTGGCAACCTTCTGTACGCATTGATATGTGTAAAATTGCAGAGGAACCTGTGGATTTTTTAGGATATCTGCTTTGTATTTAAGAGCGTAACTGGCTTCATACTCAACAACAGGGATTCTTAACTCCATAGTCTGAATAATGCATTTGCCTGCATCAGGTAAGGTATTGGGCAGAGCTTCCCCTGCAGGGTTTATGGCACTGTACCTCATCAAAGCATTGTTATCATTTGCAGCTCTTCTAAATGTAATTCTTAACCCCCCCCTTCCACATGATATCTTTGTAATCCGAGAAGAATCCTGGCAACAGGCGCATAGGGAACAGCACTGTGTGGTTCTTGGATAATATCTTATCACCAGCTTCAAATCCGCCTATTTTGTAGTAAGAAGCCTCGGTTTTGGATAATTTTAATGTGGCCAAAGCCGTGGAGGTAATACCGGGATAATCTATTCTGTTTATAACAACACCATGCTTTCTGACCTCAATTTCAGAGAACAGATGCTGCACAAAATTGTCTACCAATCTTATGTTTGAATTTGCCGGGTAATCTGTTCCATCGAGCTTTACAACATCAAATTTGATGTATAGATCTGCTCTGTGGGGGTGTATAAAGCCGTCCCCTACATCAAGGTCAACCTCTATTTCTGTGTTGGGTTGATTTAAATTTGCAAATGTCCTCCTGTTTGGAGGGAATGACTGTAGCTCATAACTCTCAATATTTTCCATTTTTTTTGTATGTAATTTTATTTAAATGTTAATCTCTATGATTGCAGTTGTTGTGGCTCCAGCAAAATCAACTAATTCTTCTTTTTCATTAGTGACCATCAATTCAATGTTATCTATTCTGTTATGACACACAGGAAAATATAATGTTGGGGATGGATTGTAGATGATGGGCTCCATGAATTCGGAATTAGGTTTGAATGTTGCAATGATGCCAGTTTGTTTGTGAGTGCCTATACCATTTGATTTGGTGATCATACCCTCGGCCACATTACAGTGAATATTCAGAGTCTCTATGGCTAAGAATTTAGGTATATTCATAGCAGTGTGTTTGATGGCCGGTTCAAGTTTTGTGTTGTTCTCAAATCCTAACAGCTCTCCTATAGTACCCAGATCCACTGTTTCCGTAGCAGATACAATCTCTACTCTGTGAGTGACAGAATTTTGACTTAATACTATACCTCTGGGTAACTGAGCATTTAGAGTGGACAGATTATATTGCCCTGGAGTGATGACAATTTTTTGATCCCCTACTGCAATTTTGTTGTTGTGGTGTGTAATATTAGGGATCAAGTACATGCCATAAAATGCTCTGAGAGCTATTGTTTTGGGATACACTATATCATCATGTAATTTAAGTTTCAATATTGAATTTTGGCTGGTGAGATGGAATACCCCCATGATGTTTCAGATACCACAAGGCTTTTTGAAATTCTTCAATTGATGGTTTATTTATTTGAGACATATATCTAAGAACAGATAAACACAAATGTCCGCAATTAACATCTCTGAAGTTTTGAACACGGGCATTATTGTAATAAAGATTAGTTGATTTTAGATATTTTATTAAATTTTCAGGTGGAACACCTCCAAATGAATCAAACACAAATGCCTTATTGTTTAAATATTTAAGATAACAAATCCAGTGAGTGCCTTATTTTTGTACTCATCCAAATTAACAATGCCACACTCTTTGTTGAGTAGTTGTTCCGGCAAAGAATCAGACATGTACACACCCCTAAAATGTTTGATGCCCAGTGGCTTGATTAAAGCTTCAATATCTTGGTTTGTAAGCGGCTCTTGTTTTTTTTTAAACTTATTCATGGCACTCTTAACACCTTTGCCTTGTTTCTCAATGGCCAGGTTAAGGCGCTTCAATTCATCTAATTCTACCTTATTCTTTTTGGCATCTATTACTGTTTTTACTATGGCAGCTGATCCCCCAGCCAAGCTCCCAACAGCCCCAAGTGCTGCTACGATGGCAGGGATAGTAAATATGAAACCCCCCACATGTGATTTTTTTCTTGATTGCTGTAATTTTTTAATTGGGGGGTACTAAGCAACAATTTCATACCATGTCCCTTGGCAATACAAGAACTCTTTTTCTTGCGCTGCTTTTTGGTGAAAAGACTGTCAATAGTTTTAAGAGATTTAAGACCTGCATAAGGTATTTGATACATAACACCCTTGGCCTTCATTCTAGGTTTATTATATACATATTCACAGCCCCCACCCCAGTTTTTGTTTGGTGCTCATAGCTATGGTGGTTCCCAATGCTGCTATTTTTTCACTCAAAGAAGCATCTTTGCTTACAAATCTACCAAATGCAGCCTCTTCTAATTTCTTGTCTGCAACATGTCTTTTGTCAAGATCAGAATGTGTGTTGTATGCTATGTCATGGTCTCTACAAGCAGCATCTATGGGATTAACACCAGGATCACCTCTGTTTAATCTATGGTCCAATTTTGTACCTGGACCACAATACTGATAGCCTGGAATGTGTAGTTCAAATGGCAGCTTGTTTATAATGTCATTAACCAACCCCCGACCCTCAGAAATATTCCAAAATTTAGGTGGTAGAGTGTTAATAATTTTTATGAGATATCCAATCCCCTTTGTGTCATTCACTATAAAATTAGACAATTTTGTGCTTATCATGTCCATAATTCCAACCTTTTCATTGTAAAAATTGTGGTTGCCAGCATTTTCCTCCCCAGCTATCACCAATAACCTATCCACAAGTTTCCTGACATCATCAACCCACACAAATTCTTTGGGCAGGGTGTTGTATTGTTTGATTCCACTGCCAGTCTTCATTTGTGACCATATGGGCTTGATTAAATTATTGTATTTTGCTCCACTGCTCGACTTGACTCTTTTTTGTGTGGGATCATTGTTCTGGTATAGAGCATCTGATTTTATTAATATTTCTTTGTAATATTCATAATCTTGATCTGTATAGCTGCCAGGCCTTTTCCTAGTCATCAGTTCCCACAATCCAGGTGTTCCGGGGTACTTAACAAAAGCACCTTTTTCTCCGAGACGAGATTCTGAATAAACAATCAGATCATCCCCCATAAAAGTTACTCTGAAATTACCAATTCTGTGTATGATGCTCCCATCAAGCTCTGTGTCAGCATATAAGCCAAACACCTCATCTTTGTTGTCTTTAGGTGTGGTTAAATATTTTTGAGCAAGAAGACCCAATTCAATAGGATCCTGAGTAGCTTCAATTCTTCTAGGGGCAACAGGACTAGGTGTATGAATACTGGAAAGTGGGGTGAATAGATAATCTAATATGTTCCTAGCAGCTACAGGTACAAGCTCTGTGATCAAATTTTGATTTTGCTCTGTAACAGTTTTGATATTCTTACCTAAATTATTAATAGCATCAATTACAGGCTGTTCTGTTTGTTTGTGTTTTTCATAAATTCCACGGTTCTCTGATTTCCATCCCTTAAATCTTTTTACAAGATAATCTCTTAACTTAAGATCATCAATGATTGGCCTTTTCATGGTTATTTATTTATGTTTCAATGTCTAGAAAATTGTTGATTTTATTTCTGTATTTACCAGTGTTAGGTGTTCTTGTCATATCAATTGTGACAAACCCATAACTGTCCTGGCTCCAGCACTTGCTGCAAAACTTGGAAAAATCATTGTAGCTCAAGTCCCCACCTACATATTCATCATGTATGTGTTTGAGGTTGGTATGATCTTGATGAAACACACATATAAAATTGCTGTTGTCTCGGATCAGCTGCTTGGGTATTTTTGAAAAAGTCTGTGCCAGGTAGAAGCAATCAATGTTTTTGTGCCGGCCCTGTGTAAAGAAATTTCTAACCTTGTTTTGATTATCCAGTATAATGTCATCAAACACAACAACAGAATTATCGAGACATTCATGGAGTGGCTTAACATCTGGTTCAAAAGTGGCTATATCCAATCCATCATATAGCTTCATCAGCTGCTGATATTTTAATTGTTCCAAGCTCTTAGAGAAGACATACAAGTGCCTGTTTTTCCAGTCTAACCAGTTGGGTGCCAATAAAAAATTATCAACCATTAGTGTAGTTTTACCACAAGCCGATGGCCCAACAATAAGACATCTAATATTTTCAGGCAGCAACTTGCCATTTCTCTTAATCTGCTGTTCAGGTTCTGGCAGCCTTTTTATAACATCCCAGGTGCTCATATTATCACTTTGTCTGCATCGATCCAGCTGTGTTCCGGATGACCCAGCCATTTGACAAATAACTTGTTGCCTTTTCTGCGGATGATTTTTTCTATGAGATATGTGTCAGGCTGTTTAGTTTTGCTGAGTTCTTGTTCATAGAATCTGCCTTTGAGAATTTCTCCTCGGTGATCCTTTATTATATATGTGTTAAGGGTCCCGGGTTTAACTTGAACCACTGTAAATAATTCAGAGCTCCAGTTTCTCGTAAAGCCTCTCTTGAATAAGTGCTTATATTTGCTGATTCTTACTTGATCACCCACCCTGAATTTGGCCTTTCTTGTTGTTGGCTGGTATCTAGGATAATAAACAGTCCTGATCAATTTTTGCTCATCAGATGAAGTTACTTCAGAGGGTTTCATGTTGATTGTGGAATGGACAGAATTGTTATATTTATGTAGAAGTTCTGGAAGAATATTAATCCATTTATAATTACCTTGAAGTGTAAATTGTTTATACATAAGATTTTTTAGGGTTTTGTTGAATCTCTCTACAATTGAGGCTTTGAGATCACTGTAACTCGAATAATGTTTTATTGCCTGGCTTTTAATAAATTGTTGAAACACAGAATTATAAAATTCTTTGCCATTATCTGTTTGCAAATAGCACGGGGATCTTCCTGAATGATTGATGATTGTCCTGAGGGCTTCTTTAACACATTTTCCAGTCTTGGATTTGAGTGGCACAGCCCAGGCAAATTTTGAAAATGTGTCTATTACAGTGAGTAGATACTTGTAGCCCTTGTTGATTTTGTCTAAGTTTTTCAACTGTCCACTTGACAACTCAATCAAGTCGCTCTGCCATAAATCACCTATGCCCTTTGTGACTACTGGGAGTCTCTTATAATTATGTCTGGCTTGTCTGTGTAATTCATCAACAACTAGACATAATATGTAAACAGGAATATTGCAACTATGGGGTGTTCAGCAGCTGAGACTGCAGGATTTTCTAAATATAATTTGTCCCCTATTTGTATTTTAAATTCCAAAGAGCCATCATCTTCAGTATAGGCTGTCTCTAATGTATTGGGATCTGTAAAATCCTCTAACTCCACACTGGTGATTTTTGGTTTGTTGTCAGCATTTGTTATTGATAAGGTAGGGTAGTGGTGTGCCTGTGGTTGAAGCCAATATTTGATCTTGATTGGTCTCAGTGTGCCCCCAACAAAAAACTGGTAATAAAATTGTGCAGGGGACAGCATATATATTTTGCCACCTGGTGTAAATGGAGAATCATATTCTTTGTTGGGGATGCTGTACAATTCAAGAATTACTGTATGTTTTGGATTCTCAATTATGCCTGTTATTTCTTTTTCTGCTGTGAGCAATCTGCTTGTTACAGATTCAAGGTGCTCATTGATGGTCTTAACAACATCATCATGGCCTGGCTTGATCTTTATGTCCACAACAAGTTTCTTGTATTGTTGCACAATCTCTTGAAGCTGGGTGGCAAAAACAGACAGAGCATTTGCTTGATTGGATTCCATGGTCCCTAGTTGTTGTTTGATATTAGCTACAATTTGTTGCAAATTTTCAACAACTGCCAATTTTGAATTTTGAGCAGTAAGATCATGGACCTGTCTTCTGATATCCTCAAACAGGGCATGCAATTCATTAATATGTTGATTGGTTGGTAGAGTGGCCACTGTCTGAGTGAGTTGTTTGATCTCTGCTTGGATATTCTTGATATCTTCTGATTTCAATATGCGATTCACTGCCCTCTTAATATTTTTAAGTTCCTGTGAGGTGGGAAGATTTGAAACAGTATTCTGCAAAAATTCAAGTGCCAATTTTACATTGTTTAATTCAGATGCATCAGCCACATTTTGCATAGCATTTTGGAGCAGGGCTATATCTGCCTGAGAGGGTGTTGATTGTTGTAAAATTTCAAGTTTTGTTTGGATATCATCTATCAAGTGATGAAAATGAGATAGTTCAGATTCAGTGTTGAGGTTTTCAAGCTTTGTGATCTGTTGCTGGACACTGACAAGGGTATCTACAATTCCAGGCAATCTGGATTCTAGTACATTTGCCAAATCACTTTGCACTGCTGCTATTGTACCTTCAAGATGGGTTATGGAACTTTGAATTTTTCCAAAATCTTCATATGTTTCAAGTTGCAGCTTAATATTTGCTACACTCCGAGTTATTGCATTCAAAGCATCAGAAGATGGCAAGTTGTTCATAAAATTTTCAAGTGTCTCAATTTTTTCTTTAACCTCGGCTGTGGCATTGTTCAAGGGGTCTAGATTAGGTATTTGGAGTGATTGAATCTGTTCCTTTAGAGTGGAAATGACTAGATCAAAATCTTCCTGTGATTTTATGCTTTTGACAATTGTTTGGAGCTGTGCCTGGACATTATTTATTTGCTCTTCCAATTGTTGTTTCAATTGCTCGGAGTTGGTGGCCTGGGTCTTAAATTTGGCTTGAAGAGCTGCTACAGCTTCTTCTAAACTTTGAAAATTATCTAATGTAGCCAAATCAGTATATTTCTGAAGCAGCAATTTGAGTTCAGAATCAATTTTAAGAAGAGGGTCCATGCATTGTGATTGCAAATTTGTAATTTCTGATTGAAGACTGGCATTGAGTGTGGTTTGTAAAGCTTGTAAATCACTTCTTAATTTCTTGACTCTGACATCAAGCATCAGAATCTCATCACTGTGATCTTCATGTCTTGTATGGCCAAATATATCATTAGGCATTTTTGTTTTAGTGGTTATTTATTATAGAGTATCTGATTCTTAATTCTATAAAAAAGGGTATAAGCTTGTCATAAGATCCAGGGACCTCAATATATAAGCAGTCACCAGCAGAAACAGTATATACAGTGCCAGAAATCATGTTTGAGTGCTTGATTCTATAAATATTTCTCCCTACTGAAATCTTGACATCACCCTCAGGGGTTGTAATAAATTGCAATTGACCACCTACAGGTAATTGGTAATGATTTAAATTATTGTTAAATATGTACAATATTTTGCCTGTTTCATCATCATTATCTGTAAGTATGCTGTTCAGATGAATAATTAAGAAGCCACTCAGTTTAGACAGCATATCAGAAGAGGGTTGTGGTGTTGGTAGCTCCATAATAGCCTGTTTTTTGAACCCAAATAAGTTCATAGGCATGTTTATTTATTTCAAATCATGCTCTGTAATTGGGCATTGTTTGCCATTTTTCAAATCACAATGCCCCCAAGGTAAAGTATGTATGCCACATGATAAAATGCATCTCTTATCATCATGTGGGTCCAGGGCCACTTTTCTTACAACATTTGAAGTCAACAAGTGATCCTCACTCTGAATTCTATTTTCTGATGTTCTGATTGAATTCTGGGATTTGATGCAATTTTTATAATCTTCAAATACAAGATCTTTTTCCACAGTAACTCTGCCAATACCCTTGGCCTTTTTGACAACAGCACTACATGTTTTAAAACTGTACACCTTGGCACTTAACCCAGCAAATTCCACAATAACATCACCACATGTCTCATCTTTTAACTTGCCAGGCACCTTTTTGTTGTGGGGTTGAATTATTGTATGTTCACTGGTATCAAAGTATTGAAACAATTCAGACTGTGCAATATCTTGATAAACATCTTCTGTTTGAATATCAAGAATAAAACTATCAGTGTCCATGTACAATAATTTTACACGATCACCATAAAAAGGTTTCAGCACATCATAATACAATGTTAACATATGTAATTTGGACAATTCCAATATCACAGCCCCTACATAAATAGGTTTATCAAATTTGATCTTTGTTTTCATCATGTTGAAAAGTGCCATGTGCTCATCATAAATTCTTCTATAATTGAAGTTGGGCTTTGCAACCAATTTTTTGCTCAGGCTGGGGTCAGTAATTATTTTAACATCGGTATGTTTTCTGACATTTTCAATAGTTTTGCCATACACTGAATTCACCATCAATTTAAACAAGCCCTTATCAAATTGGCTCTTTGCAGATGTTCGAAGCTCCGTGTTTGTATCAATGTATGGTTTCAACCATTCTGAGTGCCTGAACCTCAAGACTTTTCTAACTTTGGTCACTTGGACACCATGTTTCATCAGGAACTGGAGGTTTTTGTAATATGTGACATATCCCTGTTTCGGCTCCAGAGTCATCGTGAGCTTCTTCTGTTTAGAGCCAGGTGAGCACTGAACCTCGGAAATTGGGGGCAGATCAGAAAATTTATTGTGCAAATGATCTGGAATTATCAGATCAACCTCTAAGAACAGGCCATGGTCACTGTCATCAAAATTCTCAAGATCCTCAATATTGAAATCTTCAACCCATTCAAGCCCTGCATATGGCAATTTATCCATCATGGCATGACCATAGAGGCTGTTTGCATCTACATACAGTATATAATTTGATGGCCGTGCTGGATCATAATCAGGCAGCATAACATGCTTGTTATTTGCTCTGGCATATCTCTGGGAACATTGCACCATGCCTCCTCTTATACATTTCTCCATAAACAGATACTTATCTTGATCTGGGATCAGATCCAATTGCATTTTAGTGTTCAAAAACGTTGCGGCCCATGCTAGGCCCGGGGCACTGTAAAAATATACTGGATCCAGTCCATAATTTTTCATGGAAGATTTTCTGAATGCTTGGAATATATCAGCTAAGAGGGTCACATCAAGTTTTAAATATGCCATGTGATAATCACCAAATGTCTGGCAATTTAAATTGTCCCACATCAACTGGGCATGGTGATAATCTTCATCAGTGATTCCAGATCCTCTGATTCTGCTGTAAAACTCTTCTTGTGGTGGCAGGGAACACTCATCAAATTTAGAAAAATCTGTAACATAGTCATATGGATATACACCCTTCCGCCTAATTAATTTCAGGTCCTGATTTGGAAACAATGCACGTGTGATTTTTAATTTATCATCAGGTAATTGAGAGGCCAGTGTAGCTAGGCTAGCCGATAAAAATCTGTAAGAATCAAGAAATCTTATGTGAATAGGAACACCATCAACTTTAATTATTTTGCTAATAGATATATATTTCTCATCATTTTCAGCTAAAATATTTAAATTCTGCTTGTCAAACCCCTCGTACCTGATCAAATGATGAAAATCATAATTGGATGCTCCATGGCAAAATATGGGGACAAATCTTGGTCTCTTGATCTTAATATTACAGCTATTACACAGGGCCATTAAGAATTTACCATCTGTATGAGAATGGTGATGAACCTTGATATTTGTATCTGAAAATTCAGAATCACATACCGGGCATTTTTCTGCATTGTTGAAATCTTCAATCTGTTCCTCTGTTAAAGGAAACATGGGTTTTGATTTTAATAAGATGTTATATGCTATGTCACGGCACTCATTTTCTATTCTATGTGCAAATATTTTGATGGCATCTGGTCCCATGTATGAAAATTCTTTACTAACAACACCATCCTGTACAACCACATAACAAAAGCTGGAAGGTTCATGTAGCTGGTATGGTGTACTTGAAGATTCCTCGGGATCTGGATTGCAGAATTCAACAGGTTTGACGTTCGATTCAAAATCACAGACAATATATGCTGGGTGTTCCAACAAGGCTTCAGACTTTTTGAATTTGCAATTTTCACTTGGATTGGGCATCACCATATGAACAGGTTTATGGTTCCCACAGTATTTCAGATGCTCAATTAACTTGTTTTTAGCAATTTCTGCATTCTCTTCCCGAACCCCTTCACCATTTTTTGACCATCAAATACAGTTAAACATCTTCTGCACAACTTAAATATTTTATGAGTTTTGTCTAGTTGTGTTCTCACCAAAGCTTCAAGATTATGTATCAGAGTGTAATGATATGTGCCATCCCCTTCAATTAAGAGCAGATCAATCGGAATAGCAGATTCATCATCAAGTGTACTGATTCTGAGAGGTGCTATCAAGCAATTGCCAGTGGAACAAATAAATACATTAATAGATAATTGTTTGCCATCGATGTGCCTGGCCTTTTTTTCAAATTTATCAATATTCTGAACTGACATTGGATATTCCAAACCCTCCATTGCATCGTCAAAATCGTGCTCATGCTGTTTGTAATAACTTATTCTCTGAGGATTCCTTGAAACTGGATACAAAACAGCTAATATACACCACAAAAAGCATTTCTGGTCGGTATTTTCAATATAGACCACGGCTCTTTTGTTTTTGATATTGGCAGGTAATGGCAGATATGTAGATCCTTGTAATGGGTTGAATTCAGAAATATTAACATATAACTTGTGTGATGAACCACATAGGCTCCATCCTGATTCTTTTGCCGCAAATTCAGAGTGTTTGATATTCAGTTGATTTATCAAGCTGCTTATTATTGTGTCTAAATTTGCATTTGAATATACCGGTACAGTTTCTGTTATGTGGGGGTGTGTAAATTTTGTAGCGTTTGGCTTCTTATATTGTATAAACAATTTGAGAGAGAGCTTATAAGAGCCATTTTGTGCATTTAGAATTGCCTGCACTTTAGGATTTACACTGTTCAAGAAATTCTCAATGCCGCATCTTGGCTCTGATACAAACCGGTGATCCCTTAATTGGCCGTTAAAACTGCTACGGATGGGTTCATAGCGTGGCTGTTTTGCTGCTCTGGCATTAACAGGTGCTTCGTGCTTTCTTTTCAGACCAGAAGTGGATGGTTGTGCAGAGCAAGTATTTTTATGTGTATATGTGAAATATTCCATGTTATATTTTCTATTGCATTTGGGGCAAATTTTTGTGGGAGTTTTGTATTTGTCTGGATTACAAATTTTTTGATGCTTGGCCCAATTAGAGCTGGATATATTCTTATTGCACTGATTACAATATTTTTGATTCGGCATTTTTGTTGTTGTTTATTATATACAATTTCCTGGGTTTCAATTCAAAACTTTATACTGAACAAAAAATATCAGTTGGGTTCAGCTGTGTGCTTTGTGTGTGTGTAGGTGTATATGTGTGTATGTGTGTTAATATTTTTGGCTTTGGTATTTATATAAAATTTCCTGGGTTTTAAATCTAATCTCTATGGATTAATATTAATAATATTAATCTTATGACAGGTTGTAAAGCCAATAGCCCACAAGTGTAAAATCATTCACACTGACCCAGCGCAAACGCCTGCACAAACATGCATATCTTGAATAGCAATAACCTTGTTATGTATAACAGGCTGGGACAAATATAAGCTTGACTCTAAATATGAGTGGATTACAACAAATAACAGATTTTATATTGTTCAATATGAATTTAAACCTGTAAGTATGAGAAGTACTGTATCAATACATCTGTTCTCCTCAGTCAGTCTCACAATACTGAATGATGCAATACTCGGGAATTTCTGTAAATACTGGCGCTGAGGGCAAGGCAAAAATCAATACTACCGTCTCGGGAATTCCACACACTGACACAGAGGAGAAACATGCAAACATATAATATAAGAAATAGAGTGTCACGGAGCAAGCAAATTGAACCTAGTATCCAATTAAACTTAAACCGGAAGTAAATATGTGTGTGTATGTATGTGTATGTGCTTAATTTCTGGTATGGCCAAAAATATATCACTTTTTGACAAGTTTATGGACAAAAATATGGCTGATGCAACTTTTGTAAGTATGCACAAATCAATCTGAAGAGCTCTTACTTTCTGAAAAATTCCCGAGGGCATTTTTTACAAAAATCTTGAATTATAAGAGCTCCACACTTGAGCAAAAAACTCATATGGGCATGTTGAGCAAGTTTTAAGTATGGCCAAAGCTGCTGGAGGGGGGTTCGTACTTTCTCGAGTTTATAGTACAGTCAATACCACTACTCATATAAGGTCAAAAACTACATACTCAGATCTTCACCAAACTTTGCAGGGATACATTGGATATCAAGACACGTGGAAAAAACGTACAAAACAAGAGATTGGAGACATCAAGATTTTGGACGAATTTTTTAAGAATTTTCAAATTTTCAGATAGGAGGTTCCAGATAAGGTCAAAAACTACATACTCAGATCTTCACCAAACTTTGCAGGGATACATTGGATGTCAAGACACGTGGAAAAAACGTACAAAACAAGAGATTGGGGTCATCAAGATTTTGGACGGATTTTTTAGGAATTTTCAAATTTTCAGATGGGAGGTTCCAGATAAGGTCAAAAACTACATACTCAGATCTTCACCAAACATTGCAGGGATACATTGGATGTCAAGACACGTGGAAAAAACGTACAAAACAAGAGATTGGAGACATCAAAATTTTGGACGAATTTTTTAAGAATTTTCAAATTTTCAGATAGGAGGTTCCAGATGAGGTCAAAAACTACATACTCAGATCTTCACCAAACTTTGCAGGAATACTTTGCATGTCAAGACACGTGGAAAAAACGTACAAAACAAGAGATCGGAGACATCAAGATTTTCGACGAATTTTTTAAGAATTTTCAAATTTTCAGATGGGAGGTTCCAGATAAGGTCAAAAACGACATACTCAGATCTTCACCAAACTTTGCATGGATACATTGGATGTCAAGACACGTGGAAAAAACATACAAAACATAGGATTGGTGACATCAAGATTTTGGACGAATTTTTTAAGAATTTTCAAATTTTCAGATAGGAGGTTCCATATAAGGTCAAAAACTACATACTCAGATCTTCACCAAACTTTGCAGGGATACATTGGAGGTCGAGACACGTGGAAAAAAAGTACAAAACAAGAGATTGGGGTCATCAAGATTTTGGACGGATTTTTTAGGAATTTTCAAATTTTCAGATGGGAGGTTCCAGATAAGGTCAAAAACTACATACTCAGATCTTCACCAAACATTGCAGGGATACATTGGATGTCAAGACACGTGGAAAAAACGTACAAAACAAGAGATTGGAGACATCAAGATTTTGGACGAATTTTTTAAGAATTTTCAAATTTTCAGATAGGAGGTTCCAGATGAGGTCAAAAACTACATACTCAGATCTTCACCAAACTTTGCAGGAATACTTTGCATGTCAAGACACGTGGAAAAAACGTACAAAACAAGAGATCGGAGACATCAAGATTTTCGACGAATTTTTTAAGAATTTTCAAATTTTCAGATGGGAGGTTCCAGATAAGGTCAAAAACTACATACTCAGATCTTCACCAAACTTTGCAGGAATACTTTGCATGTCAAGACACGTGGAAAAAACGTACAAAACAAGAGATCGGAGACATCAAGATTTTCGACGAATTTTTTAAGAATTTTCAAATTTTCAGATGGGAGGTTCCAGATAAGGTCAAAAACGACATACTCAGATCTTCACCAAACTTTGCATGGATACATTGGATGTCAAGACACGTGGAAAAAACATACAAAACATAGGATTGGGGTCATCAAGATTTTGGTCGAATTTTTTAAGAATTTTCAAATTTTCAGATAGGAGGTTCCATATAAGGTCAAAAACTACATACTCAGATCTTCACCAAACATTGCAGGAATACATTGGATGTCAAGACACGTGGAAAAAACGTACAAAACAAGAGATTGGGGTCATCAAGATTTTGCACGGATTTTTTAGGAATTTTCAAATTTTCAGATGGGAGGTTCCAGATAAGGTCAAAAACTACATACTCAGATCTTCACCAAACTTTGCAGGGATACATTGGATGTCAAGACACGTGGAAAAAACGTACAAAACAAGAGATTGGAGACATCAAGATTTTGGACGAATTTTTTAAGAATTTTCAAATTTTCAGATAGGAGGTTCCATATAAGGTCAAAAACTACATACTCAGATCTTCACCAAACTTTGCATGGATACATTATGTGTCAAGACACGTGGAAAAAACGTACAAAACAAAAGATTGGAGACATCAAGATTTTGGTCGAATTTTTTAAGAATTTTCAAATTTTCAGATGGGAGGTTCCAGATAAGGTCAAAAACTACATACTCAGATCTTCACCAAACTTTGCAGGGATACATTGGATGTCAAGACACGTGGAAAAAACGTACAAAAAAGAGATTGGAGACATCAAGATTTTGGACGAATTTTTTAACAATTTTCAAATTTTCAGAAAGGATGTTCCAGATAAGGTCAAAAACGACATACTCAGATCTTCACCAAACTTTGCAGGGATACATTGGATATCAAGACACGTGGAAAAAACGTACAAAACAAGAGATTGGAGACATCAAGATTTTGGACGAATTTTTTAAAAATTTTCAAATTTTCAGATAGGAGGTTCCAGATAAGGTCAAAAACTACATACTCAGATCTTCACCAAACTTTGCAGGGATACATTGGATGTCAAGTCACGTGGAAAAAACGTACAAAACAAGAGATTGGAGACATCAAGATTTTGGACGAATTTTTTAAGAATTTTCAAATTTTCAGATAGGAGGTTCCATATAAGGTCAAAAACTACATACTCAGATCTTCACCAAACATTGCAGGGATACATTGGATATCAAGACACGTGGAAAAAACGTACAAAACAAGAGATTGGAGACATCAAGATTTTGGACGAATTTTTTAAGAATTTTCAAATTTTCAGATAGGAGGTTCCATATAAGGTCAAAAACTACATACTCAGATCTTCACCAAACTTTGCAGGGATACATTGGATGTCAAGACACGTGGAAAAAACGTACAAAACAAGAGATTGGAGACATCAAGATTTTGGACGAATTTTTTAAGAATTTTCAAATTTTCAGATAGGAGGTTTCATATAAGGTCAAAAACTACATACTCAGATCTTCACCAAACTTTGCATGGATACATTATGTGTCAAGACACGTGGAAAAAACGTACAAAACAAAAGATTGGAGACATCAAGATTTTGGTCGAATTTTTTAAGAATTTTCAAATTTTCAGATGGGAGGTTCCATATAAGGTCAAAAACTACATACTCAGATCTTCACCAAACTTTGCAGGGATACATTGGATGTCAAGACACGTGGAAAAAACGTACAAAACAAGAGATTGGAGACATCAAGATTTTGGACGAATTTTTTAAGAATTTTCAAATTTTCAGATAGGAGGTTCCATATAAGGTCAAAAACTACATACTCAGATCTTCACCAAACTTTGCATGGATACATTATGTGTCAAGACACGTGGAAAAAACGTACAAAACAAAAGATTGGAGACATCAAGATTTTGGTCGAATTTTTTAAGAATTTTCAAATTTTCAGATGGGAGGTTCCAGATAAGGTCAAAAACTACATACTCAGATCTTCACCAAACTTTGCAGGGATACATTGGATGTCAAGACACGTGGAAAAAACGTACAAAAAAGAGATTGGAGACATCAAGATTTTGGACGAATTTTTTAACAATTTTCAAATTTTCAGAAAGGATGTTCCAGATAAGGTCAAAAACGACATACTCAGATCTTCACCAAACTTTGCAGGGATACATTGGATATCAAGACACGTGGAAAAAACGTACAAAACAAGAGATTGGAGACATCAAGATTTTGGACGAATTTTTTAAGAATTTTCAAATTTTCAGATGGGAGGTTCAATATAAGGTCAAAAACTACATACTCAGATCTTCACCAAACTTTGCAGGGATACATTGGATGTCAAGACACGTGGAAAAAACGTACAAAACAAGAGATTGGAGACATCATGATTTTGGACGAATTTTTTAAGAATTTTCAAATTTTCAGATAGGAGGTTCCATATAAAGTCAAAAACTACATACTCAGATCTTCACCAAACTTTGCAGGGATACATTGGATATCAAGACACGTGGAAAAAACGTACAAAACAAGAGATTGGAGACATCAAGATTTTGGACGAATTTTTTAAGAATTTTCAAATTTTCAGATAGGAGGTTCCAGATAAGGTCAAAAACTACATACTCAGATCTTCACCAAACTTTGCAGGGATACATTGGATGTCAAGACACGTGGAAAAAACGTACAAAACAAGAGATTGGAGACATCAAAATTTTGGACGAATTTTTTAAGAATTTTCAAATTTTCAGATAGGAGGTTCCAGATGAGGTCAAAAACTACATACTCAGATCTTCACCAAACTTTGCAGGAATACTTTGCATGTCAAGACACGTGGAAAAAACGTACAAAACAAGAGATCGGAGACATCAAGATTTTCGACGAATTTTTTAAGAATTTTCAAATTTTCAGATAGGAGGTTCCAGATAAGGTCAAAAACGACATACTCAGATCTTCACCAAACTTTGCATGGATACATTGGATGTCAAGACACGTGGAAAAAACATACAAAACATAGGATTGGTGACATCAAGATTTTGGACGAATTTTTTAAGAATTTTCAAATTTTCAGATAGGAGGTTCCATATAAGGTCAAAAACTACATACTCAGATCTTCACCAAACTTTGCAGGGATACATTGGAGGTCGAGACACGTGGAAAAAAAGTACAAAACAAGAGATTGGGGTCATCAAGATTTTGGACGGATTTTTTAGGAATTTTCAAATTTTCAGATGGGAGGTTCCAGATAAGGTCAAAAACTACATACTCAGATCTTCACCAAACATTGCAGGGATACATTGGATGTCAAGACACGTGGAAAAAACGTACAAAACAAGAGATTGGAGACATCAAGATTTTGGACGAATTTTTTAAGAATTTTCAAATTTTCAGATAGGAGGTTCCAGATGAGGTCAAAAACTACATACTCAGATCTTCACCAAACTTTGCAGGAATACTTTGCATGTCAAGACACGTGGAAAAAACGTACAAAACAAGAGATCGGAGACATCAAGATTTTCGACGAATTTTTTAAGAATTTTCAAATTTTCAGATGGGAGGTTCCAGATAAGGTCAAAAACGACATACTCAGATCTTCACCAAACTTTGCATGGATACATTGGATGTCAAGACACGTGGAAAAAACATACAAAACATAGGATTGGGGTCATCAAGATTTTGGTCGAATTTTTTAAGAATTTTCAAATTTTCAGATAGGAGGTTCCATATAAGGTCAAAAACTACATACTCAGATCTTCACCAAACATTGCAGGAATACATTGGATGTCAAGACACGTGGAAAAAACGTACAAAACAAGAGATTGGGGTCATCAAGATTTTGCACGGATTGTTTAGGAATTTTCAAATTTTCAGATGGGAGGTTCCAGATAAGGTCAAAAACTACATACTCAGATCTTCACCAAACTTTGCAGGGATACATTGGATGTCAAGACACGTGGAAAAAACGTACAAAACAAGAGATTGGAGACATCAAGATATTGGACGAATTTTTTAAGAATTTTCAAATTTTCAGATAGGAGGTTCCATATAAGGTCAAAAACTACATACTCAGATCTTCACCAAACTTTGCATGGATACATTATGTGTCAAGACACGTGGAAAAAACGTACAAAACAAAAGATTGGAGACATCAAGATTTTGGTCGAATTTTTTAAGAATTTTCAAATTTTCAGATGGGAGGTTCCAGATAAGGTCAAAAACTACATACTCAGATCTTCACCATACTTTGCAGGGATACATTGGATGTCAAGACACGTGGAAAAAACGTACAAAAAAGAGATTGGAGACATCAAGATTTTGGACGAATTTTTTAACAATTTTCAAATTTTCAGAAAGGATGTTCCAGATAAGGTCAAAAACGACATACTCAGATCTTCACCAAACTTTGCAGGGATACATTGGATATCAAGACACGTGGAAAAAACGTACAAAACAAGAGATTGGAGACATCAAGATTTTGGACGAATTTTTTAAGAATTTTCAAATTTTCAGATAGGAGGTTCCAGATAAGGTCAAAAACTACATACTCAGATCTTCACCAAACTTTGCAGGGATACATTGGATGTCAAGACACGTGGAAAAAACGTACAAAACAAGAGATTGGAGACATCAAGATTTTGGACGAATTTTTTAAGAATTTTCAAATTTTCAGATAGGAGGTTCCATATAAGATCAAAAACTACATACTCAGATCTTCACCAAACATTGCAGGGATACATTGGATATCAAGACACGTGGAAAAAACGTACAAAACAAGAGATTGGAGACATCAAGATTTTGGACGAATTTTTTAAGAATTTTCAAATTTTCAGATAGGAGGTTCCATATAAGGTCAAAAACTACATACTCAGATCTTCACCAAACTTTGCAGGGATACATTGGATGTCAAGACACGTGGAAAAAACGTACAAAACAAGAGATTGGAGACATCAAGATTTTGGACGAATTTTTTAAGAATTTTCAAATTTTCAGATAGGAGGTTCCATATAAGGTCAAAAACTACATACTCAGATCTTCACCAAACTTTGCATGGATACATTATGTGTCAAGACACGTGGAAAAAACGTACAAAACAAAAGATTGGAGACATCAAGATTTTGGTCGAATTTTTTAAGAATTTTCAAATTTTCAGATGGGAGGTTCAATATAAGGTCAAAAACTACATACTCAGATCTTCACCAAACTTTGCAGGGATACATTGGATGTCAAGACACGTGGAAAAAACGTACAAAAAAGAGATTGGAGACATCAAGATTTTGGACGAATTTTTTAACAATTTTCAAATTTTCAGAAAGGATGTTCCAGATAAGGTCAAAAACGACATACTCAGATCTTCACCAAACTTTGCAGGGATACATTGGATATCAAGACACGTGGAAAAAACGTACAAAACAAGAGATTGGAGACATCAAGATTTTGGACGAATTTTTTAAGAATTTTCAAATTTTCAGATGGGAGGTTCAATATAAGGTCAAAAACTACATACTCAGATCTTCACCAAACTTTGCAGGGATACATTGGATGTCAAGACACGTGGAAAAAACGTACAAAACAAGAGATTGGAGACATCAAGATTTTGGACGAATTTTTTAAGAATTTTCAAATTTTCAGATAGGAGGTTCCATATAAAGTCAAAAACTACATACTCAGATCTTCACCAAACTTTGCAGGGATACATTGGATATCAAGACACGTGGAAAAAACGTACAAAACAAGAGATTGGAGACATCAAGATTTTGGACGAATTTTTTAAGAATTTTCAAATTTTCAGATAGGAGGTTCCAGATAAGGTCAAAAACTACATACTCAGATCTTCACCAAACTTTGCAGGGATACATTGGATGTCAAGACACGTGGAAAAAACGTACAAAACAAGAGATTGGAGACATCAAAATTTTGGACGAATTTTTTAAGAATTTTCAAATTTTCAGATAGGAGGTTCCAGATGAGGTCAAAAACTACATACTCAGATCTTCACCAAACTTTGCAGGAATACTTTGCATGTCAAGACACGTGGAAAAAACGTACAAAACAAGAGATCGGAGACATCAAGATTTTCGACGAATTTTTTAAGAATTTTCAAATTTTCAGATGGGAGGTTCCAGATAAGGTCAAAAACGACATACTCAGATCTTCACCAAACTTTGCATGGATACATTGGATGTCAAGACACGTGGAAAAAACATACAAAACATAGGATTGGTGACATCAAGATTTTGTTCGAATTTTTGAAGAATTTTCAAATTTTCAGATAGGAGGTTCCATATAAGGTCAAAAACTACATACTCAGATCTTCACCAAACTTTGCAGGGATACATTGGAGGTCGAGACACGTGGAAAAAACGTACAAAACAAGAGATTGGAGACATCAAGATTTTGGACGAATTTTTTAAGAATTTTCAAATTTTCAGATAGGAGGATCCAGATGAGGTCAAAAACTACATACTCAGATCTTCACCAAACTTTGCAGGAATACTTTGCATGTCAAGACACGTGGAAAAAACGTACAAAACAAGAGATCGGAGACATCAAGATTTTCGACGAATTTTTTAAGAATTTTCAAATTTTCAGATGGGAGGTTCCAGATAAGGTCAAAAACGACATACTCAGATCTTCACCAAACTTTGCAGGGATCCATTGGAGGTCGAGACACGTGGAAAAAACGTACAAAACAAGAGATTGGAGACATCAAGATTTTGGACGAATTTTTTAAGAATTTTCAAATTTTCAGATAGGAGGTTCCATATAAGGTCAAAAACTACATACTCAGATCTTCACCAAACTTTGCAGGGATACATTGGATGTCAAGACACGTGGAAAAAACGTACAAAACAAGAGATTGGAGACATCAAGATTTTCGACGAATTTTTTAAGAATTTTCAAATTTTCAGAAAGGATGTTCCAGATAAGGTCAAAAACGACATACTCAGACTTTCACCAAACTTTGCAGGGATCCATTGGAGGTCGAGACACGTGGAAAAAACGTACAAAACAAGAGATTGGAGACATCAAGATTTTGGACGAATTTTTGAAGAATTTTCAAATTTTCAGATAGGAGGTTCCAGATAAGGTCTAAAACTACATACTCAGATCTCCACCAAACATTGCAGGAATACATTGGATGTCAAGACACGTGGAAAAAACGTACAAAACAAGAGATTGGAGACATCAAGATTTTCGACGAATTTTTGAAGAATTTTCAAATTTTCAGATAGGAGGTTCCAGATAAGGTCAAAAACTACATACTCAGATCTTCACCAAACGTTGCAGGGATACTTTGCATGTCAAGACACGTGGAAAAAACGTACAAAACAAAAGATTGGAGACATCAAGATTTTCGACGAATTTTTTAAGAATTTTCAAATTTTCAGATGGGAGGTTCCAGATAAGGTCAAAAACGACATACTCAGATCTTCACCAAACTTTGCATGGATACATTGGATGTCAAGACACGTGGAAAAAACGTACAAAACAAGAGATTGGAGACATCAAGATTTTGGACGAATTTTTTAAGAATTTTCAAATTTTCAGATGGGAGGTTCAATATAAGGTCAAAAACTACATACTCAGATCTTCACCAAACTTTGCAGGGATACTTTGGATGTCAAGACACGTGGAAAAAACGTACAAAACAAGAGATTGGGGTCATCAAGATTTTGGACGAATTTTTTAAGAATTTTCAAATTTTCAGATGGGAGGTTCAATATAAGGTCAAAAACTACATACTCAGATCTTCACCAAACTTTGCATGGATACATTGGATGTCAAGACACGTGGAAAAAACATACAAAACATAGGATTCGGAACATCAAGATTTTGGTCGAATTTTTTAAGAATTTTCAAATTTTCAGATAGGAGGTTCCATATAAGGTCAAAAACTACATACTCAGATCTTCACCAAACATTGCAGGAATACATTGGATGTCAAGACACGTGGAAAAAACGTACAAAACAAGAGATTGGGGTCATCAAGATTTTGCACGGATTTTTTAGGAATTTTCAAATTTTCAGATGGGAGGTTCCAGATAAGGTCAAAAACTACATACTCAGATCTTCACCAAACTTTGCAGGGATCCATTGGAGGTCGAGACACGTGGAAAAAACGTACAAAACAAGAGATTGGAGACATCAAGATTTTGGACGAATTTTTGAAGAATTTTCAAATTTTCAGATGGGAGGTTCCAGATAAGGTCAAAAACTACATACTCAGATCTTCACCAAACTTTGCAGGGATACATTGGATGTCAAGACACGTGGAAAAAACGTACAAAAAAGAGATTGGAGACATCAAGATTTTGGACGAATTTTTTAACAATTTTCAAATTTTCAGAAAGGATGTTCCAGATAAGGTCAAAAACGACATACTCAGATCTTCACCAAACTTTGCATGGATACATTGGATGTCAAGACACGTGGAAAAAACGTACAAAACAAGAGATTGGGGTCATCAAGATTTTGCACGGATTTTTTAGGAATTTTCAAATTTTCAGATGGGAGGTTCCAGATAAGGTAAAAAACTACATACTCAGATCTTCACCAAACTTTGCAGGGATACATTGGATGTCAAGACACGTGGAAAAAACGTACAAAACAAGAGATTGGAGACATCAAGATTTTGGACGAATTTTTTAAGAATTTTCAAATTTTCAGATAGGAGGTTCCATATAAGGTCAAAAACTACATACTCAGATCTTCACCAAACTTTGCATGGATACATTATGTGTCAAGACACGTGGAAAAAACGTACAAAACAAAAGATTGGAGACATCAAGATTTTTTTCGAATTTTTTAAGAATTTTCAAATTTTCAGATGGGAGGTTCCAGATAAGGTCAAAAACTACATACTCAGATCTTCACCAAACTTTGCAGGGATACATTGGATGTCAAGACACGTGGAAAAAACGTACAAAAAAGAGATTGGAGACATCAAGATTTTGGTCGAATTTTTTAAGAATTTTCAAATTTTCAGATGGGAGGTTCCAGATAAGGTCAAAAACTACATACTCAGATCTTCACCAAACTTTGCAGGGATACATTGGATGTCAAGACACGTGGAAAAAACGTACAAAAAAGAGATTGGGGTCATCAAGATTTTGGACGGATTTTTTAGGAATTTTCAAATTTTCAGATGGGAGGTTCCAGATAAGGTCAAAAACTACATACTCAGATCTTCACCAAATATTGCAGGGATACATTGGATGTCAAGACACGTGGAAAAAACGTACAAAACAAGAGATTGGAGACATCAAGATTTTGGACGAATTTTTTAAGAATTTTCAAATTTTCAGATAGAAGGTTCCAGATGAGGTCAAAAACTACATACTCAGATCTTCACCAAACTTTGCAGGAATACTTTGCATGTCAAGACACGTGGAAAAAACGTACAAAACAAGAGATCGGAGACATCAAGATTTTCGACGAATTTTTTAAGAATTTTCAAATTTTCAGATAGGAGGTTCCATATAAGGTCAAAAACTACATACTCAGATCTTCACCAAACTTTGCAGGGATACATTGGAGGTCGAGACACGTGGAAAAAAAGTACAAAACAAGAGATTGGGGTCATCAAGATTTTGGACGGATTTTTTAGGAATTTTCAAATTTTCAGATGGGAGGTTCCAGATAAGGTCAAAAACTACATACTCAGATCTTCACCAAACATTGCAGGGATACATTGGATGTCAAGACACGTGGAAAAAACGTACAAAACAAGAGATTGGAGACATCAAGATTTTGGACGAATTTTTTAAGAATTTTCAAATTTTCAGATAGGAGGTTCCAGATGAGGTCAAAAACTACATACTCAGATCTTCACCAAACTTTGCAGGAATACTTTGCATGTCAAGACACGTGGAAAAAACGTACAAAACAAGAGATCGGAGACATCAAGATTTTCGACGAATTTTTTAAGAATTTTCAAATTTTCAGATGGGAGGTTCCAGATAAGGTCAAAAACGACATACTCAGATCTTCACCAAACTTTGCAGGGATCCATTGGAGGTCGAGACACGTGGAAAAAACGTACAAAACAAGAGATTGGAGACATCAAGATTTTGGACGAATTTTTGAAGAATTTTCAAATTTTCAGATAGGAGGTTCCATATAAGGTCAAAAACTACATACTCAGATCTTCACCAAACTTTGCAGGGATACATTGGATGTCAAGACACGTGGAAAAAACGTACAAAACAAGAGATTGGAGACATCAAGATTTTCGACGAATTTTTTAAGAATTTTCAAATTTTCAGAAAGGATGTTCCAGATAAGGTCAAAAACGACATACTCAGATCTTCACCAAACTTTGCAGGGATCCATTGGAGGTCGAGACACGTGGAAAAAACGTACAAAACAAGAGATTGGAGACATCAAGATTTTCGACGAATTTTTGAAGAATTTTCAAATTTTCAGATGGGAGGTTCCAGATAAGGTCAAAAACTACATACTCAGATCTTCACCAAACTTTGCAGGGATACATTGGATGTCAAGACACGTGGAAAAAACGTACAAAAAAGAGATTGGAGACATCAAGATTTTGGACGAATTTTTTAACAATTTTCAAATTTTCAGAAAGGATGTTCCAGATAAGGTCAAAAACGATATACTCAGATCTTCACCAAACTTTGCATGGATACATTGGATGTCAAGACACGTGGAAAAAACGTACAAAACAAGAGATTGGGGTCATCAAGATTTTGCACGGATTTTTTAGGAATTTTCAAATTTTCAGATGGGAGGTTCCAGATAAGGTCAAAAACTACATACTCAGATCTTCACCAAACTTTGCAGGGATACATTGGATGTCAAGACACGTGGAAAAAACGTACAAAACAAGAGATTGGAGGCATCAAGATTTTGGACGAATTTTTTAAGAATTTTCAAATTTTCAGATAGGAGGTTCCATATAAGGTCAAAAACTACATACTCAGATCTTCACCAAACTTTGCATGGATACATTATGTGTCAAGACACGTGGAAAAAACGTACAAAACAAAAGATTGGAGACATCAAGATTTTGGTCGAATTTTTTAAGAATTTTCAAATTTTCAGATGGGAGGTTCCAGATAAGGTCAAAAACTACATACTCAGATCTTCACCAAACTTTGCAGGGATACATTGGATGTCAAGACACGTGGAAAAAACGTACAAAAAAGAGATTGGAGACATCAAGATTTTGGACGAATTTTTTAACAATTTTCAAATTTTCAGAAAGGATGTTCCAGATAAGGTCAAAAACGACATACTCAGATCTTCACCAAACTTTGCAGGGATACATTGGATATCAAGACACGTGGAAAAAACGTACAAAACAAGAGATTGGAGACATCAAGATTTTCGACGAATTTTTTAAGAATTTTCAAATTTTCAGATAGGAGGTTCCAGATAAGGTCAAAAACTACATACTCAGATCTTCACCAAACGTTGCAGGGATACTTTGCATGTCAAGACACGTGGAAAAAACGTACAAAACAAAAGATTGGAGACATCAAGATTTTCGAAGAATTTTTTAAGAATTTTCAAATTTTCAGATGGGAGGTTCCAGATAAGGTCAAAAACGACATACTCAGATCTTCACCAAACTTTGCATGGATACATTGGATGTCAAGACACGTGGAAAAAAGTACAAAACAAGAGATTGGAGACATCAAGATTTTGGACGAATTTTTTAAGAATTCTCAAATTTTCAGATAGGAGGTTCCATATAAGGTCAAAAACTACATACTCAGATCTTCACCAAACTTTGCAGGGATACTTTGGATGTCAAGACACGTGGAAAAAACGTACAAAACAAGAGATTGGGGTCATCAAGATTTTGGACGAATTTTTTAAGAATTTTCAAATTTTCAGATGGGAGGTTCAATATAAGGTCAAAAACTACATACTCAGATCTTCACCAAACTTTGCATGGATACATTGGATGTCAAGACACGTGGAAAAAACATACAAAACATAGGATTCGGAACATCAAGATTTTGGTCGAATTTTTTAAGAATTTTCAAATTTTCAGATAGGAGGTTCCATATAAGGTCAAAAACTACATACTCAGATCTTCACCAAACATTGCAGGAATACATTGGATGTCAAGACACGTGGAAAAAACGTACAAAACAAGAGATTGGGGTCATCAAGATTTTGCACGGATTTTTTAGGAATTTTCAAATTTTCAGATGGGAGGTTCCAGATAAGGTCAAAAACTACATACTCAGATCTTCACCAAACTTTGCAGGGATACATTGGATGTCAAGACACGTGGAAAAAACGTACAAAACAAGAGATTGGAGACATCAAGATTTTGGACGAATTTTTTAAGAATTTTCAAATTTTCAGATAGGAGATTCCATATAAGGTCAAAAACTACATACTCAGATCTTCACCAAACTTTGCATGGATACATTATGTGTCAAGACACGTGAAAAAAACGTACAAAACAAAAGATTGGAGACATCAAGATTTTGGTCGAATTTTTTAAGAATTTTCAAATTTTCAGATGGGAGGTTCCAGATAAGGTCAAAAACTACATACTCAGATCTTCACCAAACTTTGCAGGGATACATTGGATGTCAAGACACGTGGAAAAAACGTACAAAAAAGAGATTGGAGACATCAAGATTTTGGACGAATTTTTTAACAATTTTCAAATTTTCAGAAAGGATGTTCCAGATAAGGTCAAAAACGACATACTCAGATCTTCACCAAACTTTGCAGGGATACATTGGATATCAAGACACGTGGAAAAAACGTACAAAACAAGAGATTGGAGACATCAAGATTTTGGACGAATTTTTTAAGAATTTTCAAATTTTCAGATAGGAGGTTCCAGATAAGGTCAAAAACTACATACTCAGATCTTCACCAAACTTTGCAGGGATACATTGGATGTCAAGACACGTGGAAAAAACGTACAAAACAAGAGATTGGAGACATCAAGATTTTGGACGAATTTTTTAAGAATTTTCAAATTTTCAGATAGGAGGCTCCAGATGAGGTCAAAAACTACATACTCAGATCTTCACCAAACTTTGCAGGAATACTTTGCATGTCAAGACACGTGGAAAAAACGTACAAAACAAGAGATCGGAGACATCAAGATTTTCGACGAATTTTTTAAGAATTTTCAAATTTTCAGATGGGAGGTTCCAGATAAGGTCAAAAACGACATACTCAGATCTTCACCAAACTTTGCAGGGATACATTGGAGGTCGAGACACGTGGAAAAAAAGTACAAAACAAGAGATTGGGGTCATCAAGATTTTGGACGGATTTTTTAGGAATTTTCAAATTTTCAGATGGGAGGTTCCAGATAAGGTCAAAAACTACATACTCAGATCTTCACCAAACATTGCAGGGATACATTGGATGTCAAGACACGTGGAAAAAAACGTACAAAACAAGAGATTGGAGACATCAAGATTTTGGACGAATTTTTTAAGAATTTTCAAATTTTCAGATAGGAGGTTCCAGATGAGGTCAAAAACTACATACTCAGATCTTCACCAAACTTTGCAGGAATACTTTGCATGTCAAGACACGTGGAAAAAACGTACAAAACAAGAGATCGGAGACATCAAGATTTTCGACGAATTTTTTAAGAATTTTCAAATTTTCAGATGGGAGGTTCCAGATAAGGTCAAAAACGACATACTCAGATCTTCACCAAACTTTGCAGGGATCCATTGGATGTCAAGACACGTGGAAAAAACATACAAAACATAGGATTGGTGACATCAAGATTTTGGACGAATTTTTTAAGAATTTTCAAATTTTCAGATAGGAGGTTCCATATAAGGTCAAAAACTACATACTCAGATCTTCACCAAACTTTGCAGGGATACATTGGAGGTCGAGACACGTGGAAAAAAAGTACAAAACAAGAGATTGGGGTCATCAAGATTTTGGACGGATTTTTTAGGAATTTTCAAATTTTCAGATGGGAGTTTCCAGATAAGGTCAAAAACTGCATACTCAGATCTTCACCAAACATTGCAGGGATACATTGGATGTCAAGACACGTGGAAAAAACGTACAAAACAAGAGATTGGAGACATCAAGATTTTGGACGAATTTTTTAAGAATTTTCAAATTTTCAGATAGGAGGTTCCAGATGAGGTCAAAAACTACATACTCAGATCTTCACCAAACTTTGCAGGAATACTTTGCATGTCAAGACACGTGGAAAAAACGTACAAAACAAGAGATCGGAGACATCAAGATTTTCGACGAATTTTTTAAGAATTTTCAAATTTTCAGATAGGAGGTTCCATATAAGGTCAAAAACTACATACTCAGATCTTCACCAAACTTTGCAGGGATACATTGGAGGTCGAGACACGTGGAAAAAAAGTACAAAACAAGAGATTGGGGTCATCAAGATTTTGGACGGATTTTTTAGGAATTTTCAAATTTTCAGATGGGAGGTTCCAGATAAGGTCAAAAACTACATACTCAGATCTTCACCAAACATTGCAGGGATACATTGGATGTCAAGACACGTGGAAAAAACGTACAAAACAAGAGATTGGAGACATCAAGATTTTGGACGAATTTTTTAAGAATTTTCAAATTTTCAGATAGGAGGTTCCAGATGAGGTCAAAAACTACATACTCAGATCTTCACCAAACTTTGCAGGAATACTTTGCATGTCAAGACACGTGGAAAAAACGTACAAAACAAGAGATCGGAGACATCAAGATTTTGGACGAATTTTTTAAGAATTATCAAATTTTCAGATGGGAGGTTCCAGATAAGGTCAAAAACGACATACTCAGATCTTCACCAAACTTTGCAGGGATCCATTGGAGGTCGAGACACGTGGAAAAAACGTACAAAACAAGAGATTGGAGACATCAAGATTTTGGACGAATTTTTTAAGAATTTTCAAATTTTCAGATAGGAGGTTCCATATAAGGTCAAAAACTACATACTCAGATCTTCACCAAACTTTGCAGGGATACATTGGATGTCAAGACACGTGGAAAAAACGTACAAAACAAGAGATTGGAGACATCAAGATTTTCGACGAATTTTTTAAGAATTTTCAAATTTTCAGAAAGGATGTTCCAGATAAGGTCA
The DNA here is from genome assembly GCF_977018435.1 of Lepisma saccharinum. NCBI lineage: Eukaryota > Metazoa > Arthropoda > Insecta > Zygentoma > Lepismatidae > Lepisma > Lepisma saccharinum. The sequence goes on from NW_028142978.1 coordinate 544,599, forward strand.
AAAACGACATACTCAGATCTTCACCAAACTTTGCAGGGATCCATTGGAGGTCGAGACACGTGGAAAAAACGTACAAAACAAGAGATTGGAGACATCAAGATTTTGGACGAATTTTTGAAGAATTTTCAAATTTTCAGATGGGAGGTTCCAGATAAGGTCAAAAACTACATACTCAGATCTTCACCAAACTTTGCAGGGATACATTGGATGTCAAGACACGTGGAAAAAACGTACAAAAAAGAGATTGGAGACATCAAGATTTTCGACGAATTTTTGAAGAATTTTCAAATTTTCAGATAGGAGGTTCCAGATAAGGTCAAAAACTACATACTCAGATCTTCACCAAACTTTGCATGGATACATTGGATGTCAAGACACGTGGAAAAAACGTACAAAACAAAAGATTGGAGACATCAAGATTTTCGACGAATTTTTTAAGAATTTTCAAATTTTCAGAAAGGATGTTCCAGATAAGGTCAAAAACGACATACTCAGATCTTCACCAAACTTTGCAGGGATCCATTGGAGGTCGAGACACGTGGAAAAAACGTACAAAACAAGAGATTGGAGACATCAAGATTTTCGACTAATTTTTGAAGTATTTTCAAATTTTCAGATGGGAGGTTCCAGATAAGGTCAAAAACTACATACTCAGATCTTCACCAAACTTTGCAGGGATACATTGGATGTCAAGACACGTGGAAAAAACGTACAAAAAAGAGATTGGAGACATCAAGATTTTGGACGAATTTTTTAACAATTTTCAAATTTTCAGAAAGGATGTTCCAGATAAGGTCAAAAACGATATACTCAGATCTTCACCAAACTTTGCATGGATACATTGGATGTCAAGACACGTGGAAAAAACGTACAAAACAAGAGATTGGGGTCATCAAGATTTTGCACGGATTTTTTAGGAATTTTCAAATTTTCAGATGGGAGGTTCCAGATAAGGTCAAAAACTACATACTCAGATCTTCACCAAACTTTGCAGGGATACATTGGATGTCAAGACACGTGGAAAAAACGTACAAAACAAGAGATTGGAGGCATCAAGATTTTGGACGAATTTTTTAAGAATTTTCAAATTTTCAGATAGGAGGTTCCATATAAGGTCAAAAACTACATACTCAGATCTTCACCAAACTTTGCATGGATACATTATGTGTCAAGACACGTGGAAAAAACGTACAAAACAAAAGATTGGAGACATCAAGATTTTGGTCGAATTTTTTAAGAATTTTCAAATTTTCAGATGGGAGGTTCCAGATAAGGTCAAAAACTACATACTCAGATCTTCACCAAACTTTGCAGGGATACATTGGATGTCAAGACACGTGGAAAAAACGTACAAAAAAGAGATTGGAGACATCAAGATTTTGGACGAATTTTTTAACAATTTTCAAATTTTCAGAAAGGATGTTCCAGATTAGGTCAAAAACGACATACTCAGATCTTCACCAAACTTTGCAGGGATACATTGGATATCAAGACACGTGGAAAAAACGTACAAAACAAGAGATTGGAGACATCAAGATTTTCGACGAATTTTTTAAGAATTTTCAAATTTTCAGATAGGAGGTTCCAGATAAGGTCAAAAACTACATACTCAGATCTTCACCAAACGTTGCAGGGATACTTTGCATGTCAAGACACGTGGAAAAAACGTACAAAACAAAAGATTGGAGACATCAAGATTTTCGACGAATTTTTTAAGAATTTTCAAATTTTCAGAAGGGAGGTTCCAGATAAGGTCAAAAACGACATACTCAGATCTTCACCAAACTTTGCATGGATACATTGGATGTCAAGACACGTGGAAAAAAGTACAAAACAAGAGATTGGAGACATCAAGATTTTGGACGAATTTTTTAAGAATTCTCAAATTTTCAGATAGGAGGTTCCATATAAGGTCAAAAACTACATACTCAGATCTTCACCAAACTTTGCAGGGATACTTTGGATGTCAAGACACGTGGAAAAAACGTACAAAACAAGAGATTGGGGTCATCAAGATTTTGGACGAATTTTTTAAGAATTTTCAAATTTTCAGATGGGAGGTTCAATATAAGGTCAAAAACTACATACTCAGATCTTCACCAAACTTTGCATGGATACATTGGATGTCAAGACACGTGGAAAAAACATACAAAACATAGGATTCGGAACATCAAGATTTTGGTCGAATTTTTTAAGAATTTTCAAATTTTCAGATAGGAGGTTCCATATAAGGTCAAAAACTACATACTCAGATCTTCACCAAACATTGCAGGAATACATTGGATGTCAAGACACGTGGAAAAAACGTACAAAACAAGAGATTGGGGTCATCAAGATTTTGCACGGATTTTTTAGGAATTTTCAAATTTTCAGATGGGAGGTTCCAGATAAGGTCAAAAACTACATACTCAGATCTTCACCAAACTTTGCAGGGATACATTGGATGTCAAGACACGTGGAAAAAACGTACAAAACAAGAGATTGGAGACATCAAGATTTTGGACGAATTTTTTAAGAATTTTCAAATTTTCAGATAGGAGATTCCATATAAGGTCAAAAACTACATACTCAGATCTTCACCAAACTTTGCATGGATACATTATGTGTCAAGACACGTGGAAAAAACGTACAAAACAAAAGATTGGAGACATCAAGATTTTGGTCGAATTTTTTAAGAATTTTCAAATTTTCAGATGGGAGGTTCCAGATAAGGTCAAAAACTACATACTCAGATCTTCACCAAACTTTGCAGGGATACATTGGATGTCAAGACACGTGGAAAAAACGTACAAAAAAGAGATTGGAGACATCAAGATTTTGGACGAATTTTTTAACAATTTTCAAATTTTCAGAAAGGATGTTCCAGATAAGGTCAAAAACGACATACTCAGATCTTCACCAAACTTTGCAGGGATACATTGGATATCAAGACACGTGGAAAAAACGTACAAAACAAGAGATTGGAGACATCAAGATTTTGGACGAATTTTTTAAGAATTTTCAAATTTTCAGATAGGAGGTTCCAGATAAGGTCAAAAACTACATACTCAGATCTTCACCAAACTTTGCAGGGATACATTGGATGTCAAGACACGTGGAAAAAACGTACAAAACAAGAGATTGGAGACATCAAGATTTTGGACGAATTTTTTAAGAATTTTCAAATTTTCAGATAGGAGGCTCCAGATGAGGTCAAAAACTACATACTCAGATCTTCACCAAACTTTGCAGGAATACTTTGCATGTCAAGACACGTGGAAAAAACGTACAAAACAAGAGATCGGAGACATCAAGATTTTCGACGAATTTTTTAAGAATTTTCAAATTTTCAGATGGGAGGTTCCAGATAAGGTCAAAAACGACATACTCAGATCTTCACCAAACTTTGCAGGGATACATTGGAGGTCGAGACATGTGGAAAAAAAGTACAAAACAAGAGATTGGGGTCATCAAGATTTTGGACGGATTTTTTAGGAATTTTCAAATTTTCAGATGGGAGGTTCCAGATAAGGTCAAAAACTACATACTCAGATCTTCACCAAACATTGCAGGGATACATTGGATGTCAAGACACGTGGAAAAAAACGTACAAAACAAGAGATTGGAGACATCAAGATTTTGGACGAATTTTTTAAGAATTTTCAAATTTTCAGATAGGAGGTTCCAGATGAGGTCAAAAACTTGCTACGTTCCCCGGATTATTTTCAATGGAACTACTTACGTATATTCCTCAACGGCGAGCCTGAGACTTATAAGCCTACTATGAAGCCCTCAGGTTGTGGGGAAATCAGATAAGGATATGTTAATGTTAATATATTACACTAGAACTCACAATTAAACTCCTTATTACAAACAAAAGTGTATTTCGATCATAATACTTCTCCACTACACAAATTAAAACATTCACATTTCCAAAATCGCTTCCATTATTCCAGAAACATCCATAATATCTCCCTCTTCACAATTTACAATTAAATGTTTTCAGGTTAGTCCATAACCATAAAAGTCTACCCAATTGAACAAAACAAATTACGTCATAATAGACAATTAACATTTTAAACATATCAAACACTTAAAATGATACAATAAGTGGGTGCGTATCATGGCATCCTCCCACAAACAAAAAGAAAATTAACAAAATGAAAATGGAGTAAATTTTCTTTTTCAAAACTCTAGGGCCATCCACTCAACTCAAAACTGCTTCTCAGTTTCTTGGAGTGTAGGACGGGGCAGACGTATTCCAAGTGGTAACATCTAATTGTTTAACACTAGTTTCTCCACTATCGAAATCTTCCGTCTGTGTAGCACTTTCTTTCCTCCTCCAATTGTAGTTACCTCTATACCGGTTATAGCGATGTGGGGAGAAATTATTATTACCATATGAACTTCTTCGGAATGGCGTTCTTCTTTCTTCTCCAGAAGATCGCTGTGATCCCTCGCAGTTCCTTCTTCTGTAGAACCCGCTTCTATTTTCTTCTCCTGAAGGATTGTTACTTTGTCGAGCGCTACCACTGAAGTTCTCATTATCAGATCTTCCGTTACCAGCAGACACCTTCGCTGAATTGGGTTGATTTCTGGAGAACGTCAATTGCCTAACTCTAGCTTGGTTGGCTTTTCTGTCCTCGAATCTCGGATTTTCTCTCTTGTTCATTTCTTATCCTTTCCTGTTCCTCTTTATCTTCTCTTCTGATTCTTTCTTGTTCATTTCTTATCCTTTCCTGTTCCTCTTTATCTTCTCTTCTGATTCTTTCTTGTTCATTTCTTATCCTTTCCTGTTCCTCTTTATGTTCTCTTCTGATTCTTTCCTGTTCCTCTTTATCTTCATTTCTTTTTCTATCTTGTTCATTTCTTATCCTTTCCTGTTCCTCTTTATCTTCTTTTCTTATCCTTTCCTGTTCCTCTTTATCTTCTTTTCTTCCCATTTCCATTTTCTCCATCAGGGTTTGAAACAACTGTTCCAAACAAGGACTTCCTTTATTACCCTTCTCTTTACAAATTAGACATTTCAATTCTTCCTCCTTATACTGCGATTTTGTCAAAGGATAACCAGCACAACGTAAGTGGAAGCTTCTTTTACAATCGTTGCACTCGACCTCTTCATCATCAGCTTTCACTTTATCGGAACAGCAACTTAAAGTATCCATTTTTAACTTACGACGATCACTTCTTAAATTACGCTTCTGCATACCCTACTCAAACACATTTATCGAGTCCCGCGTTGCGGCGCCAAAAAGTTTACACCTGCTACGTTCCCCGGATTATTTTCAATGGAACTACTTACGTATATTCCTCAACGGCGAGCCTGAGACTTATAAGCCTACTATGAAGCCCTCAGGTTGTGGGGAAATCAGATAAGGATATGTTAATGTTAATATATTACACTAGAACTCACAATTAAACTCCTTATTACAAACAAAAGTGTATTTCGATCATAATACTTCTCCACTACACAAATTAAAACATTCACATTTCCAAAATCGCTTCCATTATTCCAGAAACATCCATAATATCTCCCTCTTCACAATTTACAATTAAATGTTTTCAGGTTAGTCCATAACCATAAAAGTCTACCCAATTGAACAAAACAAATTACGTCATAATAGACAATTAACATTTTAAACATATCAAACACTTAAAATGATACAATAAGTGGGTGCGTATCAAACTACATACTCAGATCTTCACCAAACTTTGCAGGAATACTTTGCATGTCAAGACACGTGGAAAAAACGTACAAAACAAGAGATCGGAGACATCAAGATTTTCGACGAATTTTTTAAGAATTTTCAAATTTTCAGATGGGAGGTTCCAGATAAGGTCAAAAACGACATACTCAGATCTTCACCAAACTTTGCAGGGATCCATTGGATGTCAAGACACGTGGAAAAAACATACAAAACATAGGATTGGTGACATCAAGATTTTGGACGAATTTTTTAAGAATTTTCAAATTTTCAGATAGGAGGTTCCATATAAGGTCAAAAACTACATACTCAGATCTTCACCAAACTTTGCAGGGATACATTGGAGGTCGAGACACGTGGAAAAAAAGTACAAAACAAGAGATTGGGGTCATCAAGATTTTGGACGGATTTTTTAGGAATTTTCAAATTTTCAGATGGGAGTTTCCAGATAAGGTCAAAAACTGCATACTCAGATCTTCACCAAACATTGCAGGGATACATTGGATGTCAAGACACGTGGAAAAAACGTACAAAACAAGAGATTGGAGACATCAAGATTTTGGACGAATTTTTTAAGAATTTTCAAATTTTCAGATAGGAGGTTCCAGATGAGGTCAAAAACTACATACTCAGATCTTCACCAAACTTTGCAGGAATACTTTGCATGTCAAGACACGTGGAAAAAACGTACAAAACAAGAGATCGGAGACATCAAGATTTTCGACGAATTTTTTAAGAATTTTCAAATTTTCAGATAGGAGGTTCCATATAAGGTCAAAAACTACATACTCAGATCTTCACCAAACTTTGCAGGGATACATTGGAGGTCGAGACACGTGGAAAAAAAGTACAAAACAAGAGATTGGGGTCATCAAGATTTTGGACGGATTTTTTAGGAATTTTCAAATTTTCAGATGGGAGGTTCCAGATAAGGTCAAAAACTACATACTCAGATCTTCACCAAACATTGCAGGGATACATTGGATGTCAAGACACGTGGAAAAAACGTACAAAACAAGAGATTGGAGACATCAAGATTTTGGACGAATTTTTTAAGAATTTTCAAATTTTCAGATAGGAGGTTCCAGATGAGGTCAAAAACTACATACTCAGATCTTCACCAAACTTTGCAGGAATACTTTGCATGTCAAGACACGAGGAAAAAACGTACAAAACAAGAGATCGCAGACATCAAGATTTTCGACGAATTTTTGAAGAATTTTCAAATTTTCAGATGGGAGGTTCCAGATAAGGTCAAAAACGACATACTCAGATCTTCACCAAACTTTGCAGGGATCCATTGGAGGTCGAGACACGTGGAAAAAACGTACAAAACAAGAGATTGGAGACATCAAGATTTTGGACGAATTTTTTAAGAATTTTCAAATTTTCAGATAGGAGGTTCCATATAAGGTCAAAAACTACATACTCAGATCTTCACCAAACTTTGCAGGGATACATTGGATGTCAAGACACGTGGAAAAAACGTACAAAACAAGAGATTGGAGACATCAAGATTTTCGACGAATTTTTTAAGAATTTTCAAATTTTCAGAAAGGATGTTCCAGATAAGGTCAAAAACGACATACTCAGATCTTCACCAAACTTTGCAGGGATCCATTGGAGGTCGTGACACGTGGAAAAAACGTACAAAACAAGAGATTGGAGACATCAAGATTTTGGACGAATTTTTGAAGAATTTTCAAATTTTCAGATGGGAGGTTCCAGATAAGGTCAAAAACTACATACTCAGATCTTCACCAAACTTTGCAGGGATACATTGGATGTCAAGACACGTGGAAAAAACGTACAAAAAGAGATTGGAGACATCAAGATTTTCGACGAATTTTTGAAGAATTTTCAAATTTTCAGATAGGAGGTTCCAGATAAGGTCAAAAACTACATACTCAGATCTTCACCAAACTTTGCATGGATACATTGGATGTCAAGACACGTGGAAAAAACGTACAAAACAAAAGATTGGAGACATCAAGATTTTCGACGAATTTTTTAAGAATTTTCAAATTTTCAGATGGGAGGTTCCAGATAAGGTCAAAAACGACATACTCAGATCTTCACCAAACTTTGCAGGGATCCATTGGAGGTCGAGACACGTGGAAAAAACGTACAAAACAAGAGATTGGAGACATCAAGATTTTGGACGAATTTTTTAAGAATTTTCAAATTTTCAGATAGGAGGTTCCATATAAGGTCAAAAACTACATACTCAGATCTTCACCAAACTTTGCAGGGATACATTGGATGTCAAGACACGTGGAAAAAACGTACAAAACAAGAGATTGGAGACATCAAGATTTTCGACGAATTTTTTAAGAATTTTCAAATTTTCAGAAAGGATGTTCCAGATAAGGTCAAAAACGACATACTCAGATCTTCACCAAACTTTGCAGGGATCCATTGGAGGTCGAGACACGTGGAAAAAACGTACAAAACAAGAGATTGGAGACATCAAGATTTTCGACGAATTTTTGAAGAATTTTCAAATTTTCAGATGGGAGGTTCCAGATAAGGTCAAAAACTACATACTCAGATCTTCACCAAACTTTGCAGGGATACATTGGATGTCAAGACACGTGGAAAAAACGTACAAAAAAGAGATTGGAGACATCAAGATTTTGGACGAATTTTTTAACAATTTTCAAATTTTCAGAAAGGATGTTCCAGATAAGGTCAAAAACGACATACTCAGATCTTCACCAAACTTTGCATGGATACATTGGATGTCAAGACACGTGGAAAAAACGTACAAAACAAGAGATTGGGGTCATCAAGATTTTGCACGGATTTTTTAGGAATTTTCAAATTTTCAGATGGGAGGTTCCAGATAAGGTCAATAACTACATACTCAGATCTTCACCAAACTTTGCAGGGATACATTGGATGTCAAGACAAGTGGAAAAAACGTACAAAACAAGAGATTGGAGACATCAAGATTTTGGACGAATTTTTTAAGAATTTTCAAATTTTCAGATAGGAGGTTCCATATAAGGTCAAAAACTACATACTCAGATCTTCACCAACCTTTGCATGGATACATTATGTGTCAAGACACGTGGAAAAAACGTACAAAACAAAAGATTGGAGACATCAAGATTTTGGTCGAATTTTTTAAGAATTTTCAAATTTTCAGATGGGAGGTTCCAGATAAGGTCAAAAACTACATACTCAGATCTTCACCAAACTTTGCAGGGATACATTGGATGTCAAGACACGTGGAAAAAACGTACAAAAAAGAGATTGGAGACATCAAGATTTTGGACGAATTTTTTAACAATTTTCAAATTTTCAGAAAGGATGTTCCAGATAAGGTCAAAAACGACATACTCAGATCTTCACCAAACTTTGCAGGGATACATTGGATATCAAGACACGTGGAAAAAACGTACAAAACAAGAGATTGGAGACATCAAGATTTTCGACGAATTTTTTAAGAATTTTCAAATTTTCAGATAGGAGGTTCCAGATAAGGTCAAAAACTACATACTCAGATCTTCACCAAACTTTGCAGGGATACATTGGATGTCAAGACACGTGGAAAAAACGTACAAAACAAGAGATTGGAGTCATCAAGATTTTGGACGAATTTTTTAAGAATTTTCAAATTTTCAGATAGGAGGTTCCAGATGAGGTCAAAAACTACATACTCAGATCTTCACCAAACTTTGCAGGAATACTTTGCATGTCAAGACACGTGGAAAAAACGTACAAAACAAGAGATCGGAGACATCAAGATTTTCGACGAATTTTTTAAGAATTTTCAAATTTTCAGATAGGAGGTTCCATATAAGGTCAAAAACTACATACTCAGATCTTCACCAAACTTTGCAGGGATACATTGGAGGTCGAGACACGTGGAAAAAAAGTACAAAACAAGAGATTGGGGTCATCAAGATTTTGGACGGATTTTTTAGGAATTTTCAAATTTTCAGATGGGAGGTTCCAGATAAGGTCAAAAACTACATACTCAGATCTTCACCAAACATTGCAGGGATACATTGGATGTCAAGACACGTGGAAAAAACGTACAAAACAAGAGATTGGAGACATCAAGATTTTGGACGAATTTTTTAAGAATTTTCAAATTTTCAGATAGGAGGTTCCAGATGAGGTCAAAAACTACATACTCAGATCTTCACCAAACTTTGCAGGAATACTTTGCATGTCAAGACACGTGGAAAAAACGTACAAAACAAGAGATCGGAGACATCAAGATTTTCGACGAATTTTTTAAGAATTTTCAAATTTTCAGATGGGAGGTTCCAGATAAGGTCAAAAACGACATACTCAGATCTTCACCAAACTTTGCAGGGATCCATTGGATGTCAAGACACGTGGAAAAAACATACAAAACATAGGATTGGTGACATCAAGATTTTGGACGAATTTTTTAAGAATTTTCAAATTTTCAGATAGGAGGTTCCATATAAGGTCAAAAACTACATACTCAGATCTTCACCAAACTTTGCAGGGATACATTGGAGGTCGAGACACGTGGAAAAAAAGTACAAAACAAGAGATTGGGGTCATCAAGATTTTGGACGGATTTTTTAGGAATTTTCAAATTTTCAGATGGGAGGTTCCAGATAAGGTCAAAAACTACATACTCAGATCTTCACCAAACATTGCAGGGATACATTGGATGTCAAGACACGTGGAAAAAAACGTACAAAACAAGAGATTGGAGACATCAAGATTTTGGACGAATTTTTTAAGAATTTTCAAATTTTCAGATAGGAGGTTCCAGATGAGGTCAAAAACTACATACTCAGATCTTCACCAAACTTTGCAGGAATACTTTGCATGTCAAGACACGTGGAAAAAACGTACAAAACAAGAGATCGGAGACATCAAGATTTTCGACGAATTTTTTAAGAATTTTCAAATTTTCAGATAGGAGGTTCCATATAAGGTCAAAAACTACATACTCAGATCTTCACCAAACTTTGCAGGGATACATTGGAGGTCGAGACACGTGGAAAAAAAGTACAAAACAAGAGATTGGGGTCATCAAGATTTTGGACGGATTTTTTAGGAATTTTCAAATTTTCAGATGGGAGGTTCCAGATAAGGTCAAAAACTACATACTCAGATCTTCACCAAACGTTGCAGGGATACTTTGCATGTCAAGACACGTGGAAAAAACGTACAAAACAAAAGATTGGAGACATCAAGATTTTCGACGAATTTTTTAAGAATTTTCAAATTTTCAGATGGGAGGTTCCAGATAAGGTCAAAAACGACATACTCAGATCTTCACCAAACTTTGCATGGATACATTGGATGTCAAGACACGTGGAAAAAACGTACAAAACAAGAGATTGGAGACATCAAGATTTTGGACGAATTTTTTAAGAATTCTCAAATTTTCAGAAAGGAGGTTCCATATAAGGTCAAAAACTACCTACTCAGATCTTCACCAAACTTTGCAGGGATACTTTGGATGTCAAGACACGTGGAAAAAACGTACAAAACAAGAGATTGGGGTCATCAAGATTTTGGACGAATTTTTTAAGAATTTTCAAATTTTCAGATGGGAGGTTCAATATAAGGTCAAAAACTACATACTCAGATCTTCACCAAACTTTGCATGGATACATTGGATGTCAAGACACGTGGAAAAAACATACAAAACATAGGATTCGGAACATCAAGATTTTGGTCGAATTTTTTAAGAATTTTCAAATTTTCAGATAGGAGGTTCCATATAAGGTCAAAAACTACATACTCAGATCTTCACCAAACATTGCAGGAATACATTGGATGTCAAGACACGTGGAAAAAACGTACAAAACAAGAGATTGGGGTCATCAAGATTTTGCACGGATTTTTTAGGAATTTTCAAATTTTCAGATGGGAGGTTCCAGATAAGGTCAAAAACGACATACTCAGATCTTCACCAAACTTTGCAGGGATACATTGGATATCAAGACACGTGGAAAAAACGTACAAAACAAGAGATTGGAGACATCAAGATTTTGGACGAATTTTTTAAGAATTTTCAAATTTTCAGATAGGAGGTTCCAGATAAGGTCAAAAACTACATACTCAGATCTTCACCAAACTTTGCAGGGATACATTGGATGTCAAGACACGTGGAAAAAACGTACAAAACAAGAGATTGGAGACATCAAGATTTTGGACGAATTTTTTAAGAATTTTCAAATTTTCAGATAGGAGGTTCCAGATGAGGTCAAAAACTACGTACTCAGATCTTCACCAAACTTTGCAGGAATACTTTGCATGTCAAGACACGTCGAAAAAACGTACAAAACAAGAGATCGGAGACATCAAGATTTTCGACGAATTTTTTAAGAATTTTCAAATTTTCAGATGGGAGGTTCCAGATAAGGTCAAAAACGACATACTCAGATCTTCACCAAACTTTGCAGGGATACATTGGAGGTCGAGACACGTGGAAAAAAAGTACAAAACAAGAGATTGGGGTCATCAAGATTTTGGACGGATTTTTTAGGAATTTTCAAATTTTCAGATGGGAGGTTCCAGATAAGGTCAAAAACTACATACTCAGATCTTCACCAAACATTGCAGGGATACATTGGATGTCAAGACACGTGGAAAAAACGTACAAAACAAGAGATTGGAGACATCAAGATTTTGGACGAATTTTTTAAGAATTTTCAAATTTTCAGATAGGAGGTTCCAGATGAGGTCAAAAACTACATACTCAGATCTTCACCAAACTTTGCAGGAATACTTTGCATGTCAAGACACGTGGAAAAAACGTACAAAACAAGAGATCGGAGACATCAAGATTTTCGACGAATTTTTTAAGAATTTTCAAATTTTCAGATGGGAGGTTCCAGATAAGGTCAAAAACGACATACTCAGATCTTCACCAAACTTTGCAGGGATCCATTGGATGTCAAGACACGTGGAAAAAACATACAAAACATAGGATTGGTGACATCAAGATTTTGGACGAATTTTTTAAGAATTTTCAAATTTTCAGATAGGAGGTTCCATATAAGGTCAAAAACTACATACTCAGATCTTCACCAAACTTTGCAGGGATACATTGGAGGTCGAGACACGTGGAAAAAAAGTACAAAACAAGAGATTGGGGTCATCAAGATTTTGGACGGATTTTTTAGGAATTTTCAAATTTTCAGATGGGAGGTTCCAGATAAGGTCAAAAACTACATACTCAGATCTTCACCAAACATTGCAGGGATACATTGGATGTCAAGACACGTGGAAAAAACGTACAAAACAAGAGATTGGAGACATCAAGATTTTGGACGAATTTTTTAATTTTTTCAAATTTTCAGATAGGAGGTTCCAGATGAGGTCAAAAACTACATACTCAGATCTTCACCAAACTTTGCAGGAATACTTTGCATGTCAAGACACGTGGAAAAAACGTACAAAACAAGAGATCGGAGACATCAAGATTTTCGACGAATTTTTTAAGAATTTTCAAATTTTCAGATAGGAGGTTCCATATAAGGTCAAAAACTACATACTCAGATCTTCACCAAACTTTGCAGGGATACATTGGAGGTCGAGACACGTGGAAAAAAAGTACAAAACAAGAGATTGGTGTCATCAAGATTTTGGACGGATTTTTTAGGAATTTTCAAATTTTCAGATGGGAGGTTCCAGATAAGGTCAAAAACTACATACTCAGATCTTCACCAAACATTGCAGGGATACATTGGATGTCAAGACACGTGGAAAAAACGTACAAAACAAGAGATTGGAGACATCAAGATTTTGGACGAATTTTTTAAGAATTTTCAAATTTTCAGATAGGAGGTTCCAGATGAGGTCAAAAACTACATACTCAGATCTTCACCAAACTTTGCAGGAATACTTTGCATGTCAAGACACGTGGAAAAAACGTACAAAACAAGAGATCGGAGACATCAAGATTTTCGACGAATTTTTTAAGAATTTTCAAATTTTCAGATGGGAGGTTCCAGATAAGGTCAAAAACGACATACTCAGATCTTCACCAAACTTTGCAGGGATCCATTGGAGGTCGAGACACGTGGAAAAAACGTACAAAACAAGAGATTGGAGACATCAAGATTTTGGACGAATTTTTTAAGAATTTTCAAATTTTCAGATAGGAGGTTCCATATAAGGTCAAAAACTACATACTCAGATCTTCACCAAACTTTGCAGGGATACATTGGATGTCAAGACACGTGGAAAAAACGTACAAAACAAGAGATTGGAGACATCAAGATTTTCGACGAATTTTTTAAGAATTTTCAAATTTTCAGAAAGGATGTTCCAGATAAGGTCAAAAACGACATACTCAGATCTTCACCAAACTTTGCAGGGATCCATTGGAGGTCGAGACACGTGGAAAAAACGTACAAAACAAGAGATTGGAGACATCAAGATTTTGGACGAATTTTTGAAGAATTTTCAAATTTTCAGATGGGAGGTTCCAGATAAGGTCAAAAACTACATACTCAGATCTTCACCAAACTTTGCAGGGATACATTGGATGTCAAGACACGTGGAAAAAACGTACAAAAAAGAGATTGGAGACATCAAGATTTTCGACGAATTTTTGAAGAATTTTCAAATTTTCAGATAGGAGGTTCCAGATAAGGTCAAAAACTACATACTCAGATCTTCACCAAACTTTGCATGGATACATTGGATGTCAAGACACGTGGAAAAAACGTACAAAACAAGAGATCGGAGACATCAAGATTTTCGACGAATTTTTTAAGAATTTTCAAATTTTCAGATGGGAGGTTCCAGATAAGGTCAAAAACGACATACTCAGATCTTCACCAAACTTTGCAGGGATCCATTGGAGGTCGAGACACGTGGAAAAAACGTACAAAACAAGAGATTGGAGACATCAAGATTTTGGACGAATTTTTTAAGAATTTTCAAATTTTCTGATAGGAGGTTCCATATAAGGTCAAAAACTACATACTCAGATCTTCACCAAACTTTGCAGGGATACATTGGATGTCAAGACACGTGGAAAAAACGTACAAAACAAGAGATTGGAGACATCAAGATTTTCGACGAATTTTTTAAGAATTTTCAAATTTTCAGAAAGGATGTTCCAGATAAGGTCAAAAACGACATACTCAGATCTTCACCAAACTTTGCAGGGATCCATTGGAGGTCGAGACACGTGGAAAAAACGTACAAAACAAGAGATTGGGGTCATCAAGATTTTGGACGAATTTTTTAAGAATTTTCAAATTTTCAGATGGGAGGTTCAATATAAGGTCAAAAACTACATACTCAGATCTTCACCAAACTTTGCATGGATACATTGGATGTCAAGACACGTGGAAAAAACATACAAAACATAGGATTCGGAACATCAAGATTTTGGTCGAATTTTTTAAGAATTTTCAAATTTTCAGATAGGAGGTTCCATATAAGGTCAAAAACTACATACTCAGATCTTCACCAAACATTGCAGGAATACATTGGATGTCAAGACACGTGGAAAAAACGTACAAAACAAGAGATTGGGGTCATCAAGATTTTGCACGGATTTTTTAGGAATTTTCAAATTTTCAGATGGGAGGTTCCAGATAAGGTCAAAAACTACATACTCAGATCTTCACCAAACTTTGCAGGGATACATTGGATGTCAAGACACGTGGAAAAAACGTACAAAACAAGAGATTGGAGACATCAAGATTTTGGACGAATTTTTTAAGAATTTTCAAATTTTCAGAAAGGATGTTCCAGATAAGGTCAAAAACGACATACTCAGATCTTCACCAAACTTTGCAGGGATCCATTGGAGGTCGTGACACGTGGAAAAAACGTACAAAACAAGAGATTGGAGACATCAAGATTTTGGACGAATTTTTGAAGAATTTTCAAATTTTCAGATGGGAGGTTCCAGATAAGGTCAAAAACTACATACTCAGATCTTCACCAAACTTTGCAGGGATACATTGGATGTCAAGACACGTGGAAAAAACGTACAAAAAGAGATTGGAGACATCAAGATTTTCGACGAATTTTTGAAGAATTTTCAAATTTTCAGATAGGAGGTTCCAGATAAGGTCAAAAACTACATACTCAGATCTTCACCAAACTTTGCATGGATACATTGGATGTCAAGACACGTGGAAAAAACGTACAAAACAAAAGATTGGAGACATCAAGATTTTCGACGAATTTTTTAAGAATTTTCAAATTTTCAGATGGGAGGTTCCAGATAAGGTCAAAAACGACATACTCAGATCTTCACCAAACTTTGCAGGGATCCATTGGAGGTCGAGACACGTGGAAAAAACGTACAAAACAAGAGATTGGAGACATCAAGATTTTGGACGAATTTTTTAAGAATTTTCAAATTTTCAGATAGGAGGTTCCATATAAGGTCAAAAACTACATACTCAGATCTTCACCAAACTTTGCAGGGATACATTGGATGTCAAGACACGTGGAAAAAACGTACAAAACAAGAGATTGGAGACATCAAGATTTTCGACGAATTTTTTAAGAATTTTCAAATTTTCAGAAAGGATGTTCCAGATAAGGTCAAAAACGACATACTCAGATCTTCACCAAACTTTGCAGGGATCCATTGGAGGTCGAGACACGTGGAAAAAACGTACAAAACAAGAGATTGGAGACATCAAGATTTTCGACGAATTTTTGAAGAATTTTCAAATTTTCAGATGGGTGGTTCCAGATAAGGTCAAAAACTACATACTCAGATCTTCACCAAACTTTGCAGGGATACATTGGATGTCAAGACACGTGGAAAAAACGTACAAAAAAGAGATTGGAGACATCAAGATTTTGGACGAATTTTTTAACAATTTTCAAATTTTCAGAAAGGATGTTCCAGATAAGGTCAAAAACGACATACTCAGATCTTCACCAAACTTTGCATGGATACATTGGATGTCAAGACACGTGGAAAAAACGTACAAAACAAGAGATTGGGGTCATCAAGATTTTGCACGGATTTTTTAGGAATTTTCAAATTTTCAGATGGGAGGTTCCAGATAAGGTCAATAACTACATACTCAGATCTTCACCAAACTTTGCAGGGATACATTGGATGTCAAGACAAGTGGAAAAAACGTACAAAACAAGAGATTGGAGACATCAAGATTTTGGACGAATTTTTTAAGAATTTTCAAATTTTCAGATAGGAGGTTCCATATAAGGTCAAAAACTACATACTCAGATCTTCACCAACCTTTGCATGGATACATTATGTGTCAAGACACGTGGAAAAAACGTACAAAACAAAAGATTGGAGACATCAAGATTTTGGTCGAATTTTTTAAGAATTTTCAAATTTTCAGATGGGAGGTTCCAGATAAGGTCAAAAACTACATACTCAGATCTTCACCAAACTTTGCAGGGATACATTGGATGTCAAGACACGTGGAAAAAACGTACAAAAAAGAGATTGGAGACATCAAGATTTTGGACGAATTTTTTAACAATTTTCAAATTTTCAGAAAGGATGTTCCAGATAAGGTCAAAAACGACATACTCAGATCTTCACCAAACTTTGCAGGGATACATTGGATATCAAGACACGTGGAAAAAACGTACAAAACAAGAGATTGGAGACATCAAGATTTTCGACGAATTTTTTAAGAATTTTCAAATTTTCAGATAGGAGGTTCCAGATAAGGTCAAAAACTACATACTCAGATCTTCACCAAACTTTGCAGGGATACATTGGATGTCAAGACACGTGGAAAAAACGTACAAAACAAGAGATTGGAGTCATCAAGATTTTGGACGAATTTTTTAAGAATTTTCAAATTTTCAGATAGGAGGTTCCAGATGAGGTCAAAAACTACATACTCAGATCTTCACCAAACTTTGCAGGAATACTTTGCATGTCAAGACACGTGGAAAAAACGTACAAAACAAGAGATCGGAGACATCAAGATTTTCGACGAATTTTTTAAGAATTTTCAAATTTTCAGATAGGAGGTTCCATATAAGGTCAAAAACTACATACTCAGATCTTCACCAAACTTTGCAGGGATACATTGGAGGTCGAGACACGTGGAAAAAAAGTACAAAACAAGAGATTGGGGTCATCAAGATTTTGGACGGATTTTTTAGGAATTTTCAAATTTTCAGATGGGAGGTTCCAGATAAGGTCAAAAACTACATACTCAGATCTTCACCAAACATTGCAGGGATACATTGGATGTCAAGACACGTGGAAAAAACGTACAAAACAAGAGATTGGAGACATCAAGATTTTGGACGAATTTTTTAAGAATTTTCAAATTTTCAGATAGGAGGTTCCAGATGAGGTCAAAAACTACATACTCAGATCTTCACCAAACTTTGCAGGAATACTTTGCATGTCAAGACACGTGGAAAAAACGTACAAAACAAGAGATCGGAGACATCAAGATTTTCGACGAATTTTTTAAGAATTTTCAAATTTTCAGATGGGAGGTTCCAGATAAGGTCAAAAACGACATACTCAGATCTTCACCAAACTTTGCAGGGATCCATTGGATGTCAAGACACGTGGAAAAAACATACAAAACATAGGATTGGTGACATCAAGATTTTGGACGAATTTTTTAAGAATTTTCAAATTTTCAGATAGGAGGTTCCATATAAGGTCAAAAACTACATACTCAGATCTTCACCAAACTTTGCAGGGATACATTGGAGGTCGAGACACGTGGAAAAAAAGTACAAAACAAGAGATTGGGGTCATCAAGATTTTGGACGGATTTTTTAGGAATTTTCAAATTTTCAGATGGGAGGTTCCAGATAAGGTCAAAAACTACATACTCAGATCTTCACCAAACATTGCAGGGATACATTGGATGTCAAGACACGTGGAAAAAAACGTACAAAACAAGAGATTGGAGACATCAAGATTTTGGACGAATTTTTTAAGAATTTTCAAATTTTCAGATAGGAGGTTCCAGATGAGGTCAAAAACTACATACTCAGATCTTCACCAAACTTTGCAGGAATACTTTGCATGTCAAGACACGTGGAAAAAACGTACAAAACAAGAGATCGGAGACATCAAGATTTTCGACGAATTTTTTAAGAATTTTCAAATTTTCAGATAGGAGGTTCCATATAAGGTCAAAAACTACATACTCAGATCTTCACCAAACTTTGCAGGGATACATTGGAGGTCGAGACACGTGGAAAAAAAGTACAAAACAAGAGATTGGGGTCATCAAGATTTTGGACGGATTTTTTAGGAATTTTCAAATTTTCAGATGGGAGGTTCCAGATAAGGTCAAAAACTACATACTCAGATCTTCACCAAACGTTGCAGGGATACTTTGCATGTCAAGACACGTGGAAAAAACGTACAAAACAAAAGATTGGAGACATCAAGATTTTCGACGAATTTTTTAAGAATTTTCAAATTTTCAGATGGGAGGTTCCAGATAAGGTCAAAAACGACATACTCAGATCTTCACCAAACTTTGCATGGATACATTGGATGTCAAGACACGTGGAAAAAACGTACAAAACAAGAGATTGGAGACATCAAGATTTTGGACGAATTTTTTAAGAATTCTCAAATTTTCAGAAAGGAGGTTCCATATAAGGTCAAAAACTACATACTCAGATCTTCACCAAACTTTGCAGGGATACTTTGGATGTCAAGACACGTGGAAAAAACGTACAAAACAAGAGATTGGGGTCATCAAGATTTTGGACGAATTTTTTAAGAATTTTCAAATTTTCAGATGGGAGGTTCAATATAAGGTCAAAAACTACATACTCAGATCTTCACCAAACTTTGCATGGATACATTGGATGTCAAGACACGTGGAAAAAACATACAAAACATAGGATTCGGAACATCAAGATTTTGGTCGAATTTTTTAAGAATTTTCAAATTTTCAGATAGGAGGTTCCATATAAGGTCAAAAACTACATACTCAGATCTTCACCAAACATTGCAGGAATACATTGGATGTCAAGACACGTGGAAAAAACGTACAAAACAAGAGATTGGGGTCATCAAGATTTTGCACGGATTTTTTAGGAATTTTCAAATTTTCAGATGGGAGGTTCCAGATAAGGTCAAAAACGACATACTCAGATCTTCACCAAACTTTGCAGGGATACATTGGATATCAAGACACGTGGAAAAAACGTACAAAACAAGAGATTGGAGACATCAAGATTTTGGACGAATTTTTTAAGAATTTTCAAATTTTCAGATAGGAGGTTCCAGATAAGGTCAAAAACTACATACTCAGATCTTCACCAAACTTTGCAGGGATACATTGGATGTCAAGACACGTGGAAAAAACGTACAAAACAAGAGATTGGAGACATCAAGATTTTGGACGAATTTTTTAAGAATTTTCAAATTTTCAGATAGGAGGTTCCAGATGAGGTCAAAAACTACGTACTCAGATCTTCACCAAACTTTGCAGGAATACTTTGCATGTCAAGACACGTCGAAAAAACGTACAAAACAAGAGATCGGAGACATCAAGATTTTCGACGAATTTTTTAAGAATTTTCAAATTTTCAGATGGGAGGTTCCAGATAAGGTCAAAAACGACATACTCAGATCTTCACCAAACTTTGCAGGGATACATTGGAGGTCGAGACACGTGGAAAAAAAGTACAAAACAAGAGATTGGGGTCATCAAGATTTTGGACGGATTTTTTAGGAATTTTCAAATTTTCAGATGGGAGGTTCCAGATAAGGTCAAAAACTACATACTCAGATCTTCACCAAACATTGCAGGGATACATTGGATGTCAAGACACGTGGAAAAAACGTACAAAACAAGAGATTGGAGACATCAAGATTTTGGACGAATTTTTTAAGAATTTTCAAATTTTCAGATAGGAGGTTCCAGATGAGGTCAAAAACTACATACTCAGATCTTCACCAAACTTTGCAGGAATACTTTGCATGTCAAGACACGTGGAAAAAACGTACAAAACAAGAGATCGGAGACATCAAGATTTTCGACGAATTTTTTAAGAATTTTCAAATTTTCAGATGGGAGGTTCCAGATAAGGTCAAAAACGACATACTCAGATCTTCACCAAACTTTGCAGGGATCCATTGGATGTCAAGACACGTGGAAAAAACATACAAAACATAGGATTGGTGACATCAAGATTTTGGACGAATTTTTTAAGAATTTTCAAATTTTCAGATAGGAGGTTCCATATAAGGTCAAAAACTACATACTCAGATCTTCACCAAACTTTGCAGGGATACATTGGAGGTCGAGACACGTGGAAAAAAAGTACAAAACAAGAGATTGGGGTCATCAAGATTTTGGACGGATTTTTTAGGAATTTTCAAATTTTCAGATGGGAGGTTCCAGATAAGGTCAAAAACTACATACTCAGATCTTCACCAAACATTGCAGGGATACATTGGATGTCAAGACACGTGGAAAAAACGTACAAAACAAGAGATTGGAGACATCAAGATTTTGGACGAATTTTTTAATTTTTTCAAATTTTCAGATAGGAGGTTCCAGATGAGGTCAAAAACTACATACTCAGATCTTCACCAAACTTTGCAGGAATACTTTGCATGTCAAGACACGTGGAAAAAACGTACAAAACAAGAGATCGGAGACATCAAGATTTTCGACGAATTTTTTAAGAATTTTCAAATTTTCAGATAGGAGGTTCCATATAAGGTCAAAAACTACATACTCAGATCTTCACCAAACTTTGCAGGGATACATTGGAGGTCGAGACACGTGGAAAAAAAGTACAAAACAAGAGATTGGTGTCATCAAGATTTTGGACGGATTTTTTAGGAATTTTCAAATTTTCAGATGGGAGGTTCCAGATAAGGTCAAAAACTACATACTCAGATCTTCACCAAACATTGCAGGGATACATTGGATGTCAAGACACGTGGAAAAAACGTACAAAACAAGAGATTGGAGACATCAAGATTTTGGACGAATTTTTTAAGAATTTTCAAATTTTCAGATAGGAGGTTCCAGATGAGGTCAAAAACTACATACTCAGATCTTCACCAAACTTTGCAGGAATACTTTGCATGTCAAGACACGTGGAAAAAACGTACAAAACAAGAGATCGGAGACATCAAGATTTTCGACGAATTTTTTAAGAATTTTCAAATTTTCAGATGGGAGGTTCCAGATAAGGTCAAAAACGACATACTCAGATCTTCACCAAACTTTGCAGGGATCCATTGGAGGTCGAGACACGTGGAAAAAACGTACAAAACAAGAGATTGGAGACATCAAGATTTTGGACGAATTTTTTAAGAATTTTCAAATTTTCAGATAGGAGGTTCCATATAAGGTCAAAAACTACATACTCAGATCTTCACCAAACTTTGCAGGGATACATTGGATGTCAAGACACGTGGAAAAAACGTACAAAACAAGAGATTGGAGACATCAAGATTTTCGACGAATTTTTTAAGAATTTTCAAATTTTCAGAAAGGATGTTCCAGATAAGGTCAAAAACGACATACTCAGATCTTCACCAAACTTTGCAGGGATCCATTGGAGGTCGAGACACGTGGAAAAAACGTACAAAACAAGAGATTGGAGACATCAAGATTTTGGACGAATTTTTGAAGAATTTTCAAATTTTCAGATGGGAGGTTCCAGATAAGGTCAAAAACTACATACTCAGATCTTCACCAAACTTTGCAGGGATACATTGGATGTCAAGACACGTGGAAAAAACGTACAAAAAAGAGATTGGAGACATCAAGATTTTCGACGAATTTTTGAAGAATTTTCAAATTTTCAGATAGGAGGTTCCAGATAAGGTCAAAAACTACATACTCAGATCTTCACCAAACTTTGCATGGATACATTGGATGTCAAGACACGTGGAAAAAACGTACAAAACAAGAGATCGGAGACATCAAGATTTTCGACGAATTTTTTAAGAATTTTCAAATTTTCAGATGGGAGGTTCCAGATAAGGTCAAAAACGACATACTCAGATCTTCACCAAACTTTGCAGGGATCCATTGGAGGTCGAGACACGTGGAAAAAACGTACAAAACAAGAGATTGGAGACATCAAGATTTTGGACGAATTTTTTAAGAATTTTCAAATTTTCTGATAGGAGGTTCCATATAAGGTCAAAAACTACATACTCAGATCTTCACCAAACTTTGCAGGGATACATTGGATGTCAAGACACGTGGAAAAAACGTACAAAACAAGAGATTGGAGACATCAAGATTTTCGACGAATTTTTTAAGAATTTTCAAATTTTCAGAAAGGATGTTCCAGATAAGGTCAAAAACGACATACTCAGATCTTCACCAAACTTTGCAGGGATCCATTGGAGGTCGAGACACGTGGAAAAAACGTACAAAACAAGAGATTGGGGTCATCAAGATTTTGGACGAATTTTTTAAGAATTTTCAAATTTTCAGATGGGAGGTTCAATATAAGGTCAAAAACTACATACTCAGATCTTCACCAAACTTTGCATGGATACATTGGATGTCAAGACACGTGGAAAAAACATACAAAACATAGGATTCGGAACATCAAGATTTTGGTCGAATTTTTTAAGAATTTTCAAATTTTCAGATAGGAGGTTCCATATAAGGTCAAAAACTACATACTCAGATCTTCACCAAACATTGCAGGAATACATTGGATGTCAAGACACGTGGAAAAAACGTACAAAACAAGAGATTGGGGTCATCAAGATTTTGCACGGATTTTTTAGGAATTTTCAAATTTTCAGATGGGAGGTTCCAGATAAGGTCAAAAACTACATACTCAGATCTTCACCAAACTTTGCAGGGATACATTGGATGTCAAGACACGTGGAAAAAACGTACAAAACAAGAGATTGGAGACATCAAGATTTTGGACGAATTTTTTAAGAATTTTCAAATTTTCTGATAGGAGGTTCCATATAAGGTCAAAAACTACATACTCAGATCTTCACCAAACTTTGCATGGATACATTATGTGTCAAGACACGTGGAAAAAACGTACAAAACAAAAGATTGGAGACATCAAGATTTTGGTCGAATTTTTTAAGAATTTTCAAATTTTCAGATGGGAGGTTCCAGATAAGGTCAAAAACTACATACTCAGATCTTCACCAAACTTTGCAGGGATACATTGGATGTCAAGACACGTGGAAAAAACGTACAAAAAAGTGATTGGAGACATCAAGATTTTGGACGAATTTTTTAACAATTTTCAAATTTTCAGAAAGGATGTTCCAGATAAGGTCAAAAACGACATACTCAGATCTTCACCAAACTTTGCAGGGATACATTGGATATCAAGACACGTGGAAAAAACGTACAAAACAAGAGATTGGAGACATCAAGATTTTGGACGAATTTTTTAAGAATTTTCAAATTTTCAGATAGGAGGTTCCATATAAGGTCAAAAACTACATACTCAGATCTTCACCAAACTTTGCAGGGATACATTGGATGTCAAGACACGTGGAAAAAACGTACAAAACAAGAGATTGGAGACATCAAGATTTTGGACGAATTTTTTAAGAATTTTCAAATTTTCAGATAGGAGGTTCCAGATGAGGTCAAAAACTACATACTCAGATCTTCACCAAACTTTGCAGGAATACTTTGCATGTCAAGACACGTGGAAAAAACGTACAAAACAAGAGATCGGAGACATCAAGATTTTCGACGAATTTTTTAAGAATTTTCAAATTTTCAGATGGGAGGTTCCAGATAAGGTCAAAAACGACATACTCAGATCTTCACCAAACTTTGCAGGGATACATTGGAGGTCGAGACACGTGGAAAAAAAGTACAAAACAAGAGATTGGGGTCATCAAGATTTTGGACGGATTTTTTAGGAATTTTCAAATTTTCAGATGGGAGGTTCCAGATAAGGTCAAAAACTACATACTCAGATCTTCACCAAACATTGCAGGGATATATTGGATGTCAAGACACGTGGAAAAAACGTACAAAACAAGAGATTGGAGACATCAAGATTTTGGACGAATTTTTTAAGAATTTTCAAATTTTCAGAAATGAGGTTCCAGATGAGGTCAAAAACTACATACTCAGATCTTCACCAAACTTTGCAGGAATACTTTGCATGTCAAGACACGTGGAAAAAACGTACAAAACAAGAGATCGGAGACATCAAGATTTTCGACGAATTTTTTAAGAATTTTCAAATTTTCAGATGGGAGGTTCCAGATAAGGTCAAAAACGACATACTCAGATCTTCACCAAACTTTGCAGGGATCCATTGGATGTCAAGACACGTGGAAAAAACATACAAAACATAGGATTGGTGACATCAAGATTTTGGACGAATTTTTTAAGAATTTTCAAATTTTCAGATAGGAGGTTCCATATAAGGTCAAAAACTACATACTCAGATCTTCACCAAACTTTGCAGGGATACATTGGAGGTCGAGACACGTGTAAAAAAAGTACAAAACAAGAGATTGGGGTCATCAAGATTTTGGACGGATTTTTTAGGAATTTTCAAATTTTCAGATGGGAGGTTCCAGATAAGGTCAAAAACTACATACTCAGATCTTCACCAAACATTGCAGGGATACATTGGATGTCAAGACACGTGGAAAAAACGTACAAAACAAGAGATTGGAGACATCAAGATTTTGGACGAATTTTTTAAGAATTTTCAAATTTTCAGATAGGAGGTTCCAGATGAGGTCAAAAACTACATACTCAGATCTTCACCAAACTTTGCAGGAATACTTTGCATGTCAAGACACGTGGAAAAAACGTACAAAACAAGAGATCGGAGACATCAAGATTTTCGACGAATTTTTTAAGAATTTTCAAATTTTCAGATAGGAGGTTCCATATAAGGTCAAAAACTACATACTCAGATCTTCACCAAACTTTGCAGGGATACATTGGAGGTCGAGACACGTGGAAAAAAAGTACAAAACAAGAGATTGGGGTCATCAAGATTTTGGACGGATTTTTTAGGAATTTTCAAATTTTCAGATGGGAGGTTCCAGATAAGGTCAAAAACTACATACTCAGATCTTCACCAAACATTGCAGGGATACATTGGATGTCAAGACACGTGGAAAAAACGTACAAAACAAGAGATTGGAGACATCAAGATTTTGGACGAATTTTTTAAGAATTTTCAAATTTTCAGATAGGAGGTTCCAGATGAGGTCAAAAACTACATACTCAGATCTTCACCAAACTTTGCAGGAATACTTTGCATGTCAAGACACGTGGAAAAAACGTACAAAACAAGAGATCGGAGACATCAAGATTTTCGACGAATTTTTTAAGAATTTTCAAATTTTCAGATGGGAGGTTCCAGATAAGGTCAAAAACGACATACTCAGATCTTCACCAAACTTTGCAGGGATCCATTGGAGGTCGAGACACGTGGAAAAAACGTACAAAACAAGAGATTGGAGACATCAAGATTTTCGACGAATTTTTTAAGAATTTTCAAATTTTCAGAAAGGATGTTCCAGATAAGGTCAAAAACGACATACTCAGATCTTCACCAAACTTTGCAGGGATCCATTGGAGGTCGAGACACGTGGAAAAAACGTACAAAACAAGAGATTGGAGACATCAAGATTTTGGACGAATTTTTGAAGAATTTTCAAATTTTCAGATGGGAGGTTCCAGATAAGGTCAAAAACTACATACTCAGATCTTCACCAAACTTTGCAGGGATACATTGGATGTCAAGACACGTGGAAAAAACGTACAAAAAAGAGATTGGAGACATCAAGATTTTCGACGAATTTTTGAAGAATTTTCAAATTTTCAGATAGGAGGTTCCAGATAAGGTCAAAAACTACATACTCAGATCTTCACCAAACTTTGCATGGATACATTGGATGTCAAGACACGTGGAAAAAACGTACAAAACAAGAGATCGGAGACATCAAGATTTTCGACGAATTTTTTAAGAATTTTCAAATTTTCAGATGGGAGGTTCCAGATAAGGTCAAAAACGACATACTCAGATCTTCACCAAACTTTGCAGGGATCCATTGGAGGTCGAGACACGTGGAAAAAACGTACAAAACAAGAGATTGGAGACATCAAGATTTTGGACGAATTTTTTAAGAATTTTAAAATTTTCAGATAGGAGGTTCCATATAAGGTCAAAAACTACATACTCAGATCTTCACCAAACTTTGCAGGGATACATTGGATGTCAAGACACGTGGAAAAAACGTACAAAACAAGAGATTGGAGACATCAAGATTTTCGAAGAATTTTTTAAGAATTTTCAAATTTTCAGAAAGGATGTTCCAGATAAGGTCAAAAACGACATACTCAGATCTTCACCAAACTTTGCAGGGATCCATTGGAGGTCGAGACACGTGGAAAAAACGTACAAAACAAGAGATTGGAGACATCAAGATTTTCGACAAATTTTTGAAGAATTTTCAAATTTTCAGATGGGAGGTTCCAGATAAGGTCAAAAACTACATACTCAGATCTTCACCAAACTTTGCAGGGATACATTGGATGTCAAGACACGTGGAAAAAACGTACAAAAAAGAGATTGGAGACATCAAGATTTTGGACGAATTTTTTAACAATTTTCAAATTTTCAGAAAGGATGTTCCATATAAGGTCAAAAACTACATACTCAGATCTTCACCAAACTTTGCATGGATACATTATGTGTCAAGACAAGTGGAAAAAACGTACAAAACAAAAGATTGGAGACATCAAGATTTTGGTCGAATTTTTTAAGAATTTTCAAATTTTCAGATGGGAGGTTCCAGATAAGGTCAAAAACTACATACTCAGATCTTCACCAAACTTTGCAGGGATACATTGGATGTCAAGACACGTGGAAAAAACGTACAAAAAAGAGATTGGAGACATCAAGATTTTGGACGAATTTTTTAACAATTTTCAAATTTTCAGAAAGGATGTTCCAGATAAGGTCAAAAACGACATACTCAGATCTTCACCAAACTTTGCAGGGATACATTGGATATCAAGACACGTGGAAAAAACGTACAAAACAAAAGATTGGAGACATCAAGATTTTCGACGAATTTTTTAAGAATTTTCAAATTTTCAGATGGGAGGTTCCAGATAAGGTCAAAAACGACATACTCAGATCTTCACCAAACTTTGCATGGATACATTGGATGTCAAGACACGTGGAAAAAACGTACAAAACAAGAGATTGGAGACATCAAGATTTTGGACGAATTTTTTAAGAATTCTCAAATTTTCAGAAAGGAGGTTCCATATAAGGTCAAAAACTACATACTCAGATCTTCACCAAACTTTGCAGGGATACTTTGGATGTCAAGACACGTGGAAAAAACGTACAAAACAAGAGATTGTGGTCATCAAGATTTTGGACGAATTTTTTAAGAATTTTCAAATTTTCAGATGGGAGGTTAAATATAAGGTCAAAAACTACATACTCAGATCTTCACCAAACTTTGCATGGATACATTGGATGTCAAGACACGTGGAAAAAACATACAAAACATAGGATTCGGAACATCAAGATTTTGGTCGAATTTTTTAAGAATTTTCAAATTTTCAGATAGGAGGTTCCATATAAGGTCAAAAACTACATACTCAGATCTTCACCAAACATTGCAGGAATACATTGGATGTCAAGACACGTGGAAAAAACGTACAAAACAAGAGATTGGGGTCATCAAGATTTTGCACGGATTTTTTAGGAATTTTCAAATTTTCAGATGGGAGGATCCAGATAAGGTCAAAAACTACATACTCAGATCTTCACCAAACTTTGCAGGGATACATTGGATGTCAAGACACGTGGAAAAAACGTACAAAACAAGAGATTGGAGACATCAAGATTTTGGACGAATTTTTTAAGAATTTTCAAATTTTCAGATAGGAGGTTCCATATAAGGTCAAAAACTACATACTCAGATCTTCACCAAACTTTGCATGGATACATTATGTGTCAAGACACGTGGAAAAAACGTACAAAACAAAAGATTGGAGACATCAAGATTTTGGTCGAATTTTTTAAGAATTTTCAAATTTTCAGATGGGAGGTTCCAGATAAGGTCAAAAACTACATACTCAGATCTTCACCAAACTTTGCAGGGATACATTGGATGTCAAGACACGTGGAAAAAACGTACAAAAAAGAGATTGGAGACATCAAGATTTTGGACGAATTTTTTAACAATTTTCAAATTTTCAGAAAGGATGTTCCAGATAAGGTCAAAAACGACATACTCAGATCTTCACCAAACTTTGCAGGGATACATTGGATATCAAGACACGTGGAAAAAACGTACAAAACAAGAGATTGAAGACATCAAGATTTTGGACGAATTTTTTAAGAATTTTCAAATTTTCAGATAGGAGGTTCCAGATAAGGTCAAAAACTACATACTCAGATCTTCACCAAACTTTGCAGGGATACATTGGATGTCAAGACACGTGGAAAAAACGTACAAAACAAGAGATTGGAGACATCAAGATTTTGGACGAATTTTTTAAGAATTTTCAAATTTTCAGATAGGAGGTTCCAGATGAGGTCAAAAACTACATACTCAGATCTTCACCAAACTTTGCAGGAATACTTTGCATGTCAAGACACGTGGAAAAAACGTACAAAACAAGAGATCGGAGACATCAAGATTTTCGACGAATTTTTTAAGAATTTTCAAATTTTCAGATAGGAGGTTCCATATAAGGTCAAAAACTACATACTCAGATCTTCACCAAACTTTGCAGGGATACATTGGAGGTCGAGACACGTGGAAAAAAAGTACAAAACAAGAGATTGGGGTCATCAAGATTTTGGACGGATTTTTTAGGAATTTTCAAATTTTCAGATGGGAGGTTCCAGATAAGGTCAAAAACTACATACTCAGATCTTCACCAAACATTGCAGGGATACATTGGATGTCAAGACACGTGGAAAAAACGTACAAAACAAGAGATTGGAGACATCAAGATTTTGGACGAATTTTTTAAGAATTTTCAAATTTTCAGATAGGAGGTTCCAGATGAGTTCAAAAACTACATACTCAGATCTTCACCAAACTTTGCAGGAATACTTTGCATGTCAAGACACGTGGAAAAAACGTACAAAACAAGAGATCGGAGACATCAAGATTTTCGACGAATTTTTTAAGAATTTTCAAATTTTCAGATGGGAGGTTCCAGATAAGGTCAAAAACGACATACTCAGATCTTCACCAAACTTTGCAGGGATCCATTGGATGTCAAGACACGTGGAAAAAACATACAAAACATAGGATTGGTGACATCAAGATTTTGGACGAATTTTTTAAGAATTTTCAAATTTTCAGATAGGAGGTTCCATATAAGGTCAAAAACTACATACTCAGATCTTCACCAAACTTTGCAGGGATACATTGGAGGTCGAGACACGTGGAAAAAAAGTACAAAACAAGAGATTGGGGTCATCAAGATTTTGGACGGATTTTTTAGGAATTTTCAAATTTTCAGATAGGAGGTTCCATATAAGGTCAAAAACTACATACTCAGATCTTCACCAAACATTGCAGGGATACATTGGATGTCAAGACACGTGGAAAAAACGTACAAAACAAGAGATTGGAGACATCAAGATTTTGGACGAATTTTTTAAGAATTTTCAAATTTTCAGATAGGAGGTTCCAGATGTGGTCAAAAACTACATACTCAGATCTTCACCAAACTTTGCAGGAATACTTTGCATGTCAAGACACGTGGAAAAAACGTACAAAACAAGAGATCGGAGACATCAAGATTTTCGACGAATTTTTTAAGAATTTTCAAATTTTCAGATAGGAGGTTCCATATAAGGTCAAAAACTACATACTCAGATCTTCACCAAACTTTGCAGGGATACATTGGAGGTCGAGACACGTGGAAAAAAAGTACAAAACAAGAGATTGGGGTCATCAAGATTTTGGACGGATTTTTTAGGAATTTTCAAATTTTCAGATGGGAGGTTCCAGATAAGGTCAAAAACTACATACTCAGATCTTCACCAAACATTGCAGGGATACATTGGATGTCAAGACACGTGGAAAAAACGTACAAAACAAGAGATTGGAGACATCAAGATTTTGGACGAATTTTTTAAGAATTTTCAAATTTTCAGATAGGAGGTTCCAGATGAGGTCAAAAACTACATACTCAGATCTTCACCAAACTTTGCAGGAATACTTTGCATGTCAAGACACGTGGAAAAAACGTACAAAACAAGAGATCGGAGACATCAAGATTTTCGACGAATTTTTTAAGAATTTTCAAATTTTCAGATGGGAGGTTCCAGATAAGGTCAAAAACGACATACTCAGATCTTCACCAAACTTTGCAGGGATCCATTGGAGGTCGAGACACGTGGAAAAAACGTACAAAACAAGAGATTGGAGACATCAAGATTTTGGACGAATTTTTTAAGAATTTTCAAATTTTCAGATAGGAGGTTCCATATAAGGTCAAAAACTACATACTCAGATCTTCACCAAACTTTGCAGGGATACATTGGATGTCAAGACACGTGGAAAAAACGTACAAAACAAGAGATTGGAGACATCAAGATTTTCGACGAATTTTTTAAGAATTTTCAAATTTTCAGAAAGGATGTTCCAGATAAGGTCAAAAACGACATACTCAGATCTTCACCAAACTTTGCAGGGATCCATTGGAGGTCGAGACACGTGGAAAAAACGTACAAAACAAGAGATTGGAGACATCAAGATTTTGGACGAATTTTTGAAGAATTTTCAAATTTTCAGATGGGAGGTTCCAGATAAGGTCAAAAACTACATACTCAGATCTTCACCAAACTTTGCAGGGATACATTGGATGTCAAGACACGTGGAAAAAACGTACAAAAAAGAGATTGGAGACATCAAGATTTTGGACGAATTTTTTAACAATTTTCAAATTTTCAGAAAGGATGTTCCAGATAAGGTCAAAAACGACATACTCAGATCTTCACCAAACTTTGCATGGATACATTGGATGTCAAGACACGTGGAAAAAACGTACAAAACAAGAGATTGGGGTCATCAAGATTTTGCACGAATTTTTTAGGAATTTTCAAATTTTCAGATGGGAGGTTCCAGATAAGGTCAAAAACTACATACTCAGATCTTCACCAAATTTTGCAGGGATACATTGGATGTCAAGACACGTGGAAAAAACGTACAAAACAAGAGATTGGAGACATCAAGATTTTGGACGAATTTTTTAAGAATTTTCAAATTTTCAGATAGGAGGTTCCATATAAGGTCAAAAACTACATACTCAGATCTTCACCAAACTTTGCAGGGATACATTGGATGTCAAGACACGTGGAAAAAACGTACAAAACAAGAGATCGGAGACATCAAGATTTTCGACGAATTTTTTAGGAATTTTCAAATTTTCAGATGGGAGGTTCCAGATAAGGTCAAAAACTACATACTCAGATCTTCACCAAACATTGCAGGGATACATTGGATGTCAAGACACGTGGAAAAAACGTACAAAACAAGAGATTGGAGACATCAAAATTTTGGACGAATTTTTTAAGAATTTTCAAATTTTCAGATAGGAGGTTCCAGATGAGGTCAAAAACTACATACTCAGATCTTCACCAAACTTTGCAGGGATACATTGGATGTCAAGACACGTGGAAAAAACGTACAAAACAAGAGATTGGGGTCATCAAGATTTTGCACGGATTTTTTAGGAATTTTCAAATTTTCAGATGGGAGGTTCCAGATAAGGTCAAAAACTACATACTCAGATCTTCACCAAACTTTGCAGAAATACATTGGATGTCAAGACACGTGGAAAAAACGTACAAAACAAGAGATTGGGGTCATCAAGATTTTGCACGGATTTTTTAGGAATTTTCAAATTTTCAGATGGGAGGTTCCAGATAAGGTCAAAAACTACATACTCAGATCTTCACCAAACTTTGCAGGGATACATTGGATGTCAAGACACGTGGAAAAAACGTACAAAACAAGAGATTGGAGACATCAAGATTTTGGACGAATTTTTTAAGAATTTTCAAATTTTCAGATAGGAGGTTCCATATAAGGTCAAAAACTACATACTCAGATCTTCACCAAACTTTGCATGGATACATTATGTGTCAAGACACGTGGAAAAAACGTACAAAACAAAAGATTGGAGACATCAAGATATTGGTCGAATTTTTTAAGAATTTTCAAATTTTCAGATGGGAGGTTCCAGATAAGGTCAAAAACTACATACTCAGATCTTCACCAAACTTTGCAGGGATACATTGGATGTCAAGACACGTGGAAAAAACGTATAAAACAAGAGATAGGAGACATCAAGATTTTGGACGAATTTTTTAACAATTTTCAAATTTTCAGAAAGGATGTTCCAGATAAGGTCAAAAACAACATACTCAGATCTTCACCAAACTTTGCAGGGATACATTGGATGTCAAGACACGTGGAAAAAACGTACAAAACAAGAGATCGGAGACATCAAGATTTTCGACGAATTTTTTAAGAATTTTCAAATTTTCAGATGGGAGGTTCCAGATAAGGTCAAAAACTACATACTCAGATCTTCACCAAACTTTGCAGGGATACATTGGATGTCAAGACACGTGGAAAAAACGTACAAAACAAGAGATTGGAGACATCAAAATTTTGGACGAATTTTTTAAGAATTTTCAAATTTTCAGATAGGAGGTTCCAGATGAGGTCAAAAACTACATACTCAGATCTTCACCAAACTTTGCAGGAATACTTTGCATGTCAAGACACGTGGAAAAAACGTACAAAACAAGAGATCGGAGACATCAAGATTTTCGACGAATTTTTTAAGAATTTTCAAATTTTCAGATAGGAGGTTCCATATAAGGTCAAAAACTACATACTCAGATCTTCACCAAACTTTGCATGGATACATTATGTGTCAAGACACGTGGAAAAAACGTACAAAACAAAAGATTGGAGACATCAAGATTTTGGTCGAATTTTTTAAGAATTTTCAAATTTTCAGATGGGAGGTTCCATATAAGGTCAAAAACTACATACTCAGATCTTCACCAAACTTTGCAGGGATACATTGGATGTCAAGACACGTGGAAAAAACGTACAAAACAAGAGATTGGAGATATCAAGATTATGGACGAATTTTTTGAGAATTTTCAAATTTTCAGAAAGGAGGTTCCATATAAGGTCAAAAACTACATACTCAGATCTTCACCAAACTTTGCAGGGATACATTGGATGTCAAGACACGTGGAAAAAACGTACAAAACAAGAGATTGGAGACATCAAGATTTTCGACGAATTTTTTAAGAATTTTCAAATTTTCAGAAAGGATGTTCCAGATAAGGTCAAAAACGACATACTCAGATCTTCACCAAACTTTGCAGGGATACATTGGAGGTCGATACACGTGGAAAAAACGTACAAAACAAGAGATTGGAGACATCAAGATTTTGGACGAATTTTTGAAGAATTTTCAAATTTTCTGATAGGAGGTCCCAGATAAGGTCAAAAACTACATACTCAGATCTCCACCAAACATTGCAGGGATACATTGGATGTCAAGACACGTGGAAAAAACGTACAAAACAAGAGATTGGAGACATCAAGATTTTCGACGAATTTTTGAAGAATTTTCAAATTTTCAGATAGGAGGTTCCAGATAAGGTCAAAAACTACATACTCAGATCTTCACCAAACGTTGCAGGGATACTTTGCATGTCAAGACACGTGGAAAAAACGTACAAAACAAGAGATTGGAGACATCAAGATTTTCGACGAATTTTTTAAGAATTTTCAAATTTTCAGATGGGAGGTTCCAGATAAGGTCAAAAACGACATACTCAGATCTTCACCAAACTTTGCATGGATACATTGGATGTCAAGACACGTGGAAAAAACGTACAAAACAAGAGATTGGGGTCATCAAGATTTTGCACGGATTTTTGAAGAATTTTCAAATTTTCAGATAGGAGGTTCCAGATAAGGTCAAAAACTACATACTCAGATCTTCACCAAACTTTGCAGGGATCCATTGGAGGTCGAGACACGTGGAAAAAACGTACAAAACAAGAGATTGGAGACATCAAGATTTTGGACGAATTTTTGAAGAATTTTCAAATTTTCAGATAGGAGGTTCCAGATAAGGTCTAAAACTACATACTCAGATCTCCACCAAACATTGCAGGAATACATTGGATGTCAAGACACGTGGAAAAAACGTACAAAACAAGAGATTGGAGACATCAAGATTTTCGACGAATTTTTGAAGAATTTTCAAATTTTCAGAAAGGATGTTCCAGATGAGGTCAAAAACTACATACTCAGATCTTCACCAAACTTTGCAGGGATCCATTGGAGGTCGAGACACGTGGAAAAAACGTACAAAACAAGAGATCGGAGACATCAAGATTTTCGACGAATTTTTGAAGAATTTTCAAATTTTCAGATAGGAGGTTCCAGATAAGGTCTAAAACTACATACTCAGATCTCCACCAAACATTGCAGGAATACATTGGATGTCAAGACACGTGGAAAAAACGTACAAAACAAGAGATTGGAGACATCAAGATTTTCGACGAATTTTTGAAGAATTTTCAAATTTTCAGAAAGGATGTTCCAGATAAGGTCAAAAACGACATACTCAGATCTTCACCAAACTTTGCAGGGATCCATTGGAGGTCGAGACACGTGGAAAAAACGTACAAAACAAGAGATTGGAGACATCAAGATTTTGGACGAATTTTTGAAGAATTTTCAAATTTTCAGATAGGAGGTTCCAGATAAGGTCTAAAACTACATACTCAGATCTCCACCAAACATTGCAGGAATACATTGGATGTCAAGACACGTGGAAAAAACGTACAAAACAAGAGATTGGAGACATCAAGATTTTCGACGAATTTTTGAAGAATTTTCAAATTTTCAGATAGGAGGTTCCAGATAAGGTCAAAAACTACATACTCAGATCTTCACCAAACGTTGCAGGGATACTTTGCATGTCAAGACACGTGGAAAAAACGTACAAAACAAAAGATTGGAGACATCAAGATTTTCGACGAATTTTTTAAGAATTTTCAAATTTTCAGATGGGAGGTTCCAGATAAGGTCAAAAACGACATACTCAGATCTTCACCAAACTTTGCATGGATACATTGGATGTCAAGACACGTGGAAAAAACGTACAAAACAAGAGATTGGAGACATCAAGATTTTGGACGAATTTTTTAAGAATTCTCAAATTTTCAGAAAGGAGGTTCCATATAAGGTCAAAAACTACATACTCAGATCTTCACCAAACTTTGCAGGGATACTTTGGATGTCAAGACACGTGGAAAAAACGTACAAAACAAGAGATTGGGGTCATCAAGATTTTGGACGAATTTTTTAAGAATTTTCAAATTTTCAGATGGGAGGTTCAATATAAGGTCAAAAACTACATACTCAGATCTTCACCAAACTTTGCAGGGATACATTGGAGGTCGAGACACGTGGAAAAAAAGTACAAAACAAGATATTGGGGTCATCAAGATTTTGGACGGATTTTTTAGGAATTTTCAAATTTTCAGATGGGAGGTTCCAGATAAGGTCAAAAACTACATACTCAGATCTTCACCAAACATTGCAGGGATACATTGGATGTCAAGACACGTGGAAAAAACGTACAAAACAAGAGATTGGAGACATCAAGATTTTGGACGAATTTTTTAAGAATTTTCAAATTTTCAGATAGGAGGTTCCAGATGAGGTCAAAAACTACATACTCAGATCTTCACCAAACTTTGCAGGAATACTTTGCATGTCAAGACACGTGGAAAAAACGTACAAAACAAGAGATCGGAGACATCAAGATTTTCGACGAATTTTTTAAGAATTTTCAAATTCTCAGATGGGAGGTTCCAGATAAGGTCAAAAACGACATACTCAGATCTTCACCAAACTTTGCAGGGATCCATTGGAGGTCGAGACACGTGGAAAAAACGTACAAAACAAGAGATTGGAGACATCAAGATTTTGGACGAATTTTTTAAGAATTTTCAAATTTTCAGATGGGAGGTTCCAGATAAGGTCAAAAACGACATACTCAGATCTTCACCAAACTTTGCATGGATACATTGGATGTCAAGACACGTGGAAAAAACGTACAAAACAAGAGATTGGAGACATCAAGATTTTGGACGAATTTTTGAAGAATTTTCAAATTTTCAGATAGGAGGTTCCAGATAAGGTCTAAAACTACATACTCAGATCTCCACCAAACATTGCAGGAATACATTGGATGTCAAGACACGTGGAAAAAACGTACAAAACAAGAGATTGGAGACATCAAGATTTTCGACGAATTTTTGAAGAATTTTCAAATTTTCAGATAGGAGGTTCCAGATAAGGTCAAAAACTACATACTCAGATCTTCACCAAACGTTGCAGGGATACTTTGCATGTCAAGACACGTGGAAAAAACGTACAAAACAAGAGATTGGAGACATCAAGATTTTGGACGAATTTTTTAAGAATTTTCAAATTTTCAGATAGGAGGTTCCAGATGAGGTCAAAAACTACATACTCAGATCTTCACCAAACTTTGCAGGAATACTTTGCATGTCAAGACACGTGGAAAAAACATACAAAACATAGGATTGGTGACATCAAGATTTTGGACGAATTTTTTAAGAATTTTCAAATTTTCAGATAGGAGGTTCCATATAAGGTCAAAAACTACATACTCAGATCTTCACCAAACTTTGCAGGGATACATTGGAGGTCGAGACACGTGGAAAAAAAGTACAAAACAAGAGATTGGGGTCATCAAGATTTTGGACGGATTTTTTAGGAATTTTCAAATTTTCAGATGGGAGGTTCCAGATAAGGTCAAAAACTACATACTCAGATCTTCACCAAACATTGCAGGGATACATTCGATGTCAAGACACGTGGAAAAAACGTACAAAACAAGAGAATGGAGACATCAAGATTTTGGACGAATTTTTTAAGAATTTTCAGATAGGAGGTTCCAGATGAGGTCAAAAACTACATACTCAGATCTTCACCAAACTTTGCAGGAATACTTTGCATGTCAAGACACGTGGAAAAAACGTACAAAACAAGAGATCGGAGACATCAAGATTTTCGACGAATTTTTTAAGAATTTTCAAATTTTCAGATGGGAGGTTCCAGATAAGGTCAAAAACGACATACTCAGATCTCCACCAAACATTGCAGGAATACATTGGATGTCAAGACACGTGGAAAAAACGTACAAAACAAGAGATTGGAGACATCAAGATTTTCGACGAATTTTTGAAGAATTTTCAAATTTTCAGATAGGAGGTTCCAGATAAGGTCAAAAACTACATACTCAGATCTTCACCAAACGTTGCAGGGATACTTTGCATGTCAAGACACGTGGAAAAAACGTACAAAACAAAAGATTGGAGACATCAAGATTTTCGACGAATTTTTTAAGAATTTTCAAATTTTCAGATAGGAGGTTCCAGATAAGGTCTAAAACTACATACTCAGATCTCCACCAAACATTGCAGGAATACATTGGATGTCAAGACACGTGGAAAAAACGTACAAAACAAGAGATTGGAGACATCAAGATTTTGGACGAATTTTTTAAGAATTTTCAAATTTTCAGATAGGAGGTTCCAGATAAGGTCTAAAACTACATACTCAGATCTCCACCAAACTTTGCAGGGATACATTGGATGTCAAGACACGTGGAAAAAACGTACAAAACAAGAGATTGGAGACATCAAGATTTTCGACGAATTTTTTAAGAATTTTCAAATTTTCAGATAGGAGGTTCCAGATAAGGTCAAAAACTACATACTCAGATCTTCACCAAACGTTGCAGGGATACTTTGCATGTCAAGACACGTGGAAAAAACGTACAAAACAAAAGATTGGAGACATCAAGATTTTCGACGAATTTTTTAAGAATTTTCAAATTTTCAGATGGGAGGTTCCAGATAAGGTC
The DNA here is from genome assembly GCF_977018435.1 of Lepisma saccharinum. Lineage (NCBI taxonomy): Eukaryota > Metazoa > Arthropoda > Insecta > Zygentoma > Lepismatidae > Lepisma > Lepisma saccharinum. The sequence continues at coordinate 583,195 of NW_028142978.1, forward strand.
AAAAACGACATACTCAGATCTTCACCAAACTTTGCATGGATACATTGGATGTCAAGACACGTGGAAAAAACGTACAAAACAAGAGATTGGAGACATCAAGATTTTGGACGAATTTTTTAAGAATTCTCAAATTTTCAGAAAGGAGGTTCCATATAAGGTCAAAAACTACATACTCAGATCTTCACCAAACTTTGCAGGGATACTTTGGATGTCAAGACACGTGGAAAAAACGTACAAAACAAGAGATTGGGGTCATCAAGATTTTGGACGAATTTTTTAAGAATTTTCAAATTTTCAGATGGGAGGTTCAATATAAGGTCAAAAACTACATACTCAGATCTTCACCAAACTTTGCAGGGATACATTGGAGGTCGAGACACGTGGAAAAAAAGTACAAAACAAGAGATTGGGGTCATCAAGATTTTGGACGGATTTTTTAGGAATTTTCAAATTTTCAGATGGGAGGTTCCAGATAAGGTCAAAAACTACATACTCAGATCTTCACCAAACATTGCAGGGATACATTGGATGTCAAGACACGTGGAAAAAACGTACAAAACAAGAGATTGGAGACATCAAGATTTTGGACGAATTTTTTAAGAATTTTCAAATTTTCAGATAGGAGGTTCCAGATGAGGTCAAAAACTACATACTCAGATCTTCACCAAACTTTGCAGGAATACTTTGCATGTCAAGACACGTGGAAAAAACGTACAAAACAAGAGATCGGAGACATCAAGATTTTCGACGAATTTTTTAAGAATTTTCAAATTTTCAGATGGGAGGTTCCAGATAAGGTCAAAAACGACATACTCAGATCTCCACCAAACATTGCAGGAATACATTGGATGTCAAGACACGTGGAAAAAACGTACAAAACAAGAGATTGGAGACATCAAGATCTTCGACGAATTTTTGAAGAATTTTCAAATTTTCAGATAGGAGGTTCCAGATAAGTTCAAAAACTACATACTCAGATCTTCACCAAACTTTGCAGGGATCCATTGGAGGTCGAGACACGTGGAAAAAACGTACAAAACAAGAGATTGGAGACATCAAGATTTTGGACGAATTTTTGAAGAATTTTCAAATTTTCAGATAGGAGGTTCCAGATAAGGTCTAAAACTACATACTCAGATCTCCACCAAACATTGCAGGAATACATTGGATGTCAAGACACGTGGAAAAAACGTACAAAACAAGAGATTGGAGACATCAAGATTTTCGACGAATTTTTGAAGAATTTTCAAATTTTCAGAAAGGATGTTCCAGATGAGGTCAAAAACTACATACTCAGATCTTCACCAAACTTTGCAGGGATCCATTGGAGGTCGAGACACGTGGAAAAAACGTACAAAACAAGAGATCGGAGACATCAAGATTTTCGACGAATTTTTGAAGAATTTTCAAATTTTCAGATAGGAGGTTCCATATAAGGTCAAAAACTACATACTCAGATCTTCACCAAACTTTGCAGGGATACATTGGAGGTCGAGACACGTGGAAAAAAAGTACAAAACAAGAGATTGGGGTCATCAAGATTTTGGACGGATTTTTTAGGAATTTTCAAATTTTCAGATGGGAGGTTCCAGATAAGGTCAAAAACGACATACTCAGATCTTCACCAAACTTTGCAGGGATCCATTGTAGGTCGAGACACGTGGAAAAAACGTACAAAACAAGAGATTGGAGACATCAAGATTTTGGACGAATTTTTGAAGAATTTTCAAATTTTCAGATAGGAGGTTCCAGATAAGGTCTAAAACTACATACTCAGATCTCCACCAAACTTTGCAGGGATACATTGGATGACAAGACACGTGGAAAAAACGTACAAAACAAGAGATTGGAGACATCAAGATTTTCGACGAATTTTTTAAGAATTTTCAAATTTTCAGATAGGAGGTTCCAGATAAGGTCAAAAACTACATACTCAGATCTTCACCAAACGTTGCAGGGATACTTTGCATGTCAAGACACGTGGAAAAAACGTACAAAACAAAAGATTGGAGACATCAAGATTTTCGACGAATTTTTTAAGAATTTTCAAATTTTCAGATGGGAGGTTCCAGATAAGGTCAAAAACGACATACTCAGATCTTCACCAAACTTTGCATGGATACATTGGATGTCAAGACACGTGGAAAAAACGTACAAAACAAGAGATTGGAGACATCAAGATTTTGGACGAATTTTTTAAGCATTCTCAAATTTTCAGAAAGGAGGTTCCATATAAGGTCAAAAACTACATACTCAGATCTTCACCAAACTTTGCAGGGATACTTTGGATGTCAAGACACGTGGAAAAAACGTACAAAACAAGAGATTGGGGTCATCAAGATTTTGGACGAATTTTTTAAGAATTTTCAAATTTTCAGATGGGAGGTTCAATATAAGGTCAAAAACTACATACTCAGATCTTCACCAAACTTTGCAGGGATACATTGGAGGTCGAGACACGTGGAAAAAAAGTACAAAACAAGAGATTGGGGTCATCAAGATTTTGGACGGATTTTTTAGGAATTTTCAAATTTTCAGATGGGAGGTTCCAGATAAGGTCAAAAACTACATACTCAGATCTTCACCAAACATTGCAGGGATACATTGGATGTCAAGACACGTGGAAAAAACGTACAAAACAAGAGATTGGAGACATCAAGATTTTGGACGAATTTTTTAAGAATTTTCAAATTTTCAGATAGGAGGTTCCAGATGAGGTCAAAAACTACATCCTCAGATCTTCACCAAACTTTGCAGGAATACTTTGCATGTCAAGACACGTGGAAAAAACGTACAAAACAAGAGATCGGAGACATCAAGATTTTCGACGAATTTTTTAAGAATTTTCAAATTTTCAGATGGGAGGTTCCAGATAAGGTCAAAAACGACATACTCAGATCTTCACCAAACTTTGCAGGGATCCATTGGAGGTCGAGACACGTGGAAAAAACGTACAAAACAAGAGATTGGAGACATCAAGATTTTGGACGAATTTTTTAAGAATTTTCAAATTTTCAGATGGGAGGTTCCAGATAAGGTCAAAAACGACATACTCAGATCTTCACCAAACTTTGCATGGATACATTGGATGTCAAGACACGTGGAAAAAACGTACAAAACAAGAGATTGGAGACATCAAGATTTTGGACGAATTTTTTAAGAATTTTCAAATTTTCAGATAGGAGGTTCCATATAAGGTCAAAAACTACATACTCAGATCTTCACCAAACTTTGCAGGGATACATTAGAGGTCGAGACACGTGGAAAAAAAGTACAAAACAAGAGATTGGGGTCATCAAGATTTTGGACGGATTTTTTAGGAATTTTCAAATTTTCAGATGGGAGGTTCCAGATAAGGTCAAAAACTACATACTCAGATCTTCACCAAACATTGCAGGGATACATTGGATGTCAAGACACGTGGAAAAAACGTACAAAACAAGAGATTGGAGACATCAAGATTTTGGACGAATTTTTTAAGAATTTTCAAATTTTCAGATAGGAGGTTCCAGATGAGGTCAAAAACTACATACTCAGATCTTCACCAAACTTTGCAGGAATACTTTGCATGTCAAGACACGTGGAAAAAACGTACAAAACAAGAGATCGGAGACATCAAGATTTTCGACGAATTTTTGAAGAATTTTCAAATTTTCAGATAGGAGGTTCCAGATAAGGTCTAAAACTACATACTCAGATCTCCACCAAACATTGCAGGAATACATTGGATGTCAAGACACGTGGAAAAAACGTACAAAACAAGAGATTGGAGACATCAAGATTTTCGACGAATTTTTGAAGAATTTTCAAATTTTCAGATAGGAGGTTCCAGATAAGGTCAAAAACTACATACTCAGATCTTCACCAAACTTTGCAGGGATCCATTGGAGGTCGAGACACGTGGAAAAAACGTACAAAACAAGAGATTGGAGACATCAAGATTTTGGACGAATTTTTGAAGAATTTTCAAATTTTCAGATAGGAGGTTCCAGATAAGGTCTAAAACTACATACTCAGATCTCCACCAAACATTGCAGGAAAACATTGGATGTCAAGACACGTGGAAAAAACGTACAAAACAAGAGATTGGAGACATCAAGATTTTCGACGAATTTTTGAAGAATTTTCAAATTTTCAGAAAGGATGTTCCAGATGAGGTCAAAAACTACATACTCAGATCTTCACCAAACTTTGCAGGGATACTTTGGATGTCAAGACACGTGGAAAAAACGTACAAAACAAGAGATCGGAGACATCAAGATTTTCGACGAATTTTTGAAGAATTTTCAAATTTTCAGATAGGAGGTTCCAGATAAGGTCTAAAACTACATACTCAGATCTCCACCAAACATTGCAGGAATACATTGGATGTCAAGACACGTGGAAAAAACGTACAAAACAAGAGATTGGAGACATCAAGATTTTCGACGAATTTTTGAAGAATTTTCAAATTTTCAGAAAGGATGTTCCAGATAAGGTCAAAAACGACATACTCAGATCTTCACCAAACTTTGCAGGGATCCATTGGAGGTCGAGACACGTGGAAAAAACGTACAAAACAAGAGATTGGAGACATCAAGATTTTGGACGAATTTTTGAAGAATTTTCAAATTTTCAGATAGGAGGTTCCAGATAAGGTCTAAAACTACATACTCAGATCTCCACCAAACATTGCAGGAATACATTGGATGTCAAGACACGTGGAATAAACGTACAAAACAAGAGATTGGAGACATCAAGATTTTCGACGAATTTTTGAAGAATTTTCAAATTTTCAGAAAGGATGTTCCAGATGAGGTCAAAAACTACATACTCAGATCTTCACCAAACTTTGCAGGGATCCATTGGAGGTCGAGACACGTGGAAAAAACGTACAAAACAAGAGATCGGAGACATCAAGATTTTCGACGAATTTTTGAAGAATTTTCAAATTTTCAGATAGGAGGTTCCATATAAGGTCAAAAACTACATACTCAGATCTTCACCAAACTTTGCAGGGATACATTGGAGGTCGAGACACGTGGAAAAAAAGTACAAAACAAGAGATCGGAGACATCAAGATTTTCGACGAATTTTTGAAGAATTTTCAAATTTTCAGATAGGAGGTTCCAGATAAGGTCAAAAACTACATACTCAGATCTTCACCAAACTTTGCAGGAATACTTTGCATGTCAAGACACGTGGAAAAAAAGTACAAAACAAGAGATCGGAGACATCAAGATTTTCGAAGAATTTTTTAAGAATTTTCAAATTTTCAGATGGGAGGTTCCAGATAAGGTCAAAAACGACATACTCAGATCTTCACCAAACTTTGCAGGAATACATTGGATGTCAAGACACGTGGAAAAAACATACAAAACATAGGATTGGTGACATCAAGATTTTGGACGAATTTTTTAAGAATTTTCAAATTTTCAGATAGGAGGTTCCATATAAGGTCAAAAACTACATACTCAGATCTTCACCAAACTTTGCAGGGATACATTGGAGGTCGAGACACGTGGAAAAAAAGTACAAAACAAGAGATTGGGGTCATCAAGATTTTGGACGGATTTTTTAGGAATTTTCAAATTTTCAGATGGGAGGTTCCAGATAAGGTCGAAAACTACATACTCAGATCTTCACCAAACATTGCAGGGATACATTGGATGTCAAGACACGTGGAAAAAACGTACAAAACAAGAGATTGGAGACATCAAGATTTTGGACGAATTTTTTAAGAATTTTCAAATTTTCAGATAGGAGGTTCCAGATGAGGTCAAAAACTACATACACAGATCTTCACCAAACTTTGCAGGAATACTTTGCATGTCAAGACACGTGGAAAAAACGTACAAAACAAGAGATCGGAGACATCAAGATTTTCGACGAATTTTTTAAGAATTTTCAAATTTTCAGATGGGAGGTTCCAGATAAGGTCAAAAACGACATACTCAGATCTCCACCAAACATTGCAGGAATACATTGGATGTCAAGACACGTGGAAAAAACGTACAAAACAAGAGATTGGAGACATCAAGATTTTCGACGAATTTTTGAAGAATTTTCAAATTTTCAGATAGGAGGTTCCAGATAAGGTCAAAAACTACATACTCAGATCTTCACCAAACGTTGCAGGGATACTTTGCATGTCAAGACACGTGGAAAAAACGTACAAAACAAAAGATTGGAGACATCAAGATTTTCGACGAATTTTTTAAGAATTTTCAAATTTTCAGATGGGAGGTTCCAGATAAGGTCAAAAACGACATACTCAGATCTTCACCAAACTTTGCATGGATACATTGGATGTCAAGACACGTGGAAAAAACGTACAAAACAAGAGATTGGAGACATCAAGATTTTGGACGAATTTTTTAAGAATTCTCAAATTTTCAGATAGGAGGTTCCAGATGAGGTCAAAAACTACATACTCAGATCTTCACCAAACTTTGCAGGGATACTTTGGATGTCAAGACACGTGGAAAAAACGTACAAAACAAGAGATTGGGGTCATCAAGATTTTGGACGAATTTTTTAAGAATTTTCAAATTTTCAGATGGGAGGTTCAATATAAGGTCAAAAACTACATACTCAGATCTTCACCAAACATTGCAGGGATACATTGGATGTCAAGACACGTGGAAAAAACGTACAAAACAAGAGATTGGAGACATCAAGATTTTGGACGAATTTTTTAAGAATTTTCAAATTTTCAGATAGGAGGTTCCAGATGAGGTCAAAAACTACATACTCAGATCTTCACCAAACTTTGCAGGAATACTTTGCATGTCAAGACACGTGGAAAAAACGTACAAAACAAGAGATTGGGGTCATCAAGATTTTGCACGGATTTTTTAGGAATTTTCAAATTTTCAGATGGGAGGTTCCAGATAAGGTCAAAAACTACATACTCAGATCTTCACCAAACTTTGCAGGGATACATTGGATGTCAAGACACGTGGAAAAAACGTACAAAACAAGAGATTGGAGACATCAAGATTTTGGACGAATTTTTTAAGAATTTTCAAATTTTCAGATAGGAGGTTCCAGATGAGGTCAAAAACTACCTACTCAGATCTCCACCAAACTTTGCAGGGATACATTGGATGTCAAGACACGTGGAAAAAACGTACAAAACAAGAGATTGGAGACATCAAGATTTTCGACGAATTTTTGAAGAATTTTCAAATTTTCAGATAGGAGGTTCCAGATAAGGTCAAAAACTACATACTCAGATCTTCACCAAACGTTGCAGGGATACTTTGCATGTCAAGACACGTGGAAAAAACGTACAAAACAAGAGATCGGAGACATCAAGATTTTCGACGAATTTTTGAAGAATTTTCAAATTTTCAGATAGGAGGTTCCAGATAAGGTCTAAAACTACATACTCAGATCTCCACCAAACATTGCAGGAATACATTGGATGTCAAGACACGTGGAAAAAACGTACAAAACAAGAGATTGGAGACATCAAGATTTTCGACGAATTTTTGAAGAATTTTCAAATTTTCAGATAGGAGGTTCCAGATAAGGTCAAAAACTACATACTCAGATCTTCACCAAACTTTGCAGGGATCCATTGGAGGTCGAGACACGTGGAAAAAACGTACAAAACAAGAGATTGGAGACATCAAGATTTTGGACGAATGTTTGAAGAATTTTCAAATTTTCAGATAGGAGGTTCCAGATGAGGTCAAAAACTACATACTCAGATCTTCACCAAACTTTGCAGGAATACTTTGCATGTCAAGACACGTGGAAAAAACGTACAAAACAAGAGATTGGGGTCATCAAGATTTTGCACGGATTTTTTAGGAATTTTCAAATTTTCAGATGGGAGGTTCCAGATAAGGTCAAAAACTACATACTCAGATCTTCACCAAACATTGCAGGGATACATTGGATGTCAAGACACGTGGAAAAAACGTACAAAACAAGAGATTGGAGACATCAAGATTTTGGACGAATTTTTTAAGAATTTTCAAATTTTCAGATAGGAGGTTCCAGATGAGGTCAAAAACTACATACTCAGATCTTCACCAAACTTTGCAGGAATACTTTGCATGTCAAGACACGTGGAAAAAACGTACAAAACAAGAGATCGGAGACATCAAGATTTTCGACGAATTTTTTAAGAATTTTCAAATTTTCAGATGGGAGGTTCCAGATAAAGTCAAAAACGACATACTCAGATCTTCACCAAACTTTGCAGGAATACATTGGATGTCAAGACACGTGGAAAAAACATACAAAACATAGGATTGGTGACATCAAGATTTTGGACGAATTTTTTAAGAATTTTCAAATTTTCAGATAGGAGGTTCCATATAAGGTCAAAAACTACATACTCAGATCTTCACCAAACTTTGCAGGGATACATTGGAGGTCGAGACACGTGGAAAAAAAGTACAAAACAAGAGATTGGAGACATCAAGATTTTGGACGAATTTTTTAAGAATTTTCAAATTTTCAGATAGGAGGTTCCATATAAGGTCAAAAACTACATACTCAGATCTTCACCAAACTTTGCATGGATACATTATGTGTCAAGACACGTGGAAAAAACGTACAAAACAAAAGATTGGAGACATCAAGATTTTGGTCGAATTTTTGAAGAATTTTCAAATTTTCTGATAGGAGGTCCCAGATAAGGTCAAAAACTACATACTCAGATCTCCACCAAACTTTGCAGGGATACATTGGATGTCAAGACACGTGGAAAAAACGTACAAAACAAGAGATTGGAGACATCAAGATTTTCGACGAATTTTTGAAGAATTTTCAAATTTTCAGATAGGAGGTTCCAGATAAGGTCTAAAACTACATACTCAGATCTCCACCAAACATTGCAGGAATACATTAGATGTCAAGACACGTGGAAAAAACGTACAAAACAAGAGATTGGAGACATCAAGATTTTGGACGAATTTTTTAAGAATTTTCAAATTTTCAGATAGGAGGTTCCAGATGAGGTCAAAAACTACATACTCAGATCTTCACCAAACTTTGCAGGAATACTTTGCATGTCAAGACACGTGGAAAAAACGTACAAAACAAGAGATCGGAGACATCAAGATTTTCGACGAATTTTTTAAGAATTTTCAAATTTTCAGATGGGAGGTTCCAGATAAGGTCAAAAACGACATACTCAGATCTTCACCAAACTTTGCAGGGATACATTGGATGTCAAGACACGTGGAAAAAACGTACAAAACAAGAGATTGGAGACATCAAGATTTTGGACGAATTTTTTAAGAATTTTCAAATTTTCAGATAGGAGGTTCCATATAAGGTCAAAAACTACATACTCAGATCTTCACCAAACTTTGCATGGATACATTATGTGTCAAGACACGTGGAAAAAACGTACAAAACAAAAGATTGGAGACATCAAGATTTTGGTCGAATTTTTGAAGAATTTTCAAATTTTCTGATAGGAGGTCCCAGATAAGGTCAAAAACTACATACTCAGATCTCCACCAAACTTTGCAGGGATACATTGGATGTCAAGACACGTGGAAAAAACGTACAAAACAAGAGATTGGAGACATCAAGATTTTCGACGAATTTTTGAAGAATTTTCAAATTTTCAGATAGGAGGTTCCAGATGAGGTCAAAAACTACATACTCAGATCTTCACCAAACTTTGCAGGAATACTTTGCATGTCAAGACACGTGGAAAAAACGTACAAAACAAGAGATCGGAGACATCAAGATTTTCGACGAATTTTTGAAGAATTTTCAAATTTTCAGATAGGAGGTTCCAGATAAGGTCTAAAACTACATACTCAGATCTCCACCAAACATTGCAGGAATACATTGGATGTCAAGACACGTGGAAAAAACGTACAAAACAAGAGATTGGAGACATCAAGATTTTCGACGAATTTTTGAAGAATTTTCAAATTTTCAGATAGGAGGTTCCAGATAAGGTCAAAAACTACATACTCAGATCTTCACCAAACTTTGCAGGGATCCATTGGAGGTCGAGACACGTGGAAAAAACGTACAAAACAAGAGATTGGAGACATCAAGATTTTGGACGAATTTTTTAAGAATTTTCAAATTTTCAGATGGGAGGTTCCAGATAAGGTCAAAAACTACATACTCAGATCTTCACCAAACATTGCAGGGATACATTGGGTGTCAAGACACGTGGAAAAAACGTACAAAACAAGAGATTGGAGACATCAAGATTTTGGACGAATTTTTTAAAAATTTTCAAATTTTCAGATAGGAGGTTCCAGATGAGGTCAAAAACTACATACTCAGATCTTCACCAAACTTTGCAGGAATACTTTGCATGTCAAGACACGTGGAAAAAACGTACAAAACAAGAGATCGGAGACATCAAGATTTTCGACGAATTTTTTAAGAATTTTCAAATTTTCAGATGGGAGGCTCCAGATAAGGTCAAAAACGACATACTCAGATCTCCACCAAACATTGCAGGAATACATTGGATGTCAAGACACGTGGAAAAAACGTACAAAACAAGAGATTGGAGACATCAAGATTTTCGACGAATTTTTGAAGAATTTTCAAATTTTCAGATAGGAGGTTCCAGATAAGGTCAAAAACTACATACTCAGATCTTCACCAAACGTTGCAGGGATACTTTGCATGTCAAGACACGTGGAAAAAACGTACAAAACAAAAGATTGTAGACATCAAGATTTTCGACGAATTTTTTAAGAATTTTCAAATTTTCAGATGGGAGGTTCCAGATAAGGTCAAAAACGACATACTCAGATCTTCACCAAACTTTGCATGGATACATTGGATGTCAAGACACGTGGAAAAAACGTACAAAACAAGAGATTGGAGACATCAAGATTTTGGACGAATTTTTTAAGAATTCTCAAATTTTCAGATAGGAGGTTCAATATAAGGTCAAAAACTACATACTCAGATCTTCACCAAACTTTGCAGGGATACTTTGGATGTCAAGACACGTGGAAAAAACGTACAAAACAAGAGATTGGGGTCATCAAGATTTTGGACGAATTTTTTAAGAATTTTCAAATTTTCAGATGGGAGGTTCAATATAAGGTCAAAAACTACATACTCAGATCTTCACCAAACATTGCAGGGATACATTGGATGTCAAGACACGTGGAAAAAACGTACAAAACAAGAGATTGGAGACATCAAGATTTTGGACGAATTTTTTAAGAATTTTCAAATTTTCAGATAGGAGGTTCCAGATGAGGTCAAAAACTACATACTCAGATCTTCACCAAACTTTGCAGGAATACTTTGCATGTCAAGACACGTGGAAAAAACGTACAAAACAAGAGATTGGGGTCATCAAGATTTTGCACGGATTTTTTAGGAATTTTCAAATTTTCAGATGGGAGGTTCCAGATAAGGTCAAAAACTACATACTCAGATCTTCACCAAACTTTGCAGGGATACATTGGATGTCAAGACACGTGGAAAAAACGTACAAAACAAGAGATTGGAGACATCAAGATTTTGGACGAATTTTTTAAGAATTTTCAAATTTTCAGATAGGAGGTTCCAGATGAGGTCAAAAACTACCTACTCAGATCTCCACCAAACTTTGCAGGGATACATTGGATGTCAAGACACGTGGAAAAAACGTACAAAACAAGAGATTGGAGACATCAAGATTTTCGACGAATTTTTGAAGAATTTTCAAATTTTCAGATAGGAGGTTCCAGATAAGGTCAAAAACTACATACTCAGATCTTCACCAAACGTTGCAGGGATAATTTGCATGTCAAGACACGTGGAAAAAACGTACAAAACAAGAGATCGGAGACATCAAGATTTTCGACGAATTTTTGAAGAATTTTCAAATTTTCAGATAGGAGGTTCCAGATAAGGTCTAAAACTACATACTCAGATCTCCACCAAACATTGCAGGAATACATTGGATGTCAAGACACGTGGAAAAAACGTACAAAACAAGAGATTGGAGACATCAAGATTTTCGACGAATTTTTGAAGAATTTTCAAATTTTCAGATAGGAGGTTCCAGATAAGGTCAAAAACTACATACTCAGATCTTCACCAAACTTTGCAGGGATCCATTGGAGGTCGAGACACGTGGAAAAAACGTACAAAACAAGAGATTGGAGACATCAAGATTTTGGACGAATTTTTTAAGAATTTTCAAATTTTCAGATAGGAGGTTCCAGATGAGGTCAAAAACTACATACTCAGATCTTCACCAAACTTTGCAGGAATACTTTGCATGTCAAGACACGTGGAAAAAACGTACAAAACAAGAGATTGGGGTCATCAAGATTTTGCACGGATTTTTTAGGAATTTTCAAATTTTCAGATGGGAGGTTCCAGATAAGGTCAAAAACTACATACTCAGATCTTCACCAAACATTGCAGGGATACATTGGATGTCAAGACACGTGGAAAAAACGTACAAAACAAGAGATTGGAGACATCAAGATTTTGGACGAATTTTTTAAGAATTTTCAAATTTTCAGATAGGAGGTTCCAGATGAGGTCAAAAACTACATACTCAGATCTTCACCAAACTTTGCAGGAATACTTTGCATGTCAAGACACGTGGAAAAAACGTACAAAACAAGAGATCGGAGACATCAAGATTTTCGACGAATTTTTTAAGAATTTTCAAATTTTCAGATGGGAGGTTCCAGATAAGGTCAAAAACGACATACTCAGATCTTCACCAAACTTTGCAGGAATACATTGGATGTCAAGACACGTGGAAAAAACATACAAAACATAGGATTGGTGACATCAAGATTTTGGACGAATTTTTTAAGAATTTTCAAATTTTCAGATAGGAGGTTCCATATAAGGTCAAAAACTACATACTCAGATCTTCACCAAACTTTGCAGGGATACATTGGAGGTCGAGACACGTGGAAAAAAAGTACAAAACAAGAGATTGGGGTCATCAAGATTTTGGACGGATTTTTTAGGAATTTTCAAATTTTCAGATGGGAGGTTCCAGATAAGGTCAAAAACTACATACTCAGATCTTCACCAAACATTGCAGGGATACATTGGATGTCAAGACACGTGGAAAAAACGTACAAAACAAGAGATTGGAGACATCAAGATTTTGGACGAATTTTTGAAGAATTTTCAAATTTTCAGATAGGAGGTTCCAGATAAGGTCTAAAACTACATACTCAGATCTCCACCAAACTTTGCATGGATACATTATGTGTCAAGACACGTGGAAAAAACGTACAAAACAAAAGATTGGAGACATCAAGATTTGGGTCGAATTTTTGAAGAATTTTCAAATTTTCTGATAGGAGGTCCCAGATAAGGTCAAAAACTACATACTCAGATCTCCACCAAACTTTGCAGGGATACATTGCATGTCAAGACACGTGGAAAAAACGTACAAAACAAGAGATTGGAGACATCAAGATTTTCGACGAATTTTTTAAGAATTTTCAAATTTTCAGATAGGAGGTTCCAGATGAGGTCAAAAACTACATACTCAGATCTTCACCAAACTTTGCAGGAATACTTTGCATGTCAAGACACGTGGAAAAAACGTACAAAACAAGAGATCGGAGACATCAAGATTTTCGACGAATTTTTTAAGAATTTTCAAATTTTCAGATGGGAGGTTCCAGATAAGGTCAAAAACGACATACTCAGATCTTCACCAAACTTTGCAGGAATACATTGGATGTCAAGACACGTGGAAAAAACATACAAAACATAGGATTGGTGACATCAAGATTTTGGACGAATTTTTTAAGAATTTTCAAATTTTCAGATAGGAGGTTCCATATAAGGTCAAAAACTACATACTCAGATCTTCACCAAACTTTGCAGGGATACATTGGAGGTCGAGACACGTGGAAAAAAAGTACAAAACAAGAGATTGGGGTCATCAAGATTTTGTACGGATTTTTTAGGAATTTTCAAATTTTCAGATGGGAGGTTCCAGATAAGGTCAAAAACTACATACTCAGATCTTCACCAAACATTGCAGGGATACATTGGATGTCAAGACACGTGGAAAAAACGTACAAAACAAGAGATTGGAGACATCAAGATTTTGGACGAATTTTTTAAGAATTTTCAAATTTTCAGATAGGAGGTTCCAGATGAGGTCAAAAACTACATACTCAGATCTTCACCAAACTTTGCAGGAATACTTTGCATGTCAAGACACGTGGAAAAAACGTACAAAACAAGAGATCGGAGACATCAAGATTTTCGACGAATTTTTTAAGAATTTTCAAATTTTCAGATGGGAGGTTCCAGATAAGGTCAAAAACGACATACTCAGATCTCCACCAAACATTGCAGGAATACATTGGATGTCAAGACACGTGGAAAAAACGTACAAAACAAGAGATTGGAGACATCAAGATTTTCGACGAATTTTTGAAGAATTTTCAAATTTTCAGATAGGAGGTTCCAGATAAGGTCAAAAACTACATACTCAGATCTTCACCAAACGTTGCAGGGATACTTTGCATGTCAAGACACGTGGAAAAAACGTACAAAACAAAAGATTGGAGACATCAAGATTTTCGACGAATTTTTTAAGAATTTTCAAATTTTCAGATGGGAGGTTCCCGATAAGGTCAAAAACGACATACTCAGATCTTCACCAAACTTTGCATGGATACATTGGATGTCAAGACACGTGGAAAAAACGTACAAAACAAGAGATTGGAGACATCAAGATTTTGGACGAATTTTTTAAGAATTCTCAAATTTTCAGATAGGAGGTTCCAGATGAGGTCAAAAACTACATACTCAGATCTTCACCAAACTTTGCAGGGATACTTTGGATGTCAAGACACGTGGAAAAAACGTACAAAACAAGAGATTGGGGTCATGAAGATTTTGGACGAATTTTTTAAGAATTTTCAAATTTTCAGATGGGAGGTTCAATATAAGGTCAAAAACTACATACTCAGATCTTCACCAAACATTGCAGGGATACATTGGATGTCAAGACACGTGGAAAAAACGTACAAAACAAGAGATTGGAGACATCAAGATTTTGGACGAATTTTTTAAGAATTTTCAAATTTTCAGATAGGAGGTTCCAGATGAGGTCAAAAACTACATACTCAGATCTTCACCAAACTTTGCAGGAATACTTTGCATGTCAAGACACGTGGAAAAAACGTACAAAACAAGAGATTGGGGTCATCAAGATTTTGCACGGATTTTTTAGGAATTTTCAAATTTTCAGATGGGAGGTTCCAGATAAGGTCAAAAACTACATACTCAGATCTTCACCAAACTTTGCAGGGATACATTGGATGTCAAGACACGTGGAAAAAACGTACAAAACAAGAGATTGGAGACATCAAGATTTTGGACGAATTTTTTAAGAATTTTCAAATTTTCAGATAGGAGGTTCCATATAAGGTCAAAAACTACATACTCAGATCTTCACCAAACTTTGCATGGATACATTATGTGTCAAGACACGTGGAAAAAACGTACAAAACAAAAGATTGGAGACATCAAGGTTTTGGTCGAATTTTTGAAGAATTTTCAAATTTTCTGATAGGAGGTCCCAGATAAGGTCAAAAACTACATACTCAGATCTCCACCAAACTTTGCAGGGATACATTGGATGTCAAGACAAGTGGAAAAAACGTACAAAACAAGAGATTGGAGACATCAAGATTTTCGACGAATTTTTTAAGAATTTTCAAATTTTCAGATGGGAGGTTCCAGATAAGGTCAAAAACGACATACTCAGATCTTCACCAAACTTTGCAGGAATACATTGGATGTCAAGACACGTGGAAAAAACATACAAAACATAGGATTGGTGACATCAAGATTTTGGACGAATTTTTTAAGAATTTTCAAATTTTCAGATAGGAGGTTCCATATAAGGTCAAAAACTACATACTCAGATCTTCACCAAACTTTGCAGGGATACATTGGAGGTCGAGACACGTGGAAAAAAAGTACAAAACAAGAGATTGGGGTCCTCAAGATTTTGGACGGATTTTTTAGGAATTTTCAAATTTTCAGATGGGAGGTTCCAGATAAGGTCAAAAACTACATACTCAGATCTTCACCAAACATTGCAGGGATACATTGGATGTCAAGACACGTGGAAAAAACGTACAAAACAAGAGATTGGAGACATCAAGATTTTGGACGAATTTTTTAAGAATTTTCAAATTTTCAGATAGGAGGTTCCAGATGAGGTCAAAAACTACATACTCAGATCTTCACCAAACTTTGCAGGAATACTTTGCATGTCAAGACACGTGGAAAAAACGTACAAAACAAGAGATCGGAGACATCAAGATTTTCGAAGAATTATTTAAGAATTTTCAAATTTTCAGATGGGAGGTTCCAGATAAGGTCAAAAACGACATACTCAGATCTCCACCAAACATTGCAGGGATACTTTGCATGTCAAGACACGTGGAAAAAACGTACAAAACAAAAGATTGGAGACATCAAGATTTTCGACGAATTTTTTAAGAATTTTCAAATTTTCAGATGGGAGGTTCCAGATAAGGTCAAAAACGACATACTCAGATCTTCACCAAACTTTGCATGGATACATTGGATGTCAAGACACGTGGAAAAAACGTACAAAACAAGAGATTGGAGACATCAAGATTTTGGACGAATTTTTTAAGAATTCTCAAATTTTCAGATAGGAGGTTCCAGATGAGGTCAAAAACTACATACTCAGATCTTCACCAAACTTTGCAGGGATACTTTGGATGTCAAGACACGTGGAAAAAACGTACAAAACAAGAGATTGGAGTCATCAAGATTTTGGACGAATTTTTTAAGAATTTTCAAATTTTCAGATGGGAGGTTCAATATAAGGTCAAAAACTACATACTCAGATCTTCACCAAACATTGCAGGGATACATTGGATGTCAAGACACGTGGAAAAAACGTACAAAACAAGAGATTGGAGACATCAAGATTTTGGACGAATTTTTTAAGAATTTTCAAATTTTCAGATAGGAGGTTCCAGATGAGGTCAAAAACTACATACTCAGATCTTCACCAAACTTTGCAGGAATACTTTGCATGTCAAGACACGTGGAAAAAACGTACAAAACAAGAGATTGGGGTCATCAAGATTTTGCACGGATTTTTTAGGAATTTTCAAATTTTCAGATGGGAGGTTCCAGATAAGGTCAAAAACTACATACTCAGATCTTCACCAAACTTTGCAGGGATACATTGGATGTCAAGACACGTGGAAAAAACGTACAAAACAAGAGATTGGAGACATCAAGATTTTGGACGAATTTTTTAAGAATTTTCAAATTTTCAGATAGGAGGTTCCATATAAGGTCAAAAACTACATACTCAGATCTTCACCAAACTTTGCATGGATACATTATGTGTCAAGACACGTGGAAAAAACGTACAAAACAAAAGATTGGAGACATCAAGATTTTGGTCGAATTTTTGAAGAATTTTCAAATTTTCTGATAGGAGGTCCCAGATAAGGTCAAAAACTACATACTCAGATCTCCACCAAACTTTGCAGGGATACATTGGATGTCAAGACACGTGGAAAAAACGTACAAAACAAGAGATTGGAGACATCAAGATTTTCGACGAATTTTTTAAGAATTTTCAAATTTTCAGATAGGAGGTTCCAGATGAGGTCAAAAACTACATACTCAGATCTTCACCAAACTTTGCAGGAATACTTTGCATGTCAAGACACGTGGAAAAAACGTACAAAACAAGAGATCGGAGACATCAAGATTTTCGACGAATTTTTGAAGAATTTTCAAATTTTCAGATAGGAGGTTCCAGATAAGGTCTAAAACTACATACTCAGATCTCCACCAAACATTGCAGGAATACATTGGATGTCAAGACACGTGGAAAAAACGTACAAAACAAGAGATTGGAGACATCAAGATTTTCGACGAATTTTTGAAGAATTTTCAAATTTTCAGATAGGAGGTTCCAGATAAGGTCAAAAACTACATACTCAGATCTTCACCAAACTTTGCAGGGATCCATTGGAGGTCGAGACACGTGGAAAAAACGTACAAAACAAGAGATTGGAGACATCAAGATTTTGGACGAATTTTTGAAGAATTTTCAAATTTTCAGATAGGAGGTTCCAGATAAGGTCTAAAACTACATACTCAGATCTCCACCAAACATTGCAGGAATACATTGGATGTCAAGACACGTGGAAAAAACGTACAAAACAAGAGATTGGAGACATCAAGATTTTCGACGAATTTTTGAAGAATTTTCAAATTTTCAGAAAGGATGTTCCAGATGAGGTCAAAAACTACATACTCAGATCTTCACCAAACTTTGCAGGAATACATTGGATGTCAAGACACGTGGAAAAAACGTACAAAACAAGAGATCGGAGACATCAAGATTTTCGACGAATTTTTGAAGAATTTTCAAATTTTCAGATAGGAGGTTCCAGATAAGGTCTAAAACTACATACTCAGATCTCCACCAAACATTGCAGGAATACATTGGATGTCAAGACACGTGGAAAAAACGTACAAAACAAGAGATTGGAGACATCAAGATTTTCGACGAATTTTTGAAGAATTTTCAAATTTTCAGAAAGGATGTTCCAGATGAGGTCAAAAACTACATACTCAGATCTTCACCAAACTTTGCAGGAATACATTGGATGTCAAGACACGTGGAAAAAACGTACAAAACAAGAGATCGGAGACATCAAGATTTTCGACGAATTTTTGAAGAATTTTCAAATTTTCAGATAGGAGGTTCCAGATAAGGTCTAAAACTACATACTCAGATCTCCACCAAACATTGCAGGAATACATTGGATGTCAAGACACGTGGAAAAAACGTACAAAACAAGAGATTGGAGACATCAAGATTTTCGACGAATTTTTGAAGAATTTTCAAATTTTCAGAAAGGATGTTCCAGATAAGGTCAAAAACGACATACTCAGATCTTCACCAAACTTTGCAGGGATCCATTGGAGGTCGAGACACGTGGAAAAAACGTACAAAACAAGAGATTGGAGACATCAAGATTTTCGACGAATTTTTGAAGAATTTTCAAATTTTCAGATAGGAGGTTCCAGATAAGGTCAAAAACTACATACTCAGATCTTCACCAAACGTTGCAGGGATACTTTGCATGTCAAGACACGTGGAAAAAACGTACAAAACAAAAGATTGGAGACATCAAGATTTTCGACGAATTTTTTAAGAATTTTCAAATTTTCAGATGGGAGGTTCCAGATAAGGTCAAAAACTACATACTCAGATCTTCACCAAACTTTGCATGGATACATTGGATGTCAAGACACGTGGAAAAAACGTACAAAACAAGAGATTGGAGACATCAAGATTTTGGACGAATTTTTTAAGAATTCTCAAATTTTCAGAAAGGAGGTTCCATATAAGGTCAAAAACTACTTACTCAGATCTTCACCAAACTTTGCAGGGATACTTTGGATGTCAAGACACGTGGAAAAAACGTACAAAACAAGAGATTGGGGTCATCAAGATTTTGGACGAATTTTTTAAGAATTTTCAAATTTTCAGATGGGAGGTTCAATATAAGGTCAAAAACTACATACTCAGATCTTCACCAAACTTTGCATGGATACATTGGATGTCAAGACACGTGGAAAAAACATACAAAACATAGGATTCGGAACATCAAGATTTTGGTCGAATTTTTTAAGAATTTTCAAATTTTCAGATAGGAGGTTCCATATGAGGTCAAAAACTACATACTCAGATCTTCACCAAACATTGCAGGAATACATTGGATGTCAAGACACGTGGAAAAAACGTACAAAACAAGAGATTGGGGTCATCAAGATTTTGCACGGATTTTTTAGGAATTTTCAAATTTTCAGATGGGAGGTTCCAGATAAGGTCAAAAACTACATACTCAGATCTTCACCAAACTTTGCATGGATACATTATGTGTCAAGACACGTGGAAAAAACGTACAAAACAAAAGATTGGAGACATCAAGATATTGGTCGAATTTTTTAAGAATTTTCAAATTTTCAGATGGGAGGTTCCAGATAAGGTCAAAAACTACATACTCAGATCTTCACCAAACTTTGCAGGGATACATTGGATGTCAAGACACGTGGAAAAAACGTACAAAACAAGAGATAGGAGACATCAAGATTTTGGACGAATTTTTTAACAATTTTCAAATTTTCAGAAAGGATGTTCCAGATAAGGTCAAAAACAACATACTCAGATCTTCACCAAACTTTGCAGGGATACATTGGATATCAAGACACGTGGAAAAAACGTACAAAACAAGAGATTGGAGACATCAAGATTTTGGACGAATTTTTTAAGAATTTTCAAATTTTCAGATAGGAGGTTCAAGATAAGATCAAAAACTACATACTCAGATCTTCACCAAACTTTGCAGGGATACATTGGATGTCAAGACACGTGGAAAAAAAGTACAAAACAAGAGATTGGGGTCATCAAGATTTTGGACGGATTTTTTAGGAATTTTCAAATTTTCAGATGGGAGGTTCCAGATAAGGTCAAAAACTACATACTCAGATCTTCACCAAACATTGCAGGGATACATTGGATGTCAAGACACGTGGAAAAAACGTACAAAACAAGAGATTGGAGACATCAAGATTTTGGACGAATTTTTTAAGAATTTTCAAATTTTCAGATAGGAGGTTCCAGATGAGGTCAAAAACTACATACTCAGATCTTCACCAAACTTTGCAGGGATCCATTGGATGTCAAGACACGTGGAAAAAACATACAAAACATAGGATTGGTGACATCAAGATTTTGGACGAATTTTTTAAGAATTTTCAAATTTTCAGATGGGAGGTTCCAGATAAGGTCAAAAACTACATACTCAGATCTTCACCAAACATTGCAGGGATACATTGGATGTCAAGACACGTGGAAAAAACGTACAAAACAAGAGATTGGAGACATCAAGATTTTGGACGAATTTTTTAAGAATTTTCAAATTTTCAGATAGGAGGTTCCAGATGAGGTCATAAACTACATACTCAGATCTTCACCAAACTTTGCAGGAATACTTTGCATGTCAAGACACGTGGAAAAAACGTACAAAACAAGAGATCGGAGACATCAAGATTTTCGACGAATTTTTTAAGAATTTTCAAATTTTCAGATGGGAGGTTCCAGATAAGGTCAAAAACGACATACTCAGATCTTCACCAAACTTTGCAGGAATACATTGGATGTCAAGACACGTGGAAAAAACATACAAAACATAGGATTGGTGACATCAAGATTTTGGACGAATTTTTTAAGAATTTTCAAATTTTCAGATAGGAGGTTCCATATAAGGTCAAAAACTACATACTCAGATCTTCACCAAACTTTGCAGGGATCCATTGGAGGTCGAGACACGTGGAAAAAACGTACAAAACAAGAGATTGGAGACATCAAGATTTTGGACGAATTTTTTAAGAATTTTCAAATTTTCAGATAGGAGGTTCCATATAAGGTCAAAAACTACATACTCAGATCTTCACCAAACTTTGCAGGGATACATTTAATGTCAAGACACGTGGAAAAAACGTACAAAACAAGAGATTGGAGACATCAAGATTTTCGACGAATTTTTTAAGAATTTTCAAATTTTCAGAAAGGATGTTCCAGATAAGGTCAAAAACGACATACTCAGATCTTCACCAAACTTTGCAGGGATCCATTGGAGGTCGAGACACGTGGAAAAAACGTACAAAACAAGAGATTGGAGACATCAAGATTTTGGACGAATTTTTGAAGAATTTTCAAATTTTCAGATAGGAGGTTCCAGATAAGGTCTAAAACTACATACTCAGATCTCCACCAAACATTGCAGGAATACATTGGATGTCAAGACACGTGGAAAAAACGTACAAAACAAGAGATTGGAGACATCAAGATTTTCGACGAATTTTTGAAGAATTTTCAAATTTTCAGATAGGAGGTTCCAGATAAGGTCTAAAACTACATACTCAGATCTCCACCAAACTTTGCATGGATACATTATGTGTCAAGACACGTGGAAAAAACGTACAAAACAAAAGATTGGAGACATCAAGATTTTGGTCGAATTTTTGAAGAATTTTCAAATTTTCTGATAGGAGGTCCCAGATAAGGTCAAAAACTACATACTCAGATCTCCACCAAACTTTGCAGGGATACATTGGATGTCAAGACACGTGGAAAAAACGTACAAAACAAGAGATTGGAGACATCAAGATTTTCGACGAATTTTTTAAGAATTTTCAAATTTTCAGATAGGAGGTTCCAGATGAGGTCAAAAACTACATACTCAGATCTTCACCAAACTTTGCAGGAATACTTTGCATGTCAAGACACGTGGAAAAAACGTACAAAACAAGAGATCGGAGACATCAAGATTTTCGACGAATTTTTTAAGAATTTTCAAATTTTCAGATGGGAGGTTCCAGATAAGGTCAAAAACGACATACTCAGATCTTCACCAAACTTTGCAGGAATACATTGGATGTCAAGACACGTGGAAAAAACATACAAAACATAGGATTGGTGACATCAAGATTTTGGACGAATTTTTTAAGAATTTTCAAATTTTCAGATAGGAGGTTCCATATAAGGTCAAAAACTACATACTCAGATCTTCACCAAACTTTGCAGGGATACATTGGAGGTCGAGACACGTGGAAAAAAGTACAAAACAAGAGATTGGGGTCATCAAGATTTAGGACGGATTTTTTAGGAATTTTCAAATTTTCAGATGGGAGGTTCCAGATAAGGTCAAAAACTACATACTCAGATCTTCACCAAACATTGCAGGAATACTTTGCATGTCAAGACACGTGGAAAAAACGTACAAAACAAGAGATCGGAGACATCAAGATTTTCGACGAATTTTTTAAGAATTTTCAAATTTTCAGATGGGAGGTTCCAGATAAGGTCAAAAACGACATACTCAGATCTCCACCAAACATTGCAGGAATACATTGGATGTCAAGACACGTGGAAAAAACGTACAAAACAAGAGATTGGAGACATCAAGATTTTCGACGAATTTTTGAAGAATTTTCAAATTTTCAGATAGGAGGTTCCAGATAAGGTCAAAAACTACATACTCAGATCTTCACCAAACGTTGCAGGGATACTTTGCATGTCAAGACACGTGGAAAAAACGTACAAAACAAAAGATTGGAGACATCAAGATTTTCGACGAATTTTTTAAGAATTTTCAAATTTTCAGATGGGAGGTTCCAGATAAGGTCAAAAACTACATACTCAGATCTTCACCAAACTTTGCAGGGATACATTGGATGTCAAGACACGTGGAAAAAACGTACAAAACAAGAGATTGGGGTCATCAAGATTTTGCACGGATTTTTTAGGAATTTTCAAATTTTCAGATGGGAGGTTCCAGATAAGGTCAAAAACTACATACTCAGATCTTCACCAAACTTTGCAGGGATACATTGGATGTCAAGACACGTGGAAAAAACGTACAAAACAAGAGATTGGAGACATCAAGATTTTGGACGAATTTTTTAAGAATTTTCAAATTTTCAGATAGGAGGTTCCATATAAGGTCAAAAACTACATACTCAGATCTTCACCAAACTTTGCATGGATACATTATGTGTCAAGACACGTGGAAAAAACGTACAAAACAAAAGATTGGAGACATCAAGATATTGGTCGAATTTTTTAAGAATTTTCAAATTTTCAGATGGGAGGTTCCAGATAAGGTCAAAAACTACATACTCAGATCTTCACCAAACTTTGCAGGGATACATTGGATGTCAAGACACGTGGAAAAAACGTACAAAACAAGAGATAGGAGACATCAAGATTTTGGACGAATTTTTTAACAATTTTCAAATTTTCAGAAAGGATGTTCCAGATAAGGTCAAAAACAACATACTCATATCTTCACCAAACTTTGCAGGGATACATTGGATATCAAGAGACGTGGAAAAAACGTACAAAACAAGAGATTGGAGACATCAAGATTTTGGACGAATTTTTTAAGAATTTTCAAATTTTCAGATAGGAGGTTCCAGATAAGATCAAAAACTACATACTCAGATCTTCACCAAACTTTGCAGGGATACATTGGATGTCAAGACACGTGGAAAAAAAGTACAAAACAAGAGATTGGGGTCATCAAGATTTTGGACGGATTTTTTAGGAATTTTCAAATTTTCAGATGGGAGGTTCCAGATAAGGTCAAAAACTACATACTCAGATCTTCACCAAACATTGCAGGGATACATTGGATGTCAAGACACGTGGAAAAAACGTACAAAACAAGAGATTGGAGACATCAAGATTTTCGACGAATTTTTTAAGAATTTTCAAATTTTCAGATGGGAGGTTCCAGATAAGGTCAAAAACTACATACTCAGATCTTCACCAAACTTTGCAGGGATCCATTGGAGGTCGAGACACGTGGAAAAAACGTACAAAACAAGAGATTGGAGACATCAAGATTTTGGACGAATTTTTGAAGAATTTTCAAATTTTCAGATAGGAGGTTCCAGATAAGGTCTAAAACTACATACTCAGATCTCCACCAAACATTGCAGGAATACATTGGATGTCAAGACACGTGGAAAAAACGTACAAAACAAGAGATTGGAGACATCAAGATTTTCGACGAATTTTTGAAGAATTTTCAAATTTTCAGATAGGAGGTTCCAGATAAGGTCAAAAACTACATACTCAGATCTTCACCAAACGTTGCAGGGATACTTTGCATGTCAAGACACGTGGAAAAAACGTACAAAACAAAAGATTGGAGACATCAAGATTTTCGACGAATTTTTTAAGAATTTTCAAATTTTCAGATGGGAGGTTCCAGATAAGGTCAAAAACTACATACTCAGATCTTCACCAAACTTTGCATGGATACATTGGATGTCAAGACACGTGGAAAAAACGTACAAAACAAGAGATTGGAGACATCAAGATTTTGGACGAATTTTTTAAGAATTCTCAAATTTTCAGAAAGGAGGTTTCATATAAGGTCAAAAACTACTTACTCAGATCTTCACCAAACTTTGCAGGGATACTTTGGATGTCAAGACACGTGGAAAAAACGTACAAAACAAGAGATTGGGGTCATCAAGATTTTGGACGAATTTTTTAAGAATTTTCAAATTTTCAGATGGGAGGTTCAATATAAGGTCAAAAACTACATACTCAGATCTTCACCAAACTTTGCATGGATACATTGGATGTCAAGACACGTGGAAAAAACATACAAAACATAGGATTCGGAACATCAAGATTTTGGTCGAATTTTTTAAGAATTTTCAAATTTTCAGATAGGAGGTTCCATATAAGGTCAAAAACTACATACTCAGATCTTCACCAAACATTGCAGGAATACATTGGATGTCAAGACACGTGGAAAAAACGTACAAAACAAGAGATTGGGGTCATCAAGATTTTGCACGGATTTTTTAGGAATTTTCAAATTTTCAGATGGGAGGTTCCAGATAAGGTCAAAAACTACATACTCAGATCTTCACCAAACTTTGCAGGGATACATTGGATGTCAAGACACGTGGAAAAAACGTACAAAACAAGAGATTGGAGACATCAAGATTTTGGACGAATTTTTTAAGAATTTTCAAATTTTCAGATAGGAGGTTCCATATAAGGTCAAAAACTACATACTCAGATCTTCACCAAACTTTGCATGGATACATTATGTGTCAAGACACGTGGAAAAAACGTACTAAACAAAAGATTGGAGACATCAAGATATTGGTCGAATTTTTTAAGAATTTTCAAATTTTCAGATGGGAGGTTCCAGATAAGGTCAAAAACTACATACTCAGATCTTCACCAAACTTTGCAGGGATACATTGGATGTCAAGACACGTGAAAAAAACGTACAAAACAAGAGATAGGAGACATCAAGATTTTGGACGAATTTTTTAACAATTTTCAAATTTTCAGAAAGGATGTTCCAGATTAGGTCAAAAACAACATACTCAGATCTTCACCAAACTTTGCAGGGATACATTGGATATCAAGACACGTGGAAAAAACGTACAAAACAAGAGATTGGAGACATCAAGATTTTGGACGAATTTTTTAAGAATTTTCAAATTTTCAGATAGGAGGTTCAAGATAAGATCAAAAACTACATACTCAGATCTTCACCAAACTTTGCAGGGATACATTGGATGTCAAGACACGTGGAAAAAAAGTACAAAACAAGAGATTGGGGTCATCAAGATTTTGGACGGATTTTTTAGGAATTTTCAAATTTTCAGATGGGAGGTTCCAGATAAGGTCAAAAACTACATACTCAGATCTTCACCAAACATTGCAGGGATACATTGGATGTCAAGACACGTGGAAAAAACGTACAAAACAAGAGATTGGAGACATCAAGATTTTGGACGAATTTTTTAAGAATTTTCAAATTTTCAGATAGGAGGTTCCAGATGAGGTCAAAAACTACATACTCAGATCTTCACCAAACTTTGCAGGGATCCATTGGATGTCAAGACACGTGGAAAAAACATACAAAACATAGGATTGGTGACATCAAGATTTTGGACGAATTTTTTAAGAATTTTCAAATTTTCAGATGGGAGGTTCCAGATAAGGTCAAAAACTACATACTCAGATCTTCACCAAACATTGCAGGGATACATTGGATGTCAAGACACGTGGAAAAAACGTACAAAACAAGAGATTGGAGACATCAAGATTTTGGACGAATTTTTTAAGAATTTTCAAATTTTCAGATAGGAGGTTCCAGATGAGGTCAAAAACTACATACTCAGATCTTCACCAAACTTTGCAGGAATACTTTGCATGTCAAGACACGTGGAAAAAACGTACAAAACAAGAGATCGGAGACATCAAGATTTTCGACGAATTTTTTAAGAATTTTCAAATTTTCAGATGGGAGGTTCCAGATAAGGTCAAAAACGACATACTCAGATCTTCACCAAACTTTGCAGGAATACATTGGATGTCAAGACACGTGGAAAAAACATACAAAACATAGGATTGGTGACATCAAGATTTTGGACGAATTTTTTAAGAATTTTCAAATTTTCAGATAGGAGGTTCCATATAAGGTCAAAAACTACATACTCAGATCTTCACCAAACTTTGCAGGGATCCATTGGAGGTCGAGACACGTGGAAAAAACGTACAAAACAAGAGATTGGAGACATCAAGATTTTGGATGAATTTTTTAAGAATTTTCAAATTTTCAGATAGGAGGTTCCATATAAGGTCAAAAACTACATACTCAGATCTTCACCAAACTTTGCAGGGATACATTGGATGTCAAGACACGTGGAAAAAACGTACAAAACAAGAGATTGGAGACATCAAGATTTTCGACGAATTTTTTAAGAATTTTCAAATTTTCAGAAAGGATGTTCCAGATAAGGTCAAAAACGACATACTCAGATCTTCACCAAACTTTGCAGGGATCCATTGGAGGTCGAGACACGTGGAAAAAACGTACAAAACAAGAGATTGGAGACATCAAGATTTTGGACGAATTTTTGAAGAATTTTCAAATTTTCAGATAGGAGGTTCCAGATAAGGTCTAAAACTACATACTCAGATCTCCACCAAACATTGCAGGAATACATTGGATGTCAAGACACGTGGAAAAAACGTACAAAACAAGAGATTGGAGACATCAAGATTTTCGACGAATTTTTGAAGAATTTTCAAATTTTCAGATAGGAGGTTCCAGATAAGGTCTAAAACTACATACTCAGATCTCCACCAAACTTTGCATGGATACATTATGTGTCAAGACACGTGGAAAAAACGTACAAAACAAAAGATTGGAGACATCAAGATTTTGGTCGAATTTTTGAAGAATTTTCAAATTTTCTGATAGGAGGTCCCAGATAAGGTCAAAAACTACATACTCAGATCTCCACCAAACTTTGCAGGGATACATTGGATGTCAAGACACGTGGAAAAAACCTACAAAACAAGAGATTGGAGACATCAAGATTTTCGACGAATTTTTTAAGAATTTTCAAATTTTCAGATAGTAGGTTCCAGATGAGGTCAAAAACTACATACTCAGATCTTCACCAAACTTTGCAGGAATACTTTGCATGTCAAGACACGTGGAAAAAACGTACAAAACAAGAGATCGGAGACATCAAGATTTTCGACGAATTTTTTAAGAATTTTCAAATTTTCAGATGGGAGGTTCCAGATAAGGTCAAAAACGACATACTCAGATCTTCACCAAACTTTGCAGGAATACATTGGATGTCAAGACACGTGGAAAAAACATACAAAACATAGGATTGGTGACATCAAGATTTTGGACGAATTTTTTAAGAATTTTCAAATTTTCAGATAGGAGGTTCCATATAAGGTCAAAAACTACATACTCAGATCTTCACCAAACTTTGCAGGGATACATTGGAGGTCGAGACACGTGGAAAAAAGTACAAAACAAGAGATTGGGGTCATCAAGATTTTGGACGGATTTTTTAGGAATTTTCAAATTTTCAGATGGGAGGTTCCAGATAAGGTCAAAAACTACATACTCAGATCTTCACCAAACATTGCAGGGATACATTGGATGTCAAGACACGTGGAAAAAACGTACAAAACAAGAGATTGGAGACATCAAGATTTTGGACGAATTTTTTAAGAATTTTCAAATTTTCAGATAGGAGGTTCCAGATGAGGTCAAAAACTACATACTCAGATCTTCACCAAACTTTGCAGGAATACTTTGCATGTCAAGACACGTGGAAAAAACGTACAAAACAAGAGATCGGAGACATCAAGATTTTCGACGAATTTTTTAAGAATTTTCAAATTTTCAGATGGGAGGTTCCAGATAAGGTCAAAAACGACATACTCAGATCTCCACCAAACATTGCAGGAATACATTGGATGTCAAGACACGTGGAAAAAACGTACAAAACAAGAGATTGGAGACATCAAGATTTTCGACGAATTTTTGAAGAATTTTCAAATTTTCAGATAGGAGGTTCCAGATAAGGTCAAAAACTACATACTCAGATCTTCACCAAACGTTGCAGGGATACTTTGCATGTCAAGACACGTGGAAAAAACGTACAAAACAAAAGATTGGAGACATCAAGATTTTCGACGAATTTTTTAAGAATTTTCAAATTTTCAGATGGGAGGTTCCAGATAAGGTCAAAAACTACATACTCAGATCTTCACCAAACTTTGCAGGGATACATTGGATGTCAAGACACGTGGAAAAAACGTACAAAACAAGAGATTGGAGACATCAAGATTTTGCACGGATTTTTTAGGAATTTTCAAATTTTCAGATGGGAGGTTCCAGATAAGGTCAAAAACTACATACTCAGATCTTCACCAAACTTTGCAGGGATACATTGGATGTCAAGACACGTGGAAAAAACGTACAAAACAAGAGATTGGAGACATCAAGATTTTGGACGAATTTTTTAAGAATTTTCAAATTTTCAGATAGGAGGTTCCATATAAAGTCAAAAACTACATACTCAGATCTTCAC
The DNA here is from genome assembly GCF_977018435.1 of Lepisma saccharinum. NCBI lineage: Eukaryota > Metazoa > Arthropoda > Insecta > Zygentoma > Lepismatidae > Lepisma > Lepisma saccharinum. The sequence continues at coordinate 612,658 of NW_028142978.1, forward strand.
CAAACTTTGCATGGATACATTATGTGTCAAGACACGTGGAAAAAACGTACAAAACAAAAGATTGGAGACATCAAGATATTGGTCGAATTTTTTAAGAATTTTCAAATTTTCAGATGGGAGGTTCCAGATAAGGTCAAAAACTACATACTCAGATCTTCACCAAACTTTGCAGGGATACATTGGATGTCAAGACACGTGGAAAAAACGTACAAAACAAGAGATAGGAGACATCAAGATTTTGGACGAATTTTTTAACAATTTTCAAATTTTCAGAAAGGATGTTCCAGATAAGGTCAAAAACAACATACTCATATCTTCACCAAACTTTGCAGGGATACATTGGATATCAAGACACGTGGAAAAAACGTACAAAACAAGAGATTGGAGACATCAAGATTTTGGACGAATTTTTTAAGAATTTTCAAATTTTCAGATAGGAGGTTCCAGATAAGATCAAAAACTACATACTCAGATCTTCACCAAACTTTGCAGGGATACATTGGATGTCAAGACACGTGGAAAAAAAGTACAAAACAAGAGATTGGGGTCATCAAGATTTTGGACGGATTTTTTAGGAATTTTCAAATTTTCAGATGGGAGGTTCCAGATAAGGTCAAAAACTACATACTCAGATCTTCACCAAACATTGCAGGGATACATTGGATGTCAAGACACGTGGAAAAAACGTACAAAACAAGAGATTGGAGACATCAAGATTTTGGACGAATTTTTTAAGAATTTTCAAATTTTCAGATAGGAGGTTCCAGATGAGGTCAAAAACTACATACTCAGATCTTCACCAAACTTTGCAGGGATCCATTGGATGTCAAGACACGTGGAAAAAACATACAAAACATAGGATTGGTGACATCAAGATTTTGGACGAATTTTTTAAGAATTTTCAAATTTTCAGATGGGAGGTTCCAGATAAGGTCAAAAACTACATACTCAGATCTTCACCAAACATTGCAGGGATACATTGGATGTCAAGACACGTGGAAAAAACGTACAAAACAAGAGATTGGAGACATCAAGATTTTGGACGAATTTTTTAAGAATTTTCAAATTTTCAGATAGGAGGTTCCAGATGAGGTCAAAAACTACATACTCAGATCTTCACCAAACTTTGCAGGAATACTTTGCATGTCAAGACACGTGGAAAAAACGTACAAAACAAGAGATCGGAGACATCAAGATTTTCGACGAATTTTTTAAGAATTTTCAAATTTTCAGATGGGAGGTTCCAGATAAGGTCAAAAACGACATACTCAGATCTTCACCAAACTTTGCAGGAATACATTGGATGTCAAGACACGTGGAAAAAACATACAAAACATAGGATTGGTGACATCAAGATTTTGGACGAATTTTTTAAGAATTTTCAAATTTTCAGATAGGAGGTTCCATATAAGGTCAAAAACTACATACTCAGATCTTCACCAAACTTTGCAGGGATCCATTGGAGGTCGAGACACGTGGAAAAAACGTACAAAACAAGAGATTGGAGACATCAAGATTTTGGATGAATTTTTTAAGAATTTTCAAATTTTCAGATAGGAGGTTCCATATAAGGTCAAAAACTACATACTCAGATCTTCACCAAACTTTGCAGGGATACATTGGATGTCAAGACACGTGGAAAAAACGTACAAAACAAGAGATTGGAGACATCAAGATTTTCGACGAATTTTTTAAGAATTTTCAAATTTTCAGAAAGGATGTTCCAGATAAGGTCAAAAACGACATACTCAGATCTTCACCAAACTTTGCAGGGATCCATTGGAGGTCGAGACACGTGGAAAAAACGTACAAAACAAGAGATTGGAGACATCAAGATTTTGGACGAATTTTTGAAGAATTTTCAAATTTTCAGATAGGAGGTTCCAGATAAGGTCTAAAACTACATACTCAGATCTCCACCAAACATTGCAGGAATACATTGGATGTCAAGACACGTGGAAAAAACGTACAAAACAAGAGATTGGAGACATCAAGGTTTTCGACGAATTTTTGAAGAATTTTCAAATTTTCAGATAGGAGGTTCCAGATAAGGTCTAAAACTACATACTCAGATCTCCACCAAACTTTGCATGGATACATTATGTGTCAAGACACGTGGAAAAAACGTACAAAACAAAAGATTGGAGACATCAAGATTTTGGTCGAATTTTTGAAGAATTTTCAAATTTTCTGATAGGAGGTCCCAGATAAGGTCAAAAACTACATACTCAGATCTCCACCAAACTTTGCAGGGATACATTGGATGTCAAGACACGTGGAAAAAACGTACAAAACAAGAGATTGGAGACATCAAGATTTTCGACGAATTTTTTAAGAATTTTCAAATTTTCAGATAGTAGGTTCCAGATGAGGTCAAAAACTACATACTCAGATCTTCACCAAACTTTGCAGGAATACTTTGCATGTCAAGACACGTGGAAAAAACGTACAAAACAAGAGATCGGAGACATCAAGATTTTCGACGAATTTTTTAAGAATTTTCAAATTTTCAGATGGGAGGTTCCAGATAAGGTCAAAAACGACATACTCAGATCTTCACCAAACTTTGCAGGAATACATTGGATGTCAAGACACGTGGAAAAAACATACAAAACATAGGATTGGTGACATCAAGATTTTGGACGAATTTTTTAAGAATTTTCAAATTTTCAGATAGGAGGTTCCATATAAGGTCAAAAACTACATACTCAGATCTTCACCAAACTTTGCAGGGATACATTGGAGGTCGAGACACGTGGAAAAAAGTACAAAACAAGAGATTGGGGTCATCAAGATTTTGGACGGATTTTTTAGGAATTTTCAAATTTTCAGATGGGAGGTTCCAGATAAGGTCAAAAACTACATACTCAGATCTTCACCAAACATTGCAGGGATACATTGGATGTCAAGACACGTGGAAAAAACGTACAAAACAAGAGATTGGAGACATCAAGATTTTGGACGAATTTTTTAAGAATTTTCAAATTTTCAGATAGGAGGTTCCAGATGAGGTCAAAAACTACATACTCAGATCTTCACCAAACTTTGCAGGAATACTTTGCATGTCAAGACACGTGGAAAAAACGTACAAAACAAGAGATCGGAGACATCAAGATTTTCGACGAATTTTTTAAGAATTTTCAAATTTTCAGATGGGAGGTTCCAGATAAGGTCAAAAACGACATACTCAGATCTCCACCAAACATTGCAGGAATACATTGGATGTCAAGACACGTGGAAAAAACGTACAAAACAAGAGATTGGAGACATCAAGATTTTCGACGAATTTTTGAAGAATTTTCAAATTTTCAGATAGGAGGTTCCAGATAAGGTCAAAAACTACATACTCAGATCTTCACCAAACGTTGCAGGGATACTTTGCATGTCAAGACACGTGGAAAAAACGTACAAAACAAAAGATTGGAGACATCAAGATTTTCGACGAATTTTTTAAGAATTTTCAAATTTTCAGATGGGAGGTTCCAGATAAGGTCAAAAACTACATACTCAGATCTTCACCAAACTTTGCAGGGATACATTGGATGTCAAGACACGTGGAAAAAACGTACAAAACAAGAGATTGGAGACATCAAGATTTTGCACGGATTTTTTAGGAATTTTCAAATTTTCAGATGGGAGGTTCCAGATAAGGTCAAAAACTACATACTCAGATCTTCACCAAACTTTGCAGGGATACATTGGATGTCAAGACACGTGGAAAAAACGTACAAAACAAGAGATTGGAGACATCAAGATTTTGGACGAATTTTTTAAGAATTTTCAAATTTTCAGATAGGAGGTTCCATATAAAGTCAAAAACTACATACTCAGATCTTCACCAAACTTTGCATGGATACATTATGTGTCAAGACACGTGGAAAAAACGTACAAAACAAAAGATTGGAGACATCAAGATATTGGTCGAATTTTTTAAGAATTTTCAAATTTTCAGATGGGAGGTAAGGTCAAAAACTACATACTCAGATCTTCACCAAACTTTGCAGGGATACATTGGATGTCAAGACACGTGGAAAAAACGTACAAAACAAGAGATAGGAGACATCAAGATTTTGGACGAATTTTTTAACAATTTTCAAATTTTCAGAAAGGATGTTCCAGATAAGGTCAAAAACAACATACTCATATCTTCACCAAACTTTGCAGGGATACATTGGATATCAAGACACGTGGAAAAAACGTACAAAACAAGAGATTGGAGACATCAAGATTTTGGACGAATTTTTTAAGAATTTTCAAATTTTCAGATAGGAGGTTCCAGATAAGATCAAAAACTACATACTCAGATCTTCACCAAACTTTGCAGGGATACATTGGATGTCAAGACACGTGGAAAAAAAGTACAAAACAAGAGATTGGGGTCATCAAGATTTTGGACGGATTTTTTAGGAATTTTCAAATTTTCAGATGGGAGGTTCCAGATAAGGTCAAAAACTACATACTCAGATCTTCACCAAACATTGCAGGGATACATTGGATGTCAAGACACGTGGAAAAAACGTACAAAACAAGAGATTGGAGACATCAAGATTTTGGACGAATTTTTTAAGAATTTTCAAATTTTCAGATAGGAGGTTCCAGATGAGGTCAAAAACTACATACTCAGATCTTCACCAAACTTTGCAGGGATCCATTGGATGTCAAGACACGTGGAAAAAACATACAAAACATAGGATTGGTGACATCAAGATTTTGGACGAATTTTTTAAGAATTTTCAAATTTTCAGATGGGAGGTTCCAGATAAGGTCAAAAACTACATACTCAGATCTTCACCAAACATTGCAGGGATACATTGGATGTCAAGACACGTGGAAAAAACGTACAAAACAAGAGATTGGAGACATCAAGATTTTGGACGAATTTTTTAAGAATTTTCAAATTTTCAGATAGGAGGTTCCAGATGAGGTCAAAAACTACATACTCAGATCTTCACCAAACTTTGCAGGAATACTTTGCATGTCAAGACACGTGGAAAAAACGTACAAAACAAGAGATCGGAGACATCAAGATTTTCGACGAATTTTTTAAGAATTTTCAAATTTTCAGATGGGAGGTTCCAGATAAGGTCAAAAACGACATACTCAGATCTTCACCAAACTTTGCAGGAATACATTGGATGTCAAGACACGTGGAAAAAACATACAAAACATAGGATTGGTGACATCAAGATTTTGGACGAATTTTTTAAGAATTTTCAAATTTTCAGATAGGAGGTTCCATATAAGGTCAAAAACTACATACTCAGATCTTCACCAAACTTTGCAGGGATCCATTGGAGGTCGAGACACGTGGAAAAAACGTACAAAACAAGAGATTGGAGACATCAAGATTTTGGACGAATTTTTTAAGAATTTTCAAATTTTCAGATAGGAGGTTCCATATAAGGTCAAAAACTACATACTCAGATCTTCACCAAACTTTGCAGGGATACATTGGATGTCAAGACACGTGGAAAAAACGTACAAAACAAGAGATTGGAGACATCAAGATTTTCGACGAATTTTTTAAGAATTTTCAAATTTTCAGAAAGGATGTTCCAGATAAGGCCAAAAACGACATACTCAGATCTTCACCAAACTTTGCAGGGATCCATTGGAGGTCGAGACACGTGGAAAAAACGTACAAAACAAGAGATTGGAGACATCAAGATTTTGGACGAATTTTTGAAGAATTTTCAAATTTTCAGATAGGAGGTTCCAGATAAGGTCTAAAACTACATACTCAGATCTCCACCAAACATTGCAGGAATACATTGGATGTCAAGACACGTGGAAAAAACGTACAAAACAAGAGATTGGAGACATCAAGATTTTCGACGAATTTTTGAAGAATTTTCAAATTTTCAGATAGGAGGTTCCAGATAAGGTCAAAAACTACATACTCAGATCTCCACCAAACTTTGCATGGATACATTATGTGTCAAGACACGTGGAAAAAACGTACAAAACAAAAGATTGGAGACATCAAGATTTTGGTCGAATTTTTGAAGAATTTTCAAATTTTCTGATAGGAGGTCCCAGATAAGGTCAAAAACTACATACTCAGATCTCCACCAAACTTTGCAGGGATACATTGGATGTCAAGACACGTGGAAAAAACGTACAAAACAAGAGATTGGAGACATCAAGATTTTCGACGAATTTTTTAAGAATTTTCAAATTTTCAGATAGGAGGTTCCAGATGAGGTCAAAAACTACATACTCAGATCTTCACCAAACTTTGCAGGAATACTTTGCATGTCAAGACACGTGGAAAAAACGTACAAAACAAGAGATCGGAGACATCAAGATTTTCGACGAATTTTTTAAGAATTTTCAAATTTTCAGATGGGAGGTTCCAGATAAGGTCAAAAACGACATACTCAGATCTTCACCAAACTTTGCAGGAATACATTGGATGTCAAGACACGTGGAAAAAACTAACAAAACATAGGATTGGTGACATCAAGATTTTGGACGAATTTTTTAAGAATTTTCAAATTTTCAGATAGGAGGTTCCATATAAGGTCAAAAACTACATACTCAGATCTTCACCAAACTTTGCAGGGATACATTGGAGGTCGAGACACGTGGAAAAAAAGTACAAAACAAGAGATTGGGGTCATCAAGATTTTGGACGGATTTTTTAGGAATTTTCAAATTTTCAGATGGGAGGTTCCAGATAAGGTCAAAAACTACATACTCAGATCTTCACCAAACATTGCAGGGATACATTGGATGTCAAGACACGTGGAAAAAACGTACAAAACAAGAGATTGGAGACATCAAGATTTTGGACGAATTTTTTAAGAATTTTCAAATTTTCAGATAGGAGGTTCCAGATGAGGTCAAAAACTACATACTCAGATCTTCACCAAACTTTGCAGGAATACTTTGCATGTCAAGACACGTGGAAAAAACGTACAAAACAAGAGATCGGAGACATCAAGATTTTCGACGAATTTTTTAAGAATTTTCAAATTTTCAGATGGGAGGTTCCAGATAAGGTCAAAAACGACATACTCAGATCTCCACCAAACATTGCAGGAATACATTGGATGTCAAGACACGTGGAAAAAACGTACAAAACAAGAGATTGGAGACATCAAGATTTTCGACGAATTTTTGAAGAATTTTCAAATTTTCAGATAGGAGGTTCCAGATAAGGTCAAAAACTACATACTCAGATCTTCACCAAACGTTGCAGGGATACTTTGCATGTCAAGACACGTGGAAAAAACGTACAAAACAAAAGATTGGAGACATCAAGATTTTCGACGAATTTTTTAAGAATTTTCAAATTTTCAGATGGGAGGTTCCAGATAAGGTCAAAAACGACATACTCAGATCTTCACCAAACTTTGCATGGATACATTGGATGTCAAGACACGTGGAAAAAACGTACAAAACAAGAGATTGGAGACATCAAGATTTTGGACGAATTTTTTAAGAATTCTCAAATTTTCAGATAGGAGGTTCCAGATGAGGTCAAAAACTACATACTCAGATCTTCACCAAACTTTGCAGGGATACTTTGGATGTCAAGACACGTGGAAAAAACGTACAAAACAAGAGATTGGGGTCATCAAGATTTTGGACGAATTTTTTAAGAATTTTCAAATTTTCAGATGGGAGGTTATATAAGGTCAAAAACTACATACTCAGATCTTCACCAAACATTGCAGGGATACATTGGATGTCAAGACACGTGGAAAAAACGTACAAAACAAGAGATTGGAGACATCAAGATTTTGGACGAATTTTTTAAGAATTTTCAAATTTTCAGATAGGAGGTTCCATATGAGGTCAAAAACTACATACTCAGATCTTCACCAAACTTTGCAGGAATACTTTGCATGTCAAGACACGTGGAAAAAACGTACAAAACAAGAGATTGGGGTCATCAAGATTTTGCACGGATTTTTTAGGAATTTTCAAATTTTCAGATGGGAGGTTCCAGATAAGGTCAAAAACTACATACTCAGATCTTCACCAAACTTTGCAGGGATACATTGGATGTCAAGACACGTGGAAAAAACGTACAAAACCAGAGATTGGAGACATCAAGATTTTGGACGAATTTTTTAAGAATTTTCAAATTTTCAGATAGGAGGTTCCATATAAGGTCAAAAACTACATACTCAGATCTTCACCAAACTTTGCATGGATACATTATGTGTCAAGACACGTGGAAAAAACGTACAAAACAAAAGATTGGAGACATCAAGATTTTGGTCGAATTTTTGAAGAATTTTCAAATTTTCTGATAGGAGGTCCCAGATAAGGTCAAAAACTACATACTCAGATCTCCACCAAACTTTGCAGGGATACATTGGATGTCAAGACACGTGGAAAAAACGTACAAAACAAGAGATTGGAGACATCAAGATTTTCGACGAATTTTTGAAGAATTTTCAAATTTTCAGATAGGAGGTTCCAGATAAGGTCAAAAACTACATACTCAGATCTTCACCAAACGTTGCAGGGATACTTTGCATGTCAAGACACGTGGAAAAAACGTACAAAACAAGAGATCGGAGACATCAAGATTTTCGACGAATTTTTGAAGAATTTTCAAATTTTCAGATAGGAGGTTCCAGATAAGGTCTAAAACTACATACTCAGATCTCCACCAAACATTGCAGGAATACATTGGATGTCAAGACACGTGGAAAAAAGTACAAAACAAGAGATTGGAGACATCAAGATTTTCGACGAATTTTTGAAGAATTTTCAAATTTTCAGATAGGAGGTTCCAGATAAGGTCAAAAACTACATACTCAGATCTTCACCAAACTTTGCAGGGATCCATTGGAGGTCGAGACACGTGGAAAAAACGTACAAAACAAGAGATTGGAGACATCAAGATTTTGGACGAATTTTTGAAGAATTTTCAAATTTTCAGATAGGAGGTTCCAGATGAGGTCAAAAACTACATACTCAGATCTTCACCAAACTTTGCAGGAATACTTTGCATGTCAAGACACGTGGAAAAAACGTACAAAACAAGAGATTGGGGTCATCAAGATTTTGCACGGATTTTTTAGGAATTTTCAAATTTTCAGATGGGAGGTTCCAGATAAGGTCAAAAACTACATACTCAGATCTTCACCAAACATTGCAGGGATACATTGGATGTCAAGACACGTGGAAAAAACGTACAAAACAAGAGATTGGAGACATCAAGATTTTGGACGAATTTTTTAAGAATTTTCAAATTTTCAGATAGGAGGTTCCAGATGAGGTCAAAAACTACATACTCAGATCTTCACCAAACTTTGCAGGAATACTTTGCATGTCAAGACACGTGGAAAAAACGTACAAAACAAGAGATCGGAGACATCAAGATTTTCGACGAATTTTTTAAGAATTTTCAAATTTTCAGATGGGAGGTTCCAGATAAGGTCAAAAACGACATACTCAGATCTTCACCAAACTTTGCAGGAATACATTGGATGTCAAGACACGTGGAAAAAACATACAAAACATAGGATTGGTGACATCAAGATTTTGGACGAATTTTTTAAGAATTTTCAAATTTTCAGATAGGAGGTTCCATATAAGGTCAAAAACTACATACTCAGATCTTCACCAAACTTTGCAGGGATACATTGGAGGTCGAGACACGTGGAAAAAAAGTACAAAACAAGAGATTGGGGTCATCAAGATTTTGGACGGATTTTTTAGGAATTTTCAAATTTTCAGATGGGAGGTTCCAGATAAGGTCAAAAACTACATACTCAGATCTTCACCAAACATTGCAGGGATACATTGGATGTCAAGACACGTGGAAAAAACGTACAAAACAAGAGATTGGAGACATCAAGATTTTGGACGAATTTTTTAAGAATTTTCAAATTTTCAGATAGGAGGTTCCAGATGAGGTCAAAAACTACATACTCAGATCTTCACCAAACTTTGCAGGAATACTTTGCATGTCAAGACACGTGGAAAAAACGTACAAAACAAGAGATCGGAGACATCAAGATTTTCGACGAATTTTTTAAGAATTTTCAAATTTTCAGATGGGAGGTTCCAGATAAGGTCAAAAACGACATACTCAGATCTCCACCAAACATTGCAGGAATACATTGGATGTCAAGACACGTGGAAAAAACGTACAAAACAAGAGATTGGAGACATCAAGATTTTCGACGAATTTTTGAAGAATTTTCAAATTTTCAGATAGGAGGTTCCAGATAAGGTCAAAAACTACATACTCAGATCTTCACCAAACGTTGCAGGGATACTTTGCATGTCAAGACACGTGGAAAAAACGTACAAAACAAAAGATTGGAGACATCAAGATTTTCGACGAATTTTTTAAGAATTTTCAAATTTTCAGATGGGAGGTTCCAGATAAGGTCAAAAACGACATACTCAGATCTTCACCAAACTTTGCATGGATACATTGGATGTCAAGACACGTGGAAAAAACGTACAAAACAAGAGATTGGAGACATCAAGATTTTGGACGAATTTTTTAAGAATTCTCAAATTTTCAGATAGGAGGTTCCAGATGAGGTCAAAAACTACATACTCAGATCTTCACCAAACTTTGCAGGGATACTTTGGATGTCAAGACACGTGGAAAAAACGTACAAAACAAGAGATTGGGGTCATCAAGATTTTGGACGAATTTTTTAAGAATTTTCAAATTTTCAGATGGGAGGTTCAATATAAGGTCAAAAACTACATACTCAGATCTTCACCAAACATTGCAGGGATACATTGGATGTCAAGACACGTGGAAAAAACGTACAAAACAAGAGATTGGAGACATCAAGATTTTGGACGAATTTTTTAAGAATTTTCAAATTTTCAGATAGGAGGTTCCAGATGAGGTCAAAAACTACATACTCAGATCTTCACCAAACTTTGCAGGAATACTTTGCATGTCAAGACACGTGGAAAAAACGTACAAAACAAGAGATTGGGGTCATCAAGATTTTGCACGGATTTTTTAGGAATTTTCAAATTTTCAGATGGGAGGTTCCAGATAAGGTCAAAAACTACATACTCAGATCTTCACCAAACTTTGCAGGGATACATTGGATGTCAAGACACGTGGAAAAAACGTACAAAACAAGAGATTGGAGACATCAAGATTTTGGACGAATTTTTTAAGAATTTTCAAATTTTCAGATAGGAGGTTCCATATAAGGTCAAAAACTACATACTCAGATCTTCACCAAACTTTGCATGGATACATTATGTGTCAAGACACGTGGAAAAAACGTACAAAACAAAAGATTTTAGACATCAAGATTTTGGTCGAATTTTTGAAGAATTTTCAAATTTTCTGATAGGAGGTCCCAGATAAGGTCAAAAACTACATACTCAGATCTCCACCAAACTTTGCAGGGATACATTGGATGTCAAGACACGTGGAAAAAACGTACAAAACAAGAGATTGGAGACATCAAGATTTTCGACGAATTTTTTAAGAATTTTCAAATTTTCAGATAGGAGGTTCCAGATGAGGTCAAAAACTACATACTCAGATCTTCACCAAACTTTGCAGGAATACTTTGCATGTCAAGACACGTGGAAAAAACGTACAAAACAAGAGATCGGAGACATCAAGATTTTCGACGAATTTTTGAAGAATTTTCAAATTTTCAGATAGGAGGTTCCAGATAAGGTCTAAAACTACATACTCAGATCTCCACCAAACATTGCAGGAATACATTGGATGTCAAGACACGTGGAAAAAACGTACAAAACAAGAGATTGGAGACATCAAGATTTTCGACGAATTTTTGAAGAATTTTCAAATTTTCAGATAGGAGGTTCCAGATAAGGTCAAAAACTACATACTCAGATCTTCACCAAAGTTTGCAGGGATCGATTGGAGGTCGAGACACGTGGAAAAAACGTACAAAACAAGAGATTGGAGACATCAAGATTTTGGACGAATTTTTGAAGAATTTTCAAATTTTCAGATAGGAGGTTCCAGATAAGGTCTAAAACTACATACTCAGATCTCCACCAAACATTGCAGGAATACATTGGATGTCAAGACACGTGGAAAAAACGTACAAAACAAGAGATTGGAGACATCAAGATTTTCGACGAATTTTTGAAGAATTTTCAAATTTTCAGAAAGGATGTTCCAGATGAGGTCAAAAACTACATACTCAGATCTTCACCAAACTTTGCAGGGATACTTTGGATGTCAAGACACGTGGAAAAAACGTACAAAACAAGAGATCGGAGACATCAAGATTTTGGACGAATTTTTGAAGAATTTTCAAATTTTCAGATAGGAGGTTCCAGATAAGGTCTAAAACTACATACTCAGATCTCCACCAAACATTGCAGGAATACATTGGATGTCAAGACACGTGGAAAAAACGTACAAAACAAGAGATTGGAGACATCAAGATTTTCGACGAATTTTTGAAGAAATTTCAAATTTTCAGAAAGGATGTTCCAGATAAGGTCAAAAACGACATACTCAGATCTTCACCAAACTTTGCAGGGATCCATTGGAGGTCGAGACACGTGGAAAAAACGTACAAAACAAGAGATTGGAGACATCAAGATTTTGGACGAATTTTTGAAGAATTTTCAAATTTTCAGATAGGAGGTTCCAGATAAGGTCTAAAACTACATACTCAGATCTCCACCAAACATTGCAGGAATACATTGGATGTCAAGACACGTGGAAAAAACGTACAAAACAAGAGATTGGAGACATCAAGATTTTCGACGAATTTTTGAAGAATTTTCAAATTTTCAGATAGGAGGTTCCAGATAAGGTCAAAAACTACATACTCAGATCTTCACCAAACGTTGCAGGGATACTTTGCATGTCAAGACACGTGGAAAAAACGTACAAAACAAAAGATTGGAGACATCAAGATTTTCGACGAATTTTTTAAGAATTTTCAAATTTTCAGATGGGAGGTTTCAGATAAGGTCAAAAACGACATACTCAGATCTTCACCAAACTTTGCATGGATACATTGGATGTCAAGACACGTGGAAAAAACGTACAAAACAAGAGATTGGAGACATCAAGATTTTGGACGAATTTTTTAAGAATTCTCAAATTTTCAGAAAGGAGGTTCCATATAAGGTCAAAAACTACATACTCAGATCTTCACCAAACTTTGCAGGGATACTTTGGATGTCAAGACACGTGGAAAAAACGTACAAAACAAGAGATTGGGGTCATCAAGATTTTGGACGAATTTTTTAAGAATTTTCAAATTTTCAGATGGGAGGTTCAATATAAGGTCAAAAACTACATACTCAGATCTTCACCAAACTTTGCATGGATATATTGGATGTCAAGACACGTGGAAAAAACATACAAAACATAGGATTCGGAACATCAAGATTTTGGTCGAATTTTTTAAGAATTTTCAAATTTTCAGATAGGAGGTTCCATATAAGGTCAAAAACTACATACTCAGATCTTCACCAAACATTGCAGGAATACATTGGATGTCAAGACACGTGGAAAAAACGTACAAAACAAGAGATTGGGGTCATCAAGATTTTGCACGGATTTTTTAGGAATTTTCAAATTTTCAGATGGGAGGTTCCAGATAAGGTCAAAAACTACATACTCAGATCTTCACCAAACTTTGCAGGGATACATTGGATGTCAAGACACGTGGAAAAAACGTACAAAACAAGAGATTGGAGACATCAAGATTTTGGACGAATTTTTTAAGAATTTTCAAATTTTCAGATAGGAGGTTCCATATAAGGTCAAAAACTACATACTCAGATCTTCACCAAACTTTGCATGGATACATTATGTGTCAAGACACGTGGAAAAAACGTACAAAACAAAAGATTGGAGACATCAAGATATTGGTCGAATTTTTTAAGAATTTTCAAATTTTCAGATGGGAGGTTCCAGATAAGGTCAAAAACTACATACTCAGATCTTCACCAAACTTTGCAGGGATACATTGGATGTCAAGACACGTGGAAAAAACGTACAAAACAAGAGATAGGAGACATCAAGATTTTGGACGAATTTTTTAACAATTTTCAAATTTTCAGAAAGGATGTTCCAGATAAGGTCAAAAACAACATACTCAGATCTTCACCAAACTTTGCAGGGATACATTGGATATCAAGACACGTGGAAAAAACGTACAAAACAAGAGATTGGAGACATCAAGATTTTGGACGAATTTTTTAAGAATTTTCAAATTTTCAGATAGGAGGTTCCAGATAAGATCAAAAACTACATACTCAGATCTTCACCAAACTTTGCAGGGATACATTGGATGTCAAGACACGTGGAAAAAACGTACAAAACAAGAGATTGGAGACATCAAGATTTTGGACGAATTTTTTAAGAATTTTCAAATTTTCAGATAGGAGGTTCCAGATGAGGTCAAAAACTACATACTCAGATCTTCACCAAACTTTGCAGGGATCCATTGGATGTCAAGACACGTGGAAAAAACATACAAAACATAGGATTGGTGACATCAAGATTTTGGACGAATTTTTTAAGAATTTTCAAATTTTCAGATGGGAGGTTCCAGATAAGGTCAAAAACTACATACTCAGATCTTCACCAAACATTGCAGGGATACATTGGATGTCAAGACACGTGGAAAAAACGTACAAAACAAGAGATTGGAGACATCAAGATTTTGGACGAATTTTTTAAGAATTTTCAAATTTTCAGATAGGAGGTTCCAGATGAAGTCAAAAACTACATACTCAGATCTTCACCAAACTTTGCAGGAATACTTTGCATGTCAAGACACGTGGAAAAAACGTACAAAACAAGAGATCGGAGACATCAAGATTTTCGACGAATTTTTTAAGAATTTTCAAATTTTCAGATGGGAGGTTCCAGATAAGGTCAAAAACGACATACTCAGATCTTCACCAAACTTTGCAGGAATACATTGGATGTCAAGACACGTGGAAAAAACATACAAAACATAGGATTGGTGACATCAAGATTTTGGACGAATTTTTTAAGAATTTTCAAATTTTCAGATAGGAGGTTCCATATAAGGTCAAAAACTACATACTCAGATCTTCACCAAACTTTGCAGGGATCCATTGGAGGTCGAGACACGTGGAAAAAACGTACAAAACAAGAGATTGGAGACATCAAGATTTTGGACGAATTTTTTAAGAATTTTCAAATTTTCAGATAGGAGGTTCCATATAAGGTCAAAAACTACATACTCAGATCTTCACCAAACTTTGCAGGGATACATTGGATGTCAAGACACGTGGAAAAAACGTACAAAACAAGAGATTGGAGACATTAAGATTTTCGACGAATTTTTTAAGAATTTTCAAATTTTCAGAAAGGATGTTCCAGATAAGGTCAAAAACGACATACTCAGATCTTCACCAAACTTTGCAGGGATCCATTGGAGGTCGAGACACGTGGAAAAAACGTACAAAACAAGAGATTGGAGACATCAAGATTTTGGACGAATTTTTGAAGAATTTTCAAATTTTCAGATAGGAGGTTCCAGATAAGGTCTAAAACTACATACTCAGATCTCCACCAAACATTGCAGGAATACATTGGATGTCAAGACACGTGGAAAAAACGTACAAAACAAGAGATTGGAGACATCAAGATTTTCGACGAATTTTTGAAGAATTTTCAAATTTTCAGATAGGAGGTTCCAGATAAGGTCAAAAACTACATACTCAGATCTTCACCAAACGTTGCAGGGATACTTTGCATGTCAAGACACGTGGAAAAAACGTACAAAACTAAAGATTGGAGACATCAAGATTTTCGACGAATTTTTTAAGAATTTTCAAATTTTCAGATGGGAGGTTCCAGATAAGGTCAAAAACGACATACTCAGATCTTCACCAAACTTTGCATGGATACATTGGATGTCAAGACACGTGGAAAAAACGTACAAAACAAGAGATTGGAGACATCAAGATTTTGGACGAATTTTTTAAGAATTCTCAAATTTTCAGAAAGGAGGTTCCATATAAGGTCAAAAACTACATACTCAGATCTTCACCAAACTTTGCATGGATACATTGGATGTCAAGACACGTGGAAAAAACGTACAAAACAAGAGATTGGAGACATCAAAATTTTGGACGAATTTTTTAAGAATTTTCAAATTTTCAGATAGGAGGTTCCAGATGAGGTCAAAAACTACATACTCAGATCTTCACCAAATTTTGCAGGAATACTTTGCATGTCAAGACACGTGGAAAAAACGTACAAAACATAGGATTGGTGACATCAAGATTTTGGACGAATTTTTTAAGAATTTTCAAATTTTCAGATAGGAGGTTCCATATAAAGTCAAAAACTACATACTCAGATCTTCACCAAACTTTGCAGGGATACATTGGAGGTCGAGACACGTGGAAAAAAAGTACAAAACAAGAGATTGGGGTCATCAAGATTTTGGACGGATTTTTTAGGAATTTTCAAATTTTCAGATGGGAGGTTCCAGATAAGGTCAAAAACTACATACTCAGATCTTCACCAAACATTGCAGGGATACATTGGATGTCAAGACACGTGGAAAAAACGTACAAAACAAGAGATTGGAGACATCAAGATTTTGGACGAATTTTTTAAGAATTTTCAAATTTTCAGATAGGAGGTTCCAGATGAGGTCAAAAACTACATACTCAGATCTTCACCAAACTTTGCAGGAATACTTTGCATGTCAAGACACGTGGAAAAAACGTACAAAACAAGAGATCGGAGACATCAAGATTTTCGACGAATTTTTTAAGAATTTTCAAATTTTCAGATGGGAGGTTCCAGATAAGGTCAAAAACGACATACTCAGATCTTCACCAAACTTTGCAGGGATCCATTGGAGGTCGAGACACGTGGAAAAAACGTACAAAACAAGAGATTGGAGACATCAAGATTTTGGACGAATTTTTTAAGAATTTTCAAATTTTCAGATAGGAGGTTCCATATAAGGTCAAAAACTACATACTCAGATCTTCACCAAACTTTGCAGGGATACATTGGATGTCAAGACACGTGGAAAAAACGTACAAAACAAAAGATTGGAGACATCAAGATTTTCGACGAATTTTTTAAGAATTTTCAAATTTTCAGATGGGAGGTTCCAGATGAGGTCAAAAACGACATACTCAGATCTTCACCAAACTTTGCAGGAATACTTTGCATGTCAAGACACGTGGAAAAAACGTACAAAACAAGAGATCGGAGACATCAAGATTTTCGACGAATTTTTTAAGAATTTTCAAATTTTCAGATAGGAGGTTCCATATAAGGTCAAAAACTACATACTCAGATCTTCACCAAACTTTGCAGGGATACATTGGAGGTCGAGACACGTGGAAAAAAAGTACAAAACAAGAGATTGGGGTCATCAAGATTTTGGACGGATTTTTTAGGAATTTTCAAATTTTCAGATGGGAGGTTCCAGATAAGGTCAAAAACTACATACTCAGATCTTCACCAAACATTGCAGGGATACATTGGATGTCAAGACACGTGGAAAAAACGTACAAAACAAGAGATTGGAGACATCAAGATTTTGGACGAATTTTTTAAGAATTTTCAAATTTTCAGATAGGAGGTTCCAGATGAGGTCAAAAACTACATACTCAGATCTTCACCAAACTTTGCAGGAATACTTTGCATGTCAAGACACGTGGAAAAAACGTACAAAACAAGAGATCGGAGACATCAAGATTTTGGACGAATTTTTGAAGAATTTTCAAATTTTCAGATAGGAGGTTCCAGATATGGTCTAAAACTACATACTCAGATCTCCACCAAACATTGCAGGAATACATTGGATGTCAAGACACGTGGAAAAAACGTACAAAACAAGAGATTGGAGACATCAAGATTTTCGACGAATTTTTGAAGAATTTTCAAATTTTCAGATAGGAGGTTCCAGATAAGGTGAAAAACTACATACTCAGATCTTCACCAAACTTTGCAGGGATCCATTGGAGGTCGAGACACGTGGAAAAAACGTACAAAACAAGAGATTGGAGACATCAAGATTTTGGACGAATTTTTGAAGAATTTTCAAATTTTCAGATAGGAGGTTCCAGATAAGGTCTAAAACTACATACTCAGATCTCCACCAAACATTGCAGGAATACATTGGATGTCAAGACACGTGGAAAAAACGTACAAAACAAGAGATTGGAGACATCAAGATTTTCGACGAATTTTTGAAGAATTTTCAAATTTTCAGATAGGAGGTTCCAGATGAGGTCAAAAACTACATACTCAGATCTTCACCAAACTTTGCAGGAATACTTTGCATGTCAAGACACGTGGAAAAAACGTACAAAACAAAAGATTGGAGACATCAAGATTTTCGACGAATTTTTTAAGAATTTTCAAATTTTCAGATGGGAGGTTCCAGATAAGGTCAAAAACGACATACTCAGATCTTCACCAAACTTTGCATGGATACATTGGATGTCAAGACACGTGGAAAAAACGTACAAAACAAGAGATTGGAGACATCAAGATTTTGGACGAATTTTTTAAGAATTCTCAAATTTTCAGAAAGGAGGTTCCATATAAGGTCAAAAACTACATACTCAGATCTTCACCAAACTTTGCAGGGATACTTTGGATGTCAAGACACGTGGAAAAAACGTACAAAACAAGAGATTGGGGTCATCAAGATTTTGGACGAATTTTTTAAGAATTTTCAAATTTTCAGATGGGAGGTTCAATATAAGGTCAAAAACTACATACTCAGATCTTCACCAAACTTTGCATGGATACATTGGATGTCAAGACACGTGGAAAAAACATACAAAACATAGGATTCGGAACATCAAGATTTTGGTCGAATTTTTTAAGAATTTTCAAATTTTCAGATAGGAGGTTCCATATAAGGTCAAAAACTACATACTCAGATCTTCACCAAACATTGCAGGAATACATTGGATGTCAAGACACGTGGAAAAAACGTACAAAACAAGAGATTGGGGTCATCAAGATTTTGCACGGATTTTTTAGGAATTTTCAAATTTTCAGATGGGAGGTTCCAGATAAGGTCAAAAACTACATACTCAGATCTTCACCAAACTTTGCAGGGATACATTGGATGTCAAGACACGTGGAAAAAACGTACAAAACAAGAGATTGGAGACATCAAGATTTTGGACGAATTTTTTAAGACTTTTCAAATTTTCAGATAGGAGGTTCCATATAAGGTCAAAAACTACATACTCAGATCTTCACCAAACTTTGCATGGATACATTATGTGTCAAGACACGTGGAAAAAACGTACAAAACAAAAGATTGGAGACATCAAGATATTGGTCGAATTTTTTAAGAATTTTCAAATTTTCAGATGGGAGGTTCCAGATAAGGTCAAAAACTACATACTCAGATCTTCACCAAACTTTGCAGGGATACATTGGATGTCAAGACACGTGGAAAAAACGTACAAAACAAGAGATAGGAGACATCAAGATTTTGGACGAATTTTTTAACAATTTTCAAATTTTCAGAAAGGATGTTCCAGATAAGGTCAAAAACAACATACTCAGATCTTCACCAAACTTTGCAGGGATACATTGGATATCAAGACACGTGGAAAAAACGTACAAAACAAGAGATTGGAGACATCAAGATTTTGGACGAATTTTTTAAGAATTTTCAAATTTTCAGATAGGAGGTTCCAGATAAGATCAAAAACTACATACTCAGATCTTCACCAAACTTTGCAGGGATACATTGGATGTCAAGACACGTGGAAAAAAAGTACAAAACAAGAGATTGGGGTCATCAAGATTTTGGACGGATTTTTTAGGAATTTTCAAATTTTCAGATGGGAGGTTCCAGATAAGGTCAAAAACTACATACTCAGATCTTCACCAAACATTGCAGGGATACATTGGATGTCAAGACACGTGGAAAAAACGTACAAAACAAGAGATTGGAGACATCAAGATTTTGGACGAATTTTTTAAGAATTTTCAAATTTTCAGATAGGAGGTTCCAGATGAGGTCAAAAACTACATACTCAGATCTTCACCAAACTTTGCAGGGATCCATTGGATGTCAAGACACGTGGAAAAAACATACAAAACATAGGATTGGTGACATCAAGATTTTGGACGAATTTTTTAAGAATTTTCAAATTTTCAGATGGGAGGTTCCAGATAAGGTCAAAAACTACATACTCAGATCTTCACCAAACATTGCAGGGATACATTGGATGTCAAGACACGTGGAAAAAACGTACAAAACAAGAGATTGGAGACATCAAGATTTTGGACGAATTTTTTAAGAATTTTCAAATTTTCAGATAGGAGGTTCCAGATGAGGTCAAAAACTACATACTCAGATCTTCACCAAACTTTGCAGGAATACTTTGCATGTCAAGACACGTGGAAAAAACGTACAAAACAAGAGATCGGAGACATCAAGATTTTCGACGAATTTTTTAAGAATTTTCAAATTTTCAGATGGGAGGTTCCAGATAAGGTCAAAAACGACATACTCAGATCTTCACCAAACTTTGCAGGAATACATTGGATGTCAAGACACGTGGAAAAAACATACAAAACATAGGATTGGTGACATCAAGATTTTGGACGGATTTTTTAAGAATTTTCAAATTTTCAGATAGGAGGTTCCAGATGAGGTCAAAAACTACATACTCAGATCTTCACCAAACTTTGCAGGGATCCATTGGATGTCAAGACACGTGGAAAAAACATACAAAACATAGGATTGGTGACATCAAGATTTTGGACGAATTTTTTAAGAATTTTCAAATTTTCAGATGGGAGGTTCCAGATAAGGTCAAAAACTACATACTCAGATCTTCACCAAACATTGCAGGGATACATTGGATGTCAAGACACGTGGAAAAAACGTACAAAACAAGAGATTGGAGACATCAAGATTTTCGACGAATTTTTTAAGAATTTTCAAATTTTCAGATACGAGGTTCCACATGAGGTCAAAAACTACATACTCAGATCTTCACCAAACTTTGCAGGAATACTTTGCATGTCAAGACACGTGGAAAAAACGTACAAAACAAGAGATCGGAGACATCAAGATTTTCGACGAATTTTTTAAGAATTTTCAAATTTTCAGATGGGAGGTTCCAGATAAGGTCAAAAACGACATACTCAGATCTTCACCAAACTTTGCAGGAATACATTGGATGTCAAGACACGTGGAAAAAACATACAAAACATAGGATTGGTGACATCAAGATTTTGGACGAATTTTTTAAGAATTTTCAAATTTTCAGATAGGAGGTTCCATATAAGGTCAAAAACTACATACTCAGATCTTCACCAAACTTTGCAGGGATCCATTGGAGGTCGAGACACGTGGAAAAAACGTACAAAACAAGAGATTGGAGACATCAAGATTTTGGACGAATTTTTTAAGAATTTTCAAATTTTCAGATAGGAGGTTCCATATAAGGTCAAAAACTACATACTCAGATCTTCACCAAACTTTGCAGGGATACATTGGATGTCAAGACACGTGGAAAAAACGTACAAAACAAGAGATTGGAGACATCAAGATTTTCGACGAATTTTTTAAGAATTTTCAAATTTTCAGAAAGGATGTTCCAGATAAGGTCAAAAACGACATACTCAGATCTTCACCAAACTTTGCAGGGATCCATTGGAGGTCGAGACACGTGGAAAAAACGTACAAAACAAGAGATTGGAGACATCAAGATTTTGGACGAATTTTTGAAGAATTTTCAAATTTTCAGATAGGAGGTTCCAGATAAGGTCTAAAACTACATACTCAGATCTCCACCAAACATTGCAGGAATACATTGGATGTCAAGACACGTGGAAAAAACGTACAAAACAAGAGATTGGAGACATCAAGATTTTCGACGAATTTTTGAAGAATTTTCAAATTTTCAGATAGGAGGTTCCAGATAAGGTCAAAAACTACATACTCAGATCTTCACCAAACGTTGCAGGGATACTTTGGATGTCAAGACACGTGGAAAAAACGTACAAAACAAGAGATTGGAGACATCAAGATTTTCGACGAATTTTTGAAGAATTTTCAAATTTTCAGATAGGAGGTTCCAGATAAGGTCAAAAACTACATACTCAGATCTTCACCAAACGTTGCAGGGATACTTTGCATGTCAAGACACGTGGAAAAAACGTACAAAACTAAAGATTGGAGACATCAAGATTTTCGACGAATTTTTTAAGAATTTTCAAATTTTCAGATGGGAGGTTCCAGATAAGGTCAAAAACGACATACTCAGATCTTCACCAAACTTTGCATGGATACATTGGATGTCAAGACACGTGGAAAAAACGTACAAAACAAGAGATTGGAGACATCAAGATTTTGGACGAATTTTTTAAGAATTCTCAAATTTTCAGAAAGGAGGTTCCAGATAAGGTCTAAAACTACATACTCAGATCTCCACCAAACATTGCAGGAATACATTGGATGTCAAGACACGTGGAAAAAACGTACAAAACAAGAGATTGGAGACATCAAGATTTTCGACGAATTTTTGAAGAATTTTCAAATTTTCAGATAGGAGGTTCCAGATGAGGTCAAAAACTACATACTCAGATCTTCACCAAACTTTGCAGGAATACTTTGCATGTCAAGACACGTGGAAAAAACGTACAAAACAAAAGATTGGAGACATCAAGATTTTCGACGAATTTTTTAAGAATTTTCAAATTTTCAGATGGGAGGTTCCAGATAAGGTCAAAAACGACATACTCAGATCTTCACCAAACTTTGCATGGATACATTGGATGTCAAGACACGTGGAAAAAACGTACAAAACAAGAGATTGGAGACATCAAGATTTTGGACGAATTTTTTAAGAATTCTCAAATTTTCAGAAAGGAGGTTCCATATAAGGTCAAAAACTACATACTCAGATCTTCACCAAACTTTGCAGGGATACTTTGGATGTCAAGACACGTGGAAAAAACGTACAAAACAAGAGATTGGGGTCATCAAGATTTTGGACGAATTTTTTAAGAATTTTCAAATTTTCAGATGGGAGGTTCAATATAAGGTCAAAAACTACATACTCAGATCTTCACCAAACTTTGCATGGATACATTGGATGTCAAGACACGTGGAAAAAACATACAAAACATAGGATTCGGAACATCAAGATTTTGGTCGAATTTTTTAAGAATTTTCAAATTTTCAGATAGGAGGTTCCATATAAGGTCAAAAACTACATACTCAGATCTTCACCAAACATTGCAGGAATACATTGGATGTCAAGACACGTGGAAAAAACGTACAAAACAAGAGATTGGGGTCATCAAGATTTTGCACGGATTTTTTAGGAATTTTCAAATTTTCAGATGGGAGGTTCCAGATAAGGTCAAAAACTACATACTCAGATCTTCACCAAACTTTGCAGGGATACATTGGATGTCAAGACACGTGGAAAAAACGTACAAAACAAGAGATTGGAGACATCAAGATTTTGGACGAATTTTTTAAGACTTTTCAAATTTTCAGATAGGAGGTTCCATATAAGGTCAAAAACTACATACTCAGATCTTCACCAAACTTTGCATGGATACATTATGTGTCAAGACACGTGGAAAAAACGTACAAAACAAAAGATTGGAGACATCAAGATATTGGTCGAATTTTTTAAGAATTTTCAAATTTTCAGATGGGAGGTTCCAGATAAGGTCAAAAACTACATACTCAGATCTTCACCAAACTTTGCAGGGATACATTGGATGTCAAGACACGTGGAAAAAACGTACAAAACAAGAGATAGGAGACATCAAGATTTTGGACGAATTTTTTAACAATTTTCAAATTTTCAGAAAGGATGTTCCAGATAAGGTCAAAAACAACATACTCAGATCTTCACCAAACTTTGCAGGGATACATTGGATATCAAGACACGTGGAAAAAACGTACAAAACAAGAGATTGGAGACATCAAGATTTTGGACGAATTTTTTAAGAATTTTCAAATTTTCAGATAGGAGGTTCCAGATAAGATCAAAAACTACATACTCAGATCTTCACCAAACTTTGCAGGGATACATTGGATGTCAAGACACGTGGAAAAAAAGTACAAAACAAGAGATTGGGGTCATCAAGATTTTGGACGGATTTTTTAGGAATTTTCAAATTTTCAGATGGGAGGTTCCAGATAAGGTCAAAAACTACATACTCAGATCTTCACCAAACATTGCAGGGATACATTGGATGTCAAGACACGTGGAAAAAACGTACAAAACAAGAGATTGGAGACATCAAGATTTTGGACGAATTTTTTAAGAATTTTCAAATTTTCAGATAGGAGGTTCCAGATGAGGTCAAAAACTACATACTCAGATCTTCACCAAACTTTGCAGGGATCCATTGGATGTCAAGACACGTGGAAAAAACATACAAAACATAGGATTGGTGACATCAAGATTTTGGACGAATTTTTTAAGAATTTTCAAATTTTCAGATGGGAGGTTCCAGATAAGGTCAAAAACTACATACTCAGATCTTCACCAAACATTGCAGGGATACATTGGATGTCAAGACACGTGGAAAAAACGTACAAAACAAGAGATTGGAGACATCAAGATTTTGGACGAATTTTTTAAGAATTTTCAAATTTTCAGATAGGAGGTTCCAGATGAGGTCAAAAACTACATACTCAGATCTTCACCAAACTTTGCAGGAATACTTTGCATGTCAAGACACGTGGAAAAAACGTACAAAACAAGAGATCGGAGACATCAAGATTTTCGACGAATTTTTTAAGAATTTTCAAATTTTCAGATGGGAGGTTCCAGATAAGGTCAAAAACGACATACTCAGATCTTCACCAAACTTTGCAGGAATACATTGGATGTCAAGACACGTGGAAAAAACATACAAAACATAGGATTGGTGACATCAAGATTTTGGACGGATTTTTTAAGAATTTTCAAATTTTCAGATAGGAGGTTCCAGATGAGGTCAAAAACTACATACTCAGATCTTCACCAAACTTTGCAGGGATCCATTGGATGTCAAGACACGTGGAAAAAACATACAAAACATAGGATTGGTGACATCAAGATTTTGGACGAATTTTTTAAGAATTTTCAAATTTTCAGATGGGAGGTTCCAGATAAGGTCAAAAACTACATACTCAGATCTTCACCAAACATTGCAGGGATACATTGGATGTCAAGACACGTGGAAAAAACGTACAAAACAAGAGATTGGAGACATCAAGATTTTCGACGAATTTTTTAAGAATTTTCAAATTTTCAGATACGAGGTTCCACATGAGGTCAAAAACTACATACTCAGATCTTCACCAAACTTTGCAGGAATACTTTGCATGTCAAGACACGTGGAAAAAACGTACAAAACAAGAGATCGGAGACATCAAGATTTTCGACGAATTTTTTAAGAATTTTCAAATTTTCAGATGGGAGGTTCCAGATAAGGTCAAAAACGACATACTCAGATCTTCACCAAACTTTGCAGGAATACATTGGATGTCAAGACACGTGGAAAAAACATACAAAACATAGGATTGGTGACATCAAGATTTTGGACGAATTTTTTAAGAATTTTCAAATTTTCAGATAGGAGGTTCCATATAAGGTCAAAAACTACATACTCAGATCTTCACCAAACTTTGCAGGGATCCATTGGAGGTCGAGACACGTGGAAAAAACGTACAAAACAAGAGATTGGAGACATCAAGATTTTGGACGAATTTTTTAAGAATTTTCAAATTTTCAGATAGGAGGTTCCATATAAGGTCAAAAACTACATACTCAGATCTTCACCAAACTTTGCAGGGATACATTGGATGTCAAGACACGTGGAAAAAACGTACAAAACAAGAGATTGGAGACATCAAGATTTTCGACGAATTTTTTAAGAATTTTCAAATTTTCAGAAAGGATGTTCCAGATAAGGTCAAAAACGACATACTCAGATCTTCACCAAACTTTGCAGGGATCCATTGGAGGTCGAGACACGTGGAAAAAACGTACAAAACAAGAGATTGGAGACATCAAGATTTTGGACGAATTTTTGAAGAATTTTCAAATTTTCAGATAGGAGGTTCCAGATAAGGTCTAAAACTACATACTCAGATCTCCACCAAACATTGCAGGAATACATTGGATGTCAAGACACGTGGAAAAAACGTACAAAACAAGAGATTGGAGACATCAAGATTTTCGACGAATTTTTGAAGAATTTTCAAATTTTCAGATAGGAGGTTCCAGATAAGGTCAAAAACTACATACTCAGATCTTCACCAAACGTTGCAGGGATACTTTGCATGTCAAGACACGTGGAAAAAACGTACAAAACTAAAGATTGGAGACATCAAGATTTTCGACGAATTTTTTAAGAATTTTCAAATTTTCAGATGGGAGGTTCCAGATAAGGTCAAAAACGACATACTCAGATCTTCACCAAACTTTGCATGGATACATTGGATGTCAAGACACGTGGAAAAAACGTACAAAACAAGAGATTGGAGACATCAAGATTTTGGACGAATTTTTTAAGAATTCTCAAATTTTCAGAAAGGAGGTTCCATATAAGGTCGAAAACTACATACTCAGATCTTCACCAAACTTTGCAGGGATACTTTGGATGTCAAGACACGTGGAAAAAACGTACAAAACAAGAGATTGGGGTCATCAAGATTTTGGACGAATTTTTTAAGAATTTTCAAATTTTCAGATAGGAGGTTCCAGATGAGGTCAAAAACTACATACTCAGATCTTCACCAAATTTTGCAGGAATACTTTGCATGTCAAGACACGTGGAAAAAACGTACAAAACATAGGATTGGTGACATCAAGATTTTGGACGAATTTTTTAAGAATTTTCAAATTTTCAGATAGGAGGTTCCATATAAGGTCAAAAACTACATACTCAGATCTTCACCAAACTTTGCAGGGATACATTGGAGGTCGAGACACGTGGAAAAAAAGTACAAAACAAGAGATTGGGGTCATCAAGATTTTGGACGGATTTTTTAGGAATTTTCAAATTTTCAGATGGGAGGTTCCAGATAAGGTCAAAAACTACATACTCAGATCTTCACCAAACATTGCAGGGATACATTGGATGTCAAGACACGTGGAAAAAACGTACAAAACAAGAGATTGGAGACATCAAGATTTTGGACGAATTTTTTAAGAATTTTCAAATTTTCAGATAGGAGGTTCCAGATGAGGTCAAAAACTACATACTCAGATCTTCACCAAACTTTGCAGGAATACTTTGCATGTCAAGACACGTGGAAAAAACGTACAAAACAAGAGATCGGAGACATCAAGATTTTCGACGAATTTTTTAAGAATTTTCAAATTTTCAGATGGGAGGTTCCAGATAAGGTCAAAAACGACATACTCAGATCTTCACCAAACTTTGCAGGGATCCATTGGAGGAAAAAACGTACAAAACAAGAGATTGGAGACATCAAGATTTTGGACGAATTTTTTAAGAATTTTCAAATTTTCAGATAGGAGGTTCCATATAAGGTCAAAAACTACATACTCAGATCTTCACCAAACTTTGCAGGGATACATTGGATGTCAAGACACGTGGAAAAAACGTACAAAACAAAAGATTGGAGACATCAAGATTTTCGACGAATTTTTTAAGAATTTTCAAATTTTCAGATGGGAGGTTCCAGATGAGGTCAAAAACGACATACTCAGATCTTCACCAAACTTTGCAGGAATACTTTGCATGTCAAGACACGTGGAAAAAACGTACAAAACAAGAGATCGGAGACATCAAGATTTTCGACGAATTTTTTAAGAATTTTCAAATTTTCAGATAGGAGGTTCCATATAAGGTCAAAAACTACATACTCAGATCTTCACCAAACTTTGCAGGGATACATTGGAGGTCGAGACACGTGGAAAAAAAGTACAAAACAAGAGATTGGGGTCATCAAGATTTTGGACGGATTTTTTAGGAATTTTCAAATTTTCAGATGGGAGGTTCCAGATAAGGTCAAAAACTACATACTCAGATCTTCACCAAACATTGCAGGGATACATTGGATGTCAAGACACGTGGAAAAAACGTACAAAACAAGAGATTGGAGACATCAAGATTTTGGACGAATTTTTTAAGAATTTTCAAATTTTCAGATAGGAGGTTCCAGATGAGGTCAAAAACTACATACTCAGATCTTCACCAAACTTTGCAGGAATACTTTGCATGTCAAGACACGTGGAAAAAACGTACAAAACAAGAGATCGGAGACATCAAGATTTTGGACGAATTTTTGAAGAATTTTCAAATTTTCAGATAGGAGGTTCCAGATATGGTCTAAAACTACATACTCAGATCTCCACCAAACATTGCAGGAATACATTGGATGTCAAGACACGTGGAAAAAACGTACAAAACAAGAGATTGGAGACATCAAGATTTTCGACGAATTTTTGAAGAATTTTCAAATTTTCAGATAGGAGGTTCCAGATAAGGTGAAAAACTACATACTCAGATCTTCACCAAACTTTGCAGGGATCCATTGGAGGTCGAGACACGTGGAAAAAACGTACAAAACAAGAGATTGGAGACATCAAGATTTTGGACGAATTTTTGAAGAATTTTCAAATTTTCAGATAGGAGGTTCCAGATAAGGTCTAAAACTACATACTCAGATCTCCACCAAACATTGCAGGAATACATTGGATGTCAAGACACGTGGAAAAAACGTACAAAACAAGAGATTGGAGACATCAAGATTTTCGACGAATTTTTGAAGAATTTTCAAATTTTCAGAAAGGATGTTCCAGATGAGGTCAAAAACTACATACTCAGATCTTCACCAAACTTTGCAGGGATCCATTGGAGGTCGAGACACGTGGAAAAAACGTACAAAACAAGAGATCGGAGACATCAAGATTTTCGACGAATTTTTGAAGAATTTTCAAATTTTCAGATAGGAGGTTCCAGATAAGGTCTAAAACTACATACTCAGATCTCCACCAAACATTGCAGGAATACATTGGATGTCAAGACACGTGGAAAAAACGTACAAAACAAGAGATTGGAGACATCAAGATTTTCGACGAATTTTTGAAGAATTTTCAAATTTTCAGAAAGGATGTTCCAGATAAGGTCAAAAACGACATACTCAGATCTTCACCAAACTTTGCAGGGATCCATTGGAGGTCGAGACACGTGGAAAAAACGTACAAAACAAGAGATTGGAGACATCAAGATTTTGGACGAATTTTTGAAGAATTTTCAAATTTTCAGATAGGAGGTTCCAGATAAGGTCTAAAACTACATACTCAGATCTCCACCAAACATTGCAGGAATACATTGGATGTCAAGACACGTGGAAAAAACGTACAAAACAAGAGATTGGAGACATCAAGATTTTCGACGAATTTTTGAAGAATTTTCAAATTTTCAGATAGGAGGTTCCAGATGAGGTCAAAAACTACATACTCAGATCTTCACCAAACTTTGCAGGAATACTTTGCATGTCAAGACACGTGGAAAAAACGTACAAAACAAAAGATTGGAGACATCAAGATTTTCGACGAATTTTTTAAGAATTTTCAAATTTTCAGATGGGAGGTTCCAGATAAGGTCAAAAACGACATACTCAGATCTTCACCAAACTTTGCATGGATACAAATTCGATGTCAAGACACGTGGAAAAAACGTACAAAACAAGAGATTGGAGACATCAAGATTTTGGACGAATTTTTTAAGAATTCTCAAATTTTCAGAAAGGAGGTTCCATATAAGGTCAAAAACTACATACATTGATCTTCACCAAACTTTGCAGGGATACTTTGGATGTCAAGACACGTGGAAAAAACGTACAAAACAAGAGATTGGGGTCATCAAGATTTTGGACGAATTTTTTAAGAATTTTCAAATTTTCAGATGGGAGGTTCAATATAAGGTCAAAAACTACATACTCAGATCTTCACCAAACTTTGCATGGATACATTGGATGTCAAGACACGTGGAAAAAACATACAAAACATAGGATTCGGAACATCAAGATTTTGGTCGAATTTTTTAAGAATTTTCAAATTTTCAGATAGGAGGTTCCATATAAGGTCAAAAACTACATACTCAGATCTTCACCAAACATTGCAGGAATACATTGGATGTCAAGACACGTGGAAAAAACGTACAAAACAAGAGATTGGGGTCATCAAGATTTTGCACGGATTTTTTAGGAATTTTCAAATTTTCAGATGGGAGGTTCCAGATAAGGTCAAAAACTACATACTCAGATCTTCACCAAACTTTGCAGGGATACATTGGATGTCAAGACACGTGGAAAAAACGTACAAAACAAGAGATTGGAGACATCAAGATTTTGGACGAATTTTTTAAGAATTTTCAAATTTTCAGATAGGAGGTTCCATATAAGGTCAAAAACTACATACTCAGATCTTCACCAAACTTTGCATGGATACATTATGTGTCAAGACACGTGGAAAAAACGTACAAAACAAAAGATTGGAGACATCAAGATATTGGTCGAATTTTTTAAGAATTTTCAAATTTTCAGATGGGAGGTTCCAGATAAGGTCAAAAACTACATACTCAGATCTTCACCAAACTTTGCAGGGATACATTGGATGTCAAGACACGTGGAAAAAACGTACAAAACAAGAGATAGGAGACATCAAGATTTTCGACGAATTTTTTAACAATTTTCAAATTTTCAGAAAGGATGTTCCAGATAAGGTCAAAAACAACATACTCAGATCTTCACCAAACTTTGCAGGGATACATTGGATATCAAGACACGTGGAAAAAACGTACAAAACAAGAGATTGGAGACATCAAGATTTTGGACGAATTTTTTAAGAATTTTCAAATTTTCAGATAGGAGGTTCCAGATAAGATCAAAAACTACATACTCAGATCTTCACCAAACTTTGCAGGGATACATTGGATGTCAAGACACGTGGAAAAAAAGTACAAAACAAGAGATTGGGGTCATCAAGATTTTGGACGGATTTTTTAGGAATTTTCAAATTTTCAGATGGGAGGTTCCAGATAAGGTCAAAAACTACATACTCAGATCTTCACCAAACATTGCAGGGATACATTGGATGTCAAGACACGTGGAAAAAACGTACAAAACAAGAGATTGGAGACATCAAGATTTTGGACGAATTTTTTAAGAATTTTCAAATTTTCAGATAGGAGGTTCCAGATGAGGTCAAAAACTACATACTCAGATCTTCACCAAACTTTGCAGGAATACTTTGCATGTCAAGACACGTGGAAAAAACGTACAAAACAAGAGATCGGAGACATCAAGGTTTTCGACGAATTTTTTAAGAATTTTCAAATTTTCAGATGGGAGGTTCCAGATAAGGTCAAAAACGACATACTCAGATCTTCACCAAACTTTGCAGGAATACATTGGATGTCAAGACACGTGGAAAAAACATACAAAACATAGGATTGGTGACATCAAGATTTTGGACGAATTTTTTAAGAATTTTCAAATTTTCAGATAGGAGGTTCCATATAAGGTCAAAAACTACATACTCAGATCTTCACCAAACTTTGCAGGGATCCATTGGATGTCGAGACACGTGGAAAAAAAGTACAAAACAAGAGATTGGAGACATCAAGATTTTGGACGAATTTTTTAAGAATTTTCAAATTTTCAGATAGGAGGTTCCATATAAGGTCAAAAACTACATACTCAGATCTTCACCAAACTTTGCATGGATACATTGGATGTCAAGACACGTGGAAAAAACGTACAAAACAAGAGATTGGAGACATCAAGATTTTCGACGAATTTTTTAAGAATTTTCAAATTTTCAGATAGGAGGTTCCAGATAAGGTCTAAAACTACATACTCAGATCTCCACCAAACATTGCAGGAATACATTGGATGTCAAGACACGTGGAAAAAACGTACAAAACAAGAGATTGGAGACATCAAGATTTTCGACGAATTTTTGAAGAATTTTCAAATTTTCAGAAAGGATGTTCCAGATAAGGTCAAAAACGACATACTCAGATCTTCACCAAACTTTGCAGGGATCCATTGGAGGTCGAGACACGTGGAAAAAACGTACAAAACAAGAGATTGGAGACATCAAGATTTTGGACGAATTTTTGAAGAATTTTCAAATTTTCAGATAGGAGGTTCCAGATAAGGTCTAAAACTACATACTCAGATCTCCACCAAACATTGCAGGAATACATTGGATGTCAAGACACGTGGAAAAAACGTACAAAACAAGAGATTGGAGACATCAAGATTTTCGACGAATTTTTGAAGAATTTTCAAATTTTCAGATAGGAGGTTCCAGATGAGGTCAAAAACTACATACTCAGATCTTCACCAAACTTTGCAGGAATACTTTGCATGTCAAGACACGTGGAAAAAACGTACAAAACAAAAGATTGGAGACATCAAGATTTTCGACGAATTTTTTAAGAATTTTCAAATTTTCAGATGGGAGGTTCCAGATAAGGTCAAAAACGACATACTCAGATCTTCACCAAACTTTGCATGGATACAAATTCGATGTCAAGACACGTGGAAAAAACGTACAAAACAAGAGATTGGAGACATCAAGATTTTGGACGAATTTTTTAAGAATTCTCAAATTTTCAGAAAGGAGGTTCCATATAAGGTCAAAAACTACATACATTGATCTTCACCAAACTTTGCAGGGATACTTTGGATGTCAAGACACGTGGAAAAAACGTACAAAACAAGAGATTGGGGTCATCAAGATTTTGGACGAATTTTTTAAGAATTTTCAAATTTTCAGATGGGAGGTTCAATATAAGGTCAAAAACTACATACTCAGATCTTCACCAAACTTTGCATGGATACATTGGATGTCAAGACACGTGGAAAAAACATACAAAACATAGGATTCGGAACATCAAGATTTTGGTCGAATTTTTTAAGAATTTTCAAATTTTCAGATAGGAGGTTCCATATAAGGTCAAAAACTACATACTCAGATCTTCACCAAACATTGCAGGAATACATTGGATGTCAAGACACGTGGAAAAAACGTACAAAACAAGAGATTGGGGTCATCAAGATTTTGCACGGATTTTTTAGGAATTTTCAAATTTTCAGATGGGAGGTTCCAGATAAGGTCAAAAACTACATACTCAGATCTTCACCAAACTTTGCAGGGATACATTGGATGTCAAGACACGTGGAAAAAACGTACAAAACAAGAGATTGGAGACATCAAGATTTTGGACGAATTTTTTAAGAATTTTCAAATTTTCAGATAGGAGGTTCCATATAAGGTCAAAAACTACATACTCAGATCTTCACCAAACTTTGCATGGATACATTATGTGTCAAGACACGTGGAAAAAACGTACAAAACAAAAGATTGGAGACATCAAGATAATGGTCGAATTTTTTAAGAATTTTCAAATTTTCAGATGGGAGGTTCCAGATAAGGTCAAAAACTACATACTCAGATCTTCACCAAACTTTGCAGGGATACATTGGATGTCAAGACACGTGGAAAAAACGTACAAAACAAGAGATAGGAGACATCAAGATTTTGGACGAATTTTTTAACAATTTTCAAATTTTCAGAAAGGATGTTCCAGATAAGGTCAAAAACAACATACTCAGATCTTCACCAAACTTTGCAGGGATACATTGGATATCAAGACACGTGGAAAAAACGTACAAAACAAGAGATTGGAGACATCAAGATTTTGGACGAATTTTTTAAGAATTTTCAAATTTTCAGATAGGAGGTTCCAGATAAGATCAAAAACTACATACTCAGATCTTCACCAAACTTTGCAGGGATACATTGGATGTCAAGACACGTGGAAAAAAAGTACAAAACAAGAGATTGGGGTCATCAAGATTTTGGACGGATTTTTTAGGAATTTTCAAATTTTCAGATGGGAGGTTCCATATAAGGTCAAAAACTACATACTCAGATCTTCACCAAACATTGCAGGGATACATTGGATGTCAAGACACGTGGAAAAAACGTACAAAACAAGAGATTGGAGACATCAAGATTTTGGACGAATTTTTTAAGAATTTTCAAATTTTCAGATAGGAGGTTCCAGATGAGGTCAAAAACTACATACTCAGATCTTCACCAAACTTTGCAGGAATACTTTGCATGTCAAGACACGTGGAAAAAACGTACAAAACAAGAGATCGGAGACATCAAGATTTTCGACGAATTTTTTAAGAATTTTCAAATTTTCAGATGGGACGTTCCAGATAAGGTCAAAAACGACATACTCAGATCTTCACCAAACTTTGCAGGAATACATTGGATGTCAAGACACGTGGAAAAAACATACAAAACATAGGATTGGTGACATCAAGATTTTGGACGAATTTTTTAAGAATTTTCAAATTTTCAGATAGGAGGTTCCATATAAGGTCAAAAACTACATACTCAGATCTTCACCAAACTTTGCAGGGATCCATTGGATGTCGAGACACGTGGAAAAAAAGTACAAAACAAGAGATTGGAGACATCAAGATTTTGGACGAATTTTTTAAGAATTTTCAAATTTTCAGATAGGAGGTTCCATATAAGGTCAAAAACTACATACTCAGATCTTCACCAAACTTTGCATGGATACATTGGATGTCAAGACACGTGGAAAAAACGTACAAAACAAGAGATTGGAGACATCAAGATTTTCGACGAATTTTTTAAGAATTTTCAAATTTTCATATAGGAGGTTCCAGATAAGGTCTAAAACTACATACTCAGATCTCCACCAAACATTGCAGGAATACATTGGATGTCAAGACACGTGGAAAAAACGTACAAAACAAGAGATTGGAGACATCAAGATTTTCGACGAATTTTTGAAGAATTTTCAAATTTTCAGATAGGAGGTTCCAGATAAGGTCAAAAACTACATACTCAGATCTTCACCAAACGTTGCAGGGATACTTTGCATGTCAAGACACGTGGAAAAAACGTACAAAACTAAAGATTGGAGACATCAAGATTTTCGACGAATTTTTTAAGAATTTTCAAATTTTCAGATGGGAGGTTCCAGATAAGGTCAAAAACGACATACTCAGATCTTCACCAAACTTTGCATGGATACATTGGATGTCAAGACACGTGGAAAAAACGTACAAAACAAGAGATTGGAGACATCAAGATTTTGGACGAATTTTTTAAGAATTCTCAAATTTTCAGAAAGGAGGTTCCATATAAGGTCAAAAACTACATACTCAGATCTTCACCAAACTTTGCAGGTATACTTTGGATGTCAAGACACGTGGAAAAAACGTACAAAACAAGAGATTGGGGTCATCAAGATTTTGGACGAATTTTTTAAGAATTTTCAAATTTTCAGATGGGAGGTTCAATATAAGGTCAAAAACTACATACTCAGATCTTCACCAAACTTTGCATGGATACATTGGATGTCAAGACACGTGGAAAAAACGTACAAAACAAGAGATTGGAGACATCAAAATTTTGGACGAATTTTTTAAGAATTTTCAAATTTTCAGATAGGAGGTTCCAGATGAGGTCAAAAACTACATACTCAGATCTTCACCAAATTTTGCAGGAATACTTTGCATGTCAAGACACGTGGAAAAAACGTACAAAACTTAGGATTGGTGACATCAAGATTTTGGACGAATTTTTTAAGAATTTTCAAATTTTCAGATAGGAGGTTCCATATAAGGTCAAAAACTACATACTCAGATCTTCACCAAACTTTGCAGGGATACATTGGAGGTCGAGACACGTGGAAAAAAAGTACAAAACAAGAGATTGGGGTCATCAAGATTTTGGACGGATTTTTTAGGAATTTTCAAATTTTCAGATGGGAGGTTCCAGATAAGGTCAAAAACTACATACTCAGATCTTCACCAAACATTGCAGGGATACATTGGATGTCAAGACACGTGGAAAAAACGTACAAAACAAGAGATTGGAGACATCAAGATTTTGGACGAATTTTTTAAGAATTTTCAAATTTTCAGATAGGAGGTTCCAGATGAGGTCAAAAACTACATACTCAGATCTTCACCAAACTTTGCAGGAATACTTTGCATGTCAAGACACGTGGAAAAAACGTACAAAACAAGAGATCGGAGACATCAAGATTTTCGACGAATTTTTTAAGAATTTTCAAATTTTCAGATGGGAGGTTCCAGATAAGGTCAAAAACGACATACTCAGATCTTCACCAAACTTTGCAGGGATCCATTGGAGGTCGAGACACGTGGAAAAAACGTACAAAACAAGAGATTGGAGACATCAAGATTTTGGACGAATTTTTTAAGAATTTTCAAATTTTCAGATAGGAGGTTCCATATAAGGTCAAAAACTACATACTCAGATCTTCACCAAACTTTGCAGGGATACATTGGATGTCAAGACACGTGGAAAAAACGTACAAAACAAGAGATCGGAGACATCAAGATTTTCGACGAATTTTTTAAGAATTTTCAAATTTTCAGATAGGAGGTTCCATATAAGGTCAAAAACTACATACTCAGATCTTCACCAAACTTTGCAGGGATACATTGGAGGTCGAGACACGTGGAAAAAAAGTACAAAACAAGAGATTGGGGTCATCAAGATTTTGGACGGATTTTTTAGGAATTTTCAAATTTTCAGATGGGAGGTTCCAGATAAGGTCAAAAACTACATACTCAGATCTTCACCAAACATTGCAGGGATACATTGGATGTCAAGACACGTGGAAAAAACGTACAAAACAAGAGATTGGAGACATCAAGATTTTGGACGAATTTTTTAAGAATTTTCAAATTTTCAGATAGGAGGTTCCAGATGAGGTCAAAAACTACATACTCAGATCTTCACCAAACTTTGCAGGAATACTTTGCATGTCAAGACACGTGGAAAAAACGTACAAAACAAGAGATCGGAGACATCAAGATTTTGGACGAATTTTTGAAGAATTTTCAAATTTTCAGATAGGAGGTTCCAGATATGGTCTAAAACTACATACTCAGATCTCCACCAAACATTGCAGGAATACATTGGATGTCAAGACACGTGGAAAAAACGTACAAAACAAGAGATTGGAGACATCAAGATTTTCGACGAATTTTTGAAGAATTTTCAAATTTTCAAATAGGAGGTTCCAGATAAGGTGAAAAACTACATACTCAGATCTTCACCAAACTTTGCAGGGATCCATTGGAGGTCGAGACACGTGGAAAAAACGTACAAAACAAGAGATTGGAGACATCAAGATTTTGGACGAATTTTTGAAGAATTTTCAAATTTTCAGATAGGAGGTTCCAGATAAGGTCTAAAACTACATACTCAAATCTCCACCAAACATTGCAGGAATACATTGGATGTCAAGACACGTGGAAAAAACGTACAAAACAAGAGATTGGAGACATCAAGATTTTCGACGAATTTTTGAAGAATTTTCAAATTTTCAGAAAGGATGTTCCAGATGAGGTCAAAAACTACATACTCAGATCTTCACCAAACTTTGCAGGGATCCATTGGAGGTCGAGACACGTGGAAAAAACGTACAAAACAAGAGATCGGAGACATCAAGATTTTCGACGAATTTTTGAAGAATTTTCAAATTTTCAGATAGGAGGTTCCAGATAAGGTCTAAAACTACATACTCAGATCTCCACCAAACATTGCAGGAATACATTGGATGTCAAGACACGTGGAAAAAACGTACAAAACAAGAGATTGGAGACATCAAGATTTTCGACGAATTTTTGAAGAATTTTCAAATTTTCAGAAAGGATGTTCCAGATAAGGTCAAAAACGACATACTCAGATCTTCACCAAACTTTGCAGGGATCCATTGGAGGTCGAGACACGTGGAAAAAACGTACAAAACAAGAGATTGGAGACATCAAGATTTTGGACGAATTTTTGAAGAATTTTCAAATTTTCAGATAGGAGGTTCCAGATAAGGTCTAAAACTACATACTCAGATCTCCACCAAACATTGCAGGAATACATTGGATGTCAAGACACTTGGAAAAAACGTACAAAACAAGAGATTGGAGACATCAAGATTTTCGACGAATTTTTGAAGAATTTTCAAATTTTCAGATAGGAGGTTCCAGATGAGGTCAAAAACTACATACTCAGATCTTCACCAAACTTTGCAGGAATACTTTGCATGTCAAGACACGTGGAAAAAACGTACAAAACAAGAGATCGGAGACATCAAGATTTTCGACGAATTTTTTAAGAATTTTCAAATTTTCAGATGGGAGGTTCCAGATAAGGTCAAAAACGACATACTCAGATCTTCACCAAACTTTGCAGGGATCCATTGGAGGTCGAGACACGTGGAAAAAACGTACAAAACAAGAGATTGGAGACATCAAGATTTTGGACGAATTTTTGAAGAATTTTCAAATTTTCAGATAGGAGGTTCCATATAAGGTCAAAAACTACATACTCAGATCTTCACCAAACTTTGCAGGGATACATTGGATGTCAAGACACGTGGAAAAAACGTACAAAACAAAAGATTGGAGACATCAAGATTTTCGACGAATTTTTTAAGAATTTTCAAATTTTCTGATGGGAGGTTCCAGATGAGGTCAAAAACGACATACTCAGATCTTCACCAAACTTTGCAGGAATACTTTGCATGTCAAGACACGTGGAAAAAACGTACAAAACAAGAGATCGGAGACATCAAGATTTTCGACGAATTTTTTAAGAATTTTCAAATTTTCAGATAGGAGGTTCCATATAAGGTCAAAAACTACATACTCAGATCTTCACCAAACTTTGCAGGGATACATTGGAGGTCGAGACACGTGGAAAAAAAGTACAAAACAAGAGATTGGGGTCATCAAGATTTTGGACGGATTTTTTAGGAATTTTCAAATTTTCAGATGGGAGGTTCCAGATAAGGTCAAAAACTACATACTCAGATCTTCACCAAACATTGCAGGGATACATTGGATGTCAAGACACGTGGAAAAAACGTACAAAACAAGAGATTGGAGACATCAAGATTTTGGACGAATTTTTTAAGAATTTTCAAATTTTCAGATAGGAGGTTCCAGATGAGGTCAAAAACTACATACTCAGATCTTCACCAAACTTTGCAGGAATACTTTGCATGTCAAGACACGTGGAAAAAACGTACAAAACAAGAGATCGGAGACATCAAGATTTTCGACGAATTTTTGAAGAATTTTCAAATTTTCAGATAGGAGGTTCCAGATAAGGTCTAAAACTACATACTCAGATCTCCACCAAACATTGCAGGAATACATTGGATGTCAAGACACGTGGAAAAAACGTACAAAACAAGAGATTGGAGACATCAAGATTTTCGACGAATTTTTGAAGAATTTTCAAATTTTCAGATAGGAGGTTCCAGATAAGGTCAAAAACTACATACTCAGATCTTCACCAAACTTTGCAGGGATCCATTGGAGGTCGAGACACGTGGAAAAAACGTACAAAACAAGAGATTGGAGACATCAAGATTTTGGACGAATTTTTTAAGAATTTTCAAATTTTCAGATAGGAGGTTCCATATAAGGTCAAAAACTACATACTCAGATCTTCACCAAACTTTGCAGGGATACATTGGATGTCAAGACACGTGGAAAAAACGTACAAAACAAGAGATTGGAGACATCAAGATTTTCGACGAATTTTTTAAGAATTTTCAAATTTTCAGAAAGGATGTTCCAGATAAGGTCAAAAACGACATACTCAGATCTTCACCAAACTTTGCAGGGATCCATTGGAGGTCGAGACACGTGGAAAAAACGTACAAAACAAGAGATTGGAGACATCAAGATTTTGGACGAATTTTTGAAGAATTTTCAAATTTTCAGATAGGAGGTTCCAGATAAGGTCTAAAACTACATACTCAGATCTCCACCAAACATTGCAGGAATACATTGGATGTCAAGACACGTGGAAAAAACGTACAAAACAAGAGATTGGAGACATCAAGATTTTCGACGAATTTTTGAAGAATTTTCAAATTTTCAGATAGGAGGTTCCAGATAAGGTCAAAAACTACATACTCAGATCTTCACCAAACGTTGCAGGGATACTTTGCATGTCAAGACACGTGGAAAAAACGTACAAAACTAAAGATTGGAGACATCAAGATTTTCGACGAATTTTTTAAGAATTTTCAAATTTTCAGATGGGAGGTTCCAGATAAGGTCAAAAACGACATACTCAGATCTTCACCAAACTTTGCATGGATACATTGGATGTCAAGACACGTGGAAAAAACGTACAAAACAAGAGATTGGAGACATCAAGATTTTGGACGAATTTTTTAAGAATTCTCAAATTTTCAGAAAGGAGGTTCCATATAAGGTCGAAAACTACATACTCAGATCTTCACCAAACTTTGCAGGGATACTTTGGATGTCAAGACACGTGGAAAAAACGTACAAAACAAGAGATTGGGGTCATCAAGATTTTGGACGAATTTTTTAAGAATTTTCAAATTTTCAGATGGGAGGTTCAATATAAGGTCAAAAACTACATACTCAGATCTTCACCAAACTTTGCATGGATACATTGGATGTCAAGACACGTGGAAAAAACGTACAAAACAAGAGATTGGAGACATCAAAATTTTGGACGAATTTTTTAAGAATTTTCAAATTTTCAGATAGGAGGTTCCAGATGAGGTCAAAAACTACATACTCAGATCTTCACCAAATTTTGCAGGAATACTTTGCATGTCAAGACACGTGGAAAAAAACGTACAAAACATAGGATTGGTGACATCAAGATTTTGGACGAATTTTTTAAGAATTTTCAAATTTTCAGATAGGAGGTTCCATATAAGGTCAAAAACTACATACTCAGATCTTCACCAAACTTTGCAGGGATACATTGGAGGTCGAGACACGTGGAAAAAAAGTACAAAACAAGAGATTGGGGTCATCAAGATTTTGGACGGATTTTTTAGGAATTTTCAAATTTTCAGATGGGAGGTTCCAGATAAGGTCAAAAACTACATACTCAGATCTTCACCAAACATTGCAGGGATACATTGGATGTCAAGACACGTGGAAATAACGTACAAAACAAGAGATTGGAGACATCAAGATTTTGGACGAATTTTTTAAGAATTTTCAAATTTTCAGATAGGAGGTTCCAGATGAGGTCAAAAACTACATACTCAGATCTTCACCAAACTTTGCAGGAATACTTTGCATGTCAAGACACGTGGAAAAAACGTACAAAACAAGAGATCGGAGACATCAAGATTTTCGACGAATTTTTTAAGAATTTTCAAATTTTCAGATGGGAGGTTCCAGATAAGGTCAAAAACGACATACTCAGATCTTCACCAAACTTTGCAGGGATCCATTGGAGGTCGAGACACGTGGAAAAAACGTACAAAACAAGAGATTGGAGACATCAAGATTTTGGACGAATTTTTTAAGAATTTTCAAATTTTCAGATAGGAGGTTCCATATAAGGTCAAAAACTACATACTCAGATCTTCACCAAACTTTGCAGGGATACATTTGATGTCAAGACACGTGGAAAAAACGTACAAAACAAAAGATTGGAGACATCAAGATTTTCGACGAATTTTTTAAGAATTTTCAAATTTTCAGATGGGAGGTTCCAGATGAGGTCAAAAACGACATACTCAGATCTTCACCAAACTTTGCAGGAATACTTTGCATGTCAAGACACGTGGAAAAAACGTACAAAACAAGAGATCGGAGACATCAAGATTTTCGACGAATTTTTTAAGAATTTTCAAATTTTCAGATAGGAGGTTCCATATAAGGTCAAAAACTACATACTCAGATCTTCACCAAACTTTGCAGGGATACATTGGAGGTCGAGACACGTGGAAAAAAAGTACAAAACAAGAGATTGGGGTCATCAAGATTTTGGACGGATTTTTTAGGAATTTTCAAATTTTCAGATGGGAGGTTCCAGATAAGGTCAAAAACTACATACTCAGATCTTCACCAAACATTGCAGGGATACATTGGATGTCAAGACACGTGGAAAAAACGTACAAAACAAGAGATTGGAGACATCAAGATTTTGGACGAATTTTTTAAGAATTTTCAAATTTTCAGATAGGAGGTTCCAGATGAGGTCAAAAACTACATACTCAGATCTTCACCAAACTTTGCAGGAATACTTTGCATGTCAAGACACGTGGAAAAAACGTACAAAACAAGAGATCGGAGACATCAAGATTTTGGACGAATTTTTGAAGAATTTTCAAATTTTCAGATAGGAGGTTCCAGATATGGTCTAAAACTACATACTCAGATCTCCACCAAACATTGCAGGAATACATTGGATGTCAAGACACGTGGAAAAAACGTACAAAACAAGAGATTGGAGACATCAAGATTTTCGACGAATTTTTGAAGAATTTTCAAATTTTCAGATAGGAGGTTCCAGATAAGGTGAAAAACTACATACTCAGATCTTCACCAAACTTTGCAGGGATCCATTGGAGGTCGAGACACGTGGAAAAAACGTACAAAACAAGAGATTGGAGACATCAAGATTTTGGACGAATTTTTGAAGAATTTTCAAATTTTCAGATAGGAGGTTCCAGATAAGGTCTAAAACTACATACTCAGATCTCCACCAAACATTGCAGGAATACATTGGATGTCAAGACACGTGGAAAAAACGTACAAAACAAGAGATTGGAGACATCAAGATTTTCGACGAATTTTTGAAGAATTTTCAAATTTTCAGAAAGGATGTTCCAGATGAGGTCAAAAACTACATACTCAGATCTTCACCAAACTTTGCAGGGATCCATTGGAGGTCGAGACACGTGGAAAAAACGTACAAAACAAGAGATCGGAGACATCAAGATTTTCGACGAATTTTTGAAGAATTTTCAAATTTTCAGATAGGAGGTTCCAGATAAGGTCTAAAACTACATACTCAGATCTCCACCAAACATTGCAGGAATACATTGGATGTCAAGACACGTGGAAAAAACGTACAAAACAAGAGATTGGAGACATCAAGATTTTCGACGAATTTTTGAAGAATTTTCAAATTTTCAGAAAGGATGTTCCAGATAAGGTCAAAAACGACATACTCAGATCTTCACCAAACTTTGCAGGGATCCATTGGAGGTCGAGACACGTGGAAAAAACGTACAAAACAAGAGATTGGAGACATCAAGATTTTGGACGAATTTTTGAAGAATTTTCAAATTTTCAGATAGGAGGTTCCAGATAAGGTCTAAAACTACATACTCAGATCTCCACCAAACATTGCAGGAATACATTGGATGTCAAGACACGTGGAAAAAACGTACAAAACAAGAGATTGGAGACATCAAGATTTTCGACGAATTTTTGAAGAATTTTCAAATTTTCAGATAGGAGGTTCCAGATGAGGTCAAAAACTACATACTCAGATCTTCACCAAACTTTGCAGGAATACTTTGCATGTCAAGACACGTGGAAAAAACGTACAAAACAAAAGATTGGAGACATCAAGATTTTCGACGAATTTTTTAAGAATTTTCAAATTTTCAGATGGGAGGTTCCAGATAAGGTCAAAAACGACATACTCAGATCTTCACCAAACTTTGCATGGATACATTGGATGTCAAGACACGTGGAAAAAACGTACAAAACAAGAGATTGGAGACATCAAGATTTTGGACGAATTTTTTAAGAATTCTCAAATTTTCAGAAAGGAGGTTCCATATAAGGTCAAAAACTACATACTCAGATCTTCACCAAACTTTGCAGGGATACTTTGGATGTCAAGACACGTGGAAAAAACGTACAAAACAAGAGATTGGGGTCATCAAGATTTTGGACGAATTTTTTAAGAATTTTCAAATTTTCAGATGGGAGGTTCAATATAAGGTCAAAAACTACATACTCAGATCTTCACCAAACTTTGCATGGATACATTGGATGTCAAGACACGTGGAAAAAACATACAAAACATAGGATTCGGAACATCAAGATTTTGGTCGAATTTTTTAAGAATTTTCAAATTTTCAGATAGGAGGTTCCATATAAGGTCAAAAACTACATACTCAGATCTTCACCAAACATTGCAGGAATACATTGGATGTCAAGACACGTGGAAAAAACGTACAAAACAAGAGATTGGGGTCATCAAGATTTTGCACGGATTTTTTAGGAATTTTCAAATTTTCAGATGGGAGGTTCCAGATAAGGTCAAAAACTACATACTCAGATCTTCACCAAACTTTGCAGGGATACATTGGATGTCAAGACACGTGGAAAAAACGTACAAAACAAGAGATTGGAGACATCAAGATTTTGGACGAATTTTTTAAGAATTTTCAAATTTTCAGATAGGAGGTTCCATATAAGGTCAAAAACTACATACTCAGATCTTCACCAAACTTTGCATGGATACATTATGTGTCAAGACACGTGGAAAAAACGTACAAAACAAAAGATTGGAGACATCAAGATATTGGTCGAATTTTTTAAGAATTTTCAAATTTTCAGATGGGAGGTTCCAGATAAGGTCAAAAACTACATACTCAGATCTTCACCAAACTTTGCAGGGATACATTGGATGTCAAGACACGTGGAAAAAACGTACAAAACAAGAGATAGGAGACATCAAGATTTTGGACGAATTTTTTAACAATTTTCAAATTTTCAGAAAGGATGTTCCAGATAAGGTCAAAAACAACATACTCAGATCTTCACCAAACTTTGCAGGGATACATTGGATATCAAGACACGTGGAAAAAACGTACAAAACAAGAGATTGGAGACATCAAGATTTTGGACGAATTTTTTAAGAATTTTCAAATTTTCAGATAGGAGGTTCCAGATAAGATCAAAAACTACATACTCAGATCTTCACCAAACTTTGC
The DNA here is from genome assembly GCF_977018435.1 of Lepisma saccharinum. Classification (NCBI taxonomy): domain Eukaryota; kingdom Metazoa; phylum Arthropoda; class Insecta; order Zygentoma; family Lepismatidae; genus Lepisma; species Lepisma saccharinum. The sequence goes on from NW_028142978.1 coordinate 657,449, forward strand.
AGGGATACATTGGATGTCAAGACACGTGGAAAAAAAGTACAAAACAAGAGATTGGGGTCATCAAGATTTTGGACGGATTTTTTAGGAATTTTCAAATTTTCAGATGGGAGGTTCCAGATAAGGTCAAAAACTACATACTCAGATCTTCACCAAACATTGCAGGGATACATTGGATGTCAAGACACGTGGAAAAAACGTACAAAACAAGAGATTGGAGACATCAAGATTTTGGACGAATTTTTTAAGAATTTTCAAATTTTCAGATAGGAGGTTCCAGATGAGGTCAAAAACTACATACTCAGATCTTCACCAAACTTTGCAGGGATCCATTGGATGTCAAGACACGTGGAAAAAACATACAAAACATAGGATTGGTGACATCAAGATTTTGGACGAATTTTTTAAGAATTTTCAAATTTTCAGATGGGAGGTTCCAGATAAAGTCAAAAACTACATACTCAGATCTTCACCAAACATTGCAGGGATACATTGGATGTCAAGACACGTGGAAAAAACGTACAAAACAAGAGATTGGAGACATCAAGATTTTGGACGAATTTTTTAAGAATTTTCAAATTTTCAGATAGGAGGTTCCAGATGAGGTCAAAAACTACATACTCAGATCTTCACCAAACTTTGCAGGAATACTTTGCATGTCAAGACACGTGGAAAAAACGTACAAAACAAGAGATCGGAGACATCAAGATTTTCGACGAATTTTTTAAGAATTTTCAAATTTTCAGATGGGAGGTTCCAGATAAGGTCAAAAACGACATACTCAGATCTTCACCAAACTTTGCAGGAATACATTGGATGTCAAGACACGTGGAAAAAACATACAAAACATAGGATTGGTGACATCAAGATTTTGGACGAATTTTTTAAGAATTTTCAAATTTTCAGATAGGAGGTTCCATATAAGGTCAAAAACTACATACTCAGATCTTCACCAAACTTTGCAGGGATCCATTGGAGGTCGAGACACGTGGAAAAACGTACAAAACAAGAGATTGGAGACATCAAGATTTTGGACGAATTTTTTAAGAATTTTCAAATTTTCAGATAGGAGGTTCCATATAAGGTCAAAAACTACATACTCAGATCTTCACCAAACTTTGCATGGATACATTGGATGTCAAGACACGTGGAAAAAACGTACAAAACAAGAGATTGGAGACATCAAGATTTTCGACGAATTTTTTAAGAATTTTCAAATTTTCAGAAAGGATGTTCCAGATAAGGTCAAAAACGACATACTCAGATCTTCACCAAACTTTGCAGGGATCCATTGGAGGTCGAGACACGTGGAAAAAACGTACAAAACAAGAGATTGGAGACATCAAGATTTTGGACGAATTTTTGAAGAATTTTCAAATTTTCAGATAGGAGGTTCCAGATAAGGTCTAAAACTACATACTCAGATCTCCACCAAACATTGCAGGAATACATTGGATGTCAAGACACGTGGAAAAAACGTACAAAACAAGAGATTGGAGACATCAAGATTTTCGACGAATTTTTGAAGAATTTTCAAATTTTCAGATAGGAGGTTCCAGATAAGGTCAAAAACTACATACTCAGATCTTCACCAAACGTTGCAGGGATACTTTGCATGTCAAGACACGTGGAAAAAACGTACAAAACTAAAGATTGGAGACATCAAGATTTTCGACGAATTTTTTAAGAATTTTCAAATTTTCAGATGGGAGGTTCCAGATAAGGTCAAAAACGACATACTCAGATCTTCACCAAACTTTGCATGGATACATTGGATGTCAAGACACGTGGAAAAAACGTACAAAACAAGAGATTGGAGACATCAAGATTTTGGACGAATTTTTTAAGAATTCTCAAATTTTCAGAAAGGAGGTTCCATATAAGGTCAAAAACTACATACTCAGATCTTCACCAAACTTTGCAGGGATACTTTGGATGTCAAGACACGTGGAAAAAACGTACAAAACAAGAGATTGGGGTCATCAAGATTTTGGACGAATTTTTTAAGAATTTTCAAATTTTCAGATGGGAGGTTCAATATAAGGTCAAAAACTACATACTCAGATCTTCACCAAACTTTGCATGGATACATTGGATGTCAAGACACGTGGAAAAAACGTACAAAACAAGAGATTGGAGACATCAAAATTTTGGACGAATTTTTTAAGAATTTTCAAATTTTCAGATAGGAGGTTCCAGATGAGGTCAAAAACTACATACTCAGATCTTCACCAAATTTTGCAGGGATACATTGGATGTCAAGACACGTGGAAAAAACGTACAAAACTTAGGATTGGTGACATCAAGATTTTGGACGAATTTTTTAAGAATTTTCAAATTTTCAGATAGGAGGTTCCATATAAGGTCAAAAACTACATACTCAGATCTTCACCAAACTTTGCAGGGATACATTGGAGGTCGAGACACGTGGAAAAAAAGTACAAAACAAGAGATTGGGGTCATCAAGATTTTGGACGGATTTTTTAGGAATTTTCAAATTTTCAGATGGGAGGTTCCAGATAAGGTCAAAAACTACATACTCAGATCTTCACCAAACATTGCAGGGATACATTGGATGTCAAGACACGTGGAAAAAACGTACAAAACAAGAGATTGGAAACATCAAGATTTTGGACGAATTTTTTAAGAATTTTCAAATTTTCAGATAGGAGGTTCCAGATGAGGTCAAAAACTACATACTCAGATCTTCACCAAACTTTGCAGGAATACTTTGCATGTCAAGACACGTGGAAAAAACGTACAAAACAAGAGATCGGAGACATCAAGATTTTCGACGAATTTTTTAAGAATTTTCAAATTTTCAGATGGGAGGTTCCAGATAAGGTCAAAAACGACATACTCAGATCTTCACCAAACTTTGCAGGGATCCATTGGAGGTCGAGACACGTGGAAAAAACGTACAAAACAAGAGATTGGAGACATCAAGATTTTGGACGAATTTTTTAAGAATTTTCAAATTTTCAGATAGGAGGTTCCATATAAGGTCAAAAACTACATACTCAGATCTTCACCAAACTTTGCAGGGATACATTGGATGTCAAGACACGTGGAAAAAACGTACAAAACAAGAGATCGGAGACATCAAGATTTTCGACGAATTTTTTAAGAATTTTCAAATTTTCAGATAGGAGGTTCCATATAAGGTCAAAAACTACATACTCAGATCTTCACCAAACTTTGCAGGGATACATTGGAAGTCGAGACACGTGGAAAAAAAGTACAAAACAAGAGATTGGGGTCATCAAGATTTTGGACGGATTTTTTAGGAATTTTCAAATTTTCAGATGGGAGGTTCCAGATAAGGTCAAAAACTACATACTCAGATCTTCACCAAACATTGCAGGGATACATTGGATGTCAAGACACGTGGAAAAAACGTACAAAACAAGAGATTGGAGACATCAAGATTTTGGACGAATTTTTTAAGAATTTTCAAATTTTCAGATGGGAGGTTCAATATAAGGTCAAAAACTACATACTCAGATCTTCACCAAACTTTGCATGGATACATTGGATGTCAAGACACGTGGAAAAAACATACAAAACATAGGATTCGGAACATCAAGATTTTGGTCGAATTTTTTAAGAATTTTCAAATTTTCAGATAGGAGGTTCCATATAAGGTCAAAAACTACATACTCAGATCTTCACCAAACATTGCAGGAATACATTGGATGTCAAGACACGTGGAAAAAACGTACAAAACAAGAGATTGGGGTCATCAAGATTTTGCACGGATTTTTTAGGAATTTTCAAATTTTCAGATGGGAGGTTCCAGATAAGGTCAAAAACTACATACTCAGATCTTCACCAAACTTTGCAGGGATACATTGGATGTCAAGACACGTGGAAAAAACGTACAAAACAAGAGATTGGAGACATCAAGATTTTGGACGAATTTTTTAAGAATTTTCAAATTTTCAGATAGGAGGTTCCATATAAGGTCAAAAACTACATACTCAGATCTTCACCAAACTTTGCATGGATACATTATGTGTCAAGACACGTGGAAAAAACGTACAAAACAAAAGATTGGAGACATCAAGATATTGGTCGAATTTTTTAAGAATTTTCAAATTTTCAGATGGGAGGTTCCAGATAAGGTCAAAAACTACATACTCAGATCTTCACCAAACTTTTCAGGGATACATTGGATGTCAAGACACGTGGAAAAAACGTACAAAACAAGAGATAGGAGACATCAAGATTTTGGACGAATTTTTTAACAATTTTCAAATTTTCAGAAAGGATGTTCCAGATAAGGTCAAAAACAACATACTCAGATCTTCACCAAACTTTGCAGGGATACATTGGATATCAAGACACGTGGAAAAAACGTACAAAACAAGAGATTGGAGACATCAAGATTTTGGACGAATTTTTTAAGAATTTTCAAATTTTCAGATAGGAGGTTCCAGATAAGATCAAAAACTACATACTCAGATCTTCACCAAACTTTGCAGGGATACATTGGATGTCAAGACACGTGGAAAAAAAGTACAAAACAAGAGATTGGGGTCATCAAGATTTTGGACGGATTTTTTAGGAATTTTCAAATTTTCAGATGGGAGGTTCCAGATAAGGTCAAAAACTACATACTCAGATCTTCACCAAACATTGCAGGGATACATTGGATGTCAAGACACGTGGAAAAAACGTACAAAACAAGAGATTGGAGACATCAAGATTTTGGACGAATTTTTTAAGAATTTTCAAATTTTCAGATAGGAGGTTCCAGATGAGGTCAAAAACTACATACTCAGATCTTCACCAAACTTTGCAGGGATCCATTGGATGTCAAGACACGTGGAAAAAACATACAAAACATAGGATTGGTGACATCAAGATTTTGGACGAATTTTTTAAGAATTTTCAAATTTTCAGATGGGAGGTTCCAGATAAGGTCAAAAACTACATACTCAGATCTTCACCAAACATTGCAGGGATACATTGGATGTCAAGACACGTGGAAAAAACGTACAAAACAAGAGATTGGAGACATCAAGATTTTGGACGAATTTTTTAAGAATTTTCAAATTTTCAGATAGGAGGTTCCAGATGAGGTCAAAAACTACATACTCAGATCTTCACCAAACTTTGCAGGAATACTTTGCATGTCAAGACACGTGGAAAAAACGTACAAAACTAGAGATCGGAGACATCAAGATTTTCGACGAATTTTTTAAGAATTTTCAAATTTTCAGATGGGAGGTTCCAGATAAGGTCAAAAACGACATACTCAGATCTTCACCAAACTTTGCAGGAATACATTGGATGTCAAGACACGTGGAAAAAACATACAAAACATAGGATTGGTGACATCAAGATTTTGGACGAATTTTTTAAGAATTTTCAAATTTTCAGATAGGAGGTTCCATATAAGGTCAAAAACTACATACTCAGATCTTCACCAAACTTTGCAGGGATCCATTGGAGGTCGAGACACGTGGAAAAAACGTACAAAACAAGAGATTGGAGACATCAAGATTTTGGACGAATTTTTTAAGAATTTTCAAATTTTCAGATAGGAGGTTCCATATAAGGTCAAAAACTACATACTCAGATCTTCACCAAACTTTGCATGGATACATTGGATGTCAAGACACGTGGAAAAAACGTACAAAACAAGAGATTGGAGACATCAAGATTTTCGACGAATTTTTTAAGAATTTTCAAATTTTCAGAAAGGATGTTCCAGATAAGGTCAAAAACGACATACTCAGATCTTCACCAAACTTTGCAGGGATCCATTGGAGGTCGAGACACGTGGAAAAAACGTACAAAACAAGAGATTGGAGACATCAAGATTTTGGACGAATTTTTGAAGAATTTTCAAATTTTCAGATAGGAGGTTCCAGATAAGGTCTAAAACTACATACTCAGATCTCCACCAAACATTGCAGGAATACATTGGATGTCAAGACACGTGGAAAAAACGTACAAAACAAGAGATTGGAGACATCAAGATTTTCGACGAATTTTTGAAGAATTTTCAAATTTTCAGATAGGAGGTTCCAGATAAGGTCAAAAACTACATACTCAGATCTTCACCAAACGTTGCAGGGATACTTTGCATGTCAAGACACGTGGAAAAAACGTACAAAACTAAAGATTGGAGACATCAAGATTTTCGACGAATTTTTTAAGAATTTTCAAATTTTCAGATGGGAGGTTCCAGATAAGGTCAAAAACGACATACTCAGATCTTCACCAAACTTTGCATGGATACTTTGGATGTCAAGACACGTGGAAAAAACGTACAAAACAAGAGATTGGAGACATCAAGATTTTGGACGAATTTTTTAAGAATTCTCAAATTTTCAGAAAGGAGGTTCCATATAAGGTCAAAAACTACATACTCAGATCTTCACCAAACTTTGCAGGGATACTTTGGATGTCAAGACACGTGGAAAAAACGTACAAAACAAGAGATTGGGGTCATCAAGATTTTGGACGAATTTTTTAAGAATTTTCAAATTTTCAGATGGGAGGTTCAATATAAGGTCAAAAACTACATACTCAGATCTTCACCAAACTTTGCATGGATACATTGGATGTCAAGACACGTGGAAAAAACGTACAAAACAAGAGATTGGAGACATCAAAATTTTGGACGAATTTTTTAAGAATTTTCAAATTTTCAGATAGGAGGTTCCAGATGAGGTCAAAAACTACATACTCAGATCTTCACCAAATTTTGCAGGAATACTTTGCATGTCAAGACACGTGGAAAAAACGTACAAAACTTAGGATTGGTGACATCAAGATTTTGGACGAATTTTTTAAGAATTTTCAAATTTTCAGACAGGAGGTTCCATATAAGGTCAAAAACTACATACTCAGATCTTCACCAAACTTTGCAGGGATACATTGGAGGTCGAGACACGTGGAAAAAAAGTACAAAACAAGAGATTGGGGTCATCAAGATTTTGGACGGATTTTTTAGGAATTTTCAAACTTTCAGATGGGAGGTTCCAGATAAGGTCAAAAACTACATACTCAGATCTTCACCAAACATTGCAGGGATACATTGGATGTCAAGACACGTGGAAAAAACGTACAAAACAAGAGATTGGAAACATCAAGATTTTGGACGAATTTTTTAAGAATTTTCAAATTTTCAGATAGGAGGTTCCAGATGAGGTCAAAAACTACATACTCAGATCTTCACCAAACTTTGCAGGAATACTTTGCATGTCAAGACACGTGGAAAAAACGTACAAAACAAGAGATCGGAGACATCAAGATTTTCGACGAATTTTTTAAGAATTTTCAAATTTTCAGATGGGAGGTTCCAGATAAGGTCAAAAACGACATACTCAGATCTTCACCAAACTTTGCAGGGATCCATTGGAGGTCGAGACACGTGGAAAAAACGTACAAAACAAGAGATTGGAGACATCAAGATTTTGGACGAATTTTTTAAGAATTTTCAAATTTTCAGATAGGAGGTTCCATATAAGGTCAAAAACTACATACTCAGATCTTCACCAAACTTTGCAGGGATACATTGGATGTCAAGACACGTGGAAAAAACGTACAAAACAAGAGATCGGAGACATCAAGATTTTCGACGAATTTTTTAAGAATTTTCAAATTTTCAGATAGGAGGTTCCATATAAGGTCAAAAACTACATACTCAGATCTTCACCAAACTTTGCAGGGATACATTGGAAGTCGAGACACGTGGAAAAAAAGTACAAAACAAGAGATTGGGGTCATCAAGATTTTGGACGGATTTTTTAGGAATTTTCAAATTTTCAGATGGGAGGTTCCAGATAAGGTCAAAAACTACATACTCAGATCTTCACCAAACATTGCAGGGATACATTGGATGTCAAGACACGTGGAAAAAACGTACAAAACAAGAGATTGGAGACATCAAGATTTTGGACGATTTTTTTAAGAATTTTCAAATTTTCAGATAGGAGGTTCCAGATGAGGTCAAAAACTACATACTCAGATCTTCACCAAACTTTGCAGGAATACTTTGCATGTCAAGACACGTGGAAAAAACGTACAAAACAAGAGATCGGAGACATCAAGATTTTGGACGAATTTTTGAAGAATTTTCAAATTTTCAGATAGGAGGTTCCAGATATGGTCTAAAACTACATACTCAGATCTCCACCAAACATTGCAGGAATACATTGGATGTCAAGACACGTGGAAAAAACGTACAAAACAAGAGATTGGAGACATCAAGATTTTCGACGAATTTTTGAAGAATTTTCAAATTTTCAAATAGGAGGTTCCAGATAAGGTGAAAAACTACATACTCAGATCTTCACCAAACTTTGCAGGGATCCATTGGAGGTCGAGACACGTGGAAAAAACGTACAAAACAAGAGATTGGAGACATCAAGATTTTGGACGAATTTTTGAAGAATTTTCAAATTTTCAGATAGGAGGTTCCAGATAAGGTCTAAAACTACATACTCAAATCTCCACCAAACATTGCAGGAATACATTGGATGTCAAGACACGTGGAAAAAACGTACAAAACAAGAGATTGGAGACATCAAGATTTTCGACGAATTTTTGAAGAATTTTCAAATTTTCAGAAAGGATGTTCCAGATGAGGTCAAAAACTACATACTCAGATCTTCACCAAACTTTGCAGGGATCCATTGGAGGTCGAGACACGTGGAAAAAACGTACAAAACAAGAGATCGGAGACATCAAGATTTTCGACGAATTTTTGAAGAATTTTCAAATTTTCAGATAGGAGGTTCCAGATAAGGTCTAAAACTACATACTCAGATCTCCACCAAACATTGCAGGAATACATTGGATGTCAAGACACGTGGAAAAAACGTACAAAACAAGAGATTGGAGACATCAAGATTTTCGACGAATTTTTGAAGAATTTTCAAATTTTCAGAAAGGATGTTCCAGATAAGGTCAAAAACGACATACTCAGATCTTCACCAAACTTTGCAGGGATCCATTGGAGGTCGAGACACGTGGAAAAAACGTACAAAACAAGAGATTGGAGACATCAAGATTTTCGACGAATTTTTGAAGAATTTTCAAATTTTCAGATAGGAGGTTCCAGATAAGGTCTAAAACTACATACTCAGATCTCCACCAAACATTGCAGGAATACATTGGATGTCAAGACACGTGGAAAAAACGTACAAAACAAGAGATTGGAGACATCAAGATTTTCGACGAATTTTTGAAGAATTTTCAAATTTTCAGATAGGAGGTTCCAGATGAGGTCAAAAACTACATACTCAGATCTTCACCAAACTTTGCAGGAATACTTTGCATGTCAAGACACGTGGAAAAAACGTACAAAACAAGAGATCGGAGACATCAAGATTTTCGACGAATTTTTTAAGAATTTTCAAATTTTCAGATGGGAGGTTCCAGATAAGGTCAAAAACGACATACTCAGATCTTCACCAAACTTTGCAGGGATCCATTGGAGGTCGAGACACGTGGAAAAAACGTACAAAACAAGAGATTGGAGACATCAAGATTTTGGACGAATTTTTGAAGAATTTTCAAATTTTCAGATAGGAGGTTCCATATAAGGTCAAAAACTACATACTCAGATCTTCACCAAACTTTGCAGGGATACATTGGATGTCAAGACACGTGGAAAAAACGTACAAAACAAAAGATTGGAGACATCAAGATTTTCGACGAATTTTTTAAGAATTTTCAAATTTTCTGATGGGAGGTTCCAGATGAGGTCAAAAACGACATACTCAGATCTTCACCAAACTTTGCAGGAATACTTTGCATGTCAAGACACGTGGAAAAAACGTACAAAACAAGAGATCGGAGACATCAAGATTTTCGACGAATTTTTTAAGAATTTTCAAATTTTCAGATAGGAGGTTCCATATAAGGTCAAAAACTACATACTCAGATCTTCACCAAACTTTGCAGGGATACATTGGAGGTCGAGACACGTGGAAAAAAAGTACAAAACAAGAGATTGGGGTCATCAAGATTTTGGACGGATTTTTTAGGAATTTTCAAATTTTCAGATGGGAGGTTCCAGATAAGGTCGAAAACTACATACTCAGATCTTCACCAAACATTGCAGGGATACATTGGATGTCAAGACACGTGGAAAAAACGTACAAAACAAGAGATTGGAGACATCAAGATTTTGGACGAATTTTTTAAGAATTTTCAAATTTTCAGATAGGAGGTTCCAGATGAGGTCAAAAACTACATACTCAGATCTTCACCAAACTTTGCAGGAATACTTTGCATGTCAAGACACGTGGAAAAAACGTACAAAACAAGAGATCGGAGACATCAAGATTTTCGACGAATTTTTGAAGAATTTTCAAATTTTCAGATAGGAGGTTCCAGATAAGGTCTAAAACTACATACTCAGATCTCCACCAAACATTGCAGGAATACATTGGATGTCAAGACACGTGGAAAAAACGTACAAAACAAGAGATTGGAGACATCAAGATTTTCGACGAATTTTTGAAGAATTTTCAAATTTTCAGATAGGAGGTTCCAGATAAGGTCAAAAACTACATACTCAGATCTTCACCAAACTTTGCAGGGATCCATTGGAGGTCGAGACACGTGGAAAAAACGTACAAAACAAGAGATTGGAGACATCAAGATTTTGGACGAATTTTTGAAGAATTTTCAAATTTTCAGATAGGAGGTTCCAGATAAGGTCTAAAACTACATACTCAGATCTCCACCAAACATTGCAGGAATACATTGGATGTCAAGACACGTGGAAAAAACGTACAAAACAAGAGATTGGAGACATCAAGATTTTCGACGAATTTTTGAAGAATTTTCAAATTTTCAGAAAGGATGTTCCAGATGAGGTCAAAAACTACATACTCAGATCTTCACCAAACTTTGCAGGGATCCATTGGAGGTCGAGACACGTGGAAAAAACGTACAAAACAAGAGATCGGAGACATCAAGATTTTCGACGAATTTTTGAAGAATTTTCAAATTTTCAGATAGGAGGTTCCAGATAAGGTCTAAAACTACATACTCAGATCTCCACCAAACATTGCAGGAATACATTGGATGTCAAGACACGTGGAAAAAACGTACAAAACAAGAGATTGGAGACATCAAGATTTTCGACGAATTTTTGAAGAATTTTCAAATTTTCAGAAAGGATGTTCCAGATAAGGTCAAAAACGACATACTCAGATCTTCACCAAACTTTGCAGGGATCCATTGGAGGTCGAGACACGTGGAAAAAACGTACAAAACAAGAGATTGGAGACATCAAGATTTTGGACGAATTTTTGAAGAATTTTCAAATTTTCAGATAGGAGGTTCCAGATAAGGTCTAAAACTACATACTCAGATCTCCACCAAACATTGCAGGAATACATTGGATGTCAAGACACGTGGAAAAAACGTACAAAACAAGAGATTGGAGACATCAAGATTTTCGACGAATTTTTGAAGAATTTTCAAATTTTCAGATAGGAGGTTCCAGATAAGGTCAAAAACTACATACTCAGATCTTCACCAAACGTTGCAGGGATACTTTGCATGTCAAGACACGTGGAAAAAACGTACAAAACTAAAGATTGGAGACATCAAGATTTTCGACGAATTTTTTAAGAATTTTCAAATTTTCAGATGGGAGGTTCCAGATAAGGTCAAAAACGACATACTCAGATCTTCACCAAACTTTGCATGGATACATTGGATGTCAAGACACGTGGAAAAAACGTACAAAACAAGAGATTGGAGACATCAAGATTTTGGACGAATTTTTTAAGAATTCTCAAATTTTCAGAAAGGAGGTTCCATATAAGGTCAAAAACTACATACTCAGATCTTCACCAAACTTTGCAGGGATACTTTGGATGTCAAGACACGTGGAAAAAACGTACAAAACAAGAGATTGGGGTCATCAAGATTTTGGACGAATTTTTTAAGAATTTTCAAATTTTCAGATGGGAGGTTCAATATAAGGTCAAAAACTACATACTCAGATCTTCACCAAACTTTGCATGGATACATTGGATGTCAAGACACGTGGAAAAAACGTACAAAACAAGAGATTGGAGACTTCAAAATTTTGGACGAATTTTTTAAGAATTTTCAAATTTTCAGATAGGAGGTTCCAGATGAGGTCAAAAACTACATACTCAGATCTTCACCAAATTTTGCAGGAATACTTTGCATGTCAAGACACGTGGAAAAAACGTACAAAACTTAGGATTGGTGACATCAAGATTTTGGACGAATTTTTTAAGAATTTTCAAATTTTCAGATAGGAGGTTCCATATAAGGTCAAAAACTACATACTCAGATCTTCACCAAACTTTGCAGGGATACATTGGAGGTCGAGACACGTGGAAAAAAAGTACAAAACAAGAGATTGGGGTCATCAAGATTTTGGACGGATTTTTTAGGAATTTTCAAATTTTCAGATGGGAGGTTCCAGATAAGGTCAAAAACTACATACTCAGATCTTCACCAAACATTGCAGGGATACATTGGATGTCAAGACACGTGGAAAAAACGTACAAAACAAGAGATTGGAGACATCAAGATTTTGGACGAATTTTTTAAGAATTTTCAAATTTTCAGATAGGTTCCAGATGAGGTCAAAAACTACATACTCAGATCTTCACCAAACTTTGCAGGAATACTTTGCATGTCAAGACACGTGGAAAAAACGTACAAAACAAGAGATCGGAGACATCAAGATTTTCGACGAATTTTTTAAGAATTTTCAAATTTTCAGATGGGAGGTTCCAGATAAGGTCAAAAACGACATACTCAGATCTTCACCAAACTTTGCAGGGATCCATTGGAGGTCGAGACACGTGGAAAAAACGTACAAAACAAGAGATTGGAGACATCAAGATTTTGGACGAATTTTTTAAGAATTTTCAAATTTTCAGATAGGAGGTTCCATATAAGGTCAAAAACTACATACTCAGATCTTCACCAAACTTTGCAGGGATACATTGGATGTCAAGACACGTGGAAAAAACGTACAAAACAAGAGATCGGAGACATCAAGATTTTCGACGAATTTTTTAAGAATTTTCAAATTTTCAGATAGGAGGTTCCATATAAGGTCAAAAACTACATACTCAGATCTTCACCAAACTTTGCAGGGATACATTGGAGGTCGAGACACGTGGAAAAAAAGTACAAAACAAGAGATTGGGGTCATCAAGATTTTGGACGGATTTTTTAGGAATTTTCAAATTTTCAGATGGGAGGTTCCAGATAAGGTCAAAAACTACATACTCAGATCTTCACCAAACATTGCAGGGATACATTGGATGTCAAGACACGTGGAAAAAACGTACAAAACAAGAGATTGGAGACATCAAGATTTTGGACGAATTTTTTAAGAATTTTCAAATTTTCAGATAGGAGGTTCCAGATGAGGTCAAAAACTACATACTCAGATCTTCACCAAACTTTGCAGGAATACTTTGCATGTCAAGACACGTGGAAAAAACGTACAAAACAAGAGATCGGAGACATCAAGATTTTGGACGAATTTTTGAAGAATTTTCAAATTTTCAGATAGGAGGTTCCAGATATGGTCTAAAACTACATACTCAGATCTCCACCAAACATTGCAGGAATACATTGGATGTCAAGACACGTGGAAAAAACGTACAAAACAAGAGATTGGAGACATCAAGATTTTCGACGAATTTTTTAAGAATTTTCAAATTTTCAGATAGGAGGTTCCAGATAAGGTGAAAAACTACATACTCAGATCTTCACCAAACTTTGCAGGGATCCATTGGAGGTCGAGACACGTGGAAAAAACGTACAAAACAAGAGATTGGAGACATCAAGATTTTGGACGAATTTTTGAAGAATTTTCAAATTTTCAGATAGGAGGTTCCAGATAAGGTCTAAAACTACATACTCAGATCTCCACCAAACATTGCAGGAATACATTGGATGTCAAGACACGTGGAAAAAACGTACAAAACAAGAGATTGGAGACATCAAGATTTTCGACGAATTTTTGAAGAATTTTCAAATTTTCAGAAAGGATGTTCCAGATGAGGTCAAAAACTACATACTCAGATCTTCACCAAACTTTGCAGGGATCCATTGGAGGTCGAGACACGTGGAAAAAACGTACAAAACAAGAGATCGGAGACATCAAAATTTTCGACGAATTTTTGAAGAATTTTCAAATTTTCAGATAGGAGGTTCCAGATAAGGTCTAAAACTACATACTCAGATCTCCACCAAACATTGCAGGAATACATTGGATGTCAAGACACGTGGAAAAAACGTACAAAACAAGAGATTGGAGACATCAAGATTTTCGACGAATTTTTGAAGAATTTTCAAATTTTCAGATAGGAGGTTCCAGATGAGGTCAAAAACTACATACTCAGATCTTCACCAAACTTTGCAGGAATACTTTGCATGTCAAGACACGTGGAAAAAACGTACAAAACAAGAGTAGTCCAGTTTAGAGAGTTCACCAACATCTTGTGATGAGCTGAAGTGATGAGCTCGCCTTAATGGATTTTTCTCGTAAGGCATGAGCTCTATTGGATGGCGCAGTGTTGCTAGCTTCTTACTTGAAAAAATCACCAAGGTTTTTGGGGTAACCTAACCTAAAACAAGGAGCTGGCAACCTTTCTCGCAGTGTTACCAACTTCTCACTCGAAAAAATTACCAAGGTTTTTGTCTTGGCCTAACCTAACCTAAAGCAAGGAGCAGGCAACCTTGCTTGAGGCTTGCCTTACAGTGCATAAAGCAAGGTTGCCAACCTACTGGTACTTTTGCCATAGCCTTTTACAAAAAAGAGAGAGAAGAGAGGGAGGGAAGAGTTAAACGGCCGACAGCCTACCTACAGCTTTTTTTGTCTAACTTAACCTCAAGCAAGGGGCTGGCAATTTTGCTTGAGGCTTGCCTTACAGCGCATAAAGCAATGTTGCCAACCTACATATACAGGGCAAGGAGAGCCGGCACTGCCGTAAAAGAGAAAGATGGATGGATGGGAACACTGCACGGGTTCAACGTCATCAAGTAAAAATTGCCTTAATGGTTTTTTCTTGTAAGGTACGATCTCTATTTTCTCGCGGTGTTACCAACTCCTACCTACACTTTTTTTTAGTTGGCAAGGGCTAGAGAGAGAAAAACTTATAGCTGGGAACAGTAATGAGCGAATGCGCCATATCGTAATTTTCCAACTCCCCGGGGGCCAATGTTTGTATATCGCGACCTTTGTAAACCTCTCTCTCTCGGGGGGGAAACGATGTGCCTCGCACACACACACACACACGCACGCACACACACGCACGCGCGCGCGCGCGTATGTATTGTAACACAAACAAACAAACAAACAAATAATAATTGTTGTTTTTTAGGAGGCCTGGCCCCTATAACCTCGCCAGGGTGCGTGGTGCCCAACCAAAAATGTAAAAGTTTTCTAATGGCTGCGGTTATAGATTACCGCACCTCTGTAGAGTTTCACGTGTTTTTTTTTTTCCCCCAAACTTCCATGAAACCCTACAGAGGACCTCCGTAATGCATGCAACGTGTACTAACGACTCTAGTGTTATTTGATGTTGTGATATTTTTGGATATAGAGTTTTATTGTGAGATATAGATAAAAATAATTATGTTTATTATAATATTTTCTTGATGAAGATGGGGAATGTATGTAAATAAAATTGCATGCTTTTTTTAGTGTGTGTATGTGTTTTTTGATGTTTCGACAGCATCTGAAACGATAAAAAAAGAAATTTTATTGTTAATTTTCACGTGTAAAAAACAACAACAAATTTTTTTTTTGTGCAAATTTTCTGATTGTCTCTCGTGCTATAGTGCAAAAAGATATTGTGACTGATAACTAATGAAATTAATATTTGTAAGTGATCTGAACTAGTGAAATTCGTATTGTGCTATTGTAACTGATTGTGCTAGTGCAGAAAATTTCTTATTGTGCAAGAAAATAGATGTTAAAAAACTTGTTAAAACTGCTCTGTGACCCTCTCGTTCTTCACGTCGTAGGCGAAGGACTTCTCTGCAATCAGGATGACACTGCATAGGGTATCCTCGGGCAAGGCATCGTGGAACTCGCAGACGACCTTGATGTTGGTTCGATCGTTGACCACAACCTTCTTCCTCTTAGATGTATTGATGACGAACATCGGCCTCCGTGCTTTGAACTCGCTGGGCGTGTAGTACATGTCCACGCTTCCCTCGGTCACGCGTTTGTAAGCCGTGTAAGCTTCGTAAAGTTTGAGGTAATCGTCTTTGGTCACGTCGAGGTTGTAATTCTCGCGCGGGAACACTTCGTTCCTGCCGTTCTTCAGATAAACGTTCTTGATCTTGCAGTCGTCGAACTTGCTGGAATCTTTTTCCTGATTCTTGTCCCTCCCGGTCTGAAAAAGCACTACGACGAAATCTGGCATGTCGAACTGTATGTTGTTGAACTGCGTCGTCACGTCGAATTCCATGTGACTTCCCGACGCCATCTTCTGCACGCACTGGTAACCGTGAAAGTGAATCAGCACCTGCGGACTTTTCAAGATCTCCGCTTTGTACTTGAGGGCGTAGTTCGTTTCGTATTCCACCACCGGCATTCTCAATTCCATGCTTCGGATGACGCATTTCGCCGCTTCGGGTAAAGTGTTGGCTATCGGCGTGGTGCCGTCCGGACCCAAAGTAGCGTATCGCATCAGTGCGTCGTTGTCGTTGGCCGCTCTTCGAAATGTTACTCTCAGTCCTCCCTTCCACATGATCTCCTTGTAGTCCGAGAAGAAACCCGGCAGCAGACGCATGGGAAAGAGCACCGTGTGACTTCTCGTCGATATTTTGGTCCCGGCTTCGAATCCCCCGGCCTGGTAGTATGCTGCATCCGTTTTGGATAATTTCAAAGTTCCCACTGCCGTCGACGTGATGCCTGGATAATCTATTCTGTCGATGACGGTGTTGTGTTTCCTCACCTCCACCTGCGAGAACAGGTGAGGCACGAAGTTGTCTACGAGTATCAAGTTTGCTGCTGCGGGAAACGCGTCTCCGCTTTCTTTCTTCACCACGTCGAATTGAAGGTAGAGGTCCGCTCTGTGAGGATGAATGAACCCGTCGCCTACGTCAACGTCGTATTCGATCTCCCTGTTCGCCTCGTTGAGATTGGCGAACGTGCGACGGTTGGGAGGGAAAGATTGCAATTCGTAACTTTCGATTTGCTCCATTTTACATGTATGGTTATTTATTATACGTTGATCTCCACGATGGCAGTAGTTGTTGCACCTGCGAAATCCACCACGTCTCCTTTCTCGTTCGTCACCACCAACTCTATGTCGTCTATGCGGTTGCGACATACTGGAAAATAGATCGGCGAAGAGGGCGTGTAGATGATCGGTTCCATGAACTCGGAACTTGGTTTGAAAGTGGCTATGATTCCCGTCTGCTTGTGACTTCCTAACAATCCGTCCGAGGATTTCGTGATCATACCTTCCGCCACGTTGCAGTGTACGTTCAGAGTCTCTATGGCCAAAAATTTAGGAATGTTGGTTGCTACGTGCTTGATGCCAGCTTCGAGTTTTGTGTTGTTCTCGAAACCTAAAAGTTCTCCCATGGTGCCCAGGTCCACGGTCTCCGTCGCGGATAGGATTTCCACTCTGTGCGTGACCGAATTTTGAGAAAGATACGTGCCTTTGGGTAATTGAGCTTGCAAAGTGGAAAGATTGTATTGGCCTGGCGTGACGACGATGTGTTCGCTTCCGACGCTAATTTTGTTGTTGTGCTGGGTGACGTTAGGTATGAGGTACATGCTGTAGAATGCACGCAGAGCCACGGATTTAGGATAGACGATGTCGTCGTGCAGCGTGAGTTTCAAGATTGAAGATTCGCTCGTGAGATGGAACACGCCCATCCTAGAGATGCTGTTTCAGATTCCACAATGCTTTCTGGAAATCTTCGACCGTAGGGTTATTTATTTTAGAGAGAAACGCGAGCACGGAGAGGCAGAGATGACCGCAGTTCACGTCTCCGAAATCTTGAATGCGTTCGTCGTTGTAGTATATGGAGGTTTTGTTTGTTTTCAGATAATGAATTAAATTTGTAGGTGGAACACCTCCGAAAGAATCGAAAACGAATGCTTTATCATCGTTTTTGTGGTAACATATCCAATGCGTGCCTGGATTTTCTTGACCGTCCAAGTTGACTACTCCGCATTCTCTTCTTTTAACGCTTGAAGGTAACGAGTCGGACATGAAAACTCCTCTGAAGTGTTTGATTTGTAACGGTTCGATCAGAGATTCAATGTCTCGGTTGGTGAGTGCTGTTGTTTCTTTTTTTTATATTTCTTCAAAGCATCGAGGTTGCTTTTTTGTTTTTTGGTTATACCTTTCCCCTTCTTCTCCATGGCCAGGTTGTGACGTTTCTGTTCTTCCAATTCCGCCTTGTTCTTCTTCGAGTCGATGACGGTTTTCGCGATGGCGGCACTTCCGCCGGCCAAACTTCCAACGGCCCCCAATGCTGCCAGGATGGCCGGGATGCTGAATATGAAACCTCCGATTTTTTGCTGTTTCCGCGAACGCTGCAATCTTTTCAATTGAGGTGTGCTGAGCAGCAATTTCATTCCATGTCCTTTCGACAAGCAAGAACGTTTCTTCTCGCGTTGTTTCTTGGTGAGTAACCCATCGAGGGCACCTAGATTTTTAAGATTGGAGTATGGTATCTGGTACACGACACCCTTGGGCTTCATGTTGATGCTCTATGTGTTATTTTTACGGTATGTTATTTATATATATATTCTGAGATTTTTTTTGTGTAGTTTTTTTACGATATGTTATTTATATATTTTCAAGGCCTCGCAGTCGTTACACAAATTCTATTACGTGCTTCGTTTTCTTGCCAAGAAGTTCCTTTGTCCCCTTGTACACGATTCGAGTTTTGTTCTCGATTAAAATAGATAGCTTCTCGTCGGATAACATGTTAGCGTATCGATCTGGTAAAAATAGACTGTATTGTGCGTTGAGCAACAGGCGTACCTTGGGACCATACTGGGTAGAAACGATTGAACCGGAAGTTATCGTGTAAGGTTTGTCGACTTCCAATTCCTGAATTTTTACATACTCAACTGACAAATTTAGCATTTGTTTTAATGCTTGGAGATCACTTATTTTTTCAGTCGTCATATCAAAAAAAATTTCAGAGTGTTAGAGAGAAATTAAATTGTTTTTCACGATGTGTGTTATTTATATATACCGAAGATTATTTTTTTCACGATGTGTGTTATTTATATATCAAGTTTTTTTTGACACGTATATATATTATTATTTTTTTAACAGAGGAAGAAAGTCCGTGCTTCGGAAAACGCGAGGATGAGCGTAGTGATATCATCCTTCTCCTGCATAGACTTGTACCAATCATCAGTATACTGTCTTCTTCCCTGCATCGCCTTGTTCAGTTCGTCCGACCTCTCCTCCAATTTCTCCCCTGCAGCCGAAAGCAGAATGTTGAGATCACCGCACCTCAGGCCACTGATCTCCCGAAGAAGGTCCTTGAGAACCATTTCACAAGGGATGCGAAATTCCGGCATTGTTTTTGCCATGAATACAAGTTTATTAACATCTCCGTTAACTACCTTTTTGAATATTTTAGATAGTAGCTCGGGTGGCAAATCAGTTATGCAAGCCATGTTGTTTTTTTTACTGTATGTTATTTATATACCCCACCCCAATTTTTGTTTCGTGTTCATGGCGATGGTGGTACCCAGTGCGGCAACCCGTTCACCCAACGATGCGTCTCTACTCACGAACCTTTCGAAAGCTGCATGCTCTAACTTTCTGTCTGCTTCGTGACGTGCGTCCAGATCCGTCTGCGTGGTGTTGTAGGCGATGTCGTGATCTTTGCATGCGGCATCCAACGGATTCACACCCTTGTCTCCTTTTTCCAATCTTTTCTCGAGTTTGGTACCCGGCCCGCAGTACTGGTAGCCAGGTAGATGCATCTCGAAAGGTAACTTGTTGATGATGTCGTTCACGAGTCCCTTTCCTTCGGCCACGTTCCAAAATTTCGGAGGCAGCGTGTTGATGATTTTGATCAGGTAACCTATGCCCTTGTCGTCGTTCACGATGAAGTTGGAAAGTTTCGTGCTGATCATGTCCACGATGCCAACCTTCTCGTTGTAGAAATTACGGTTGCCTGCATTCTCTTCGCCGGCTATCACCAACAATCGGTCCACGAGCTTCCTCACGTCGTCCACCCAAACGAATTCTTTGGGTAACGTGTTGTAGCGTTTGACCCCGCTGCCTGTTTTGACCTGGTTCCAAATCGGTTTGATGAGATTCCTGTACTTCTCGCCGCTGCTCGATTTCACCCTATTCTGCGAGGCGTCGTTGTTCTGGTACAAGGCATCCGTCATGATCAGAATTTCCTTGTAACTTTGGTAATCTTCGTCGGTGTAATCTTTCGGCTGCTTTTTGGCGACGAGTTCCCACAGTCCCACCGTACCCGGATACCTGGTCCAACTATCCTTGTCGCCTAAATTGACTTTAATGTCGTTGCCTTCGAAGGTCACCTTCGATTTTCCAATCTTCCACACCACACCGCCGCCTTCGCTGGTTTCCATGCTGGGATACAATCCGAACACTTCATCCTTGTCGAACTTCCCCGTGCTCAGGTAGTCTCGTGCCAAAGGCCCCAACTCGATTTTATCCGAAGACGACGACGTGCTACCAATGGCTCGACGTCGTGCCGGTGCATCCTTCAGTTCGAACGGCGTCGAAGGAATACTCGAAATGGGCGTGGGTACGGCGTAACTTTTAGCTGCGAGCGGTACGAGTTCATTAATCAAATTTTTATTTTGTTCCGTGACACTTTTAATTTCTTTACCTAGACTGCTGATGGCATCGATCACGGGTTGATCCTGACGTTTCTTCTCTTCGTAGAATCCGCGATTCTCGGATTTCCAACCTTTGAAGCGTTTCGCGAGGTAATCGCGAAGCTTGAGATTTTCGTCTTCGATTTTTCGTTTCGTCATGACGTTATTTATACACGTCGTTTCTCACAACGTTGCAACGTTTAGAAAGTCGTTGATTTTGTTTCTGTATTTTCCATCGTTGGGTTTTCTCGTCATGTCGATCGTCACAAATCCGAAATCGTCACCGTTCCAGCAAGTAGAGCAGCAGCGTTCCGAAAATTGATTGTAGTTCATGTCTCCGCCTACGTAGTCATCGTACGCGTGCTTGAGGTTGGTGTGATCTTGACGAAACAAACATATGAAATTAGCGTTGTCGCGTACTAACTGTTTTGGAATTTTGGAAAACGATTGAGCTAGGTAGAAGCAATCCATTCCTTTGTGACGACCTTGCGTGAAAAAGTTGCGAATTTCATTTTGATTTTCCAGGATGGCGTCGTCGAACACAACAACTGAATTTTCACGACAATCGTCGAGTGGTTTTATTTCCGAGGCAAACGTTGCAATGTCCAGACCATCGTACAGTTTTATCAGTTGTTGGTATTTGGATTGCTCCAAACTTTTCGAGAACACGTACAGGTGCCTGTTCTTCCAATCTAACCAATTCGGTGCGAGGAGAAAATTGTCCACGAGCAGTGTCGTTTTCCCACACCCCGAAGGACCTACGATCAGACAGCGGATGCTGTCGGGAAGCAACTCGCCGTTTTTTTTTCTTCGTTTGACTTTCCGGATCCGGTAGACGCTTCACCACGTTCCACGTACTCACAAGATCACTTCGTTCGCGTCGATCCAACTGTTTTCCGGAAGTCCCAGCCATTTGACAAACAGTTTGTCACCTTTCCTACGCAATACTTTCTCGATGAGGTACGTGTCGGGATGTTTTGTTTTAGAGAGTTCCTCTTCGTAAAATCTTCCTTTCAAAATCTCGCCGCTACTATCTTTTATTATATACGTGTGTCGGTTTCCGGGTAGAACTCGAACCACCGTAAAGAGTTCCGTGCTCCAATTTTTTGTGAATCCCTTCTCGAAGGTGCGTTTGAATTTGCTGATCCTCACCTGGTCTCCAATTTTGTATTTAGCTTTTTTTGTCGTGGGTGTGTACTTTGGACAGTAAACTGTAGAAATTAAACGCTGCTCGTCAGACTTGGTAACGTCAACTGGCTTCATGCCTATCGTTCTGTGTACCGTATTATTATAGGTGTCGACGAGTTCCGGCAGGACGTCGACCCATTTGTAATTTCCCCGAAGCGTGAATCGTTTCCACATGTGTGTTTTCAAGGTTCGATTGAATCTTTCCACGATGCTGGCTTTGATGTGACTGAAGCTCGAATAATGTCGAATCTTGTGTTTTTGAATAAACTTTTGGAATACGGCGTTGTAAAATTCTTTACCGTTGTCCGTTTGCAAAAACCGTGGTCGTCTGCCGCCGCTTTCGCGAAAAATTGTCTTGAATGCTTCCGTGACGCATGTTCCCGTTTTCGCCTTCAAAGGTAGAGCCCATGCGAATTTCGAAAACGTGTCTATGACGGTGAGAAGATACTTGTTGCCCTTGTTCAATTTATGCACGTTTTTCAAATTGCCGCTACTCATCTCCACGAGGTCGCTTTGCCAGAGGTCGTCGATGCCCTTGGTTACCACAGCCAAACGTTCGTAGTTACGGCGTGCAGGTTTATGCAATTCTTCGACGATGGCTTGCCTAGACATTTTTTTTAGAGATTACGTTTCAAGAGAAGCACCAGCGTGATGGGATTCAAAGAGGGTGGCACTTCGCTCGTGTTTTGAATGATCAGCTTATCGCCGGCACTCACGTCGAAAACGGTGAGATCTTCGTCTTCGTGTATTTCATATATGTTGCGCGTTTCGTTCCAACGTGCCAGAGGAATATTTCCTGCTTTCTGGACACCACGATTCGATATCAAAGTCATGGTGGGAACGCTAGCTTTTCTACCGTGAGACCAGTACGAAAATTCGTTTATCTGAATCGTGCCATCGAGGAGAAACTTGTAGTACGGATGATAAGGATGCAACATGTACAGTTTGTTACCTTCGACGAACGTGGAGATTCTCTGTTGATTGGGTATGCTGTTGATTTCGATGGCTTGCAGAGAATGCAGTTTAGCGAATTTAGTGTCGACGCCGAGCAGATTACTGTGAACTTGTCCGAGTTTATTTTCGATGGGCAGCAAATGCTCGACTATGGTATCCGTTACGGCAGAAAACGACGGTTTGATTTTCACTTCCACGTTCAACTGCTTGTAGTTTTCGTTGAGTTCTTGCAACTTGGCACCGAAAGAGGCCAGCGTCGATTCCTGCGTGGATTCCAGCACTCCAACTTGATCTCTGATGTTGACGACGATGTTCTGAAGGTTCTCGACTTGATTCAATTTCGAGCTCTTCTCGGTAAGATCGTTCACGATGCTTCGCATCTCTGTAAACTGCGTGTGAAGGTCGGCGACGCTCTGCGAAGTGGGCAGCGTTGACACCAGCGAACTAATTTCGTCTCGAATCTGTTCCACGTTCGCCGTTTCCGTTTCCAGTCGTTTCAGCATTCGAGATATGTTCCTTTTCAAAGCGTGCAATTCTTTGGAGGTGGGGAGATTGGCCACTTTACTCTCGAGATCGCTCAACGAACTTTTGATGTCGCTCGATTCGGATAGTGCCGTCACCGCCGTTTTCAATTTTTCCAAATCTTCGCTTGAAGGTACGCTCGTCCGTAACGATTCCAAGTCACCCTGTATGTTGTCGAGTACGTGATGAAAATGAGCGAGATTCGTTTCGACGTTCAAATTTTCTAAATATTCGATCTTCTGCTGAACCGTGCTTAACGTGTCTTGAATGCTCGTCAACGCTCTCGCTTCAGCTTGAATATTTTTAATTTCTTCGTTGATCAATTCCAAGGACGCCTGAAGCGTAGCGATGGTGGTTTGAATGTGTTCGAAATCTTGATAGGCCTCCAATTGAATTTTTATGTTCGCGACGCTTTTACCGATGACCTGCAGTTCGTCCGACGATGGTAGGTTCGTCATTGTATCTTCCAAAGTCTGCAACTTGGATTTGATTTCTTCCAACGTGCTGGTGAATTCTTCTTGTAATTTGGAAACGAGGACGTGCAAGCGTTCTGCGTCTATATCGTTCACGACGGTTTGAAGTTCCGAGAAATTCTTTTCTATTGCGGAAGTTCGTTCTTCGATTTCGAGTTTCAATTTTTCCAAATCTTCATTTTTCGCTTGAAATTGCTGTAATTTGACCAAATCATTTTGAAGCGAATCCACGCTCAACTGTATATTTTGAACGTTGTCGTAAGAAGGTACGTCGACATAATTTTTTATCAGCGTTTTCAGTTCGGAATCGATTTTCAGAATGGGGTCGAGACATTGCGTTTGGAGCGTAGCGATTTCCGACTCTAAACTTTTGTTTAAGGTTTCCTGCAAAGCGATCAAATCGGTCCTCAACTTCTTAACTCGAATGTCCAACATGAGAATCTCTTCTGCATGGTCTACACGCTTGGTGTTGCCGAAAATGTCGTTAGGCATTTTGTTAACGGTTATTTATAATAGGATAGACGATTCGTAATTCTACAAAAAGAGGAATAAGTTTGTCGTAATCTCCGAGGAGTTCTATGTAAAAATAATCTCCTGCAGACACATCGTACGTAATGTTAGAAAGCATCTTGTCGTGCTTGATTCGAAAAATGTTCTTGCCGGTAGAAATTTTGATTTCGCCTGCGTTTTCCGGATTCACGGTGATTTGAAGTTTCCCGTCGATCGGAATTTCGTAGTAATGTAAATTGTTATTAAAAACATAAAACATCTTGCCCACATCGTCATTCAGTTTCGTCCAAATGCTGTTGAGGTGAATGATCAACAGACCGTTGAGTTTAGGTAACACGGAAGGTAAGACTTCATGATCTGGTATGGTTTCCATAATAATCTGTTTTTTGAAACCGAACAAATTCATAGGCATGCTGGTTATTTAAGAATATGGTCATAGTTTTTTTGTAATGACAGTCAAAGTGTTTTTTTTTGTTTTGTTTTGTTTTTATGAATCTTCTGTTGAAGATGGACATATGTTGCAGGTTTTGCTTTCTGCTAAGCGATAGTGCCCCCACGGCAATGTGTGAATACCACACTCGAGGACGCACCTCTTGTCGTCATCGGGATCCAGCGCAATTTTTCTAACTTTGTTTGTGGTGATGATATGGTCGACGCTCTGGATGCGCTGTTCTTCTCTTAGAACCGACGACCTGGTCTTGAGGCAATCGACAAAGTCCTCGAATGCGAGATGCTCCCGAACCACCTGTCTGCCGACACCCTTGGCCTTCTTGGTAACGCTGTCCTCGGCTTTGATGGCATAGGCCTTGGCGCGAAGACCTGCAAACTCGAGAATTACATCACCGTCCTTCTCGTCTTTGAGTTTGCCAGGCACTTTTTTGTTTCGGGGCAGGATGCCGTACTGGTTCGGCTGGGGATAGCCCGAGGTGTCGAAGAGGTTAACCAAAGATGGAGCTGTGGCTATATCCCCGTACGCGTCGTCCGTGCGAACGTGGTACACCAAGCTGTCCGTGTCCGTGTAGAGAAGCGAGATGTTGTGGCTATATTGTGGACGTAATATGTCGTAGTACGTCTCGAACATGTGCAGCTTGCTCAGGTCTAATACTGAGGCGCCGACATAAATTGGCTTGTCGAGTTTTACCTCACCCTTCCTCATATGCACCAGAGCAAGCTGCTCATTATAAATGGTCCTCGATTTAAATAATGGGTTTGCTACGAGCCTGCGACATTGTGCTTTGCTCGTTACCAATTTTATGTCCATGCGATTCCGTACATTCTCCATAGTTTTGCCAAACACCGCATTGTTCATAAGCTTGAAGAAATCCTTATCAAGCTCGGACGTGGCTGCGGTGCGGTGTTTGGTGTTGACTTCAATATATGGCTTCAACCATGGAGAATGCTCGAACTTGAGGATGCGGTGAACTGCGCAGACCGTGACCCCTCGCTGCATCAACCACCGGAGATTCTGGTAGTGCAGGACATAACGCTCTTTGGGCTCGAAATCCATGACGAGCTTCTTCTGGTTGGAATCGGGTGGACACTTGAACTCGGGTGCAGGGGGAAGATCGCAGAACAAATCCTGCAGCTTCTCGGAGAACTCAAGATCCACCTCGGCGAAGAACCCATGTTCCGAATCGTCGAAGCTTTCGACGTCGAAGTTGGAAGGGTCAGCCCACTCGAAGCCTCTAAAAGGGAGTGGCTGCATCATGGAGTGTCCGTAGAGGTTATTGACGTCCGTGTACATGATGTAGCTGGACGGTTGTGAGGGGTCGTAGCCGGTGGCCATGTGGTGATTGTTGGCGCGCGAGTGTCGCTGCGACACCTGGACCATTCCACCCCGCACGGCGCGTTCCACAAACAGCATCATGTCCACGTTCGAAAGAAGCTCCAGCTTGATCTTCGTCACCAGAAACATGGCTGACCACGCCAGTCCGGGGAGACTGTAGAAGTAGGCGGGGTCCAGCTTGTAGATCTTCATTGCGGTCGCACGGAACGTCTGGAACACGTCGGCGAGGAGCGTCACGTCAAGTCTGAGGTAGGCGTCGTGGTAGTCCCCGAGAGTTCGACAGTCCAGCTCGCGCCACATGGACTGGGCGTGGTGATATTCCTCGTCGGTGATGTTCGACCCTCGCAGCTGACTGTAGAAGTTTGCTCGAGGAGGTAGCGACGTCTCTGCGAACTTGGAAGGGTCTGTGATGTATTCGTAGGGATAGACTCCCTTACGCTTGAAGAGGCCGGCGTTCAAATTCGGAAAATTTCCGGAGGTAATAAGCATTTGCACGTCGCTAAGCTTCCCTGCGAGAGCATCGAGGCTGGCCGGGAGGAACCTCAGGGAGTCGAGGAAGCGAAGCTCGACGGTGGAGTGTGATCCTGAAATTCGCACCCACTTGCTCACACTGATGTAACGCTCCTCGTTCTGCGCCAGGACGTTGATTCGCATGTCGTCGTACCCAAGATGCTTGACGAGGTGATGGAAGTCGTATCCCGAGCCATTGTGAAAAAACACAGGGATAAATCGCGGGTCCCGGGCCATGAGGTTGCATCCGTTGCACCATGGACCAACATACCTACCGTCAAAGTGATCATGGTGTTGGACTTTACGGTTGTTGGCGGTGTACTCCTTGACGCAGACAGGGCAAGCGATGGACTCGTCGTGTCTACGCTGATCGTCGGGAGACAGTGGGAGCATAGACTTGGGGGCCAACAGTACCTTCCCTATCTCGTTGGCCTCGACAACCATCCTCTCGAGGAAGTGTTTGGCTGCGTCGGGACCACGGTACACGTAGGGCTCGGGGGCAATGTGCTGGTCACGTCGCACCACAACATATGCATAACTCGAAGCCTCGTGGAGTTGGTAAGGGGTGGTAGAAGAAACTTCGGGATCTGGATCGCAAGTAGACAGGGGTTTGAGGAAGGCCTCGAAATCCGCAATGATGATAGCGGGATGCTCCACCATGGCACCGTGCATGTGGAAACGCTCCACGGTGCCAGGTTTGGGCAAGACTGCCACACCTGGCTCGTTGGCATTGCAGTAGATCTTGTGGCTGGCAAGCTTCTCTGCAGCGATGTTGGGACCTTTGATGTGCTGATAATCCTGCTGTTTTTGATTGTCAAAAGTTGACAAGCACCTGCGACAAACTTCTATGCTACCATGATGCTTGCTTGTTTGGCTCGACACCAACCGGGAGAGGGAACGGATGAGGGTGTAGTGGTGATTGGTCTCGTCTTTGATGAGCAGAAGGTGAATTTCCTGCGCACCATCAACGTTTACGTCGCTCACCCTGATGGGGTACACCACATTTTCGTCAGTGAGACCGTAAACGTTGATGGCCAACCGCGCACGAGCCTCGAACTTTCGAATGTCCGTGACCTCTACCGGGTAGTCGATCCCAGCCATCGCAACTTCCAGCTCTGCCTCATAGGGTAGGTAGTGGTTAACTCGGTGTGGTTGGTTTTTCCAGTGGACAGGGTGTAATGCTGCAAGCACTGACCAGAGAAAGCACTTGGCGTCACCGTTCTGAATGTTCAGGACGGCCCTTTTTACCGCAATGGTAGGTGGTAAGGGGACGTAGCTGGAGGCGGAGAGAGGTATGAACTTGCAAAGTTTGACGCACAGTTCGTGAGGCTCGCCACACAGCGAACCCCCCGAGCCTTTAGCTTGATGTTCTTCTTGTTTTGCCACCAGCTCATCGGCAAACTGGTTGTAGATGACCTCGAGGTTGTCGACATCCGCCGGATGCAGCGTCTTCGCCTTGGTGTTGTGGCAGAAGCTGTAAATTTCATCGGACGGCTTCTTGTACTGGCAACGTAGCGATGCGTAGAATTTGGTGGAGTGCATTGCAAGCGCATCACCGAGGATGGAAATGATTTCGGCTCGCACGTTCTCCAAAAATTTACGCACGTCGCATGAGCCCTCCGAAGTGATGACAAAATCCTCTAACAACTGCTGGAAAGCAGACTGGTTTGTTTTTGTCACAGGCTTGACGCGTTTGGCGAGTGGTGGCGAGTCGGCTTCCGCTTTCCTCTTGGTCGAGCTGGTCGACGGTTGGGGAACAGGTGCTTCGACGACAACTTTGCATGATGTTATATGCCTCTTCAAATTATGATTGGTAATAGGTATACCGCACCTGGGACATGGTTTTTTAGCGGTTACACGCTTACCAGGTGTGCAGGTACGACAATGTCTTGCAAAATTTGCGCTTGATATGGTTATCTTGCACACAGGGCAACTTTTCTCAGATTGCATTTTGTTGAAAATATTTGTGGGTATGTTATTATATATATATAGTGGAGTGCTACAAAATAAATACTGTGCAATAATTCACAATAGTGTTGGGTTTGATGGGAGTGTGCTATTTATGCTACTTCTTGCTTCTTAATGAATCCTGTAAATAATTGAAAAAAAAAATAGTTAAGCTTGTGTATAGAAAACACGAAAATATTATGTGTGCATAATTCTACCAAACAATCTTTTTTTTTTCTAACCCTCAGCCCTCTTGGCGTATGAAGTATAAATCATAATTTCAGAAAACATGGTTATTTTCCGCTCGCTATTTTAAAAAATCAAACCATAAGCATTATTTATGTTTATAGTATTCGTCGAGCGATAGCAGATAGAGCAAGAATCGTTTTCCTACAACCCATAGTTGATGAATTACAAAACATCTTAGAAATTACATCTTGAAATTTTAATCCAAAATAACTCGAAAACAGCAGGCAGTAGTCATCATCCCTCCAATAAGTTGTAGAGTACTTCTAATTTTGTATCGAATGCTATTAAAATTTTCGAATTAGAGTAAAAACTAAGCCAGCAAATCAAGTTTCTCAAAAAAATAAAAAATTGTCTGTATTTCCGAAACTTGAGGGGGTAGAAACGATTTTATTTGCTAGTCGAATAGTTCTCGTCGAATCCTATCCAACAAACCTAAAATCATCATCCTAGCTCAATTAGGAGCCGAGAAAATCAATGTCTTGGAAAACGTCTTAAGATTTTTGTCTTAAGAAAATTTTCTTGACAGACCGGAAGTAACATCTTGAGATACCGGAAGTCGACTTTCTTAAAGATTGAGATATTTGCCTTAAGACATTTTCCAAGACATTGATTTTCTCGGCTCCTGTGGGGCCTAGAACCATGTAACTTTGGTCTATGTATATACCAACACTTGCCCGACCCTGTGGCCGAGTAGTTAGCACATCGCGCTGCGACGCCAAGAGTCCCGGGTTCGAATCCTGGTCGGGCTTGGTTGTTTGTGAATGTCCATTTCATCACTCATCCCCAATCTTCGCAAATTAGCTAAGAGGCACAAAATGCGAAGTTAAAATAAACTAAATCAATCAATCATTAAGTTCGTGTTGTAATCATGAAATTAAATTTTAATTAATTTCTTCCTATCCATCTCTCAAATCTATATAGCCTGTTCATATTTGGCATGTCGACCATTTTGTTTACGTAGCAAAAAAAATCTCAAGCCATTTTTTGCGAATGCTCGTTGTAGCCATAAGTATATTTGGATATAATTGTCGGATTTTATTTAACATTAGGTTTAAAAATCAATAAGCCTGCATAAAAAAAAAACTAAATATTTTAAATAAATTAGATTCGAATAACTATGTACTTCCATTAGTTTTTGCAATGGTGTAGTGGTAGCATTGTAATCAAAAGTTCGATATCCGCACAAGTGGTTTTTGAAACTGTAGGTCCAGTCCCGATTAACCTTACGTGCATAAAATAGACTTAAAACATCAAATCTATCAGTACTTCCACTAGCCTCTGCAATAGTACTGTAATAGTTTTGTAATTGAAAGTTTGATATCCGCACAAGTGGTTTTTGAAACTGTAGGTCCAGTCCCGATTAACCTTACTGTACATAAAATAGACTTAAAACATCAAATCCAACCCAGTGTACACGCGTCAATACTATCCACTATAAGTAAACTAACATGATCATAACTAACAGTTATGTTATTCGCAATGAAGAATAGTTTTTTTAAGCGCATGTTATATATGCTCATATTTTTTGTTTAGCATAATTTCGTTGTTTAATGAAGACAACATTTTCTGTTCACTGACACCACTTGCAATTATTATTAACACACACACATGTAAAAAATAATAAAAAAAACAAAACTTACCTACAAAAAGCTGCTAGCAATTTAACACATACGAAACAGTAGTATAATTGCGTAAATTTTAGTTTTATAGCTGGTCAAGCTACTTGTGTGTATATAACTTATGCTGATATGGTACTCACCTGACAGACCAAACTAATTCGGTTTCTATTACACTTGATATTCCACTTGATATAGCAAACACTTTTATACGACTATCTAGTAGCAATACTCGACTGCAACTGATGTGCGCGAGGTTTCTAATAGAAACTTATACCTGCCGGCAGCTAAACTTTCAAGGTTGGTTCGAGCTATGCGTGAACGCCCTTTCCTAGAAAAAATATCGTTCTACCGGAAACAAGTAGAACTTGTTTCGTGCACAATTTATGACAGCTGTGTGAGTGATTGCTTCCTGTAGTCACCCAGTAGATTTGAATCTTGTGTGCCCTTTAGTGCAATCCAGGAAAAAAAATATCGTTGAGTTTATCGCACAGTCTGGGTGCGACTGCAGGAAGCTGTCAATCACATAGCCGTCGCAAAAGCTGAGAATTTGCACAGTTTCCGGCAGTAACAAATAATCTTGATTTTTGTCGAGTAATGATACCATCAACTCGATGGACAGCTTCCTGCAGTCGCACCCCAGGCGATTGACAGCTTCCTGTTGTGTGATTGATGGTTTCCCATAGTTACCCGCCCAAGTTTCCACACAACACAGTTGAGTTGACCACAGATTTTCAGCTTATCCTGTCAGTCACCCCCAACAGTCGATGAAAATTGTAGATAGGCTGTGATTGATGGCTTCCCGCAGTCACCCACCCAAAGTTTTTACATGGTTGAGTTGACTACAGATTTTCAGCTTGCCCTTCAGTCACTTCAGTAGATGAAAATACAGAAATAAAAAGAAGTACGTACGTGTGTGTGTGGCGCATCGTTGCCGCGAGAGAGGTTTGCAAAAATCATGATATACATTGGCGCTCGGGACTTGGAAATAATACGTATTCGCTCACCACTGTTGCCAGCTTAGTCTCTCTCTTTATCTTACAGCAACGTTGGCATCTCTATTTTTTTTTAGTTGTAAGTAAATTGCCAACACACTCTAGTTAATAATGCTACATATTATACACACACACACGCACACACATACTGCACTACCATCCATCCATCCCTCTCTCTCTTTTACGGCAGTGCCCGCTTTCCTTGTTTAGTATATGTAGGTTGGCAACATTGCTTTATGCGCTGTAAGGCAAGCCTCAAGCAAAATTGCCAGCCCCTTGCTTGAGGTTAAGTTAGACAAAAAAAGCTGTAGGTAGGCTGTCGGCCGTTTAACTCTTCCCTCCCTCTCTTCTCTCTCTTTTTTGTAAAAGGCTATGGCAAAAGTACCAGTAGGTTGGCAACCTTGCTTTATGCACTGTAAGGCAAGCCTCAAGCAAGGTTGCCTGCTCCTTGCTTTAGGTTAGGTTAGGCCAAGACAAAAACCTTGGTAATTTTTTCGAGTGAGAAGTTGGTAACACTGCGAGAAAGGTTGCCAGCTCCTTGTTTTAGGTTAGGTTACCCCAAAAACCTTGGTGATTTTTTCAAGTAAGAAGCTAGCAACACTGCGCCATCCAATAGAGCTCATGCCTTACGAGAAAAATCCATTAAGGCGAGCTCATCACTTCAGCTCATCACAAGATGTTGGTGAACTCTCTAAACTGGACTACTAACAAGAGATCGGAGACATCAAGATTTTCGACGAATTTTTTAAGAATTTTCAAATTTTCAGATGGGAGGTTCCAGATAAGGTCAAAAACGACATACTCAGATCTTCACCAAACTTTGCAGGGATCCATTGGAGGTCGAGACACGTGGAAAAAACGTACAAAACAAGAGATTGGAGACATCAAGATTTTGGACGAATTTTTGAAGAATTTTCAAATTTTCAGATAGGAGGTTCCATATAAGGTCAAAAACTACATACTCAGATCTTCACCAAACTTTGCAGGGATACATTGGATGTCAAGACACGTGGAAAAAACGTACAAAACAAAAGATTGGAGACATCAAGATTTTCGACGAATTTTTTAAGAATTTTCAAATTTTCTGATGGGAGGTTCCAGATGAGGTCAAAAACGACATACTCAGATCTTCACCAAACTTTGCAGGAATACTTTGCATGTCAAGACACGTGGAAAAAACGTACAAAACAAGAGATCGGAGACATCAAGATTTTCGACGAATTTTTTAAGAATTTTCAAATTTTCAGATAGGAGGTTCCATATAAGGTCAAAAACTACATACTCAGATCTTCACCAAACTTTGCAGGGATACATTGGAGGTCGAGACACGTGGAAAAAAAGTACAAAACAAGAGATTGGGGTCATCAAGATTTTGGACGGATTTTTTAGGAATTTTCAAATTTTCAGATGGGAGGTTCCAGATAAGGTCAAAAACTACATACTCAGATCTTCACCAAACATTGCAGGGATACATTGGATGTCAAGACACGTGGAAAAAACGTACAAAACAAGAGATTGGAGACATCAAGATTTTGGACGAATTTTTTAAGAATTTTCAAATTTTCAGATAGGAGGTTCCAGATGAGGTCAAAAACTACATACTCAGATCTTCACCAAACTTTGCAGGAATACTTTGCATGTCAAGACACGTGGAAAAAACGTACAAAACAAGAGATCGGAGACATCAAGATTTTCGACGAATTTTTGAAGAATTTTCAAATTTTCAGATAGGAGGTTCCAGATAAGGTCTAAAACTACATACTCAGATCTCCACCAAACATTGCAGGAATACATTGGATGTCAAGACACGTGGAAAAAACGTACAAAACAAGAGATTGGAGACATCAAGATTTTCGACGAATTTTTGAAGAATTTTCAAATTTTCAGATAGGAGGTTCCAGATAAGGTCAAAAACTACATACTCAGATCTTCACCAAACTTTGCAGGGATCCATTGGAGGTCGAGACACGTGGAAAAAACGTACAAAACAAGAGATTGGAGACATCAAGATTTTGGACGAATTTTTGAAGAATTTTCAAATTTTCAGATAGGAGGTTCCAGATAAGGTCTAAAACTACATACTCAGATCTCCACCAAACATTGCAGGAATACATTGGATGTCAAGACACGCGGAAAAAACGTACAAAACAAGAGATTGGAGACATCAAGATTTTCGACGAATTTTTGAAGAATTTTCAAATTTTCAGAAAGGATGTTCCAGATGAGGTCAAAAACTACATACTCAGATCTTCACCAAACTTTGCAGGGATCCATTGGAGGTCGAGACACGTGGAAAAAACGTACAAAACAAGAGATCGGAGACATCAAGATTTTCGACGAATTTTTGAAGAATTTTCAAATTTTCAGATAGGAGGTTCCAGATAAGGTCTAAAACTACATACTCAGATCTCCACCAAACATTGCAGGAATACATTGGATGTCAAGACACGTGGAAAAAACGTACAAAACAAGAGATTGGAGACATCAAGATTTTCGACGAATTTTTGAAGAATTTTCAAATTTTCAGAAAGGATGTTCCAGATAAGGTCAAAAACGACATACTCAGATCTTCACCAAACTTTGCAGGGATCCATTGGAGGTCGAGACACGTGGAAAAAACGTACAAAACAAGAGATTGGAGACATCAAGATTTTGGACGAATTTTTGAAGAATTTTCAAATTTTCAGATAGGAGGTTCCAGATAAGGTCTAAAACTACATACTCAGATCTCCACCAAACATTGCAGGAATACATTGGATGTCAAGACACGTGGAAAAAACGTACAAAACAAGAGATTGGAGACATTAAGATTTTCGACGAATTTTTGAAGAATTTTCAAATTTTCAGATAGGAGGTTCCAGATAAGGTCAAAAACTACATACTCAGATCTTCACCAAACGTTGCAGGGATACTTTGCATGTCAAGACACGTGGAAAAAACGTACAAAACAAAAGATTGGAGACATCAAGATTTTCGACGAATTTTTTAAGAATTTTCAAATTTTCAGATGGGAGGTTCCAGATAAGGTCAAAAACGACATACTCAGATCTTCACCAAACTTTGCATGGATACATTGGATGTCAAGACACGTGGAAAAAACGTACAAAACAAGAGATTGGAGACATCAAGATTTTGGACGAATTTTTTAAGAATTCTCAAATTTTCAGAAAGGAGGTTCCATATAAGGTCAAAAACTACATACTCAGATCTTCACCAAACTTTGCAGGGATACTTTGGATGTCAAGACACGTGGAAAAAACGTACAAAACAAGAGATTGGGGTCATCAAGATTTTGGACGAATTTTTTAAGAATTTTCAAATTTTCAGATGGGAGGTTCAATATAAGGTCAAAAACTACATACTCAGATCTTCACCAAACTTTGCATGGATACATTGGATGTCAAGACACGTGGAAAAAACATACAAAACATAGGATTCGGAATATCAAGATTTTGGTCGAATTTTTTAAGAATTTTCAAATTTTCAGATAGGAGGTTCCATATAAGGTCAAAAACTACATACTCAGATCTTCACCAAACATTGCAGGAATACATTGGATGTCAAGACACGTGGAAAAAACGTACAAAACAAGAGATTGGGGTCATCAAGATTTTGCACGGATTTTTTAGGAATTTTCAAATTTTCAGATGGGAGGTTCCAGATAAGGTCAAAAACTACATACTCAGATCTTCACCAAACTTTGCAGGGATACATTGGATGTCAAGACACGTGGAAAAAACGTACAAAACAAGAGATTGGAGACATCAAGATTTTGGACGAATTTTTTAAGAATTTTCAAATTTTCAGATAGGAGGTTCCATATAAGGTCAAAAACTTCATACTCAGATCTTCACCAAACTTTGCATGGATACATTATGTGTCAAGACACGTGGAAAAAACGTACAAAACAAAAGATTGGAGACATCAAGATATTGGTCGAATTTTTTAAGAATTTTCAAATTTTCAGATGGGAGGTTCCAGATAAGGTCAAAAACTACATACTCAGATCTTCACCAAACTTTGCAGGGATACATTGGATGTCAAGACACGTGGAAAAAGCGTACAAAACAAGAGATAGGAGACATCAAGATTTTGGACGAATTTTTTAACAATTTTCAAATTTTCAGAAAGGATGTTCCAGATAAGGTCAAAAACAACATACTCAGATCTTCACCAAACTTTGCAGGGATACATTGGATATCAAGACACGTGGAAAAAACGTACAAAACAAGAGATTGGAGTCATCAAGATTTTGGACGAATTTTTTAAGAATTTTCAAATTTTCAGATAGGAGGTTCCAGATAAGATCAAAAACTACATACTCAGATCTTCACCAAACTTTGCAGGGATACATTGGATGTCAAGACACGTGGAAAAAAAGTACAAAACAAGAGATTGGGGTCATCAAGATTTTGGACGGATTTTTTAGGAATTTTCAAATTTTCAGATGGGAGGTTCCAGATAAGGTCAAAAACTACATACTCAGATCTTCACCAAACATTGCAGGGATACATTGGATGTCAAGACACGTGGAAAAAACGTACAAAACAAGAGATTGGAGACATCAAGATTTTGGACGAATTTTTTAAGAATTTTCAAATTTTCAGATAGGAGGTTCCAGATGAGGTCAAAAACTACATACTCAGATCTTCACCAAACTTTGCAGGAATACTTTGCATGTCAAGACACGTGGAAAAAACGTACAAAACAAGAGATCGGAGACATCAAGATTTTCGACGAATTTTTTAAGAATTTTCAAATTTTCAGATGGGAGGTTCCAGATAAGGTCAAAAACGACATACTCAGATCTTCACCAAACTTTGCAGGGATCCATTGGAGGTCGAGACACGTGGAAAAAACGTACAAAACAAGAGATTGGAGACATCAAGATTTTGGACGAATTTTTTAAGAATTTTCAAATTTTCAGATAGGAGGTTCCATATAAGGTCAAAAACTACATACTCAGATCTTCACCAAACTTTGCAGGGATACATTGGATGTCAAGACACGTGGAAAAAACGTACAAAACAAGAGATTGGAGACATCAAGATTTTCGACGAATTTTTTAAGAATTTTCAAATTTTCAGAAAGGATGTTCCAGATAAGGTCAAAAACGACATACTCAGATCTTCACCAAACTTTGCAGGGATCCATTGGAGGTCGAGACACGTGGAAAAAACGTACAAAACAAGAGATTGGAAACATCAAGATTTTGGACGAATTTTTGAAGAATTTTCAAATTTTCAGATAGGAGGTTCCAGATAAGGTCTAAAACTACATACTCAGATCTCCACCAAACATTGCAGGAATACATTGGATGTCAAGACACGTGGAAAAAACGTACAAAACAAGAGATTGGAGACATCAAGATTTTCGACGAATTTTTGAAGAATTTTCAAATTTTCAGATAGGAGGTTCCAGATAAGGTCAAAAACTACATACTCAGATCTTCACCAAACGTTGCAGGGATACTTTGCATGTCAAGACACGTGGAAAAAACGTACAAAACAAAAGATTGGAGACATCAAGATTTTCGACGAATTTTTTAAGAATTTTCAAATTTTCAGATGGGAGGTTCCAGATAAGGTCAAAAACGACATACTCAGATCTTCACCAAACTTTGCATGGATACATTGGATGTCAAGACACGTGGAAAAAACGTACAAAACAAGAGATTGGAGACATCAAGATTTTGGACGAATTTTTTAAGAATTCTCAAATTTTCAGAAAGGAGGTTCCATATAAGGTCAAAAACTACATACTCAGATCTTCACCAAACTTTGCAGGGATACTTTGGATGTCAAGACACGTGGAAAAAACGTACAAAACAAGAGATTGGGGTCATCAAGATTTTGGACGAATTTTTTAAGAATTTTCAAATTTTCAGATAGGAGGTTCAATATAAGGTCAAAAACTACATACTCAGATCTTCACCAAACTTTGCATGGATACATTGGATGTCAAGACACGTGGAAAAAACATACAAAACATAGGATTCGGAACATCAAGATTTTGGTCGAATTTTTTAAGAATTTTCAAATTTTCAGATAGGAGGTTCCAGATAAGGTCAAAAACTACATACTCAGATCTTCACCAAACATTGCAGGAATACATTGGATGTCAAGACACGTGGAAAAAACGTACAAAACAAGAGATTGGGGTCATCAAGATTTTGCACGGATTTTTTAGGAATTTTCAAATTTTCAGATGGGAGGTTCCAGATATGGTCAAAAACTACATACTCAGATCTTCACCAAACTTTGCAGGGATACATTGGATATCAAGACACGTGGAAAAAACGTACAAAACAAGAGATTGGATACATCAAGATTTTGGACGAATTTTTTAAGAATTTTCAAATTTTCAGATAGGAGGTTCCATATAAGGTCAAAAACTACATACTCAGATCTTCACCAAACTTTGCATGGATACATTATGTGTCAAGACACGTGGAAAAAACGTACAAAACAAAAGATTGGAGACATCAAGATTTTGGTCGAATTTTTTAAGAATTTTCAAATTTTCAGATGGGAGGTTCCAGATAAGGTCAAAAACTACATACTCAGATCTTCACCAAACTTTGCAGGGATACATTGGATGTCAAGACACGTGGAAAAAACGTACAAAAAAGAGATTGGAGACATCAAGATTTTGGACGAATTTTTTAACAATTTTCAAATTTTCAGAAAGGATGTTCCAGATAAGGTCAAAAACGACATACTCAGATCTTCACCAAACTTTGCAGGGATACATTGGATATCAAGACACGTGGAAAAAACGTACAAAACAAGAGATTGGAGACATCAAGATTTTGGACGAATTTTTTAAGAATTTTCAAATTTTCAGATAGGAGGTTCCAGATAAGATCAAAAACTACATACTCAGATCTTCACCAAACTTTGCAGGGATACATTGGATGTCAAGACACGTGGAAAAAACGTACAAAACAAGAGATTGGGGTCATCAAGATTTTGGACGGATTTTTTAGGAATTTTCAAATTTTCAGATGGGAGGTTCCAGATAAGGTCAAAAACTACATACTCAGATCTTCACCAAACATTGCAGGGATACATTGGATGTCAAGACACGTGGAAAAAACGTACAAAACAAGAGATTGGAGACATCAAAATTTTGGACGAATTTTTTAAGAATTTTCAAATTTTCAGATAGGAGGTTCCAGATGAGGTCAAAAACTACATACTCAGATCTTCACCAAACTTTGCAGGAATACTTTGCATGTCAAGACACGTGGAAAAAACGTACAAAACAAGAGATCGGAGACATCAAGATTTTCGACGAATTTTTTAAGAATTTTCAAATTTTCAGATGGGAGGTTCCAGATAAGGTCAAAAACGACATACTCAGATCTTCACCAAACTTTGCATGGATACATTGGATGTCAAGACACGTGGAAAAAACATACAAAACATAGGATTGGTGACATCAAGATTTTGGTCGAATTTTTTAAGAATTTTCAAATTTTCAGATGGGAGGTTCCAGATAAGGTCAAAAACTACATACTCAGATCTTCACCAAACTTTGCAGGGATACATTGGATGTCAAGACACGTGGAAAAAACGTACAAAACAAGAGATTGGAGACATCAAGATTATGGACGAATTTTTTGAGAATTTTCAAATTTTCAGAAAGGAGGTTCCATATAAGGTCAAAAACTACATACTCAGATCTTCACCAAACTTTGCAGGGATACATTGGATGTCAAGACACGTGGAAAAAACGTACAAAACAAGAGATTGGAGACATCAAGATTTTCGACGAATTTTTTAAGAATTTTCAAATTTTCAGAAAGGATGTTCCAGATAAGGTCAAAAACGACATACTCAGATCTTCACCAAACTTTGCAGGGATACATTGGAGGTCGAGACACGTGGAAAAAACGTACAAAACAAGAGATTGGAGACATCAAGATTTTGGACGAATTTTTGAAGAATTTTCAAATTTTCTGATAGGAGGTCCCAGATAAGGTCAAAAACTACATACTCAGATCTCCACCAAACATTGCAGGGATACATTGGATGTCAAGACACGTGGAAAAAACGTACAAAACAAGAGATTGGAGACATCAAGATTTTCGACGAATTTTTGAAGAATTTTCAAATTTTCAGATAGGAGGTTCCAGATAAGGTCAAAAACTACATACTCAGATCTTCACCAAACGTTGCAGGGATACTTTGCATGTCAAGACACGTGGAAAAAACGTACAAAACAAGAGATTGGAGACATCAAGATTTTCGACGAATTTTTTAAGAATTTTCAAATTTTCAGATGGGAGGTTCCAGATAAGGTCAAAAACGACATACTCAGATCTTCACCAAACTTTGCATGGATACATTGGATGTCAAGACACGTGGAAAAAACGTACAAAACAAGAGATTGGGGTCATCAAGATTTTGCACGGATTTTTTAGGAATTTTCAAATTTTCAGATGGGAGGTTCCAGATAAGGTCAAAAACTACATACTCAGATCTTCACCAAACTTTGCAGGGATACATTGGATGTCAAGACACGTGGAAAAAACGTACAAAACAAGAGATTGGAGACATCAAGATTTTGGACGAATTTTTTAAGAATTTTCAAATTTTCAGATAGGAGGTTCCAGATAAGGTCAAAAACTACATACTCAGATCTTCACCAAACTTTGCAGGGATACATTGGATGTCAAGACACGTGGAAAAAACGTACAAAACAAGAGATTGGGGTCATCAAGATTTTGGACGGATTTTTTAGGAATTTTCAAATTTTCAGATGGGAGGTTCCAGATAAGGTCAAAAACTACATACTCAGATCTTCACCAAACATTGCAGGGATACATTGGATGTCAAGACACGTGGAAAAAACGTACAAAACAAGAGATTGGAGACATCAAAATTTTGGACGAATTTTTTAAGAATTTTCAAATTTTCAGATAGGAGGTTCCAGATGAGGTCAAAAACTACATACTCAGATCTTCACCAAACTTTGCAGGAATACTTTGCATGTCAAGACACGTGGAAAAAACGTACAAAACAAGAGATCGGAGACATCAAGATTTTCGACGAATTTTTTAAGAATTTTCAAATTT
Organism: Lepisma saccharinum; assembly: GCF_977018435.1. Lineage (NCBI taxonomy): Eukaryota > Metazoa > Arthropoda > Insecta > Zygentoma > Lepismatidae > Lepisma > Lepisma saccharinum. The sequence continues at coordinate 698,111 of NW_028142978.1, forward strand.
TCAGATGGGAGGTTCCAGATAAGGTCAAAAACGACATACTCAAATCTTCACCAAACTTTGCATGGATACATTGGATGTCAAGACACGTGGAAAAAACATACAAAACATAGGATTGGTGACATCAAGATTTTGGACGAATTTTTTAAGAATTTTCAAATTTTCAGATAGGAGGTTCCATATAAGGTCAAAAACTACATACTCAGATCTTCACCAAACTTTGCAGGGATACATTGGAGGTCGAGACACGTGGAAAAAAAGTACAAAACAAGAGATTGGGGTCATCAAGATTTTGGACGGATTTTTTAGGAATTTTCAAATTTTCAGATGGGAGGTTCCAGATAAGGTCAAAAACTACATACTCAGATCTTCACCAAACATTGCAGGGATACATTGGATGTCAAGACACGTGGAAAAACGTACAAAACAAGAGATTGGAGACATCAAGATTTTGGACGAATTTTTTAAGAATTTTCAAATTTTCAGATAGGAGGTTCCAGATGAGGTCAAAAACTACATACTCAGATCTTCACCAAACTTTGCAGGAATACTTTGCATGTCAAGACACGTGGAAAAAACGTACAAAACAAGAGATCGGAGACATCAAGATTTTCGACGAATTTTTTAAGAATTTTCAAATTTTCAGATGGGAGGTTCCAGATAAGGTCAAAAACGACATACTCAGATCTTCACCAAACTTTGCAGGGATCCATTGGAGGTCGAGACACGTGGAAAAAACGTACAAAACAAGAGATTGGAGACATCAAGATTTTGGACGAATTTTTTAAGAATTTTCAAATTTTCAGATAGGAGGTTCCAGATAAGGTCAAAAACTACATACTCAGATCTTCACCAAACGTTGCAGGGATACATTGGATGTCAAGACACGTGGAAAAAACGTACAAAACAAGAGATTGGAGACATCAAGATTTTCGACGAATTTTTTAAGAATTTTCAAATTTTCAGAAAGGATGTTCCAGATAAGGTCAAAAACGACATACTCAGATCTTCACCAAACTTTGCATGGATACATTGGATGTCAAGACACGTGGAAAAAACGTACAAAACAAGAGATTGGAGACATCAAGATTTTGGACGAATTTTTTAAGAATTTTCAAATTTTCAGATAGGAGGTTCCAGATGAGGTCAAAAACTACATACTCAGATCTTCACCAAACTTTGCAGGAATACTTTGCATGTCAAGACACGTGGAAAAAACGTACAAAACAAGAGATCGGAGACATCAAGATTTTCGACGAATTTTTTAAGAATTTTCAAATTTTCAGATGGGAGGTTCCAGATAAGGTCAAAAACGACATACTCAGATCTTCACCAAACTTTGCATGGATACATTGGATGTCAAGACACGTGGAAAAAACATACAAAACATAGGATTGGTGACATCAAGATTTTGGTCGAATTTTTTAAGAATTTTCAAATTTTCAGATGGGAGGTTCCAGATAAGGTCAAAAACTACATACTCAGATCTTCACCAAACTTTGCAGGGATACATTGGATGTCAAGACACGTGGAAAAAACGTACAAAACAAGAGATTGGAGACATCAAGATTATGGACGAATTTTTTGAGAATTTTCAAATTTTCAGAAAGGAGGTTCCATATAAGGTCAAAAACTACATACTCAGATCTTCACCAAACTTTGCAGGGATACATTGGATGTCAAGACACGTGGAAAAAACGTACAAAACAAGAGATTGGAGACATCAAGATTTTCGACGAATTTTTTAAGAATTTTCAAATTTTCAGAAAGGATGTTCCAGATAAGGTCAAAAACGACATACTCAGATCTTCACCAAACTTTGCAGGGATACATTGGAGGTCGAGACACGTGGAAAAAACGTACAAAACAAGAGATTGGAGACATCAAGATTTTGGACGAATTTTTGAAGAATTTTCAAATTTTCTGATAGGAGGTCCCAGATAAGGTCAAAAACTACATACTCAGATCTCCACCAAACATTGCAGGGATACATTGGATGTCAAGACACGTGGAAAAAACGTACAAAACAAGAGATTGGAGACATCAAGATTTTCGACGAATTTTTGAAGAATTTTCAAATTTTCAGATAGGAGGTTCCAGATAAGGTCAAAAACTACATACTCAGATCTTCACCAAACGTTGCAGGGATACTTTGCATGTCAAGACACGTGGAAAAAACGTACAAAACAAGAGATTGGAGACATCAAGATTTTCGACGAATTTTTTAAGAATTTTCAAATTTTCAGATGGGAGGTTCCAGATAAGGTCAAAAACGACATACTCAGATCTTCACCAAACTTTGCATGGATACATTGGATGTCAAGACACGTGGAAAAAACGTACAAAACAAGAGATTGGGGTCATCAAGATTTTGCACGGATTTTTTAGGAATTTTCAAATTTTCAGATGGGAGGTTCCAGATAAGGTCAAAAACTACATACTCAGATCTTCACCAAACTTTGCAGGGATACATTGGATGTCAAGACACGTGGAAAAAACGTACAAAACAAGAGATTGGAGACATCAAGATTTTGGACGAATTTTTTAAGAATTTTCAAATTTTCAGATAGGAGGTTCCAGATAAGGTCAAAAACTACATACTCAGATCTTCACCAAACTTTGCAGGGATACATTGGATGTCAAGACACGTGGAAAAAACGTACAAAACAAGAGATTGGGGTCATCAAGATTTTGGACGGATTTTTTAGGAATTTTCAAATTTTCAGATGGGAGGTTCCAGATAAGGTCAAAAACTACATACTCAGATCTTCACCAAACATTGCAGGGATACATTGGATGTCAAGACACGTGGAAAAAACGTACAAAACAAGAGATTGGAGACATCAAAATTTTGGACGAATTTTTTAAGAATTTTCAAATTTTCAGATAGGAGGTTCCAGATGAGGTCAAAAACTACATACTCAGATCTTCACCAAACTTTGCAGGAATACTTTGCATGTCAAGACACGTGGAAAAAACGTACAAAACAAGAGATCGGAGACATCAAGATTTTCGACGAATTTTTTAAGAATTTTCAAATTTTCAGATGGGAGGTTCCAGATAAGGTCAAAAACGACATACTCAAATCTTCACCAAACTTTGCATGGATACATTGGATGTCAAGACACGTGGAAAAAACATACAAAACATAGGATTGGTGACATCAAGATTTTGGACGAATTTTTTAAGAATTTTCAAATTTTCAGATAGGAGGTTCCATATAAGGTCAAAAACTACATACTCAGATCTTCACCAAACTTTGCAGGGATACATTGGAGGTCGAGACACGTGGAAAAAAAGTACAAAACAAGAGATTGGGGTCATCAAGATTTTGGACGGATTTTTTAGGAATTTTCAAATTTTCAGATGGGAGGTTCCAGATAAGGTCAAAAACTACATACTCAGATCTTCACCAAACATTGCAGGGATACATTGGATGTCAAGACACGTGGAAAAACGTACAAAACAAGAGATTGGAGACATCAAGATTTTGGACGAATTTTTTAAGAATTTTCAAATTTTCAGATAGGAGGTTCCAGATGAGGTCAAAAACTACATACTCAGATCTTCACCAAACTTTGCAGGAATACTTTGCATGTCAAGACACGTGGAAAAAACGTACAAAACAAGAGATCGGAGACATCAAGATTTTCGACGAATTTTTTAAGAATTTTCAAATTTTCAGATGGGAGGTTCCAGATAAGGTCAAAAACGACATACTCAGATCTTCACCAAACTTTGCAGGGATCCATTGGAGGTCGAGACACGTGGAAAAAACGTACAAAACAAGAGATTGGAGACATCAAGATTTTGGACGAATTTTTTAAGAATTTTCAAATTTTCAGATAGGAGGTTCCAGATAAGGTCAAAAACTACATACTCAGATCTTCACCAAACGTTGCAGGGATACATTGGATGTCAAGACACGTGGAAAAAACGTACAAAACAAGAGATTGGAGACATCAAGATTTTCGACGAATTTTTTAAGAATTTTCAAATTTTCAGAAAGGATGTTCCAGATAAGGTCAAAAACGACATACTCAGATCTTCACCAAACTTTGCATGGATACATTGGATGTCAAGACACGTGGAAAAAACGTACAAAACAAGAGATTGGAGACATCAAGATTTTGGACGAATTTTTTAAGAATTCTCAAATTTTCAGAAAGGAGGTTCCATATAAGGTCAAAAACTACTACATACTCAGATCTTCACCAAACTTTGCAGGGATACTTTGGATGTCAAGACACGTGGAAAAAACGTACAAAACAAGAGATTGGGGTCATCAAGATTTTGGACGAATTTTTTAAGAATTTTCAAATTTTCAGATGGGAGGTTCAATATAAGGTCAAAAACTACATACTCAGATCTTCACCAAACTTTGCATGGATACATTGGATGTCAAGACACGTGGAAAAAACATACAAAACAGGATTCGGAACATCAAGATTTTGGTCGAATTTTTTAAGAATTTTCAAATTTTCAGATAGGAGGTTCCATATAAGGTCAAAAACTACATACTCAGATCTTCACCAAACATTGCAGGAATACATTGGATGTCAAGACACGTGGAAAAAACGTACAAAACAAGAGATTGGGGTCATCAAGATTTTGCACGGATTTTTTAGGAATTTTCAAATTTTCAGATGGGAGGTTCCAGATAAGGTCAAAAACTACATACTCAGATCTTCACCAAACTTTGCAGGGATACATTGGATGTCAAGACACGTGGAAAAAACGTACAAAACAAGAGATTGGAGACATCAAGATTTTGGACGAATTTTTTAAGAATTTTCAAATTTTCAGATAGGAGGTTCCATATAAGGTCAAAAACTACATACTCAGATCTTCACCAAACTTTGCATGGATACATTATGTGTCAAGACACGTGGAAAAAACGTACAAAACAAAAGATTGGAGACATCAAGATTTTGGTCGAATTTTTTAAGAAATTTCAAATTTTCAGATGGGAGGTTCCAGATAAGGTCAAAAACTACATACTCAGATCTTCACCAAACTTTGCAGGGATACATTGGATGTCAAGACACGTGGAAAAAACGTACAAAACAAGAGATTGGAGACATCAAGAATTTGGACGAATTTTTTAAGAATTTTTAAATTTTCAGATAGGAGGTTCCATATAAGGTCAAAAACTACATACTCAGATCTTCACCAAACTTTGCATGGATACATTATGTGTCAAGACACGTGGAAAAAACGTACAAAACAAGAGATTGGAGACATCAAGATATTGGTCGAATTTTTTAAGAATTTTCAAATTTTCAGATAGGAGGTTCCAGATAAGGTCAAAAACTACATACTCAGATCTTCACCAAACTTTGCAGGGATACATTGGATGTCAAGACACGTGGAAAAAACGTACAAAACAAGAGATAGGAGACATCAAGATTTTGGACGAATTTTTTAACAATTTTCAAATTTTCAGAAAGGATGTTCCAGATAAGGTCAAAAACAACATACTCAGATCTTCACCAAACTTTGCAGGGATACATTGGATATCAAGACACGTGGAAAAAACGTACAAAACAAGAGATTGGAGACATCAAGATTTTGGACGAATTTTTTAAGAATTTTCAAATTTTCAGATAGGAGGTTCCAGATAAGATCAAAAACTACATACTCAGATCTTCACCAAACTTTGCAGGGATACATTGGATGTCAAGACACGTGGAAAAAAAGTACAAAACAAGAGATTGGGGTCATCAAGATTTTGGACGGATTTTTTAGGAATTTTCAAATTTTCAGATGGGAGGTTCCATATAAGGTCAAAAACTACATACTCAGATCTTCACCAAACTTTGCAGGGATACATTGGATGTCAAGACACGTGGAAAAAACGTACAAAACAAGAGATTGGAGACATCAAGATTTTCGACGAATTTTTTAAGAATTTTCAAATTTTCAGAAAGGATGTTCCAGATAAGGTCAAAAACGACATACTCAGATCTTCACCAAACTTTGCAGGGATACATTGGAGGTCGAGACACGTGGAAAAAACGTACAAAACAAGAGATTGGAGACATCAAGATTTTGGACGAATTTTTGAAGAATTTTCAAATTTTCTGAAAGGAGGTCCCAGATAAGGTCAAAAACTACATACTCAGATCTCCACCAAACATTGCAGGGATACATTGGATGTCAAGACACGTGGAAAAAACGTACAAAACAAGAGATTGGAGACATCAAGATTTTCGACGAATTTTTGAAGAATTTAAAATTTTCAGATAGGAGGTTCCAGATAAGGTCAAAAACTACATACTCAGATCTTCACCAAACGTTGCAGGGATACATTGGATGTCAAGACACGTGGAAAAAACGTACAAAACAAGAGATTGGAGACATCAAGATTTTGGACGAATTTTTTAAGAATTTTCAAATTTTCAGAAAGGAGGTTCCAGATAAGGTCAAAAACTACATACTCAGATCTTCACCAAACTTTGCAGGGATACATTGGATGTCAAGACACGTGGAAAAAACGTACAAAACAAGAGATTGGGGTCATCAAGATTTTGGACGGATTTTTTAGGAATTTTCAAATTTTCAGATGGGAGGTTCCAGATAAGGTCAAAAACTACATACTCAGATCTTCACCAAACATTGCAGGGATACATTGGATGTCAAGACACGTGGAAAAAACGTACAAAACAAGAGATTGGAGACATCAAAATTTTGGACGAATTTTTTAAGAATTTTCAAATTTTCAGATAGGAGGTTCCAGATGAGGTCAAAAACTACATACTCAGATCTTCACCAAACTTTGCAGGAATACTTTGCATGTCAAGACACGTGGAAAAAACGTACAAAACAAGAGATCGGAGACATCAAGATTTTCGACGAATTTTTTAAGAATTTTCAAATTTTCAGATGGGAGGTTCCAGATAAGGTCAAAAACGACATACTCAGATCTTCACCAAACTTTGCATGGATACATTGGATGTCAAGACACGTGGAAAAAACATACAAAACATAGGATTGGTGACATCAAGATTTTGGACGAATTTTTTAAGAATTTTCAAATTTTCAGATAGGAGGTTCCATATAAGGTCAAAAACTACATACTCAGATCTTCACCAAACTTTGCAGGGATACATTGGAGGTCGAGACACGTGGAAAAAAAGTACAAAACAAGAGATTGGGGTCATCAAGATTTTGGACGGATTTTTTAGGAATTTTCAAATTTTCAGATGGGAGGTTCCAGATAAGGTCAAAAACTACATACTCAGATCTTCACCAAACATTGCAGGGATACATTGGATGTCAAGACACGTGGAAAAAACGTACAAAACAAGAGATTGGAGACATCAAGATTTTGGACGAATTTTTTAAGAATTTTCAAATTTTCAGATAGGAGGTTCCAGATGAGGTCAAAAACTACATACTCAGATCTTCACCAAACTTTGCAGGAATACTTTGCATGTCAAGACACGTGGAAAAAACGTACAAAACAAAAGATCGGAGACAACAAGATTTTCGACGAATTTTTGAAGAATTTTCAAATTTTCAGAAAGGATGTTCCAGATAAGGTCAAAAACGACATACTCAGATCTTCACCAAACTTTGCAGGGATCCATTGGAGGTCGAGACACGTGGAAAAAACGTACAAAACAAGAGATTGGAGACATCAAGATTTTGGACGAATTTTTGAAGAATTTTCAAATTTTCAGATAGGAGGTTCCAGATAAGGTCTAAAACTACATACTCAGATCTCCACCAAACATTGCAGGAATACATTGGATGTCAAGACACGTGGAAAAAACGTACAAAACAAGAGATTGGAGACATTAAGATTTTCGACGAATTTTTGAAGAATTTTCAAATTTTCAGATAGGAGGTTCCAGATAAGGTCAAAAACTACATACTCAGATCTTCACCAAACGTTGCAGGGATACTTTGCATGTCAAGACACGTGGAAAAAACGTACAAAACAAAAGATTGGAGACATCAAGATTTTCGACGAATTTTTTAAGAATTTTCAAATTTTCAGATGGGAGGTTCCAGATAAGGTCAAAAACGACATACTCAGATCTTCACCAAACTTTGCATGGATACATTGGATGTCAAGACACGTGGAAAAAACGTACAAAACAAGAGATTGGAGACATCAAGATTTTGGACGAATTTTTTAAGAATTCTCAAATTTTCAGAAAGGAGGTTCCATATAAGGTCAAAAACTACATACTCAGATCTTCACCAAACTTTGCAGGGATACTTTGGATGTCAAGACACGTGGAAAAAACGTACAAAACAAGAGATTGGGGTCATCAAGATTTTGGACGAATTTTTTAAGAATTTTCAAATTTTCAGATGGGAGGTTCAATATAAGGTCAAAAACTACATACTCAGATCTTCACCAAACTTTGCATGGATACATTGGATGTCAAGACACGTGGAAAAAACATTCAAAACATAGGATTCGGAATATCAAGATTTTGGTCGAATTTTTTAAGAATTTTCAAATTTTCAGATAGGAGGTTCCATATAAGGTCAAAAACTACATACTCAGATCTTCACCAAACATTGCAGGAATACATTGGATGTCAAGACACGTGGAAAAAACGTACAAAACAAGAGATTGGGGTCATCAAGATTTTGCACGGATTTTTTAGGAATTTTCAAATTTTCAGATGGGAGGTTCCAGATAAGGTCAAAAACTACATACTCAGATCTTCACCAAACTTTGCAGGGATACATTGGATGTCAAGACACGTGGAAAAAACGTACAAAACAAGAGATTGGAGACATCAAGATTTTGGACGAATTTTTTAAGAATTTTCAAATTTTCAGATAGGAGGTTCCATATAAGGTCAAAAACTACATACTCAGATCTTCACCAAACTTTGCATGGATACATTATGTGTCAAGACACGTGGAAAAAACGTACAAAACAAAAGATTGGAGACATCAAGATATTGGTCGAATTTTTTAAGAATTTTCAAATTTTCAGATGGGAGGTTCCAGATAAGGTCAAAAACTACATACTCAGATCTTCACCAAACTTTGCAGGGATACATTGGATGTCAAGACACGTGGAAAAAGCGTACAAAACAAGAGATAGGAGACATCAAGATTTTGGACGAATTTTTTAACAATTTTCAAATTTTCAGAAAGGATGTTCCAGATAAGGTCAAAAACAACATACTCAGATCTTCACCAAACTTTGCAGGGATACATTGGATATCAAGACACGTGGAAAAAACGTACAAAACAAGAGATTGGAGTCATCAAGATTTTGGACGAATTTTTTAAGAATTTTCAAATTTTCAGATAGGAGGTTCCAGATAAGATCAAAAACTACATACTCAGATCTTCACCAAACTTTGCAGGGATACATTGGATGTCAAGACACGTGGAAAAAAAGTACAAAACAAGAGATTGGGGTCATCAAGATTTTGGACGGATTTTTTAGGAATTTTCAAATTTTCAGATGGGAGGTTCCAGATAAGGTCAAAAACTACATACTCAGATCTTCACCAAACATTGCAGGGATACATTGGATGTCAAGACACGTGGAAAAAACGTACAAAACAAGAGATTGGAGACATCAAGATTTTGGACGAATTTTTTAAGAATTTTCAAATTTTCAGATAGGAGGTTCCAGATGAGGTCAAAAACTACATACTCAGATCTTCACCAAACTTTGCAGGAATACTTTGCATGTCAAGACACGTGGAAAAAACGTACAAAACAAGAGATCGGAGACATCAAGATTTTCGACGAATTTTTTAAGAATTTTCAAATTTTCAGATGGGAGGTTCCAGATAAGGTCAAAAACGACATACTCAGATCTTCACCAAACTTTGCAGGGATCCATTGGAGGTCGAGACACGTGGAAAAAACGTACAAAACAAGAGATTGGAGACATCAAGATTTTGGACGAATTTTTTAAGAATTTTCAAATTTTCAGATAGGAGGTTCCATATAAGGTCAAAAACTACATACTCAGATCTTCACCAAACTTTGCAGGGATACATTGGATGTCAAGACACGTGGAAAAAACGTACAAAACAAGAGATTGGAGACATCAAGATTTTCGACGAATTTTTGAAGAATTTTCAAATTTTCAGATAGGAGGTTCCAGATAAGGTCAAAAACTACATACTCAGATCTTCACCAAACGTTGCAGGGATACTTTGCATGTCAAGACACGTGGAAAAAACGTACAAAACAAAAGATTGGAGACATCAAGATTTTCGACGAATTTTTTAAGAATTTTCAAATTTTCAGATGGGAGGTTCCAGATAAGGTCAAAAACGACATACTCAGATCTTCACCAAACTTTGCATGGATACATTGGATGTCAAGACACGTGGAAAAAACGTACAAAACAAGAGATTGGAGACATCAAGATTTTGGACGAATTTTTTAAGAATTCTCAAATTTTCAGAAAGGAGGTTCCATATAAGGTCAAAAACTACATACTCAGATCTTCACCAAACTTTGCAGGGATACTTTGGATGTCAAGACACGTGGAAAAAACGTACAAAACAAGAGATTGGGGTCATCAAGATTTTGGACGAATTTTTTAAGAATTTTCAAATTTTCAGATGGGAGGTTCAATATAAGGTCAAAAACTACATACTCAGATCTTCACCAAACTTTGCATGGATACATTGGATGTCAAGACACGTGGAAAAAACATACAAAACATAGGATTCGGAACATCAAGATTTTGGTCGAATTTTTTAAGAATTTTCAAATTTTCAGATAGGAGGTTCCAGATAAGGTCAAAAACTACATACTCAGATCTTCACCAAACATTGCAGGAATACATTGGATGTCAAGACACGTGGAAAAAACGTACAAAACAAGAGATTGGGGTCATCAAGATTTTGCACGGATTTTTTAGGAATTTTCAAATTTTCAGATGGGAGGTTCCAGATATGGTCAAAAACTACATACTCAGATCTTCACCAAACTTTGCAGGGATACATTGGATGTCAAGACACGTGGAAAAAACGTACAAAACAAGAGATTGGATACATCAAGATTTTGGACGAATTTTTTAAGAATTTTCAAATTTTCAGATAGGAGGTTCCATATAAGGTCAAAAACTACATACTCAGATCTTCACCAAACTTTGCATGGATACATTATGTGTCAAGACACGTGGAAAAAACGTACAAAACAAAAGATTGGAGACATCAAGATTTTGGTCGAATTTTTTAAGAATTTTCAAATTTTCAGATGGGAGGTTCCAGATAAGGTCAAAAACTACATACTCAGATCTTCACCAAACTTTGCAGGGATACATTGGATGTCAAGACACGTGGAAAAAACGTACAAAAAAGAGATTGGAGACATCAAGATTTTGGACGAATTTTTTAACAATTTTCAAATTTTCAGAAAGGATGTTCCAGATAAGGTCAAAAACGACATACTCAGATCTTCACCAAACTTTGCAGGGATACATTGGATATCAAGACACGTGGAAAAAACGTACAAAACAAGAGATTGGAGACATCAAGATTTTGGACGAATTTTTTAAGAATTTTCAAATTTTCAGATAGGAGGTTCCAGATAAGATCAAAAACTACATACTCAGATCTTCACCAAACTTTGCAGGGATACATTGGATGTCAAGACACGTGGAAAAAACGTACAAAACAAGAGATTGGGGTCATCAAGATTTTGGACGGATTTTTTAGGAATTTTCAAATTTTCAGATGGGAGGTTCCAGATAAGGTCAAAAACTACATACTCAGATCTTCACCAAACATTGCAGGGATACATTGGATGTCAAGACACGTGGAAAAAACGTACAAAACAAGAGATTGGAGACATCAAAATTTTGGACGAATTTTTTAAGAATTTTCAAATTTTCAGATAGGAGGTTCCAGATGAGGTCAAAAACTACATACTCAGATCTTCACCAAACTTTGCAGGAATACTTTGCATGTCAAGACACGTGGAAAAAACGTACAAAACAAGAGATCGGAGACATCAAGATTTTCGACGAATTTTTTAAGAATTTTCAAATTTTCAGATGGGAGGTTCCAGATAAGGTCAAAAACGACATACTCAGATCTTCACCAAACTTTGCATGGATACATTGGATGTCAAGACACGTGGAAAAAACATACAAAACATAGGATTGGTGACATCAAGATTTTGGTCGAATTTTTTAAGAATTTTCAAATTTTCAGATGGGAGGTTCCAGATAAGGTCAAAAACTACATACTCAGATCTTCACCAAACTTTGCAGGGATACATTGGATGTCAAGACACGTGGAAAAAACGTACAAAACAAGAGATTGGAGACATCAAGATTATGGACGAATTTTTTGAGAATTTTCAAATTTTCAGAAAGGAGGTTCCATATAAGGTCAAAAACTACATACTCAGATCTTCACCAAACTTTGCAGGGATACATTGGATGTCAAGACACGTGGAAAAAACGTACAAAACAAGAGATTGGAGACATCAAGATTTTCGACGAATTTTTTAAGAATTTTCAAATTTTCAGAAAGGATGTTCCAGATAAGGTCAAAAACGACATACTCAGATCTTCACCAAACTTTGCAGGGATACATTGGAGGTCGAGACACGTGGAAAAAACGTACAAAACAAGAGATTGGAGACATCAAGATTTTGGACGAATTTTTGAAGAATTTTCAAATTTTCTGATAGGAGGTCCCAGATAAGGTCAAAAACTACATACTCAGATCTCCACCAAACATTGCAGGGATACATTGGATGTCAAGACACGTGGAAAAAACGTACAAAACAAGAGATTGGAGACATCAAGATTTTCGACGAATTTTTGAAGAATTTTCAAATTTTCAGATAGGAGGTTCCAGATAAGGTCAAAAACTACATACTCAGATCTTCACCAAACGTTGCAGGGATACTTTGCATGTCAAGACACGTGGAAAAAACGTACAAAACAAGAGATTGGAGACATCAAGATTTTCGACGAATTTTTTAAGAATTTTCAAATTTTCAGATGGGAGGTTCCAGATAAGGTCAAAAACGACATACTCAGATCTTCACCAAACTTTGCATGGATACATTGGATGTCAAGACACGTGGAAAAAACGTACAAAACAAGAGATTGGGGTCATCAAGATTTTGCACGGATTTTTTAGGAATTTTCAAATTTTCAGATGGGAGGTTCCAGATAAGGTCAAAAACTACATACTCAGATCTTCACCAAACTTTGCAGGGATACATTGGATGTCAAGACACGTGGAAAAAACGTACAAAACAAGAGATTGGAGACATCAAGATTTTGGACGAATTTTTTAAGAATTTTCAAATTTTCAGATAGGAGGTTCCAGATAAGGTCAAAAACTACATACTCAGATCTTCACCAAACTTTGCAGGGATACATTGGATGTCAAGACACGTGGAAAAAACGTACAAAACAAGAGATTGGGGTCATCAAGATTTTGGACGGATTTTTTAGGAATTTTCAAATTTTCAGATGGGAGGTTCCAGATAAGGTCAAAAACTACATACTCAGATCTTCACCAAACATTGCAGGGATACATTGGATGTCAAGACACGTGGAAAAAACGTACAAAACAAGAGATTGGAGACATCAAAATTTTGGACGAATTTTTTAAGAATTTTCAAATTTTCAGATAGGAGGTTCCAGATGAGGTCAAAAACTACATACTCAGATCTTCACCAAACTTTGCAGGAATACTTTGCATGTCAAGACACGTGGAAAAAACGTACAAAACAAGAGATCGGAGACATCAAGATTTTCGACGAATTTTTTAAGAATTTTCAAATTTTCAGATGGGAGGTTCCAGATAAGGTCAAAAACGACATACTCAAATCTTCACCAAACTTTGCATGGATACATTGGATGTCAAGACACGTGGAAAAAAATACAAAACATAGGATTGGTGACATCAAGATTTTGGACGAATTTTTTAAGAATTTTCAAATTTTCAGATAGGAGGTTCCATATAAGGTCAAAAACTACATACTCAGATCTTCACCAAACTTTGCAGGGATACATTGGAGGTCGAGACACGTGGAAAAAAAGTACAAAACAAGAGATTGGGGTCATCAAGATTTTGGACGGATTTTTTAGGAATTTTCAAATTTTCAGATGGGAGGTTCCAGATAAGGTCAAAAACTACATACTCAGATCTTCACCAAACATTGCAGGGATACATTGGATGTCAAGACACGTGGAAAAACGTACAAAACAAGAGATTGGAGACATCAAGATTTTGGACGAATTTTTTAAGAATTTTCAAATTTTCAGATAGGAGGTTCCAGATGAGGTCAAAAACTACATACTCAGATCTTCACCAAACTTTGCAGGAATACTTTGCATGTCAAGACACGTGGAAAAAACGTACAAAACAAGAGATCGGAGACATCAAGATTTTCGACGAATTTTTTAAGAATTTTCAAATTTTCAGATGGGAGGTTCCAGATAAGGTCAAAAACGACATACTCAGATCTTCACCAAACTTTGCAGGGATCCATTGGAGGTCGAGACACGTGGAAAAAACGTACAAAACAAGAGATTGGAGACATCAAGATTTTGGACGAATTTTTTAAGAATTTTCAAATTTTCAGATAGGAGGTTCCAGATAAGGTCAAAAACTACATACTCAGATCTTCACCAAACGTTGCAGGGATACATTGGATGTCAAGACACGTGGAAAAAACGTACAAAACAAGAGATTGGAGACATCAAGATTTTCGACGAATTTTTTAAGAATTTTCAAATTTTCAGAAAGGATGTTCCAGATAAGGTCAAAAACGACATACTCAGATCTTCACCAAACTTTGCATGGATACATTGGATGTCAAGACACGTGGAAAAAACGTACAAAACAAGAGATTGGAGACATCAAGATTTTGGACGAATTTTTTAAGAATTCTCAAATTTTCAGAAAGGAGGTTCCATATAAGGTCAAAAACTACTACATACTCAGATCTTCACCAAACTTTGCAGGGATACTTTGGATGTCAAGACACGTGGAAAAAACGTACAAAACAAGAGATTGGGGTCATCAAGATTTTGGACGAATTTTTTAAGAATTTTCAAATTTTCAGATGGGAGGTTCAATATAAGGTCAAAAACTACATACTCAGATCTTCACCAAACTTTGCATGGATACATTGGATGTCAAGACACGTGGAAAAAACATACAAAACATAGGATTCGGAACATCAAGATTTTGGTCGAATTTTTTAAGAATTTTCAAATTTTCAGATAGGAGGTTCCATATAAGGTCAAAAACTACATACTCAGATCTTCACCAAACATTGCAGGAATACATTGGATGTCAAGACACGTGGAAAAAACGTACAAAACAAGAGATTGGGGTCATCAAGATTTTGCACGGATTTTTTAGGAATTTTCAAATTTTCAGATGGGAGGTTCCAGATAAGGTCAAAAACTACATACTCAGATCTTCACCAAACTTTGCAGGGATACATTGGATGTCAAGACACGTGGAAAAAACGTACAAAACAAGAGATTGGAGACATCAAGATTTTGGACGAATTTTTTAAGAATTTTCAAATTTTCAGATAGGAGGTTCCATATAAGGTCAAAAACTACATACTCAGATCTTCACCAAACTTTGCATGGATACATTATGTGTCAAGACACGTGGAAAAAACGTACAAAACAAAAGATTGGAGACATCAAGATTTTGGTCGAATTTTTTAAGAAATTTCAAATTTTCAGATGGGAGGTTCCAGATAAGGTCAAAAACTACATACTCAGATCTTCACCAAACTTTGCAGGGATACATTGGATGTCAAGACACGTGGAAAAAACGTACAAAACAAGAGATTGGAGACATCAAGAATTTGGACGAATTTTTTAAGAATTTTTAAATTTTCAGATAGGAGGTTCCATATAAGGTCAAAAACTACATACTCAGATCTTCACCAAACTTTGCATGGATACATTATGTGTCAAGACACGTGGAAAAAACGTACAAAACAAGAGATTGGAGACATCAAGATATTGGTCGAATTTTTTAAGAATTTTCAAATTTTCAGATAGGAGGTTCCAGATAAGGTCAAAAACTACATACTCAGATCTTCACCAAACTTTGCAGGGATACATTGGATGTCAAGACACGTGGAAAAAACGTACAAAACAAGAGATAGGAGACATCAAGATTTTGGACGAATTTTTTAACAATTTTCAAATTTTCAGAAAGGATGTTCCAGATAAGGTCAAAAACAACATACTCAGATCTTCACCAAACTTTGCAGGGATACATTGGATATCAAGACACGTGGAAAAAACGTACAAAACAAGAGATTGGAGACATCAAGATTTTGGACGAATTTTTTAAGAATTTTCAAATTTTCAGATAGGAGGTTCCAGATAAGATCAAAAACTACATACTCAGATCTTCACCAAACTTTGCAGGGATACATTGGATGTCAAGACACGTGGAAAAAAAGTACAAAACAAGAGATTGGGGTCATCAAGATTTTGGACGGATTTTTTAGGAATTTTCAAATTTTCAGATGGGAGGTTCCATATAAGGTCAAAAACTACATACTCAGATCTTCACCAAACTTTGCAGGGATACATTGGATGTCAAGACACGTGGAAAAAACGTACAAAACAAGAGATTGGAGACATCAAGATTTTCGACGAATTTTTTAAGAATTTTCAAATTTTCAGAAAGGATGTTCCAGATAAGGTCAAAAACGACATACTCAGATCTTCACCAAACTTTGCAGGGATACATTGGAGGTCGAGACACGTGGAAAAAACGTACAAAACAAGAGATTGGAGACATCAAGATTTTGGACGAATTTTTGAAGAATTTTCAAATTTTCTGATAGGAGGTCCCAGATAAGGTCAAAAACTACATACTCAGATCTCCACCAAACATTGCAGGGATACATTGGATGTCAAGACACGTGGAAAAAACGTACAAAACAAGAGATTGGAGACATCAAGATTTTCGACGAATTTTTGAAGAATTTAAAATTTTCAGATAGGAGGTTCCAGATAAGGTCAAAAACTACATACTCAGATCTTCACCAAACGTTGCAGGGATACATTGGATGTCAAGACACGTGGAAAAAACGTACAAAACAAGAGATTGGAGACATCAAGATTTTGGACGAATTTTTTAAGAATTTTCAAATTTTCAGAAAGGAGGTTCCAGATAAGGTCAAAAACTACATACTCAGATCTTCACCAAACTTTGCAGGGATACATTGGATGTCAAGACACGTGGAAAAAACGTACAAAACAAGAGATTGGGGTCATCAAGATTTTGGACGGATTTTTTAGGAATTTTCAAATTTTCAGATGGGAGGTTCCAGATAAGGTCAAAAACTACATACTCAGATCTTCACCAAACATTGCAGGGATACATTGGATGTCAAGACACGTGGAAAAAACGTACAAAACAAGAGATTGGAGACATCAAAATTTTGGACGAATTTTTTAAGAATTTTCAAATTTTCAGATAGGAGGTTCCAGATGAGGTCAAAAACTACATACTCAGATCTTCACCAAACTTTGCAGGAATACTTTGCATGTCAAGACACGTGGAAAAAACGTACAAAACAAGAGATCGGAGACATCAAGATTTTCGACGAATTTTTTAAGAATTTTCAAATTTTCAGATGGGAGGTTCCAGATAAGGTCAAAAACGACATACTCAGATCTTCACCAAACTTTGCATGGATACATTGGATGTCAAGACACGTGGAAAAAACATACAAAACATAGGATTGGTGACATCAAGATTTTGGACGAATTTTTTAAGAATTTTCAAATTTTCAGATAGGAGGTTCCATATAAGGTCAAAAACTACATACTCAGATCTTCACCAAACTTTGCAGGGATACATTGGAGGTCGAGACACGTGGAAAAAAAGTACAAAACAAGAGATTGGGGTCATCAAGATTTTGGACGGATTTTTTAGGAATTTTCAAATTTTCAGATGGGAGGTTCCAGATAAGGTCAAAAACTACATACTCAGATCTTCACCAAACATTGCAGGGATACATTGGATGTCAAGACACGTGGAAAAAACGTACAAAACAAGAGATTGGAGACATCAAGATTTTGGACGAATTTTTTAAGAATTTTCAAATTTTCAGATAGGAGGTTCCAGATGAGGTCAAAAACTACATACTCAGATCTTCACCAAACTTTGCAGGAATACTTTGCATGTCAAGACACGTGGAAAAAACGTACAAAACAAAAGATCGGAGACAACAAGATTTTCGACGAATTTTTTAAGAATTTTCAAATTTTCAGATGGGAGGTTCCAGATAAGGTCAAAAACGACATACTCAGATCTTCACCAAACTTTGCAGGGATCCATTGGAGGTCGAGACACGTGGAAAAAACGTACAAAACAAGAGATTGGAGACATCAAGATTTTGGACGAATTTTTTAAGAATTTTCAAATTTTCAGATAGGAGGTTCCATATAAGGTCAAAAACTACATACTCAGATCTTCACCAAACTTTGCAGGGATACATTGGATGTCAAGACACGTGGAAAAAACGTACAAAACAAGAGATTGGAGACATCAAGATTTTCGACGAATTTTTTAAGAATTTTCAAATTTTCAGAAAGGATGTTCCAGATAAGGTCAAAAACGACATACTCAGATCTTCACCAAACTTTGCAGGGATCCATTGGAGGTCGAGACACGTGGAAAAAACGTACAAAACAAGAGATTGGAGACATCAAGATTTTGGACGAATTTTTGAAGAATTTTCAAATTTTCAGATAGGAGGTTCCAGATAAGGTCTAAAACTACATACTCAGATCTCCACCAAACATTGCGGGAATACATTGGATGTCAAGACACGTGGAAAAAACGTACAAAACAAGAGATTGGAGACATCAAGATTTTCGACGAATTTTTGAAGAATTTTCAAATTTTCAGATAGGAGGTTCCAGATAAGGTCAAAAACTACATACTCAGATCTTCACCAAACGTTGCAGGGATACTTTGCATGTCAAGACACGTGGAAAAAACGTACAAAACAAAAGATTGGAGACATCAAGATTTTCGACGAATTTTTTAAGAATTTTCAAATTTTCAGATGGGAGGTTCCAGATAAGGTCAAAAACGACATACTCAGATCTTCACCAAACTTTGCATGGATACATTGGATGTCAAGACACGTGGAAAAAACGTACAAAACAAGAGATTGGAGACATCAAGATTTTGGACGAATTTTTTAAGAATTCTCAAATTTTCAGAAAGGAGGTTCCATATAAGGTCAAAAACTACATACTCAGATCTTCACCAAACTTTGCAGGGATACTTTGGATGTCAAGACACGTGGAAAAAACGTACAAAACAAGAGATTGGGGTCATCAAGATTTTGGACGAATTTTTTAAGAATTTTCAAATTTTCAGATGGGAGGTTCAATATAAGGTCAAAAACTACATACTCAGATCTTCACCAAACTTTGCATGGATACATTGGATGTCAAGACACGTGGAAAAAACATACAAAACATAGGATTCGGAACATCAAGATTTTGGTCGAATTTTTTAAGAATTTTCAAATTTTCAGATAGGAGGTTCCATATAAGGTCAAAAACTACATACTCAGATCTTCACCAAACATTGCAGGAATACATTGGATGTCAAGACACGTGGAAAAAACGTACAAAACAAGAGATTGGGGTCATCAAGATTTTGCACGGATTTTTTAGGAATTTTCAAATTTTCAGATGGGAGGTTCCAGATAAGGTCAAAAACTACATACTCAGATCTTCACCAAACTTTGCAGGGATACATTGGATGTCAAGACACGTGGAAAAAACGTACAAAACAAGAGATTGGAGACATCAAGATTTTGGACGAATTTTTTAAGAATTTTCAAATTTTCAGATAGGAGGTTCCATATAAGGTCAAAAACTACATACTCAGATCTTCACCAAACTTTGCATGGATACATTATGTGTCAAGACACGTGGAAAAAACGTACAAAACAAAAGATTGGAGACATCAAGATTTTGGTCGAATTTTTTAAGAATTTTCAAATTTTCAGATGGGAGGTTCCAGATAAGGTCAAAAACTACATACTCAGATCTTCACCAAACTTTGCAGGGATACATTGGATGTCAAGACACGTGGAAAAAACGTACAAAACAAGAGATTGGAGACATCAAGATTTTGGACGAATTTTTTAAGAATTTTTAAATTTTCAGATAGGAGGTTCCATATAAGGTCAAAAACTACATACTTAGATCTTCACCAAACTTTGCATGGATACATTATGTGTCAAGACACGTGGAAAAAACGTACAAAACAAGAGATTGGAGACATCAAGATATTGGTCGAATTTTTTAAGAATTTTCAAATTTTCAGATGGGAGGTTCCAGATAAGGTCAAAAACTACATACTCAGATCTTCACCAAACTTTGCAGGGATACATTGGATGTCAAGACACGTGGAAAAAACGTACAAAACAAGAGATAGGAGACATCAAGATTTTGGACGAATTTTTTAACAATTTTCAAATTTTCAGAAAGGATGTTCCAGATAAGGTCAAAAACAACATACTCAGATCTTCACCAAACTTTGCAGGGATACATTGGATATCAAGACACGTGGAAAAAACGTACAAAACAAGAGATTGGAGACATCAAGATTTTGGACGAATTTTTTAAGAATTTTCAAATTTTCAGATAGGAGGTTCCAGATAAGATCAAAAACTACATACTCAGATCTTCACCAAACTTTGCAGGGATACATTGGATGTCAAGACACGTGGAAAAAAAGTACAAAACAAGAGATTGGGGTCATCAAGATTTTGGACGGATTTTTTAGGAATTTTCAAATTTTCAGATGGGAGGTTCCATATAAGGTCAAAAACTACATACTCAGATCTTCACCAAACTTTGCAGGGATCCATTGGAGGTCGAGACACGTGGAAAAAACGTACAAAACAAGAGATTGGAGACATCAAGATTTTGGACGAATTTTTGAAGAATTTTCAAATTTTCAGATAGGAGGTTCCAGATAAGGTCTAAAACTACATACTCAGATCTCCACCAAACATTGCGGGAATACATTGGATGTCAAGACACGTGGAAAAAACGTACAAAACAAGAGATTGGAGACATCAAGATTTTCGACGAATTTTTGAAGAATTTTCAAATTTTCAGATAGGAGGTTCCAGATAAGGTCAAAAACTACATACTCAGATCTTCACCAAACGTTGCAGGGATACTTTGCATGTCAAGACACGTGGAAAAAACGTACAAAACAAAAGATTGGAGACATCAAGATTTTCGACGAATTTTTTAAGAATTTTCAAATTTTCAGATGGGAGGTTCCAGATAAGGTCAAAAACGACATACTCAGATCTTCACCAAACTTTGCATGGATACATTGGATGTCAAGACACGTGGAAAAAACGTACAAAACAAGAGATTGGAGACATCAAGATTTTGGACGAATTTTTTAAGAATTCTCAAATTTTCAGAAAGGAGGTTCCATATAAGGTCAAAAACTACATACTCAGATCTTCACCAAACTTTGCAGGGATACTTTGGATGTCAAGACACGTGGAAAAAACGTACAAAACAAGAGATTGGGGTCATCAAGATTTTGGACGAATTTTTTAAGAATTTTCAAATTTTCAGATGGGAGGTTCAATATAAGGTCAAAAACTACATACTCAGATCTTCACCAAACTTTGCATGGATACATTGGATGTCAAGACACGTGGAAAAAACATACAAAACATAGGATTCGGAACATCAAGATTTTGGTCGAATTTTTTAAGAATTTTCAAATTTTCAGATAGGAGGTTCCATATAAGGTCAAAAACTACATACTCAGATCTTCACCAAACATTGCAGGAATACATTGGATGTCAAGACACGTGGAA
Source organism: Lepisma saccharinum (assembly GCF_977018435.1). Taxonomy (NCBI): domain Eukaryota; kingdom Metazoa; phylum Arthropoda; class Insecta; order Zygentoma; family Lepismatidae; genus Lepisma; species Lepisma saccharinum. Next base: position 719,960 of record NW_028142978.1, read on the forward strand.
AAAACGTACAAAACAAGAGATTGGGGTCATCAAGATTTTGCACGGATTTTTTAGGAATTTTCAAATTTTCAGATGGGAGGTTCCAGATAAGGTCAAAAACTACATACTCAGATCTTCACCAAACTTTGCAGGGATACATTGGATGTCAAGACACGTGGAAAAAACGTACAAAACAAGAGATTGGAGACATCAAGATTTTGGACGAATTTTTTAAGAATTTTCAAATTTTCAGATAGGAGGTTCCATATAAGGTCAAAAACTACATACTCAGATCTTCACCAAACTTTGCATGGATACATTATGTGTCAAGACACGTGGAAAAAACGTACAAAACAAAAGATTGGAGACATCAAGATTTTGGTCGAATTTTTTAAGAATTTTCAAATTTTCAGATGGGAGGTTCCAGATAAGGTCAAAAACTACATACTCAGATCTTCACCAAACTTTGCAGGGATACATTGGATGTCAAGACACGTGGAAAAAACGTACAAAACAAGAGATTGGAGACATCAAGATTTTGGACGAATTTTTTAAGAATTTTTAAATTTTCAGATAGGAGGTTCCATATAAGGTCAAAAACTACATACTCAGATCTTCACCAAACTTTGCATGGATACATTATGTGTCAAGACACGTGGAAAAAACGTACAAAACAAGAGATTGGAGACATCAAGATATTGGTCGAATTTTTTAAGAATTTTCAAATTTTCAGATGGGAGGTTCCAGATAAGGTCAAAAACTACATACTCAGATCTTCACCAAACTTTGCAGGGATACATTGGATGTCAAGACACGTGGAAAAAACGTACAAAACAAGAGATAGGAGACATCAAGATTTTGGACGAATTTTTTAACAATTTTCAAATTTTCAGAAAGGATGTTCCAGATAAGGTCAAAAACAACATACTCAGATCTTCACCAAACTTTGCAGGGATACATTGGATATCAAGACACGTGGAAAAAACGTACAAAACAAGAGATTGGAGACATCAAGATTTTGGACGAATTTTTTAAGAATTTTCAAATTTTCAGATAGGAGGTTCCAGATAAGATCAAAAACTACATACTCAGATCTTCACCAAACTTTGCAGGGATACATTGGATGTCAAGACACGTGGAAAAAAAGTACAAAACAAGAGATTGGGGTCATCAAGATTTTGGACGGATTTTTTAGGAATTTTCAAATTTTCAGATGGGAGGTTCCATATAAGGTCAAAAACTACATACTCAGATCTTCACCAAACTTTGCAGGGATACATTGGATGTCAAGACACGTGGAAAAAACGTACAAAACAAGAGATTGGAGACATCAAGATTTTCGACGAATTTTTTAAGAATTTTCAAATTTTCAGAAAGGATGTTCCAGATAAGGTCAAAAACGACATACTCAGATCTTCACCAAACTTTGCAGGGATACATTGGAGGTCGAGACACGTGGAAAAAACGTACAAAACAAGAGATTGGAGACATCAAGATTTTGGACGAATTTTTGAAGAATTTTCAAATTTTCTGATAGGAGGTCCCAGATAAGGTCAAAAACTACATACTCAGATCTCCACCAAACATTGCAGGGATACATTGGATGTCAAGACACGTGGAAAAAACGTACAAAACAAGAGATTGGAGACATCAAGATTTTCGACGAATTTTTGAAGAATTTTCAAATTTTCAGATAGGAGGTTCCAGATAAGGTCAAAACTACATACTCAGATCTTCACCAAACGTTGCAGGGATACATTGGATGTCAAGACACGTGGAAAAACGTACAAAACAAGAGATTGGAGACATCAAGATTTTGGACGAATTTTTTAAGAATTTTCAAATTTTCAGAAAGGATGTTCCAGATAAGGTCAAAAACGACATACTCAGATCTTCACCAAACTTTGCAGGGATACATTGGATGTCAAGACACGTGGAAAAAACGTACAAAACAAGATTTTAGACATCAAATTTTGGACTAATTTTTTAAGAATTTTCAAATTTTCAGAAAGGATGTTCCAGATAAGGTCAAAAACGACATACTCAGATCTTCACCAAACTTTGCAGGGATACATTGGAGGTCAAGACACGTGGAAAAAACGTACAAAACAAGAGATTGGAGACATCAAGATTTTCGACGAATTTTTGAAGAATTTTCAAATTTTCAGATAGGAGGTTCCAGATAAGGTCAAAAACTACATACTCAGATCTTCACCAAACGTTGCAGGGATACTTTGCATGTCAAGACACGTGGAAAAAACGTACAAAACAAGAGATTGGAGACATCAAGATTTTCGACGAATTTTTTAAGAATTTTCAAATTTTCAGATGGGAGGTTCCAGATAAGGTCAAAAACGACATACTCAGATCTTCACCAAACTTTGCATGGATACATTGGATGTCAAGACACGTGGAAAAAACGTACAAAACAAGAGATTGGAGACATCAATATTTTGGACGAATTTTTTAAGAATTCTCAAATTTTCAGAAAGGAGGTTCCATATAAGGTCAAAAACTACAAACTCAGATCTTCACCAAACTTTGCAGGGATACATTGGATGTCAATACACGTGGAAAAAACGTACAAAACAAGAGATTGGGGTCATCAAGATTTTGGACGAATTTTTTAACAATTTTCAAATTTTCAGAAAGGATGTTCCAGATAAGGTCAAAAACGACATACTCAGATCTTCACCAAACTTTGCAGGGATACATTGGATATCAAGACACGTGGAAAAAACGTACAAAACAAGAGATTGGAGACATCAAGATTTTGGACGAATTTTTTAAGAATTTTCAAATTTTCAGATAGGAGGTTCCAGATAAGATCAAAAACTACATACTCAGATCTTCACCAAACTTTGCAGGGATACATTGGGTGTCAAGACACGTGGAAAAAACGTACAAAACAAGAGATTGGGGTCATCAAGATTTTGGACGGATTTTTTAGGAATTTTCAAATTTTCAGATGGGAGGTTCCAGATAAGGTCAAAAACTACATACTCAGATCTTCACCAAACATTGCAGGGATACATTGGATGTCAAGACACGTGGAAAAAACGTACAAAACAAGAGATTGGAGACATCAAGATTTTGGACGAATTTTTTAAGAATTTTCAAATTTTCAGATAGGAGGTTCCAGATGAGGTCAAAAACTACATACTCAGATCTTCACCAAACTTTGCAGGAATACTTTGCATGTCAAGACACGTGGAAAAAACGTACAAAACAAGAGATCGGAGACATCAAGATTTTCGACGAATTTTTTAAGAATTTTCAAATTTTCAGATGGGAGGTTCCAGATAAGGTCAAAAACGACATACTCAGATCTTCACCAAACTTTGCAGGGATCCATTGGAGGTCGAGACACGTGGAAAAAACGTACAAAACAAGAGATTGGAGACATCAAGATTTTGGACGAATTTTTTAAGAATTTTCAAATTTTCAGATAGGAGGTTCCATATAAGGTCAAAAACTACATACTCAGATCTTCACCAAACTTTGCAGGGATACATTGGATGTCAAGACACGTGGAAAAAACGTACAAAACAAGAGATTGGAGACATCAAGATTTTCGACGAATTTTTTAAGAATTTTCAAATTTTCAGAAAGGATGTTCCAGATAAGGTCAAAAACGACATACTCAGATCTTCACCAAACTTTGCAGGGATCCATTGGAGGTCGAGACACGTGGAAAAAACGTACAAAACAAGAGATTGGAGACATCAAGATTTTGGACGAATTTTTGAAGAATTTTCAAATTTTCAGATAGGAGGTTCCAGATAAGGTCTAAAACTACATACTCAGATCTCCACCAAACATTGCAGGAATACATTGGATGTCAAGACACGTGGAAAAAACGTACAAAACAAGAGATTGGAGACATCAAGATTTTCGACGAATTTTTGAAGAATTTTCAAATTTTCAGATAGGAGGTTCCAGATAAGGTCAAAAACTACATACTCAGATCTTCACCAAACGTTGCAGGGATACTTTGCATGTCAAGACACGTGGAAAAAACGTACAAAACAAAAGATTGGAGACATCAAGATTTTCGACGAATTTTTTAAGAATTTTCAAATTTTCAGATGGGAGGTTCCAGATAAGGTCAAAAACGACATACTCAGATCTTCACCAAACTTTGCATGGATACATTGGATGTCAAGACACGTGGAAAAAACGTACAAAACAAGAGATTGGAGACATCAAGATTTTGGACGAATTTTTTAAGAATTCTCAAATTTTCAGAAAGGAGGTTCCATATAAGGTCAAAAACTACATACTCAGATCTTCACCAAACTTTGCAGGGATACTTTGGATGTCAAGACACGTGGAAAAAACGTACAAAACAAGAGATTGGGGTCATCAAGATTTTGGACGAATTTTTTAAGAATTTTCAAATTTTCAGATGGGAGGTTCAATATAAGGTCAAAAACTACATACTCAGATCTTCACCAAACTTTGCATGGATACATTGGATGTCAAGACACGTGGAAAAAACATACAAAACATAGGATTCGGAACATCAAGATTTTGGTCGAATTTTTTAAGAATTTTCAAATTTTCAGATAGGAGGTTCCATATAAGGTCAAAAACTACATACTCAGATCTTCACCAAACATTGCAGGAATACATTGGATGTCAAGACACGTGGAAAAAACGTACAAAACAAGAGATTGGGGTCATCAAGATTTTGCACGGATTTTTTAGGAATTTTCAAATTTTCAGATGGGAGGTTCCAGATAAGGTCAAAAACTACATACTCAGATCTTCACCAAACTTTGCAGGGATACATTGGATGTCAAGACACGTGGAAAAAACGTACAAAACAAGAGATTGAAGACATCAAGATTTTGGACGAATTTTTTAAGAATTTTCAAATTTTCAGATAGGAGGTTCCATATAAGGTCAAAAACTACATACTCAGATCTTCACCAAACTTTGCATGGATACATTATGTGTCAAGACACGTGGAAAAAACGTACAAAACAAAAGATTGGAGACATCAAGATTTTGGTCGAATTTTTTAAGAATTTTCAAATTTTCAGATGGGAGGTTCCAGATAAGGTCAAAAACTACATACTCAGATCTTCACCAAACTTTGCAGGGATACATTGGATGTCAAGACACGTGGAAAAAACGTACAAAAAAGAGATTGGAGACATCAAGATTTTGGACGAATTTTTTAACAATTTTCAAATTTTCAGAAAGGATGTTCCAGATAAGGTCAAAAACGACATACTCAGATCTTCACCAAACTTTGCAGGGATACATTGGATATCAAGACACGTGGAAAAAACGTACAAAACAAGAGATTGGAGACATCAAGATTTTGGACGAATTTTTTAAGAATTTTCAAATTTTCAGATAGGAGGTTCCAGATAAGGTCAAAAACTACATACTCAGATCTTCACCAAACTTTGCAGGGATACATTGGATGTCAAGACACGTGGAAAAAACGTACAAAACAAGAGGTTGGGTTCATCAAGATTTTGGACGGATTTTTTAGGAATTTTCAAATTTTCAGATGGGAGGTTCCAGATAAGGTCAAAAACTACATACTCAGATCTTCACCAAACATTGCAGGGATACATTGGATGTCAAGACACGTGGAAAAAACGTACAAAACAAGAGATTGGAGACATCAAAATTTTGGACGAATTTTTTAAGAATTTTCAAATTTTCAGATAGGAGGTTCCAGATGAGGTCAAAAACTACATACTCAGATCTTCACCAAACTTTGCAGGGATACATTGGAGGTCGAGACACGTGGAAAAAACGTACAAAACAAGAGATTGGAGACATCAAGATTTTGGACGAATTTTTGAAGAATTTTCAAATTTTCTGATAGGAGGTCCCAGATAAGGTCAAAAACTACATACTCAGATCTCCACCAAACATTGCAGGGATACATTGGATGTCAAGACACGTGGAAAAAACGTACAAAACAAGAGATTGGAGACATCAAGATTTTCGACGAATTTTTGAAGAATTTTCAAATTTTCAGATAGGAGGTTCCAGATAAGGTCAAAACTACATACTCAGATCTTCACCAAACGTTGCAGGGATACATTGGATGTCAAGACACGTGGAAAAAACGTACAAAACAAGAGATTGGAGACATCAAGATTTTGGACGAATTTTTTAAGAATTTTCAAATTTTCAGAAAGGATGTTCCAGATAAGGTCAAAAACGACATACTCAGATCTTCACCAAACTTTGCAGGGATACATTGGATGTCAAGACACGTGGAAAAAACGTACAAAACAAGAGATTGGAGACATCAAATTTTGGACTAATTTTTTAAGAATTTTCAAATTTTCAGAAAGGATGTTCCAGATAAGGTCAAAAACGACATACTCAGATCTTCACCAAACTTTGCAGGGATACATTGGAGGTCAAGACACGTGGAAAAAACGTACAAAACAAGAGATTGGAGACATCAAGATTTTCGACGAATTTTTGAAGAATTTTCAAATTTTCAGATAGGAGGTTCCAGATAAGGTCAAAAACTACATACTCAGATCTTCACCAAACGTTGCAGGGATACTTTGCATGTCAAGACACGTGGAAAAAACGTACAAAACAAGAGATTGGAGACATCAAGATTTTCGACGAATTTTTTAAGAATTTTCAAATTTTCAGATGGGAGGTTCCAGATAAGGTCAAAAACGACATACTCAGATCTTCACCAAACTTTGCATGGATACGTTGGATGTCAAGACACGTGGAAAAAACGTACAAAACAAGAGATTGGAGACATCAATATTTTGGACGAATTTTTTAAGAATTCTCAAATTTTCAGAAAGGAGGTTCCATATAAGGTCAAAAACTACAAACTCAGATCTTCACCAAACTTTGCAGGGATACATTGGATGTCAATACACGTGGAAAAAACGTACAAAACAAGAGATTGGGGTCATCAAGATTTTGGACGAATTTTTTAACAATTTTCAAATTTTCAGAAAGGATGTTCCAGATAAGGTCAAAAACGACATACTCAGATCTTCACCAAACTTTGCAGGGATACATTGGATATCAAGACACGTGGAAAAAACGTACAAAACAAGAGATTGGAGACATCAAGATTTTGGACGAATTTTTTAAGAATTTTCAAATTTTCAGATAGGAGGTTCCAGATAAGATCAAAAACTACATACTCAGATCTTCACCAAACTTTGCAGGGATACATTGGGTGTCAAGACACGTGGAAAAAACGTACAAAACAAGAGATTGGGGTCATCAAGATTTTGGACGGATTTTTTAGGAATTTTCAAATTTTCAGATGGGAGGTTCCAGATAAGGTCAAAAACTACATACTCAGATCTTCACCAAACATTGCAGGGATACATTGGATGTCAAGACACGTGGAAAAAACGTACAAAACAAGAGATTGGAGACATCAAGATTTTGGACGAATTTTTTAAGAATTTTCAAATTTTCAGATAGGAGGTTCCAGATGAGGTCAAAAACTACATACTCAGATCTTCACCAAACTTTGCAGGAATACTTTGCATGTCAAGACACGTGGAAAAAACGTACAAAACAAGAGATCGGAGACATCAAGATTTTCGACGAATTTTTTAAGAATTTTCAAATTTTCAGATGGGAGGTTCCAGATAAGGTCAAAAACGACATACTCAGATCTTCACCAAACTTTGCAGGGATCCATTGGAGGTCGAGACACGTGGAAAAAACGTACAAAACAAGAGATTGGAGACATCAAGATTTTGGACGAATTTTTTAAGAATTTTCAAATTTTCAGATAGGAGGTTCCATATAAGGTCAAAAACTACATACTCAGATCTTCACCAAACTTTGCAGGGATACATTGGATGTCAAGACACGTGGAAAAAACGTACAAAACAAGAGATTGGAGACATCAAGATTTTCGACGAATTTTTTAAGAATTTTCAAATTTTCAGAAAGGATGTTCCAGATAAGGTCAAAAACGACATACTCAGATCTTCACCAAACTTTGCAGGGATCCATTGGAGGTCGAGACACGTGGAAAAAACGTACAAAACAAGAGATTGGAGACATCAAGATTTTGGACGAATTTTTGAAGAATTTTCAAATTTTCAGATAGGAGGTTCCAGATAAGGTCTAAAACTACATACTCAGATCTCCACCAAACATTGCAGGAATACATTGGATGTCAAGACACGTGGAAAAAACGTACAAAACAAGAGATTGGAGACATCAAGATTTTCGACGAATTTTTGAAGAATTTTCAAATTTTCAGATAGGAGGTTCCAGATAAGGTCAAAAACTACATACTCAGATCTTCACCAAACGTTGCAGGGATACTTTGCATGTCAAGACACGTGGAAAAAACGTACAAAACAAAAGATTGGAGACATCAAGATTTTGGACGAATTTTTTAAGAATTTTCAAATTTTCAGATGGGAGGTTCCAGATAAGGTCAAAAACGACATACTCAGATCTTCACCAAACTTTGCATGGATACATTGGATGTCAAGACACGTGGAAAAAACGTACAAAACAAGAGATTGGAGACATCAAGATTTTGGACGAATTTTTTAAGAATTCTCAAATTTTCAGAAAGGAGGTTCCATATAAGGTCAAAAACTACATACTCAGATCTTCACCAAACTTTGCAGGGATACTTTGGATGTCAAGACACGTGGAAAAAACGTACAAAACAAGAGATTGGGGTCATCAAGATTTTGGACGAATTTTTTAAGAATTTTCAAATTTTCAGATGGGAGGTTCAATATAAGGTCAAAAACTACATACTCAGATCTTCACCAAACTTTGCATGGATACATTGGATGTCAAGACACGTGGAAAAAACATACAAAACATAGGATTCGGAACATCAAGATTTTGGTCGAATTTTTTAAGAATTTTCAAATTTTCAGATAGGAGGTTCCATATAAGGTCAAAAACTACATACTCAGATCTTTACCAAACATTGCAGGAATACATTGGATGTCAAGACACGTGGAAAAAACGTACAAAACAAGAGATTGGGGTCATCAAGATTTTGCACGGATTTTTTAGGAATTTTCAAATTTTCAGATGGGAGGTTCCAGATAAGGTCAAAAACTACATACTCAGATCTTCACCAAACTTTGCAGGGATACATTGGATGTCAAGACACGTGGAAAAAACGTACAAAACAAGAGATTGAAGACATCAAGATTTTGGACGAATTTTTTAAGAATTTTCAAATTTTCAGATAGGAGGTTCCATATAAGGTCAAAAACTACATACTCAGATCTTCACCAAACTTTGCATGGATACATTATGTGTCAAGACACGTGGAAAAAACGTACAAAACAAAAGATTGGAGACATCAAGATTTTGGTCGAATTTTTTAAGAATTTTCAAATTTTCAGATGGGAGGTTCCAGATAAGGTCAAAAACTACATACTCAGATCTTCACCAAACTTTGCAGGGATACATTGGATGTCAAGACACGTGGAAAAAACGTACAAAAAAGAGATTGGAGACATCAAGATTTTGGACGAATTTTTTAACAATTTTCAAATTTTCAGAAAGGATGTTCCAGATAAGGTCAAAAACGACATACTCAGATCTTCACCAAACTTTGCAGGGATACATTGGATATCAAGACACGTGGAAAAAACGTACAAAACAAGAGATTGGAGACATCAAGATTTTGGACGAATTTTTTAAGAATTTTCAAATTTTCAGATAGGAGGTTCCAGATAAGGTCAAAAACTACATACTCAGATCTTCACCAAACTTTGCAGGGATACTTTGGATGTCAAGACACGTGGAAAAAACGTACAAAACAAGAGATTGGGGTCATCAAGATTTTGGACGAATTTTTTAAGAATTTTCAAATTTTCAGATGGGAGGTTCAATATAAGGTCAAAAACTACATACTCAGATCTTCACCAAACTTTGCATGGATACATTGGATGTCAAGACACGTGGAAAAAACATACAAAACATAGGATTCGGAACATCAAGATTTTGGTCGAATTTTTTAAGAATTTTCAAATTTTCAGATAGGAGGTTCCATATAAGGTCAAAAACTACATACTCAGATCTTCACCAAACATTGCAGGAATACATTGGATGTCAAGACACGTGGAAAAAACGTACAAAACAAGAGATTGGGGTCATCAAGATTTTGCACGGATTTTTTAGGAATTTTCAAATTTTCAGATGGGAGGTTCCAGATAAGGTCAAAAACTACATACTCAGATCTTCACCAAACTTTGCAGGGATACATTGGATGTCAAGACACGTGGAAAAAACGTACAAAACAAGAGATTGGAGACATCAAGATTTTGGACGAATTTTTTAAGAATTTTCAAATTTTCAGATAGGAGGTTCCATATAAGGTCAAAAACTACATACTCAGATCTTCACCAAACTTTGCATGGATACATTATGTGTCAAGACACGTGGAAAAAACGTACAAAACAAAAGATTGGAGACATCAAGATTTTGGTCGAATTTTTTAAGAATTTTCAAATTTTCAGATGGGAGGTTCCAGATAAGGTCAAAAACTACATACTCAGATCTTCACCAAACTTTGCAGGGATACATTGGATGTCAAGACACGTGGAAAAAACGTACAAAAAAGAGATTGGAGACATCAAGATTTTGGACGAATTTTTTAACAATTTTCAAATTTTCAGAAAGGATGTTCCAGATAAGGTCAAAAACGACATACTCAGATCTTCACCAAACTTTGCAGGGATACATTGGATATCAAGACACGTGGAAAAAACGTACAAAACAAGAGATTGGAGACATCAAGATTTTGGACGAATTTTTTAAGAATTTTCAAATTTTCAGATAGGAGGTTCCAGATAAGGTCAAAAACTACATACTCAGATCTTCACCAAACTTTGCAGGGATACATTGGATGTCAAGACACGTGGAAAAAACGTACAAAACAAGAGGTTGGGTTCATCAAGATTTTGGACGGATTTTTTAGGAATTTTCAAATTTTCAGATGGGAGGTTCCAGATAAGGTCAAAAACTACATACTCAGATCTTCACCAAAAAAATTCCAGGGATACATTGGATGTCAAGACACGTGGAAAAAACGTACAAAACAAGAGATTGGAGACATCAAAATTTTGGACGAATTTTTTAAGAATTTTCAAATTTTCAGATAGGAGGTTCCAGATGAGGTCAAAAACTACATACTCAGATCTTCACCAAACTTTGCAGGAATACTTTGCATGTCAAGACACGTGGAAAAAACGTACAAAACAAGAGATCGGAGACATCAAGATTTTCGACGAATTTTTTAAGAATTTTCAAATTTTCAGATGGGAGGTTCCAGATAAGGTCAAAAACGACATACTCAGATCTTCACCAAACTTTGCATGGATACATTGGATGTCAAGACACGTGGAAAAAACATACAAAACATAGGATTGGTGACATCAAGATTTTGGACGAATTTTTTAAGAATTTTCAAATTTTCAGATAGGAGGTTCCATATAAGGTCAAAAACTACATACTCAGATCTTCACCAAACTTTGCAGGGATACATTGGATGTCAAGACACGTGGAAAAAACGTACAAAACAAGAGATTGGAGACATCAAGATTATGGACGAATTTTTTGAGAATTTTCAAATTTTCAGAAAGGAGGTTCCATATAAGGTCAAAAACTACATACTCAGATCTTCACCAAACTCTGCAGGGATACATTGGATGTCAAGACACGTGGAAAAAACGTACAAAACAAGAGATTGGAGACATCAAGATTTTCGACGAATTTTTGAAGAATTTTCAAATTTTCAGATAGGAGGTTCCAGATAAGGTCAAAAACTACATACTCAGATCTTCACCAAACGTTGCAGGGATACTTTGCATGTCAAGACACGTGGAAAAAACGTACAAAACAAGAGATTGGAGACATCAAGATTTTCGACGAATTTTTTAAGAATTTTCAAATTTTCAGATGGGAGGTTCCAGATAAGGTCAAAAACGACATACTCAGATCTTCACCAAACTTTGCATGGATACATTGGATGTCAAGACACGTGGAAAAAACGTACAAAACAAGAGATTGGGGTCATCAAGATTTTGCACGGATTTTTTAAGAATTTTCAAATTTTCAGATGGGAGGTTCCAGATAAGGTCAAAAACGACATACTCAGATCTTCACCAAACTTTGCATGGATACATTGGATGTCAAGACACGTGGAAAAAACGTACAAAACAAGAGATTGGAGACATCAAGATTTTGGACGAATTTTTTAAGAATTCTCAAATTTTCAGAAAGGAGGTTCCATATAAGGTCAAAAACTACATACTCAGATCTTCACCAAACTTTGCAGGGATACTTTGGATGTCAAGACACGTGGAAAAAACGTACAAAACAAGAGATTGGGGTCATCAAGATTTTGGACGAATTTTTTAAGAATTTTCAAATTTTCAGATGGGAGGTTCAATATAAGGTCAAAAACTACATACTCAGATCTTCACCAAACTTTGCATGGATACATTGGATGTCAAGACACGTGGAAAAAACATACAAAACATAGGATTCGGAACATCAAGATTTTGGTCGAATTTTTTAAGAATTTTCAAATTTTCAGATAGGAGGTTCCATATAAGGTCAAAAACTACATACTCAGATCTTCACCAAACATTGCAGGAATACATTGGATGTCAAGACACGTGGAAAAAACGTACAAAACAAGAGATTGGGGTCATCAAGATTTTGCACGGATTTTTTAGGAATTTTCAAATTTTCAGATGGGAGGTTCCAGATAAGGTCAAAAACTACATACTCAGATCTTCACCAAACTTTGCAGGGATACATTGGATGTCAAGACACGTGGAAAAAACGTACAAAACAAGAGATTGGAGACATCAAGATTTTGGACGAATTTTTTAAGAATTTTCAAATTTTCAGATAGGAGGTTCCATATAAGGTCAAAAACTACATACTCAGATCTTCACCAAACTTTGCATGGATACATTATGTGTCAAGACACGTGGAAAAAACGTACAAAACAAAAGATTGGAGACATCAAGATTTTGGTCGAATTTTTTAAGAATTTTCAAATTTTCAGATGGGAGGTTCCAGATAAGGTCAAAAACTACATACTCAGATCTTCACCAAACTTTGCAGGGATACATTGGATGTCAAGACACGTGGAAAAAACGTACAAAAAAGAGATTGGAGACATCAAGATTTTGGACGAATTTTTTAACAATTTTCAAATTTTCAGAAAGGATGTTCCAGATAAGGTCAAAAACGACATACTCAGATCTTCACCAAACTTTGCAGGGATACATTGGATATCAAGACACGTGGAAAAAACGTACAAAACAAGAGATTGGAGACATCAAGATTTTGGACGAATTTTTTAAGAATTTTCAAATTTTCAGATAGGAGGTTCCAGATAAGGTCAAAAACTACATACTCAGATCTTCACCAAACTTTGCAGGGATACATTGGATGTCAAGACACGTGGAAAAAACGTACAAAACAAGAGATTGGGGTCATCAAGATTTTGGACGGATTTTTTAGGAATTTTCAAATTTTCAGATGGGAGGTTCCAGATAAGGTCAAAAACTACATACTCAGATCTTCACCAAACATTGCAGGGATACATTGGATGTCAAGACACGTGGAAAAAACGTACAAAACAAGAGATTGGAGACATCAAAATTTTGGACGAATTTTTTAAGAATTTTCAAATTTTCAGATAGGAGGTTCCAGATGAGGTCAAAAACTACATACTCAGATCTTCACCAAACTTTGCAGGAATACTTTGCATGTCAAGACACGTGGAAAAAACGTACAAAACAAGAGATCGGAGACATCAAGATTTTCGACGAATTTTTTAAGAATTTTCAAATTTTCAGATGGGAGGTTCCAGATAAGGTCAAAAACGACATACTCAGATCTTCACCAAACTTTGCATGGATACATTGGATGTCAAGACACGTGGAAAAAACATACAAAACATAGGATTGGTGACATCAAGATTTTGGACGAATTTTTTAAGAATTTTCAAATTTTCAGATAGGAGGTTCCATATAAGGTCAAAAACTACATACTCAGATCTTCACCAAACTTTGCAGGGATACATTGGATGTCAAGACACGTGGAAAAAACGTACAAAACAAGAGATTGGAGACATCAAGATTATGGACGAATTTTTTGAGAATTTTCAAATTTTCAGAAAGGAGGTTCCATATAAGGTCAAAAACTACATACTCAGATCTTCACCAAACTTTGCAGGGATACATTGGATGTCAAGACACGTGGAAAAAACGTACAAAACAAGAGATTGGAGACATCAAGATTTTCGACGAATTTTTTAAGAATTTTCAAATTTTCAGAAAGGATGTTCCAGATAAGGTCAAAAACGACATACTCAGATCTTCACCAAACTTTGCAGGGATACATTGGAGGTCGAGACACGTGGAAAAAACGTACAAAACAAGAGATTGGAGACATCAAGATTTTGGACGAATTTTTGAAGAATTTTCAAATTTTCTGATAGGAGGTCCCAGATAAGGTCAAAAACTACATACTCAGATCTCCACCAAACATTGCAGGGATACATTGGATGTCAAGACACGTGGAAAAAACGTACAAAACAAGAGATTGGAGACATCAAGATTTTCGACGAATTTTTGAAGAATTTTCAAATTTTCAGATAGGAGGTTCCAGATAAGGTCAAAAACTACATACTGAGATCTTCACCAAACGTTGCAGGGATACTTTGCATGTCAAGACACGTGGAAAAAACGTACAAAACAAGAGATTGGAGACATCAAGATTTTCGACGAATTTTTTAAGAATTTTCAAATTTTCAGATGGGAGGTTCCAGATAAGGTCAAAAACGACATACTCAGATCTTCACCAAACTTTGCATGGATACATTGGATGTCAAGACACGTGGAAAAAACGTACAAAACAAGAGATTGGGGTCATCAAGATTTTGCACGGATTTTTTAGGAATTTTCAAATTTTCAGATGGGAGGTTCCAGATAAGGTCAAAAACTACATACTCAGATCTTCACCAAACTTTGCAGGGATACATTGGATGTCAAGACACGTGGAAAAAACGTACAAAACAAGAGATTGGAGACATCAAGATTTTGGACGAATTTTTTAAGAATTTTCAAATTTTCAGATAGGAGGTTCCATATAAGGTCAAAAACTACATACTCAGATCTTCACCAAACTTTGCAGGAATACATTGAATGTCAAGACACGTGGAAAAAACGTACAAAACAAGAGATTGTGGTCATCAAGATTTTGGACGGATTTTTTAGGAATTTTCAAATTTTCAGATGGGAGGTTCCAGATAAGGTCAAAAACTGCATACTCAGATCTTCACCAAACTTTGCAGGGATACATTGGATGTCAAGACACGTGGAAAAAACGTACAAAACAAGAGATTGGAGACATCAAGATTTTGGACGAATTTTTTAAGAATTTTCAAATTTTCAGATAGGAGGTTCCATATAAGGTCAAAAACTACATACTCAGATCTTCACCAAACTTTGCATGGATACATTATGTGTCAAGACACGTGGAAAAAACGTACAAAACAAGAGATTGGAGACATCAAGATTTTGGTCGAATTTTTTAAGAATTTTCAAATTTTCAGATGGGAGGTTCCAGATAAGGTCAAAAACTACATACTCAGATCTTCACCAAACTTTGCAGGGATACATTGGATGTCAAGACACGTGGAAAAAACGTACAAAACAAGAGATAGGAGACATCAAGATTTTGGACGAATTTTTTAACAATTTTCAAATTTTCAGAAAGGATGTTCCAGATAAGGTCAAAAACGACATACTCAGATCTTCACCAAACTTTGCAGGGATACATTGGATATCAAGACACGTGGAAAAAACGTACAAAACAAGAGATTGGAGACATCAAGATTTTGGACGAATTTTTTAAGAATTTTCAAATTTTCAGATAGGAGGTTCCAGATAAGGTCAAAAACTACATACTCAGATCTTCACCAAACTTTGCAGGGATACATTGGATGTCAAGACACGTGGAAAAAACGTACAAAACAAGAGATTGGAGACATCAAGATTTTGGACGAATTTTTTAAGAATTTTCAAATTTTCAGATAGGAGGTTCCAGATGAGGTCAAAAACTACATACTCAGATCTTCACCAAACTTTGCAGGAATACTTTGCATGTCAAGACACGTGGAAAAAACGTACAAAACAAGAGATCGGAGACATCAAGATTTTCGACGAATTTTTTAAGAATTTTTAAATTTTCAGATGGGAGGTTCCAGATAAGGTCAAAAACGACATACTCAGATCTTCACCAAACTTTGCAGGGATCCATTGGAGGTCGAGACACGTGGAAAAAACGTACAAAACAAGAGATTGGAGACGTCAAGATTTTGGACGAATTTTTTAAGAATTTTCAAATTTTCAGATAGGAGGCTCCATATAAGGTCAAAAACTACATACTCAGATCTTCACCAAACATTGCAGGGATACATTGGATGTCAAGACACGTGGAAAAAACGTACAAAACAAGAGATTGGAGACATCAAGATTTTGGACGAATTTTTTAAGAATTCTCAAATTTTCAGAAAGGAGGTTCCATATAAGGTCAAAAACTACATACTCAGATCTTCACCAAACTTTGCAGGGATACTTTGGATGTCAAGACACGTGGAAAAAACGTACAAAACAAGAGATTGGGGTCATCAAGATTTTGGACGAATTTTTTAAGAATTTTCAAATTTTCAGATGGGAGGTTCAATATAAGGTCAAAAACTACATACTCAGATCTTCACCAAACTTTGCATGGATACATTGGATGTCAAGACACGTGGAAAAAACATACAAAACATAGGATTCGGAACATCAAGATTTTGGTCGAATTTTTTAAGAATTTTCAAATTTTCAGATAGGAGGTTCCATATAAGGTCAAAAACTACATACTCAGATCTTTACCAAACATTGCAGGAATACATTGTATGTCAAGACACGTGGAAAAAACGTACAAAACAAGAGATTGGGGTCATCAAGATTTTGCACGGATTTTTTAGGAATTTTCAAATTTTCAGATGGGAGGTTCCAGATAAGGTCAAAAACTACATACTCAGATCTTCACCAAACTTTGCAGGGATACATTGGATGTCAAGACACGTGGAAAAAACGTACAAAACAAGAGATTGGAGACATCAAGATTTTGGACGAATTTTTTAAGAATTTTCAAATTTTCAGATAGGAGGTTCCATATAAGGTCAAAAACTACATACTCAGATCTTCACCAAACTTTGCATTGATACATTATGTGTCAAGACACGTGGAAAAAACGTACAAAACAAAAGATTGGAGACATCAAGATTTTGGTCGAATTTTTTAAGAATTTTCAAATTTTCAGATGGGAGGTTCCAGATAAGGTCAAAAACTACATACTCAGATCTTCACCAAACTTTGCAGGGATACATTGGATGTCAAGACACGTGGAAAAAACGTACAAAACAAGAGATTGGAGACATCAAGATTTTGGACGAATTTTTTAAGAATTTTTAAATTTTCAGATAGGAGGTTCCATATAAGGTCAAAAACTACATACTCAGATCTTCACCAAACTTTGCATGGATACATTATGTGTCAAGACACGTGGAAAAAACGTACAAAACAAGAGATTGGAGACATCAAGATATTGGTCGAATTTTTTAAGAATTTTCAAATTTTCAGATGGGAGGTTCAAGATAAGGTCAAAAACTACATACTCAGATCTTCACCAAACTTTGCAGGGATACATTGGATGTCAAGACACGTGGAAAAAACGTACAAAACAAGAGATAGGAGACATCAAGATTTTGGACGAATTTTTTAACAATTTTCAA
This sequence comes from Lepisma saccharinum, assembly GCF_977018435.1. Lineage (NCBI taxonomy): Eukaryota > Metazoa > Arthropoda > Insecta > Zygentoma > Lepismatidae > Lepisma > Lepisma saccharinum. Next base: position 737,775 of record NW_028142978.1, read on the forward strand.
ATTTTCAGAAAGGATGTTCCAGATAAGGTCAAAAACAACATACTCAGATCTTCACCAAACTTTGCAGGGATACATTGGATATCAAGACACGTGGAAAAAACGTACAAAACAAGAGATTGGAGACATCAAGATTTTGGACGAATTTTTTAAGAATTTTCAAATTTTCAGATAGGAGGTTCCAGATAAGATCAAAAACTACATACTCAGATCTTCACCAAACTTTGCAGGGATACATTGGATGTCAAGACACGTGGAAAAAAAGTACAAAACAAGAGATTGGGGTCATCAAGATTTTGGACGGATTTTTTAGGAATTTTCAAATTTTCAGATGGGAGGTTCCAGATAAGGTCAAAAACTACATACTCAGATCTTCACCAAACATTGCAGGGATACATTGGATGTCAAGACACGTGGAAAAAACGTACAAAACAAGAGATTGGAGACATCAAGATTTTGGACGAATTTTTTAAGAATTTTCAAATTTTCAGATAGGAGGTTCCAGATGAGGTCAAAAACTACATACTCAGATCTTCACCAAATTTGCAGGAATACTTTGCATGTCAAGACACGTGGAAAAAACGTACAAAACAAGAGATCGGAGACATCAAGATTTTCGACGAATTTTTTAAGAATTTTCAAATTTTCAGATGGGAGGTTCCAGATAAGGTCAAAAACGACATACTCAGATCTTCACCAAACTTTGCAGGGATCCATTTGAGGTCGAGACACGTGGAAAAAACGTACAAAACAAGAGATTGGAGACATCAAGATTTTGGACGAATTTTTTAAGAATTTTCAAATTTTCAGATAGGAGGTTCCATATAAGGTCAAAAACTACATACTCAGATCTTCACCAAACTTTGCAGGGATACATTGGATGTCAAGACACGTGGAAAAAACGTACAAAACAAGAGATTGGAGACATCAAGATTTTCGACGAATTTTTTAAGAATTTTCAAATTTTAAGAAAGGATGTTCCAGATAAGGTCAAAAACGACATACTCAGATCTTCACCAAACTTTGCAGGGATCCATTGGAGGTCGAGACACGTGGAAAAAACGTACAAAACAAGAGATTGGAGACATCAAGATTTTGGACGAATTTTTGAAGAATTTTCAAATTTTCAGATAGGAGGTTCCAGATGAGGTCAAAAATTACATACTCAGATCTTCACCAAACTTTGCAGGAATACTTTGCATGTCAAGACACGTGGAAAAAACGTACAAAACAAGAGATCGGAGACATCAAGATTTTCGACGAATTTTTTAAGAATTTTCAAATTTTCAGATGGGAGGTTCCAGATAAGGTCAAAAACGACATACTCAGATCTTCACCAAACTTTGCATGGATACATTGGATGTCAAGACACGTGGAAAAAACATACAAAACATAGGATTGGTGACATCAAGATTTTGGACGAATTTTTTAAGAATTTTCAAATTTTCAGATAGGAGGTTCCATATAAGGTCAAAAACTACATACTCAGATCTTCACCAAACTTTGCAGGGATACATTGGATGTCAAGACACGTGGAAAAAACGTACAAAACAAGAGATTGGAGACATCAAGATTATGGACGAATTTTTTGAGAATTTTCAAATTTTCAGAAAGGAGGTTCCATATAAGGTCAAAAACTACATACTCAGATCTTCACCAAACTTTGCAGGGATACATTGGATGTCAAGACACGTGGAAAAAACGTACAAAACAAGAGATTGGAGACATCAAGATTTTCGACGAATTTTTTAAGAATTTTCAAATTTACAGAAAGGATGTTCCAGATAAGGTCAAAAACGACATACTCAGATCTTCACCAAACTTTGCAGGGATACATTGGAGGTCGAGACACGTGGAAAAAACGTACAAAACAAGAGATTGGAGACATCAAGATTTTGGACGAATTTTTGAAGAATTTTCAAATTTTCTGAAAGGAGGTCCCAGATAAGGTCAAAAACTACGTACTCAGATCTCCACCAAACATTGCAGGGATACATTGGATGTCAAGACACGTGGAAAAAACGTACAAAACAAGAGATTGGAGACATCAAGATTTTCGACGAATTTTTGAAGAATTTTCAAATTTTCAGATAGGAGGTTCCAGATAAGGTCAAAAACTACATACTGAGATCTTCACCAAACGTTGCAGGGATACTTTCCATGTCAAGACACGTGGAAAAAACGTACAAAACAAGAGATTGGAGACATCAAGATTTTCGACGAATTTTTTAAGAATTTTCAAATTTTCAGATGGGAGGTTCCAGATAAGGTCAAAAACGACATACTCAGATCTTCACCAAACTTTGCATGGATACATTGGATGTCAAGACACGTGGAAAAAACGTACAAAACAAGAGATTGGGGTCATCAAGATTTTGCACGGATTTTTTAGGAATTTTCAAATTTTCAGATGGGAGGTTCCAGATAAGGTCAAAAACTACATACTCAGATCTTCACCAAACTTTGCAGGGATACATTGGATGTCAAGACACGTGGAAAAAACGTACAAAACAAGAGATTGGAGACATCAAGATTTTGGACGAATTTTTTAAGAATTTTCAAATTTTCAGATAGGAGGTTCCATATAAGGTCAAAAACTACATACTCAGATCTTCACCAAACTTTGCAGGAATACATTGAATGTCAAGACACGTGGAAAAAACGTACAAAACAAAGATTGTGGTCACCAAGATTTTGGACGGATTTTTTAGGAATTTTCAAATTTTCAGATGGGAGGTTCCAGATAAAGTCAAAAACTGCATACTCAGATCTTCACCAAACTTTGCAGGGATACATTGGATGTCAAGACACGTGGAAAAAACGTACAAAACAAGAGATTGGAGACATCAAGATTTTGGACGAATTTTTTAAGAATTTTCAAATTTTCAGATAGGAGGTTCCATATAAGGTCAAAAACTACATACTCAGATCTTCACCAAACTTTGCATGGATACATTATGTGTCAAGACACGTGGAAAAAACGTACAAAACAAGAGATTGGAGACATCAAGATTTTGGTCGAATTTTTTAAGAATTTTCAAATTTTCAGATGGGAGGTTCCAGATAAGGTCAAAAACTACATACTCAGATCTTCACCAAACTTTGCAGGGATACATTGGATGTCAAGACACGTGGAAAAAACGTACAAAACAAGAGATAGGAGACATCAAGATTTTGGACGAATTTTTTAACAATTTTCAAATTTTCAGAAAGGATGTTCCAGATAAGGTCAAAAACGACATACTCAGATCTTCACCAAACTTTGCAGGGATACATTGGATATCAAGACACGTGGAAAAAACGTACAAAACAAGAGATTGGAGACATCAAGATTTTGGACGAATTTTTTAAGAATTTTCAAATTTTCAGATGGGAGGTTCCAGATAAGGTCAAAAACTACATACTCAGATCTTCACCAAACTTTGCAGGGATACATTGGATGTCAAGACACGTGGAAAAAACGTACAAAACAAGAGATTGGAGACATCAAGATTTTGGACGATTTTTTTAAGAATTTTCAAATTTTCAGATAGGAGGTTCCATATAAGGTCAAAAACTACATACTCAGATCTTCACCAAACTTTGCAGGAATACATTGAATGTCAAGACACGTGGAAAAAACGTACAAAACAAGAGATTGTGGTCATCAAGATTTTGGACGGATTTTTTAGGAATTTTCAAATTTTCAGATGGGAGGTTCCAGATAAGGTCAAAAACTGCATACTCAGATCTTCACCAAACTTTGCAGGGATACATTGGATGTCAAGACACGTGGAAAAAACGTACAAAACAAGAGATTGGAGACATCAAGATTTTGGACGAATTTTTTAAGAATTTTCAAATTTTCAGATAGGAGGTTCCATATAAGGTCAAAAACTACATACTCAGATCTTCACCAAACTTTGCATGGATACATTATGTGTCAAGACACGTGGAAAAAACGTACAAAACAAGAGATTGGAGACATCAAGATTTTGGTCGAATTTTTTAAGAATTTTCGAATTTTCAGATGGGAGGTTCCAGATAAGGTCAAAAACTACATACTCAGATCTTCACCAAACTTTGCAGGGATACATTGGATGTCAAGACACGTGGAAAAAACGTACAAAACAAGAGATAGGAGACATCAAGATTTTGGACGAATTTTTTAACAATTTTCAAATTTTCAGAAAGGATGTTCCAGATAAGGTCAAAAACGACATACTCAGATCTTCACCAAACTTTGCAGGGATACATTGGATATCAAGACACGTGGAAAAAACGTACAAAACAAGAGATTGGAGACATCAAGATTTTGGACGAATTTTTTAAGAATTTTCAAATTTTCAGATAGGAGGTTCCAGATAAGGTCAAAAACTACATACTCAGATCTTCACCAAACTTTGCAGGGATACATTGGATGTCAAGACACGTGGAAAAAACGTACAAAACAAGAGATTGGAGACATCAAGATTTTGGACGAATTTTTTAAGAATTTTCAAATTTTCAGATAGGAGGTTCCAGATGAGGTCAAAAACTACATACTCAGATCTTCACCAAACTTTGCAGGAATACTTTGCATGTCAAGACACGTGGAAAAAACGTACAAAACAAGAGATCGGAGACATCAAGATTTTCGACGAATTTTTTAAGAATTTTTAAATTTTCAGATGGGAGGTTCCAGATAAGGTCAAAAACGACATACTCAGATCTTCACCAAACTTTGCAGGGATCCATTGGAGGTCGAGACACGTGGAAAAAACGTACAAAACAAGAGATTGGAGACGTCAAGATTTTGGACGAATTTTTTAAGAATTTTCAAATTTTCAGATAGGAGGCTCCATATAAGGTCAAAAACTACATACTCAGATCTTCACCAAACATTGCAGGGATACATTGGATGTCAAGACACGTGGAAAAAACGTACAAAACAAGAGATTGGAGACATCAAGATTTTGGACGAATTTTTTAAGAATTCTCAAATTTTCAGAAAGGAGGTTCCATATAAGGTCAAAAACTACATACTCAGATCTTCACCAAACTTTGCAGGGATACTTTGGATGTCAAGACACGTGGAAAAAACGTACAAAACAAGAGATTGGGGTCATCAAGATTTTGGACGAATTTTTTAAGAATTTTCAAATTTTCAGATGGGAGGTTCAATATAAGGTCAAAAACTACATACTCAGATCTTCACCAAACTTTGCATGGATACATTGGATGTCAAGACACGTGGAAAAAACATACAAAACATAGGATTCGGAACATCAAGATTTTGGTCGAATTTTTTAAGAATTTTCAAATTTTCAGATAGGAGGTTCCATATAAGGTCAAAAACTACATACTCAGATCTTTACCAAACATTGCAGGAATACATTGTATGTCAAGACACGTGGAAAAAACGTACAAAACAAGAGATTGGGGTCATCAAGATTTTGCACGGATTTTTTAGGAATTTTCAAATTTTCAGATGGGAGATTCCAGATAAGGTCAAAAACTACATACTCAGATCTTCACCAAACTTTGCAGGGATACATTGGATGTCAAGACACGTGGAAAAAACGTACAAAACAAGAGATTGGAGACATCAAGATTTTGGACGAATTTTTTAAGAATTTTCAAATTTTCAGATAGGAGGTTCCATATAAGGTCAAAAACTACATACTCAGATCTTCACCAAACTTTGCATGGATACATTATGTGTCAAGACACGTGGAAAAAACGTACAAAACAAAAGATTGGAGACATCAAGATTTTGGTCGAATTTTTTAAGAATTTTCAAATTTTCAGATGGGAGGTTCCAGATAAGGTCAAAAACTACATACTCAGATCTTCACCAAACTTTGCAGGGATACATTGGATGTCAAGACACGTGGAAAAAACGTACAAAACAAGAGATTGGAGACATCAAGATTTTGGACGAATTTTTTAAGAATTTTTAAATTTTCAGATAGGAGGTTCCATATAAGGTCAAAAACTACATACTCAGATCTTCACCAAACTTTGCATGGATACATTATGTGTCAAGACACGTGGAAAAAACGTACAAAACAAGAGATTGGAGACATCAAGATATTGGTCGAATTTTTTAAGAATTTTCAAATTTTCAGATGGGAGGTTCAAGATAAGGTCAAAAACTACATACTCAGATCTTCACCAAACTTTGCAGGGATACATTGGATGTCAAGACACGTGGAAAAAACGTACAAAACAAGAGATAGGAGACATCAAGATTTTGGACGAATTTTTTAACAATTTTCAAATTTTCAGAAAGGATGTTCCAGATAAGGTCAAAAACAACATACTCAGATCTTCACCAAACTTTGCAGGGATACATTGGATATCAAGACACGTGGAAAAAACGTACAAAACAAGAGATTGGAGACATCAAGATTTTGGACGAATTTTTTAAGAATTTTCAAATTTTCAGATAGGAGGTTCCAGATAAGATCAAAAACTACATACTCAGATCTTCACCAAACTTTGCAGGGATACATTGGATGTCAAGACACGTGGAAAAAAAGTACAAAACAAGAGATTGGGGTCATCAAGATTTTGGACGGATTTTTTAGGAATTTTCAAATTTTCAGATGGGAGGTTCCAGATAAGGTCAAAAACTACATACTCAGATCTTCACCAAACATTGCAGGGATACATTGGATGTCAAGACACGTGGAAAAAACGTACAAAACAAGAGATTGGAGACATCAAGATTTTGGACGAATTTTTTAAGAATTTTCAAATTTTCAGATAGGAGGTTCCAGATGAGGTCAAAAACTACATACTCAGATCTTCACCAAATTTGCAGGAATACTTTGCATGTCAAGACACGTGGAAAAAACGTACAAAACAAGAGATCGGAGACATCAAGATTTTCGACGAATTTTTTAAGAATTTTCAAATTTTCAGATGGGAGGTTCCAGATAAGGTCAAAAACGACATACTCAGATCTTCACCAAACTTTGCAGGGATCCATTTGAGGTCGAGACACGTGGAAAAAACGTACAAAACAAGAGATTGGAGACATCAAGATTTTGGACGAATTTTTTAAGAATTTTCAAATTTTCAGATAGGAGGTTCCATATAAGGTCAAAAACTACATACTCAGATCTTCACCAAACTTTGCAGGGATACATTGGATGTCAAGACACGTGGAAAAAACGTACAAAACAAGAGATTGGAGACATCAAGATTTTCGACGAATTTTTTAAGAATTTTCAAATTTTAAGAAAGGATGTTCCAGATAAGGTCAAAAACGACATACTCAGATCTTCACCAAACTTTGCAGGGATCCATTGGAGGTCGAGACACGTGGAAAAAACGTACAAAACAAGAGATTGGAGACATCAAGATTTTGGACGAATTTTTGAAGAATTTTCAAATTTTCAGATAGGAGGTTCCAGATGAGGTCAAAAATTACATACTCAGATCTTCACCAAACTTTGCAGGAATACTTTGCATGTCAAGACACGTGGAAAAAACGTACAAAACAAGAGATCGGAGACATCAAGATTTTCGACGAATTTTTTAAGAATTTTCAAATTTTCAGATGGGAGGTTCCAGATAAGGTCAAAAACGACATACTCAGATCTTCACCAAACTTTGCATGGATACATTGGATGTCAAGACACGTGGAAAAAACATACAAAACATAGGATTGGTGACATCAAGATTTTGGACGAATTTTTTAAGAATTTTCAAATTTTCAGATAGGAGGTTCCATATAAGGTCAAAAACTACATACTCAGATCTTCACCAAACTTTGCAGGGATACATTGGATGTCAAGACACGTGGAAAAAACGTACAAAACAAGAGATTGGAGACATCAAGATTATGGACGAATTTTTTGAGAATTTTCAAATTTTCAGAAAGGAGGTTCCATATAAGGTCAAAAACTACATACTCAGATCTTCACCAAACTTTGCAGGGATACATTGGATGTCAAGACACGTGGAAAAAACGTACAAAACAAGAGATTGGAGACATCAAGATTTTCGACGAATTTTTTAAGAATTTTCAAATTTACAGAAAGGATGTTCCAGATAAGGTCAAAAACGACATACTCAGATCTTCACCAAACTTTGCAGGGATACATTGGAGGTCGAGACACGTGGAAAAAACGTACAAAACAAGAGATTGGAGACATCAAGATTTTGGACGAATTTTTGAAGAATTTTCAAATTTTCTGAAAGGAGGTCCCAGATAAGGTCAAAAACTACGTACTCAGATCTCCACCAAACATTGCAGGGATACATTGGATGTCAAGACACGTGGAAAAAACGTACAAAACAAGAGATTGGAGACATCAAGATTTTCGACGAATTTTTGAAGAATTTTCAAATTTTCAGATAGGAGGTTCCAGATAAGGTCAAAAACTACATACTGAGATCTTCACCAAACGTTGCAGGGATACTTTCCATGTCAAGACACGTGGAAAAAACGTACAAAACAAGAGATTGGAGACATCAAGATTTTCGACGAATTTTTTAAGAATTTTCAAATTTTCAGATGGGAGGTTCCAGATAAGGTCAAAAACGACATACTCAGATCTTCACCAAACTTTGCATGGATACATTGGATGTCAAGACACGTGGAAAAAACGTACAAAACAAGAGATTGGGGTCATCAAGATTTTGCACGGATTTTTTAGGAATTTTCAAATTTTCAGATGGGAGGTTCCAGATAAGGTCAAAAACTACATACTCAGATCTTCACCAAACTTTGCAGGGATACATTGGATGTCAAGACACGTGGAAAAAACGTACAAAACAAGAGATTGGAGACATCAAGATTTTGGACGAATTTTTTAAGAATTTTCAAATTTTCAGATAGGAGGTTCCATATAAGGTCAAAAACTACATACTCAGATCTTCACCAAACTTTGCAGGAATACATTGAATGTCAAGACACGTGGAAAAAACGTACAAAACAAGAGATTGTGGTCACCAAGATTTTGGACGGATTTTTTAGGAATTTTCAAATTTTCAGATGGGAGGTTCCAGATAAAGTCAAAAACTGCATACTCAGATCTTCACCAAACTTTGCAGGGATACATTGGATGTCAAGACACGTGGAAAAAACGTACAAAACAAGAGATTGGAGACATCAAGATTTTGGACGAATTTTTTAAGAATTTTCAAATTTTCAGATAGGAGGTTCCATATAAGGTCAAAAACTACATACTCAGATCTTCACCAAACTTTGCATGGATACATTATGTGTCAAGACACGTGGAAAAAACGTACAAAACAAGAGATTGGAGACATCAAGATTTTGGTCGAATTTTTTAAGAATTTTCAAATTTTCAGATGGGAGGTTCCAGATAAGGTCAAAAACTACATACTCAGATCTTCACCAAACTTTGCAGGGATACATTGGATGTCAAGACACGTGGAAAAAACGTACAAAACAAGAGATAGGAGACATCAAGATTTTGGACGAATTTTTTAACAATTTTCAAATTTTCAGAAAGGATGTTCCAGATAAGGTCAAAAACGACATACTCAGATCTTCACCAAACTTTGCAGGGATACATTGGATATCAAGACACGTGGAAAAAACGTACAAAACAAGAGATTGGAGACATCAAGATTTTGGACGAATTTTTTAAGAATTTTCAAATTTTCAGATAGGAGGTTCCAGATAAGGTCAAAAACTACATACTCAGATCTTCACCAAACTTTGCAGGGATACATTGGATGTCAAGACACGTGGAAAAAACGTACAAAACAAGAGATTGGAGACATCAAGATTTTGGACGAATTTTTTAAGAATTTTCAAATTTTCAGATAGGAGGTTCCAGATGAGGTCAAAAACTACATACTCAGATCTTCACCAAACTTTGCAGGAATACTTTGCATGTCAAGACACGTGGAAAAAACGTACAAAACAAGAGATCGGAGACATCAAGATTTTCGACGAATTTTTTAAGAATTTTTAAATTTTCAGATGGGAGGTTCCAGATAAGGTCAAAAACGACATACTCAGATCTTCACCAAACTTTGCAGGGATCCATTGGAGGTCGAGACACGTGGAAAAAACGTACAAAACAAGAGATTGGAGACGTCAAGATTTTGGACGAATTTTTTAAGAATTTTCAAATTTTCAGATAGGAGGCTCCATATAAGGTCAAAAACTACATACTCAGATCTTCACCAAACATTGCAGGGATACATTGGATGTCAAGACACGTGGAAAAAACGTACAAAACAAGAGATTGGAGACATCAAGATTTTGGACGAATTTTTTAAGAATTCTCAAATTTTCAGAAAGGAGGTTCCATATAAGGTCAAAAACTACATACTCAGATCTTCACCAAACTTTGCAGGGATACTTTGGATGTCAAGACACGTGGAAAAAACGTACAAAACAAGAGATTGGGGTCATCAAGATTTTGGACGAATTTTTTAAGAATTTTCAAATTTTCAGATGGGAGGTTCAATATAAGGTCAAAAACTACATACTCAGATCTTCACCAAACTTTGCATGGATACATTGGATGTCAAGACACGTGGAAAAAACATACAAAACATAGGATTCGGAACATCAAGATTTTGG